>NC_048571.1:65236045-65867295 GCF_013265735.2 Oncorhynchus mykiss | reverse complement strand
TGTGCCCACCCGCCACTCTAGATGTATTAATAAGAGAGGAAGGGGGAAGACACACACAAACCTACTCACACACACACTCACTGTCAAACACACATGCCAGCTCACTCACATACAGTGCCTAGTGAAAGTCTACACACCACTTGCTTGTCCCCGGCAGGGACTGGTGAGTTTGTCAGGATCAAAATAAATATGAAACAAGCAAATTCAAGGTAAAAAGTTAGAGAAAAACCTGCCTCAGTTTTCTGAATACCCTGGTGTTATGACTGTCTGATAGAGTTTATTTTACAGCAAGACAATTACACCAATATTAATGCCAAAGACACACCAGAATGGCTTTCAAAGTGGTGTTGAGTGTTTCTGAATGGTCCAGTCTCAGTCCTGACAAAGTGGTGTTGAGTGTTTCTGAATGGTCCAGTCTCAGTCCTGACAAAGTGGTGTTGAGTGTTTCTGAATGGTCCAGTCTCAGTCCTGACAAAGTGGTGTTGAGTGTTTCTGAATGGTCCAGTCTCAGTCCTGACAAAGTGGTGTTGAGTGTTTCTGAATGGTCCAGTCTCAGTCCTGACAAAGTGGTGTTGAGTGTTTCTGAATGGTCCAGTCTCAGTCCTGACAAAGTGGTGTTGAGTGTTTCTGAATGGTCCAGTCTCAGTCCTGACAAAGTGGTGTTGAGTGTTTCTGAATGGTCCAGTCTCAGTCCTGACAAAGTGGTGTTGAGTGTTTCTGAATGGTCCAGTCTCAGTCTTGACTTAAATCTGCTTGAAAATCAGAGACAATGTTTGAATATTGCAGTCCATCAATGATTCCCTACCAAATGTACTGAGCTTGAGCAATTTTGACAAAAACAATGGATATGTGTTGCCCTAAGAGTTGTGCATAGTTGGTAGAATCTTATTCTAAATGATTTACAGCTGTAATTGCTGCCAAAGGTGCTTCCACCTAGTATTAACTATGGGGTCTGAAGACATCTTCATTTTTAATTTAATAAAAACAGTTCTATACTTTCTTTCACTTTGAAAATCTGGAGCTTGTTGTATATATCAGTAGGAAATAAAAACTATATGTAATCTCTTTTTGAAATATTTAATTTGGCGGCAGAAAATGTGACAACTGTGCAAGGGGTGTATAGATTTTCACTAGGCACTGAACTTTCACCACACCCCCTCCCAGAGAGACCTACTGTAGCATGTCACCTGAATGTACTTGCATTCAAATTCAACTTTATTTATAGTGCTTCTAAACATGCAGGTCCAATAACATACTTCACAAACAAGTTGATCAGAGGAAGGACTCTTACGTTTACAGTCAAATCGGATTCAGAATAATCTAAAGCAGTAACAGACAGGTATTGCAACTAAAACATTTCTGTACATCATTTATCCTTTATTTTTGGTGTCCTTCAGTGATTTGACAGACACTTATAAATAGAACGTAGGATTATATTTTTATTTATACAAACTGAACAGACAGCCCTGGTCAGAAAATTGTCAACAATTATATATGCGGTCATATAGGATACAGTTCTTTACACAACTCTTGATTGTATTAATATGGCAGGTTCACACTTTTGTTACCATGTTTTATCATGTTATAAAGTAAAAAGTTGTAGTGTTTTTGATTGTTTCCTCAAGAAACACCAAAACTGCATGAGGCATCAAAATGTGTGAAATATATGTGGATTTTAGGGAAATTGGTGATAGATCTTTGTTAGAGATAGCTAGAAATCAAATAGTGTATCCTTTTGTGTTTTGTAAACTACTGGTGTCCAGGGTTAAGTGAATACTTGTATAAAAAAAATGTATCCAAAATAAACATGTGAATTTTCAAATGCCTTTGATGGGGTGCAAAAGTATGTTTCAGCAATGTCATTCATTCATTCAACCTGTTGAGAAGTTACTTTAAAGGAGAGTGAGCGTTTGCCCTTCCGGGTTTCCTAAGAAGGAAACAGTGTCAGGTGTTGGCCACGAGGGGGAGTTATGTGACAAAGAATCAAGTGAGAAGAACCTGTCCTGTTTTGGTGAAGAAACTACTACAACAACAAGAACTAAATCACAGATGATCAATCTGTTGAATGATTAATGATTCAAAACCACTGATTCTTGAAGAATATAATTTGAAATGCCTAATGAGCTTACTAATGAGTCTTATCCTCCGTTGTGTACAGTAACTAAGTAAAAATCATTTGAAGTACTTCCTAAAGGAAAATGCCACCCTTTTGGTATTTGTTTCATTAGTACCTTGTTTGATATAGTCCCAAATGTTTTGCATGTCAGCAAGCAAGTTTTCAAGATATATCACTTTCAAAGTACAGAAATATAGCTGGTATGATGCATTTATCATATCATGCAAACCGTAGTGTCATGTGATGCAAAAATCATCATACTGGTTGTATTTCTGTATTTTGAAAGTTATATATCTTGATAACCTGATTGCTGACATGCAAAACATTTTGCGACTATATAAACAATGGACTAATGAAAGAAATACCAAAATATTGTTTTTGGGTGGAATTTTCCTTGTAGTTTTTTTTAGGGGTATCTGTACTTTATAATTTATATTTTTGACAAATTTTACTTTTACTCCACTACATTACTAAAGAAAATATGTGCTTTTTACTCCCATACAATTTCCTTGACCCAAAAGTACTCATTACATTTCGAATGCTCAGGCAGTACAGCAATTATGGCCCAATTCACACACCTATCAATATAATGCATTGTCATTGCTACTGCCTCACTAAGCACAAATACTGTTTTTGTAAATGATGTCTGAGTTTTGGAGTGTGTCCCTGGCTATTTGTAAATAAATAAAAAACAAGAAAATTGTGTCAACTGGTTTGCTTAATATAAGGAATTTGATGTATAGCATTTACTTCAACTTTGAACTTTTACTCAAGTATGACCGTTGAATACTTTTCCCACCACTGTACTTAAGTACATTTTAAACCAGATACTTTTAGATATTTACTCAAGTAGTATTTTACTGGGTGACACTTTCACTTGAGTCATTTCTATTAAGGAATTTTGACAAATGACAATTTAGTACTTTTTCCACCACTGCTTACCCTATCACAACCCTATGATAACCCTATCACAACCCTTTGATAACCCTATCACAACCCTATGATAACCCTATCACAACCCTATGATAACCCTATCACAACCCTTTGATAACCCTATCACAACCCTATGATAACCCTATCACAACCCTATGATAACCCTATCACAACCCTTTGATAACCCTATCACAACCCTATGATAACCCTATCACAACCCTATGATAACCCTATCACAACCCTATGATAACCCTATGATAACCCTATCACAACCCTATGATAACCCTATCACAACCCTATGATAACCCTATCACAACCCTATGATAACCCAAAATGTAAGGTTGTAGAAATTGGATTTAGACGTAGTGTATTATTAGATCTGATACACAGAAAGTTTTGTAGAATTACACTTTTTTTTATACAAAATGGTGTAGTCTATTCAGTGATTTACAGTGAACACTTACTTACCCCCAGCTGTGTTAGTCCTGTGAGGTTTTAAACAAAACCTACCTCTTTCTCCCTCTCTATTTTCTTATCTGTATGTACAGCTCTACATCTCCCCCTTTCTCAGTTTCTCTCTCTTTCCACCTCTCTTCAACTCATGTCCAAATCTCATTATCTTTTTCTTCCCTCAACGCCTATTCCTCTCTCCACACTTCTCCGCCCTGCCTCCCTCCTCCTCTCTCTTGCTTGGGCTCTGTTTTTCCCATTCTTGCTTCCTCTCTCACCTGGTAACCAGACCTCCGGGGAGAAGTGTTGAGTTTCCACTTTCCCAGAGAAGAAGACAATCTGAGCCTCACAAAAGCCCCACAATGGAGCCTCAGCAGCACTGTACCTCCCTGTCTCCCTACCCTGCCTCCCTCTCTCATTTTCGTTCTCTCTCCTGTCACTCTGTTAAATGGTTTTAAGTGAACTATATTATGTGAATTGTCAAACATTTGTTATGTCTGTTTGACGTTTACCTTCATGTTGTACTTCCGGTTCGGTCCACGAGAAGGCCCCTCCAGCCGACCTGCTCCTTTCAATATTGAAATGTGATACAGATATTACATTGAATTTTGCTAAATGACTGGCCAAAATCTAAACTGTTGAAGAGTTTCTGCAAATCTTCAGCGAGTTTCTGCTCCTGCTGATTTTGTCATCTTGATATTTCCTTACTGGTGAGGTCACACAAATCAGGACACTATCAAACTATAGGCGTCTGAATCAGATAGTTCAATCTGCCTCTTCCCAATGAATCAAGAACCATATAGGGGTCGTTGATTGGCATCTGCCATTTCTTTCACCCCTCTCCCTTCTGGTTGGGATCAGTGCAGATGAAGGAGAGGAGAGGAGGTCACTGTTGATTATTGAAATGCACCCCCATGTCTGTGCTTAGGCAGGGGGAGCGGATGAGGGGACAGTCGTATCCTATAAATAGCAGGGAGGTATGGCGTTGATAGGCCCTGTGGATGGAAGTAGGGGGAGTGGGGAGGGGAAGGATTAAAAGAGTACAGGGCCATATTCTGACTTCACTTGTGCATGTGCGTGTGTGTGTGTGTGTGTGTGTTTGTGTGTGTGTGTCTTTGGCAGAGGTGCTTTGTAAATGAGAGCTGTAGATTTTGCCGCTGGGCAAAGTCCTTCCCCCAAAGGTCCCTATGGGGGAGTTTCTGATCTGACGGACTATTAACGTTATTTGGTAGTTGATCTGTCACATTGGTCATGACCACAATATTTGAATTTAGATCTCACATTGACCATCTTCAATGGCCAAAGACATTACGGTAATGTTAAATATGTAATGATGGGCGTCTACACGGTTACTATGGTGTCTAGAAAACGGTCATTTTCTGCACTTAAGCAAAGGTTATGTCACGTTCTGACCTTAGTTCTTTTGTTATGTCTTTGTTTTGGTATGGTCAGGGCGTGAGTTGGGTGGGTTGTCTATGTTCGTTTTTCTATGATTTGGTGTTCCTGTGTTTGGCCTGGTATGGTTCTCAATCGGAGGCAGCTGTCAGTCGTTGTCCCTGATTGAGAACCATACTTAGGCAGCCTGTTTTCACCCTTGAGTTGTGGGCTATTGTTTTCTGTTGAGTGTTGGTATCTGCACCAGACAGAACTGTTTCGGTTTCGTTCGTTCAGTGTTCATTTACTTGAGAATAAAAAGAGAATTGAGAATTGAGAATAAAAAGATGGACACTTACCACGCTGCGCATTGGTTCTCCGATCCTTCCTACTACTTCTCGTCAGAGGAGGAAGAAGACCGTTACAGGTTATCCAACGTTAATTGCGCTGATGTATAATGTTTGTACAACCATGGTACTACTGCTTTAAAAGTGAATGCATGCCCAAGTCTGAAAGTTACCATGAACCACACAACCCTCAAAGCTAGAGATTTTCAACAAGAAAACACCATCTATCAATGTAACCTTCCTTTCCAAAGATAGCAATTGTAACATTATAGCACATGTGCAAAATACTCAAAGGGCAGCTAATAGTGCAAAAGGAGTTTGGTCAATGTCTAGAAATGACATGATCAGTGGATTGTGAGTTAGTTGGGAGAGACTATAATGCAATAAGACAACGATGGATATAAAGTTTCCCTAATGGTGCCGTGTTTCCCGTAGCCATTGTCTTTGTGGTAACTTTGTATTGACAAGCTGTCCGTAAGTGTTAGGCCTGTGCTAAATCGTAGCCTCTGTTGTGACTGTGTTGTGTGTATGTGTCACTCCCAGTTTCTTATTTTGAAACACCTAAAATAGTCACCCAGTTGTCTGAGTAAAATAATGTGTAAATAAACCCTTTTTTCCCTCACCCCTTTCCTTTCTCCCCCTTTGCTTTTCCTTGCTTCCATATACTATCAATCATTTGATAGTATATCTATTGTGCTTATGAGATTAAAGATGTATCAAAATGAATTAAAACCAGCTAAACGTCTACCTGTTGGCTGTCTGAAGCATTCCTCTACATTTCACCCTTTCTCTCTTTCTCTCCTCCCTTTGTCTCATTCCCTCGCTAAACCCTTCCCTGGGGATGGAAGGATTGTCATACCAGGAGAACAGAGGTGGAGCTCTGTCCTAGCAGCACAGGTGTGCTTGTTTTTTTTTCACTCCTTCTCCTAAAGCCTTCCCTTCCTCCTCTTGCCACCTGCCAGTTGAACAAATACCTCAATTAAAGTGAATTACTTCTTTCCTCTTGGTGTCCTTTTGGTCTATTGGCTTCCTCCCCGATACCCAAGGCAAAGGCTTCCTGGCGTGCCATGAACCTACAACGCAGTGGCATTGGGCAAGTGATTTGTGAGGGAAATCTCTCACTCAGCAGTAATTTCCATTTCCCTGCCACTGTTCATTTACATGGCAGAGGTGCAAGATTCTACGAAGGCATGCCCCGAATTTGCTACCATATGACAAAATTATCTCGGAGTCTGTGTTGGCCTGCACAGCATTTATGTATTGAGAACGTACACAAAGCCATAGAACTTATGAAACCTACAGCCTAGCCACTAACACTCCCAGTGATTTTGGGGATTGCAGCAGCAACCCCAAATTCCCTTCAGGGTCTCTCTGAGCAGGTCCTAGGAAATAAAGGGTCAAAGGTCAAGGTTGAACAATATGCTTCCCACACTGGGTCTGTTGTGATCAAGGAAACAAATATACAGGAGAGTCAGATTGGACAAACTATCACTGTGTTTGGAGTTGGTGGGGAGAGAGAGAGAGCGAGAGAGAGAGAGAGAGAGAGAGAGAGAGAGAAGCTGAAGCCATTTTGGTTTGGTGAGGTTAATTAACAAACCAGAGTATGAAGAAACCATAACCATATCTTTGTCCAAATTACTGAATCAAACATAACTAATCTGTTACAGGTCTCTTGAGGACAAAAATGCATGTCGTGTAGAGGTTGAAAAGTTGAATGACTGAAGCTGACATTAATAAATATAATATTGCTCAAATAACTAATTTCTAAAGGAAAATGGGTTAATCAAGTGTTATAACACACAGGTGTGCATGCGTGCATCCCATCCCATTCTTGTTCATTCAAGTGTTGCTGAAGAGCTTCAAAGCAAGTGGACAAAGGTTGGATATGGCATAACTTACATACTTTAAGTCTTAATCTTTCTCCCTACTATTCTTATAAGCGTCTATTTTGTACTGATTGGAGTTCTGTTTGCCTTCTCTCTTTTTTAGCCCATTTTTACTCATTCCCATTTACTCATTCATATACAGTATACTAATATACTTCCCAAGTGTCTCCCTCTCTCCATCATATCATATCTAGCACCTAGTCCCATCACTTTCTTTTGCAAAAATGTTCCCTACCTTTCTCCTTTTGCTCGTTTTCCTATCACTTTCACAACTCATTCCTTCCCCTCCCCCTCTCACTCCCTCTCTCTCGCTCCCTCTATCTCTCTTTATTCAGCCCCATTGATCATGCATGCAGAAATGTATCACGCCCACAGCTCCAGTCAGTCAGTCAGTCAGGATAGGGCGCTAGCTAGGCTCTGTCCTACATACTGTTCTCTCGACATGGTCCACCTCTCCCCCCGCCAGCCCCCACCGCGCCAGCCCCCACCCCCAACACCAGCCCTCACAACCGTTTGACACACATACGCCTGACAGCACGTCTCGTGAGGCTGCACATAAACAGCCACCACTCATTATTGTGTGTGTGTGTGTGTGTGTGTGTGTGTGTGTGTGTGTGTGTGTGTGTGTGTGTGTGTGTGTGTGTGTGTGTGTGTGTGTGTGTGTGTATTAAGTGCAGTTTGATGCATTGGAGGTATTGTAAACACACGTTTATGTGTGGAAAATGAGAGTCTGGTCTAGAGTTTTTAGTTGTTGGAGCCCCCTTTCTCTCTCTCTCTGTCCTTTCTCTTTCTTTCTCTCTTTCTCTCATTCTCTCTCTCTGTCACCACTCAGTGTTTCGATGCATTAGATGTCTCCCATTTCTCTGTAATGCACACATTATGTAGGCTATAGCTCAATGTGCACCTTTCAAATCTGCACAGTAAATAGCAGTAAACAAACTACAGTTTTGACAAGTACACTTTGACAGTTCAGCTAATATACACATAGCTTGTAGGGTAGTACATGCACCTCACTGTACCATAGGACAGGAGCAGTCCCACCAATGCATTTAAAGCCCTCAGGTGACTTTCTTGGCCCAGTGAAGAGGGTAGCCTACTTAGGGGAAAAGCTGTTAATCTGCCACTTAGTTGGTTAAGGCAGTCACATGGGTGGTCACATGGGCATGCAGTGTGGGGGCATAAGGACTTTTGTCTCAAATGTCACCATAATCCCTACACAGTGCACACTTTTTTAACATAGCCATATGGGATCTGGTCAAATCTAGTACACTATGGAATAGAGGACCATTTGAGACATATCCAGGGTGACTTAAAACCTCAGCCATTTGTAAAGAGACAGAGAGCCATAGCAACCTGCTGCGACTAAGAACAGGCATGTACAGTACAGTTAAAACTGTTCAAAATGAGCAGAGGCAGGGTACTGTGTAGCTTACATATCAGGCCTCTGGCACCCCGTGAGCAGAGCAGTTCCTAGAGAGAATGCCTACTATAGGCTTTAGCTCAGCAGGTTAACACAGTTTTGTGGTGTGCAAGAGACACAGGTTGATGGTTTGAACCCAGTCAGTCAGATTGGTGGCACAACCTGGATGGGTCTCTGCAAGGAGGATGTCTAAGGGGGTGTACTGAGCTGGGCCAATAAAAGCTGTACTACCCTGTCCTGGTTATGCATCCAGAAATTGCTGGAACGGTGAAATAAAATATCGTTGCCAGCAGTGTAAAAATAGTAAATCAACAGTATGGTTAGGGTCAACGTGATAGTGTAAAAATCATGTATCTGTGTCTGCAAGGCTTAGTGTAGTTGTCATGAATCCCTGGGGTGTACCCCATATCAAATCCATAAAAGTGTCTTGACGCCACTCCATCCTCTCTGATGCATTAGAAGACGCCTTCCACATTTCACTACATCCCCCCTACACTCAGATTTAGTCACAGAGTGTACTTTATACTTACTTAAAAGCTGGAAGCCTTATTTTACTAGGCATATACTGTGTACTAATAATTTATTCGCATAGAATAGACTTCCTCAAAACTTCCACTATGCACATCATTATCCTTCCGCGGGGAAACGTTTCAAGAGAGCGCCAAACCAACAAGGTGGTGTGGTGAGGGGAGGGAATCGCGAGCACGGAAAAGCGAGAGAGAGGCGGAGCCTGCTTGTGTGTGTGTGTGTGTGTGTGTCAGCGTGCGTGTGCGGGCGCCACGCTCGCTCGTCCCTCCTCCTCTAGACAAACCACCCCCACACCCCTCCGCCACCCTGAGTCTGCTACTCACTGCCTTTCCTCACCTCATAGTCGAGAACAGAGGAACGGAATGGATACGGAAGGGAGCCAAAGCAGCCTGTCCTCGGTGGACAACTCCCCCCACGACCCTTGGTAAATCTCCGGCGCCGTCTCTCCAGCGTCTTGGCCTTGCTTGCTTCCCTATGTATGAGAGATAATAGTGGAGTTTGGTTTGTGTGAAGCCGACCGGAGCGCGGAGACAAAAGACAGGCAGGCATGCTTGTTCTGATGTGCTGTGCTCTCCAATGTGGTCCGCTCAACCGTGTATCAGTGCCGCTCAACCGGGCAGGACCCAATACCTATTCTCTTTTTTCTTTTGAGTGAGGAGATAACTATTGTAACAACTTTTTATTTCCATTTGGAGAGCACTTGATTACAGTATTTTCTCGTAAGCATTTTACTGGCCCGACTTGACCACTCGTGCATTCACAACATGGCCGATTTTCCCCCTTTACTTTATTTAAGTTATTGTGTATATAAATCTATGAATTGCAGTATGGTTTTAGTGTCTGAGGTCTATTTTACGGTAATATGTTGTTCTTACTCTCGCCTTTATCTCTCCCATTCAGCAAAATGTTCATCGGGGGTCTCAGTTGGCAGACAACACAAGGTGAGCTGTCCCGCGAGCGACTTTTAAAGTCCCTGGATGCAAATAGAATGCTTTGATAGATTTAGGCTAGTGTTATTACCCGTTGTATATACTATGTGTAGAAGAATTCTTAACGTTGTTGAGTGGGCTATGTGAAGCTCTCGGAAGTTTGTTAAACAAAACAGTTTTATAGCCTATCCTGCCGAAATCAAAGCTTTCATTCAACGAGGATCAGTAGGCAGCGCAGGATTTGAACTGCAGACTGAAACAGCCGAGACGATATGGGATTAACATTGTATATTTGGACTAGTATTTTAATGTTTAAATGTATTTTATGTTATTTGGGCGGTTGGTTACCATATGGAACACGTTTTTTTATTTTGATATCTGATTGAAGCAGGTGATAACATCGTGCCTTTTGCAGCTTTGAGGGTGTTTTTGTTTGTGATATTGCGTTGTTTCGCTTATTACAGCATCATTGAGGCTAGTGTTCTTCAAAAGCTCATTGTTTGTAAACTGTGTTGCCTATTGGTTGATTATAAAAGTATAGTCTATAGTCAAATCGGCTTATTTGTATACCCTACGTTATATCAATTGTGAAGTAACTATGGTTGTATCAACATAATATAACATGGGCTATCAACCCAGACAGCCATGAGTTGAATAGTCTACCCTTATCCTACTTTCAATGAATGACGTTTCGACAGACTAACAACAACGTGGTCTTGTTCAGATGCGTTGTCTGTCGTCTTAAATACCCTATTATTGCCTACATTTAAATAATATTTCGTCTTTGGAACGCTGTTCGACCATCCTTTCATATATATCTTTTTTTACAGAGGGTTTGAATGAATACTTCTGTAAATTCGGCGAGGTGAAGGAGTGTATGGTGATGCGAGATCCAGTTACGAAGAGATCAAGGTAAGGAGGCGTGCGCACCTCACCGTCCTATCATAGGCGCGCGCTCATTGGTTTATTTTCTTTATAGCCGGGGCGATAGGTTGTGTTTTGTTGTGTCAGCCAGTTATAATTCAAAGGCATTGTTTTTTTCTTCAGGGGATTCGGGTTTGTCACATACATAGACCAAGCTGGTGTGGATAAAGTTTTGGCGCAAAACAGACATGAGCTGGATTCTAAAACAGTAAGTTTATGCTGGCATCCTTATATTTATTTAATCTGATTTTAGAACAGTACATTTATTATTAGGCCTACATGCATCTATGTATTTTATATGGATGACATAATATATACCATGTCATGAAAAGGTAGGCCCTGGTAGAACAGTTTGGGAGATACTATGGGAGCCTCTTTCCTCCCCTACAACCAAATGCTGGTTTAGGGCAGCCAACAAGAAAGGTTCTTTCTTGCTGTTCATCGCCATGGTTACCTGGGGACTGAGACAGGGAGGAGGAGGCTTGAGCTCTCACACCAAAAAGAAAGTAGCGTTTTAGACACACAAAAAAATACTAGGGCTGTGAAACATAAGTTGGGTTGTGACTCACTGTGAGTTCGTAAAACTCTTCAATTACGTTTAACCAAAATCAGAGAACTGTTTAGATTAAGTTAAGCCTACAAAAACTTGAAGCGGTCTATTGTTGTCAACTAGGTCTTGAGTTCAGTCCTTTTTATTATTTTTTATTTCGTTAACTAGGCAAGTCAGTTAAGAACAAATTCTTATTTACAATGAAGGCCTACCCCGGAAAAAACCCTAACCTGTACTACGCTGGGCCAATATGTCAGCATTTCCCAAACTAGGGCCTGCTACCCCATGTGGGGTTGCCTGATTTGAATATGGGGTTGCAGGAGAAACGCAGACCCCTAGTTCATAGACCCACATTTACTTCAGTAACCTCTGGTAACTGCTAGATTCCCATGTAATAAACAGCGGTTTCTGTTTCCTTCCAACAAATGTGTCTCTGTTTTGAATGGTTTAAGCTACAAAATATTATGACCCCATCACTGAAAGATAAGACTCTCTGAAACACGTGCATGTCTTCTGTTTCCCTCTACAATGTCCACAAGCCACCGCAGGACTCATTAGAGCAGAGTGGACAAGACCAGGAAATACATTGGACTGGGGGGAAATAACATCAATAATGATAATGTTCTTTTCATAGCCCCAATTAAGAAATGTAACATTGGCCGTTGATTACATCACCTTTTTACATGGTGGGGTCGCAATTTATTTTAAATATCAAAATGGGGTCGTTGGCCAAAACAGTTTGGGAACCCCTGGGCTATGTTGACTTCAGTGTTGTAGTACTCGAGACTGGTCTTGTCTTAGTCTTGTCTCGGTGTCCAATACATTTGTGCTCGGCCTTGACTCGGTTTCGGACAGTGAGGACTTGCAATTTCTTCCCGAGACCAGCGGAGTACAAAGCTCATCATTATCAGCTTTCATTCAGTCAGCGCATAAAACTACTTTGCCAGGCCAAATATATACACTCCTTTCTTGAAACATTAATACTGTCGGTCTTTGTATCTAGACATGTTTGCTCAGTGGCGGACCTATTGGACATTCAGTGTGTGGCAGGTTCATGATGCTGAAAGGACAGCAATGGTAATACCAGCGCACTCATGTAGGAGAGTGTACTTTTTGTAAAACACAAAGGGCCAGTGGCATAGTGGAGGGTATACGCTGGTATACACCGTATACCCACTTAAAAAAAAATGGGCATTGCATAGACTCACTTCTTATTCCCCACTGATGCTTATCAAAGTAGTAGTGTAGGTATACCATTTTTGATAAGTATAGTGTAGGTATATCAAGGATGTAGTACAATAGATAAATCATGCACAAAGTAGCCTACGCAATCACAAAGCACGTGAAAACTATTCACACAGCCTAGTTTTAGCAGAATATCATCTGCGGGCAACAAAAGCGTGTAGTGCTCAACTGGTTTTGGAATGGAGCAGCTCACAGAAGAATGACATCGGTCAACTAGGGGTCGACCGATTAATCGGAATGGCCGATTAATTAGGGCCGATTTCAAGTTTTCATAACAATCGGAAATCGGTATTTTTGGGCGCCGATTTCCGACTACATTTTTTTTTAATAACTTTTTTAATACCTTTTATTTAACTAGGCAAGTCAGTTAAGAACACATTCTTATTTTCAATGACGGCCTAGGAACTGTGGGTTAACGGCAGAATTTCACTTTGTCAGCTCAGGGGTTCCAATCTTGCAACCGCACAGTTAACTAGTCCAACGCTCTAACCATTGCACTCCACGAGTAGCCTGCCTGTTACGCGAATGCAGTAGAAGCCAAGGTAAATTGCTAGCTAGCATTCGTTCATTGCACGCAGAGTCAGGGTATATGCAACAGTTTGGGCTGCCTCGCTCATTGCGAACTAATTTGCCAGGATTTTACGTAATTATGACATACATTGAAGGTTGTGCAATGTAACAAGAATATTTAGACTTAGGGATGCCACCTGTTAGATAAAATACCGAACGGTTCCGTATTTCACTGAAATAATAAACGTTTTGTTTTCGAGATGATAGTTTCCGGATTTGACCATATTAATGACCAAAGGCTCGTATTTCTGTGTGTTATTATGTTATAATTAAGTCTGATTTGATAGAGCAGTCTGACTGAGCAGCAGCAGGCCCGTAATCATTCATTCAAACAGCACTTTCGTGCGTTTTGCCAGCAGCTCTTCGCAAGCACAGCGCTGTTTATGACTTCAAGCCTATCAGCCTAATGGCTGGTGTAACCAATGTGAAATGGCTAGCTAGTTAGCTGGGTGTGCGCTAATACTGTTTCAAACGTCACTCGCTTTTAGATTTGGAGTAGTTATTCACCTTGCGCTGCAAGGGCCGCGGCTTTTGTGGAGTGATGGGTAACGATGCTTCGAGTGTGGCTGTTGTCGATGTGTTCCTGGTTCGAGCCCAGGTAGGGGCGAGGAGGGGGATGGAAGCTATACTGTTACACTGGCAATACTATAGTGCCTATAAGGACATCCAATAGTCAAAGGTATATGAAATACAAATGGTATAGAGAGAAATAGTCCTATAAATACTATATTAACTACAACCTAAAACCTCTTACCTTGGAATATTGAAGTCTCATGTTAAAAGGAACCACCAACTTTCATATGTTTTCATGTTCTGAGAAAGGAACTTAAACGTTAGCTTTTTTACATGGCACATATTTTACATGGCACACATTTTTACATGGCACATATTACTTTCTTCTCCAACACTTTGTTTTTGCATTATTTAAACCAAATTGAACATGTTTCATTATTTATTTGAGGCTAAATTGATTTTATTGATGTTTTATATTAAATTAAAATAAGTGTTAATTCAGGACAGGCCGTTTGCGAAATTACTGGGCTGGTCGTTTGGGAAATGATTAGCAAAATTTGAGTATGCCCACCTCTCCAGGCACCACTACACTAAATGCAACAATGTTACGCACATACATTATTTTCAAAGAAATGGCTAACAAGAGCAAGCGAGCTGCAATAAAAACACAGTTCCACTCACCAAATGACGATCAGTTGAACCTTAACTTCTTGTTGAAAGTCATTCTTGAAAAGGGAGAATCTATCAAATTAGCAACAATATCCTCTTTGATAACACCTGTTGCAGTTGCTGCAAACTAGCCTACAACAGAAGATAGCAAGCTAGACAGTGGGAAAACTACTGCTCGCTATTGCACAGTGACCTGTTGGACTTTGAGAAGGCAGAAGTTTCCATACATTTTTGGAAAAACGGTCCCACCCATTACAAGTAAAAATGTGATTTGTTGATTCCACTGTCACTCCAAAATGTTGCCCTAATACAGTTGAATGGCAGATGCCTTCTATCTAGCTTCTGATGGCCTAGCCAATGGCTGACTTAGCTAGCTAGATTTATCTCCCCAGACACTCCGGTCTTGGTCTTCAATCGCTCTGGCTTTAGGTGGTCTCGAACACAACACTGGTTTACTTGAATGGAAATGTCAGGTCTATTCATTCTAATTCTATGGAAATCACTGTAGTGTTTGAAGCCGACTGGTGATGCCACGCACAGTAACATAACCATTGACGAAGCTTGTGTCTAAACACTTTGTTGTTGATGGCCAACACAAAGATTGATTGCTGCTAATATCAACATTTGAATGACTATACAAGGTGTGAGTATGTGTCTGTGTGACTTTGTGTTGCATACAGCTTTGTCAGCAATGGATGTGTGGGTGTTTCTCCATCCTCCACCCCTCGATACATACTCTCACATGTGCACACACTACTATTACCACAAACACACACTGCCTGGCCCTGGAGGGTGAAAGAGAGAGGGAGGATAGAAGGCAAGTGTGGTTACATGAAGCAGGTCTGTTGCCCTAGGTGAAATCATTCACATTCACAGGGGACATTAAGGTGACTCGACAGCCTAGTGGGACTTTTGTCTTCATGATCAATGCAGCATGTGCTGCTGCCACCCAAAGGATAATAGCCAGTATGTCATAAAGACATACAGTTGACTTCGGAAGTTTACATACACCGTAGCCAAATACATTTCAACTTAGTTTTTCACAATTCCTGCCATTTAATCCTAGTAAAAATTCCCTGTCTTAGGTCAGTCAGGATCACCTCTTTATTTTAAGAATGTGAAATGTCAAAATAATAGAGAGAATGATTTATTTCAGCTTTTATTTCTTTCATCACATTCCCAGTGCGTCAGAAGTTTACATACACTCAATTAGTATTTGGTAGCATTGCCTTTAAATTGTTTAACTTGGGTCAAACGTTTCAGGTAGCCTTCCACAACCTTCCCACAATAAGTTGGGTGAATGTTGAACCATTCCCCCTGACAGAGCTGATGTAACTGAGTCAGGTTTGTAGGCCTCCTTGCTCCCTAACGCTTTCACAAATTTTCTATAGGATGAGGTCGAGGCTTTTTGATGGCCACACCAATACCTTGACTATGTTGTCCTTAAGCCATTTTCCACAACTTTTGAAGTATGCTTTGGGTCATTGTCCATTTGGAAGACCCATTTGCGACCAAGCTTTAACTTCCTGACTGATGCCTTGAGATGTTGCTTCAACATCGGCTTGCAAGCATCCCCTTTTTTCCTCCAAACGTAACGATGGTCATTATGGCCAAACAGTTATATTTTTGTTTCATCAGACCAGAGGACATTTCTCCAAAAAGTACGATATTTGTCCCTATGTGCAGTTGTAAACCGTAGTCTGGCTTTTTTATGGCGGTTTTGGAGCAGTGGCTCCTTCCTTGCTGAGCGGCCTTTCAGGTTATGTTGATATAGGATTCGTTTTACTGTGGATATAGATACGTTTGTGCCTGTTTCCTCCAGCACCTTCACAGGGTCATTTGCTGTTGTTCTGGGATTGATTTGCACTTTTCCCACCAAAGTACGTTAATCTCTAGGAGACAGAACGCGTCTCCTTCCTGAGCGGTATGACGGCTGTGTGGTCCCATGGTGTTTATACTTGCGTACTATTGTTTGTACAGATGAACGTGGTACCTTCAGGGCGTTTGGAAATTGCTCCCAAGGATGAACCAGACTTGTGGAGGTCTACATTTTTTTCTGAGGTCTTGGATGATTTCTTTGGATTTTCCCATGATGTCAAACAAAGAGGCACTGAGTTTGAAGGTAGGCCTTGAAATACATCCACAGGTACACCTCCAATTGAGTCAAAAGATGTCAATTAGCCTGTCAGAAGCTTCTAAAGCCATGACATAATTTCCAAAGCTGTTTAAAGGCACAGTCAACTTAGTGTATGTAAACTTCTGACCCACTGTGATACAGTGAATTAATTATAAGTTAAATAATCTGTCTGGAAACAATTGTTGGAAAAATTACTTGTTTCATGCACAAAGTAGATGTCCTAACCGACTTACCAAAACTATAGTTTGTTAACAAGAAATTTGTGGAGTGGTTGAAAAATGAGCTTTAATGACTCCAACATAAGTGTATGTAAACTTCCGACTTCAAATGTGTTTACATGTTTGTCATTTGGCAGATGTTCTTATCCAGAGCAACATACAGTATTAGTGAGTACATGCTTTGTCATACTGCCCCCCACATGGGAATTGAACCCACAATGCTGTCATTGCAAGCACCATGCTCTACCAACTGAGCCACATGGCAATAGGAAGTAGTTTTACAGGTCCTTAGTTACATAGCTTTGACGTGTAAAACGTGTTTTTCAGTTACAATTCACCTCTTCAATATAGCTAACAGTTTATGATGCGATAATATGCCTATTATAATTTTTTTGCAAAGCAAATGCACTGGCTACAGGCTATAGATTCTACAGTAATTACAGTAAAATTTGTGGGTTTTGTGTATACAGTAAGCACATTGTCATAACATGGTAGATATACAGTATGTTTGTGAAGATGTTGAGTTGTATTCATATGACCACCACTCCAAATGAATCACCTGTTCAAGACAGATAAAAATACTATTACGTTAACTATCCTATAAATAGATCACACCATTTATATCTTGTTTACTTGATCGAGGTGGTAATGTTTTTTGTGTAACCCTGTTGGTATTTTATAGCCTGGTTGCCATCTCTGTTCAGCTATTACATTCCACTCCTTGTACATATCTTTGGCATATGACACAAAGAGTCGACTGTTACAGAGACAGGTACCCAGACTAGGTATTTTACACTTCAGAAATGGTTTGAAATCAGGAGCAGATGTGTGGGTTGGGTGTCATGGCGATATCTTTGTGGATCCTAGTGACAGAAGGCCTTGTATTGTCAGAATTGTGTGTGTGTGTGTGTGTGTGTGCGTGCGTGTGTTTCTCAATCTGATCTTTGAATATCTGATGAGCTTGGTGACATTTGACGACCCCGGGCTCTACTGTGTTGATGTGTGTGTGTGTAAAAGTGTGATGGTCAATCATTGAGTTACCGTGTCTGGATGACGCAGCGCATAATGTTTGAGAATGAGAGGGGAGTCTGTGATGCTAATGCTTGGCCATAGGTAGGAGGAGGCCAAGCCTCTGAAATCACAGCAGGGTTTGGTTTGAGACATATCACCCTGAAAGGTGAATGTTGTGACCATGTTGAGGGTTGAACGGCAGGGACACCATTTTTGATTTGTAACAATATTTTGGTGCAGCTCACCGTGTTATGTTTCGGTGTGCTGATTTCACATACAGTACGTCAATGGATAAATCATGTCTCTGTGTAATTGGAAAAAAAGGTCCATTTTGGTCTTCCCGTCTCCCTAACTCTGTCTCTCTCTTTCAATTAAATTCTATTAAATGTGCTTTATTGGCATGACGTAACAATGTACATATTGCCAAAGCCTGCTTTGGATATTTACAATATGAGAATTGTAAATATAAGAATAAATAATAAGAATCAAAATTGTCAACGGGACAACAGTAACAACAATAACCAAGGGTCAAAATAACTATACATTGAACAATAACAATAAGCATACAGTGGAGGATATGTGCAGGTTGATTGGTCTGTCAGACACTGTCCCTCATCTCTGGCAGCAATGTAGTGCGCTGCCAGAGAGGTCTTTGAAACCTTGAATAAGGGTTTCAAATTTGGGGAAATGACACTAATTGTTTTATATTTTTGACATATTGTCAGGAAATGCAGCTATGTCTCAGGTTCTGCTGTTGTGCAGTGGTTGCACAGCCTTTCCTCTACAGGGAGCCAGGTTTTCCTGTGTCTACCCTTCTCAATGACAAGGCTGTGCTCACTGAACCTGTACTTTGTCAAGGTTTTTCTAAGGTTTTGATCAGTAGCCATGGTCAAATAGTTAGCCACGGTGTACTGCCGATTTTGGGCCAGATAGCACTGCATTAGGCTTTGTGCTTGTGTTTCCCAATAAGCAATGTAGTTTTGTTTTGATGGTGTTGTAATTTGGTTTATTCTGATTGATTGGATGTTCTGGTCCTGAGGCTTCAGTGTGTTAGTAGGTGTGTTAGTAGCCCCAGGACCAGCTCTTGGCATTGCAGGGCTTGGTAATGATATTAGAGGGGGTCACTGAATGTTAGATGATTCCAAAACTGAATTGCTCTTTTTTGAGTTTGTATTATTAGTGGATATTGGCCTAATTCTGCCCTGCATGCATTGTTTGTAGTTTTCCTCTGGACATATAGGAGAATCTTACAGAACTCTGCATGCAGGGTTTCAATGGGGTGTTTGTCCCTTTTGATGAAATCTTGATTTGCAAGTGGACACTACACCTCGCTGCCATAAAGTGCAATTGGTTCAATGACACATTCAATTAGTTTTAGCCAAATCTTAATAGGTATTTCATTTTGAATCTGTTTTTTAATGGCGTAGAATGCCCTGTGTGCTTTCTCTCTCAGTTCATTCACTGCCTCATTAAGGTGTCCAGTGGAGCTTATTTTTAAACCTAAGTAATTGTAGTGTGTGCAGTACTCTATATTTTGTACCAATTGAGAACTTTGGTCTAATTCCCTGAGATCTGGATCTTCTCTGGAAAATCATTATTTTGTCTTTTTGGGGTCTACTGCCAGGGCCCAAGTCTGGCAGTACTGCTCTAGCAGGTCCAGGCTCTGCTGTAGACCATGTGCTGTGGGTGACAGCAGGCATAGGTCATCTGTGAAGAGTAGGGATTTAACCTCTGATTTGTGGAGACTAACACCAGGGGCTGAGGATTTTTCTAGAATAGGGGCCAATTTGTTGATGTAAATATTGAAGAGTGCAGGGCTCAGATTGCAACCCTGGCGAAGGCCCCGTCCCTGGTTAAAGAATTTGGTTATTTTCTTGCCAATTTTAATGCTGCACGTATTGCCAGTAAACATTGATTTAATTATGTCATATGTTTTACCCCCTACACCACTTTCAATAACTTTGCAGAACAGTCCTGTATGCCAAATAGAATCAAACGCTTTTTGGAAGTAGATAAAGCAAGCGTATATTTTGGTATTATTTTCGTGGACATGTTTATCTATCAGGGTGTGTAGGGTGTAAATATGATCAGTCGTGCGATGTTTTGGTATAAATCCAATTTGGCTTTTACTCAAGACATTGTGCTTATTAAGGAAGTTTAGAACTCTTATATTTATAATACTACAGAAAACCTTCCACAGGTTACTGTTCACACAAATACCTCTGTAATTGTTAGGGCCAAATTGTCTCCGTTCTTAAAGATTGGGGTTATGAGTCCTTGATTCCAGATGTCAGGGAAATAACCTACACTCAGGATCAAATTAAACCGTTTCAATATAGCCAATTGAGATTTTGCACTAGTGAGTTTGAGCATCTCATTTAGGATGCCATCAGGTCCACATGATTTTTTAAATTTGAGGGCCTGAAGTTTCTTATAGAGCTCCTGGTCAGTAATTGGGGAGTCCAATGGATTTTGATTGTCCTTTATAGCTTTTTCTAAACCATTCAACTTCTCGTGAATTTGGCGTTGTTCTGCGTTTGTGTCAATTTGAACAGTGTTGTAGAGTGTTTTAATATGGGTTGTCCATATGTCACCATTTTGTATCGCAAAATTTTTTTTTATCCAATTTTGCCAGAAGTTGTTTGTGTTTATGGACTCTTCAATTAGTGTCAGCTGCTTGCTGTTGTACTGTGCTTTTATGGTTCTGAGTGTCCGTTTATAGAGTTTTAAAGTCTCACAGCAACGAAGGCATAATTCACCATTATTTGGGTCTCAGTGCTTTTGGTTGGTAGTGTTCTATGTTTTTTCCTCATAATTTTACAATCTACATCAAACATTTCTCTCTCTCGTGCTTTCTCTCTCTATCTGACTCTTCCATATTTTTAACTTCTCAATGTCCCTCACCTTCTCTCTGCCTATCTATTCACCTATTTCAGCCTGTCCTCTTTTTGTACCATCTCTTCTACTTTCCTTGTGCACTTTTACCTCTCGAAAACTCCCTCCCTCTCTCCCTCCAAACCGTTTTCCCTCTCCCTTGTGGATGGCTATTGTTTGACCAGCATGAGATGAGAAGGAGAGTGAAATTCCTTTCTGGAATTAGAAAGAATGTTCCACACTTTGAGTGTTTTTTTTCTATGCTAACCCCATGGAGGGTGAGAAAGAAACAGAGAGAGAAAGGCCAAGGTGAATGAGAGGGGTTTGGCAGTAGGAATGGGGGCAAGTTTAAGCACTTTGAAAAGCAGTGACAATACGCTTGACACTGTAAAATCAAAGAGCTGGGGACAAATAGAAGAGATGTGATGTATTTTTGCCAACTACGTGATTAGGAAAGTCTGTGTTGCTAATTGTAATTTTCAGATAGAAAACATAGCACAGTCTAATCATATAAAGGAAAGGGAAAGGCGGATACCTACACCTCACACACATGGTTATGGGCTTAAAAAAAGAAGCCACTTGTACCATGTCAGGTATAGAGTTGAAATTTATTCAATTTTGAGTTTGCATTCCACCCATGAGGCCAAAGAGGGCGCTTTTGGTCACTGACTGCAGGAAAGGGCTTAGTCACCCATATCTCAAGTTAGGCCTCGCCCCTCAGAAGCCAACTTTCGTGTTGTTATTGACAATGACACTATTGACCAATTGAATACGTTTTCTATGAGCGATGCATATTGTTGATATTTTGTTCTACTTGTTTGGCTACTTCAGAGGACTTGGACACAGGGCAGTAGTGTGATGTAGTGCATAGAAAAGAGGACCCGTGTTGTTTCCTGTCTGCAGTAGGACTATCCAGGGTCGTTTTTTATTAGTGCACCTAATGGGAAAATGTTTTGTACCGGAAAATGGAAATTAGTCTTTCTTATTGGACTAGTCTGGGTAGTCCTGTCTAAGTCATATTTATTCCATTTGATGCCTAATGAACTAGACCCGGGTCCTATTTTGACTATGCAAAACAAATATAGTATATTACTAATAGACTTTAGCACATCAAATCGTCGTTACTAGTACAACGTAAGTTTGGATTGCACGGATTTCCAAAGCACGTAGTCAAATTCCAAGCCCACACAATTTTTTGTTGATGTTCTAGCACAACACAGCTAAGTAAACCAATCAGTTTATTAGGTATGTTAATCCTACTGCGTTAAATATACCTCATGAAGAGTGTGAGAAAGAGAAATAACTTTGGTTACACTTTAATATCATATTTGAAGGTCTGGTTAAGGGCTTGTCAGTAAGCATTTCACGGTAAGGTCTATCTGCACTTGTTGTATTCGGTGCATGTGACAAATAAAGTTTGATTTGATTTGGTCATAAACTGCCCATAAACGTTACCATTACATGTAGTTAACCATTGCATTAGATTAATACACAATTATGTTGATTATAATTTAGGCAGATTACTAACAATGCTTTATGCATACATGTATTTACATATTCTAATACATACATGTATTTACATATTCTAATACATACATGTATTTACATATTCTAATACATACATGAATGGACAGTCTACTGATGTTAGTAATTCTAGAGCAGTTTAGTGATGACCGCTGCAGTCTAAGGTGTCACTACAGACACCCTGGTTCGATTCCAGGCTGTATCACAACCGGCCATGATTGCGAGTCCCATAAGGTGGCGCACAATTGGCCCAGTGTTGTCCGGGTTTGGCCGGTGTAGGCCGTCCTTGTAAATAAGAATTTGTTCTTAACTGACTTGCCAAGTTCAATTTTAAAAAAATGCCACAGGCCTGGTTAAAGTTAGCTATCAATGCTGAGATGCCGCACCAAGAAAAGGCTATTAAATGTTTTTGTCACAAGGGTATAACTCATTACTGGACTCAGAGCAAGTAAAGAGATTTAGCATGATTACAAAATCTGCTACGCTTGCAAATCTGATCATTGGATTTGGCTGTGTGTCTGTTTACTGGTGAGTGATTGGTCTCCATATGGGGTGAGACCTAAAAATTCTAAATATGGGATGAGAACTAGGTTAGCATTAACATTAGCTGTTTGCAATGTCGCAGGTCATGGCTCTGTGGAGATTAGCGCTCTGGTGGTGGCGGGCAGAGGAGACAGAGAAGGGGATGGAGGAGAAGATGGAAAGGAAGAGAGAGACAGAGAGGCCCTGGTCTGTAATTAGTATGGATCTGAAAGGAACCTAATCGGATTGAAGGAAATAAAGTGTTTCTTCTGAAGTATAGCATCATCCCTGAATGTGTATCTTCCCTCCTGAAGGAATTGATCAAGTTACACACACACACACACACACACACACACACACACTCACAAACACACATGAAAACACTCACACACACATTCACTCGCACATTAAAACACACACACACACACACACACACACACACACACACACACAGGTTGTCCTAGCTGGGTCTTAGGGGTAGGGGGCCTTCGTTAACTAATTACTCTGCCATTGTTCAGCTGTGCAGATTGACCCCGATAGCCCAGACCCAAATCCAATCGCTGTCCACAGTGGTACAATAGCCTAGCCACCTTCCAAATGTCTTGTTATGGCTGTTTCTAAACAGATTTTATAATGTCTTGAATTATGAGATGATAGGATAGCACATTTTTGTTAACTATTTGTGTGTGTTTTCCTCGCAAACATTTTGTGAATGAGAGTGTTAGAAAAAACAGTGATTTGGTGGAGCATATTGTGTGGGTGTGCGTGTTTTAGGTGTTTAACCGCACAATGAGTGTGTGTGTGTGTGGGGGGGGTCCCCTGTTCCTCTGTGGGCCTGTTCCTCTGTGGGCCTGTGCCTCTGTGGGCCTGTGCCTCTGTGGGCCCATCTGTTTTTTCCTCCTTTTGTCCTGTTAATTAATCAAATCAGAAGGGCTGCCTTCTGGGCCAGGACTCCCTGCACACACACGGTGGAGTTTTTGTTTTAAAATGAATGGTCACGCTTTCTCTTTCTCTCACATCTTTTCCTCTTCCTCGATCTAGGCCTATCTCCCTTTTCATCCTTTTCACCCTCCCCTTCACTCCTCTTTGGTTTACATTTACATGTTTAGTTTAGCAGACACTCTTATCCAGAGTGACTTACAAGAGCAATTAAGTAGTTAAGATTTTTCACCTAGTCGGCTCGGGGATTTGAACCTGCGACGTTTCGGTTTCTTGCCCAAAGCTCTTAAAGGGATACTTAAAGCAATACGTATGTTTATCTACATCCACAGCGTCTGATGAACTCGTGGATAACTTTTATGTCTCCGCGTGTAGTTTGAAGGAAGTTGCTAACTAGTGCTAACGCAATTCCTAACTAGCGTTAGCGCAATAACTGGAAGTCATACCCATAGACTTCCAATCATTGCTCTAATGCTAGTTAGCATTGGCGTGCCGAACTACCTCTAACTTCCTTCAAGACATAAAAATTGTATCCACGAGTTCATCTGTAGATAACAGGCCTCATTGCCAACATCCCAAAGTATCCCTTAACCACTAGGCTACCAATAGACTACCTGCCACCCTAGTTCTTACTGTTTATTCAGTTCATTCTTGCTTTCATTCTATCTCTTCCCCCATCTCGATCCGAAAAAAAAAAATACACAAGATAAAAATGTGAAAATATCAGTAGTGCTGTGAGAGTATAATGCGAATGTTGTAAGACTGCAACTTTTTATGTTGTTCTCTGCCTTTGCGACATGTGTTGGCAACTGGGTGCTAATGATGATTTGTAATGCCTTCACTTTGTTTGTTTGTTTCAGTTTTAAACATATAGGATAGGATAGGTTTGGCAGTTTGAGGTGACTATCGGATGTAGTCTAGTCCTAAAGGGATACCTCGGGATGTTGGAAATTAATCTACTTCCCCAGAGTCAGATGAACTTGTGGATAACATTTTTATTTCTCTGCGTGCAGTTTGAAGGAAGTTGCCAACTAGCGCTAGTGCAATTACTAACTAGCGTTAACCAATGACTGGAAGTCTGCTAGCGTTAGGTATCCCCTATCATGCTAGCAGATAACAATAGACTTCCAGTCATTCCTTCATACTGGACACAGAGACAATGAAATGGTATCCATAAGTTAATCTAACTCTGTGGAAGTAGAGGTCTCAGAGTATTAATTATTATTTGTTATTATTTGTTACTTTATTTCTTAATTTTTTGGGGTATGTTTCCTAAAACTGCGTTGTTGGTTAAGGGCGTGTGAGTAAGCATTTCACTGTAAGGTGAAATTGTATTCGGCGCATGAGACAAATAAAATTTGATTTGTATTCCTTTAACATAAAGCACTCAACCAATACGCTCTGGCTTGATGGGATCCTTCTCTGCTCTCTAGTATCCACCCGGGATGTATGTCACAAAGCAAGAAGTTGGCCGGCGAACATTTATAAACTCAGTTATAACTTTGTTACTATTATTCTCTGCTTTATAACGTAGAATATGTTATTGAGTCAGTTATACCATTGCCATTTTAAGTTGTTATTCGCGATCAAGGACATGTTTCTGAATATTTATGGATGTTAGTTGGGAAATTGCTCCTGGTTTGTGGAATAGACTGATTTGGGCTAAACTAAAATAGTTTCCTATAGCGGCCATGTAGTCCGAACATTCACTGTACTATCGATACCTATATATACCTACCTGCTTTCTGCTTCATTCAAGGTGCTGTAGATCTGTACCCTGTCATGTCTTTATAATGTAATGATACTAAACAGCATGGCAAGATGTAGCCTATGTAGCTTATAGCACAACTCTAGTAGTCGATACTTTAGGTCCAATACTTAGTTAGGGGTGTCGGTCCTTTCCTCTTTGATGTGTTTCTCTATCGTTATGACGAACATGCTTTGTTTTACTGATTCATGAGCACTAGAGGGAACAGGAACATGCTTTGTTTTACTGATTCATGAGCACTAGAGGGAACAGGAACATGCTTTGTTTTACTGATTCATGAGCACTAGAGGGAACAGGAACATGCTTTGTTTTACTGATTCATGAGCCCTAGAGGGAACAGGAACATGCTTTGTTTTACTGATTCATGAGCACTAGAGGGAACATGAACATGCTTTGTTTTACTGATTCATGAGCACTAGAGGGAACATGAACATGCTTTGTTTTACTGATTCATGAGCACTAGAGGGAACATGAACATGCTTTGTTTTACTGATTCATGAGCACTAGAGGGAACAGGAACATGCTTTGTTTTACTGATTCATGAGCACTAGAGGGAACAGGAACATGCTTTGTTTTACTGATTCATGAGCCCTAGAGGGAACAGGAACATGCTTTGTTTTACTGATTCATGAGCACTAGAGGGAACATGAACATGCTTTGTTTTACTGATTCATGAGCACTAGAGGGAACAGGAACATGCTTTGTTTTACTGATTCATGAGCACTAGAGGGAACATGAACATGCTTTGTTTTACTGATTCATGAGCACTAGAGGGAACAGGAACATGCTTTGTTTTACTGATTCATGAGCACTAGAGGGAACAGGAACATGCTTGATAGGAATGTTTTGAAATAAAATGGCACTAAACTATTGGGATGATCAGGCTCTTGTTTGACCCCAAAAATTATTGTTTGTATCATGGTGTGATCACTCTGCCACAAGGGCCAATTCAGTCAAGTGTCATTAGGCATATGTATCGAGCGTCAAGTGTGAGATCATCAGTAGAATTCATGGTTTCTTCCAGGCATACGGGGTAAATGAGAAGCAGAATTTGAAAAGTTCCAGGTGCTCAACACTCAACAAGAGCTGTTGTGCCACACCTGCCAACGTAGCCATGCTATGTAGTCCCCTTCCGTCGTCAACAGTACCCTCTGACACTGAAGGCAGCCGGAGATGACAGTCCTCCCCTCCTCTCCATCCTACACCATGGGGTGAGGAGGAGCCCTCTGTCTCACTCAAACATCAGCCATTAATGTGTCATTTAGCAGATGCTTTTATCCAGAGTGACTAAAAGTAGAGTGAGTACATACACTGAGTGTACAAAACATTAAGAACACCTTCCTAATATTGAGTTGCACCCCCTTTTGGCCTCAGAACAGTCTCAATTCGTCGGGCATGGACGCTACACGGTGTCGATAGCGTTCCACAGCGATGCGGGCCCATGTTGACTCCCAATGCTTCCCACACTTGTGTCAAGTTGGCTGGATGTCCTTTGGGTGGACAACCATTAATGATACACACAGGTAACTGTTGAGCGTGAGAAACCCAGCAGAGTTGCAGTTCTTGACACGCTCAAACCGTTGCACCTACTACCATACCCTGTTCAAAATCACTTTCCTAATGTTTTGTACAGTCATTGTAGATTTTAGTAGTATGTAACCCCAGCATGAATGGAACCCGTAACCCTGCCATTCCTAGACCAATGCTCATACCAACAGAGCCTCACACGACCGCAGCCCCTGATTTGACTTGAAAACCTGAGCCTTTATGCAAATTTTCCACAGCATACAATGCTCTGATTTGCACAGAAGCTTTTTTCTCAGTTCAGACAGTGTTTTCCACAAGTACTCACTGTCAACATGAGTCTATTCATTGATATACTGTGTGAACTTAAAGTTTTTTTGTTTGTTGCTATTGTAGAGTATTATACTGTGGTATGCTAGCCCGGTCCCAGATCTGTTCTTGCTGTCTTGCCAACTCATATGGCGTGACCATAGGAGTTTGCCAGACAGAACAAGCAGATCTGGGACCAGGCTGGTGGTATGCAGTCTGCCACTACATTGGATAAAGTCATATAATTCCAGTGTATCACAGGTTGGGGATTGTCAAAGAAATGGAATGTAATACTTTTAAAATACCAGAAAAGCTTTGTATCATAAAGTTTGTATCATTCAAGTTTGTGATCCATTGTCTTGAACTTTGAGTCACAATTACCAGTATGGTCTCTAAATGTTTTTCTCCGTCTGTTTCTAACACATCGTCTCTCCCTTGCTCTCTCTATCTCCCTCTCTTTCCAGATTGATCCCAAGGTAGCGTTTCCTCGTAGAGCCCAGCCCAAGGTGAGTTCTCATCCCTGCCAGGGTTAACTCCTAGATGCCTAGGTGACGTCACAGCCGCCATGTATCATCAGGAGAGGCCTGCCTGGCGCACCAGATTATGTTCCTATATTCCGTTCACGTGATGAAGGGGCAGTAATCCTCCGTCCTCCCTTACCCCCAACCTCATCCGACCTGTATATGACCCCAATACATAAGAAACGGGGTGGCTCTACCAGCCTAAAGACTCATGCACACATACACACTCATACACACAGTCACACACTGGGTCAAATGAATTGTGTTATTACTGTACTATGCTGTTCCGAGTGCCTGGCAACCACCGCCCTAGATATTTTTTTTTACTGCTTAACAGATCTTAGAGCTTTATTATCTGAAACATCTACCTTTTCAATTTGCTGCGTGTTAATGATTGTGTGTCCTCTTCCCCTGTGTTGTCAGCTGGTGACCAGGACAAAGAAGATATTTGTGGGAGGTCTCTCTGTGAACACAACCATCGAAGACGTCAAGCAGTACTTTGACCAGTTTGGAAAGGTAAATGTGACACACTGTCTTAAGACACGTTTGTTGACATGATCAGGGATCGGGAACTGGCGGGCCGCATGCAGACAGGCTACCATTTGAAAGCCCTCGGATAAAATGTCGATTTTTTTGGGAACTCAACTTACTGTTGTGAGGCAGAATAGTAGAACAAGGTGCAATTTAGAAATGTGTTTGTCCATCAATGGGTTTTCTCTTGTTATGTCAGTCCCTGATAGTGACTCGTTTTTTTAGATTGGCCAGCTATCTAAACTTGTAGTAATCAAGGTCGAATTAGAGCCCGGCAGGCCCTCATTGATTTTGTTAGTCAGTGTCACTCAAATATCATATTAAAAATTGCAAACACTTCTTTCCACCCAATGGCAAAATGTTTAGAATGGCAGGAAATTAGCTGTACAACATTTTTTTGTTCCCCCACCCCATCAAAGTTGCCCATCCCTGTACTACTTGTATATATTGAATCAGTAGTAGTTCTCCAGTTCTCCCCCATCACTCTATATCTCATGTTTTCTCAGTCTATGTGTCTCCCTGTTTCTCTCTCTTTTTCTCTTATTCCACATTTGGGTTAGAGACAGGGTAAGCGTGGCTAATTTCAGAGAACAGTTGAAAGGGAGGAAGAGAAGAGGGAGAGAGGGATCCCAAAAGAGGGAACACAACAGCATTATGTTTGATATTTACTGTCAAAAGGCATTCTGATGGATATTAGCACTTCTGTCTTCCATTTTTCTCCCGTTGTTGTTGTTTGAGTTGCTTCGGCTGTTCAATTTTTCTTCAAGCCAGTTAAGCCTATTTGAATGAGATGCAGTGAAAGGCAAACTCATGCTGGGATGACAGAGGAGTGGATAGAGAGAGAGAAAGAGGGAAGGGGGAGAAAGAGGGACACCACCTGGAGAGAGGTTGGGGTACTCAGAAGGGAAGTGTTTTCAAGCTGCAGGAGAGAAGAGGAACACAGACATGTATGAGAAGAACCAACTCTCACTCAAATATAAGAGAGGTTCCAAATAGGCTGAAGAACAAGTGTCATAAAGGGATGACAAGTGGAACAGATGGAAAGAAAGTTGACAAACAGTCTTGAATCAGTGGGAAGGAAGAGGTGGAGCGGTGTTAGGGAGAGAACGAGTGAAGAGGTGGAGCGGTGTTAGGGAGAGAATGAGTGAAGAGGTGGAGCTGTGTTAGGGAGAGAATGAGTGAAGAGGTGGAGAGGTGTTGGGGAGAGAACGAGTGAAGAGGTGGAGCGGTGTTAGGGAGAGAACGAGTGAAGAGGTGGAGAGGTGTTAGGGAGAGAATGAGTGAAGAGGTGGAGAGGTGTTAGGGAGAGAATGAGTGAAGAGGTGGGAAGTGTTAGGGAGAGAACGAGTGAAGAGGTGGAGAGGTGTTAGGGAGAGAACGAGTGAAGAGGTGGAGAGGTGTTAGGGAGAGAACGAGTGAGGGGTGAAGAGGTGTTAGGGATAGAACGAGTGGAGAGGTAGGGAGGTGTTAGGGAGAGAACGAGTGAAGAGGTGGGAAGTGTTAGGGAGAGAACGAGTGAAGAGGTGGAGAGGTGTTAGGGAGAGAACGAGTTAAGAGTTGGAGAGGTGTTAGGGAGAGAACGAGTGAAGAGGTGGAGAGGTGTTAGGGAGAGAACGAGTTAAGAGTTGGAGAGGTGTTAGGGAGAGAACGAGTGAAGAGGTGGAGAGGTGTTAGGGAGAGAACGAGTGAAGAGGCGGGAGGTGTTCGGGAGAAAACGAGTGAAGAGGTGGAGAGGTGTTGGGGAGAGAACAAGTGAAGAGGTGGAGAGGTGTTAGGGAGAGAACAAGTGAAGAGGTGGAGAGGTATTAGGGAGAGAACGAGTGAAGAGGTATAAAGTGTTAGGGAGAGAACGAGTGAAGAGGTGGAGAGGTGTTAGGGAGAGAACAAGTGGAGAGGTGTTTGGGAGAGAACGAGTGAAAAGGTGAGAGGTGTTAGGGAGAGAACGAGTGAAGAGGTGGAAGGTGTTAGGGGGAGAACGAGTGAAGTGGCGGGAGGTGTTAGGGGGAGAACGAGTGAAGAGGTTTTAGTGAGAGAGAGGTGTAGTTAGGGAGGGAGGATAGTGGGGAGGAGGAGGAGAAGGGTCTCTAATTCTGAACTAATCTAATGCAACAGCTGCTCTTGCCACGAGACCCCCCCCCCCCACACACACACATAAAAAAACACACACACTATCATAAACACACACACACACACACCCCATCCCAAAACACACTCTTACCCCCTGCACCTGTCTCAGTATGTTGCCTTGTTGACCTGCTTTAGCCAATGTCCCTTGGTAATTTAGCAGTATGTCTGTGTGTGAGGCTTATGTCTCACACTCACCGACTTAAAAGAGTGTGTCCTGACTGTATTGAGCAGCAGTGGACAGAAAACCTTCTAGAAAGACAGAATCACCATCCCCTCAGAAGGGGCTTAATGATGTCACTTTGAGGCGGGAGAGAGAGGAATAAACTAAAGGATGGAAGAGACTGAGAGAAAGGGGAAGAAAAGGAGTTCTGGTGGAGGATCCTGTCAAGTATCTCTACATAGTGGATGCTTGGGCCAAATAAAATCTTTGCAGATTTCCACATTGCGTTTTCAGCATTTGATTTGTACAGCAGCGTGTTTTGGACAGAGTTTGTCACATGATTTAAGAATGGACAGTCTCGTCAAATCATCTGGTACACTCAACAGAACTGTTAGTTTCTTACCATTGTGGTCTGTGCACTTTCAAATTAGGTCAATGTCAGTGTAGTGCAACACATAAGCCCTTTTTTCTTTGATGTGATTGACCAACCGGATGTAACTGTACGCGGGTTGCTCAACCGAGCCGATCCCAGCGCTCACGGGCGACCATGTTTATCTGGGAAGCAGGTCAGAATCCCACAGAGACGCGTCTCATTTTACACCCCTGCCTTGCCTGGCCAGAAGTCCGCTGTGTTGCCCGGCACTCTGTCCTGGTGTTCCCACTATCCCATTCCCAGACCTGTCCTCCCAAACAGTACTGGGAAACCATCGGATAGCACTCTACCTCAAAGTACAGTGCAATAATTCCACAGCACCAGCTTCACTTTGAAGAGTCAGCAAACTATAGGCCTAATTTAGGGGGAGGGGAGGGGTGGAGATAGAGGGAGGGGAGAGATAGAGGGAGGGGAGAGATATAGGGGGGGAGAGATAGAGGGGTGGAGAGATAGAAGGAGGGGAGAGATAGAGGGGTGGAGAGATAGAGGGAGGGGATAGATAGAGGGGTGGAGAGATAGAGGGAGTGGAGAGATAGAGGGGTGGAGAGATAGAGGGAGGGGAGAGATAGAGGGAGGGGAGAGATAGAGGGAGGGGAGAGATAGAGGGGTGGACAGGACAGACGGATAAGTTGGGCTCCAGTCAGCCATGTGAGTTTGCAATTAGAGGGCTTCACTGGACACTTTGTCTGCTGGCTTGTTTGGAGAGGTGGGTGGAGAGAGGGATGAGAGAGAGGGAAGGAAAGAGAGCTAGGGAAGAGTGAAACAGAAAGGAATGAGTGAGGTGGTTGAGGTGAGAGTGTGACCGAAAATGTCCTCAGAACGTTCCTGAAAAGTTCCTTGTCAATGTAACCTAATGAGAATGTTATGTGCCATGCTGCAAGGGGCATGCTCTCTCTACTGGGCAGTGAGTGTGAACTGTGCTGAGGTAAATACTAGACACTATAGTTCAGCCAGATAGTATTAAACTGCTCTGGACACAGTGGACAACAGGTTGTTTACCTTTGACTTCGGCCTCGAGGCTAACTTTCCTCTCAGACACAAAGATAGCTTGTTGCATATCCTAGTGACTCTGTAACAGTTGGCCTAACACTTTTGTTATTGATACTGACGGCAATAAAGCTTACCCACAGCTATACGCTTCAAGATGTTAGCTAGCTAGTAAATTTGTATAATTCACCATTAGCCATCCTCACAGCTCGATAATAGGGCTGAAGGTGACTGATTTGTGTTCACACCCACACGCGTTAGCCTAATGCTAACGGGCCTAAATGAACATGTAACACACCGCTTATGATAACATGTCTCTGGTGCTGCAGCTGTCCACTTGCTGTCCCTGGCCCGACTTTGCTCTGTCATTGGGTTTAAAGGACCGTAAGGGTGAAGGGAGAGGGGGGAGATAAAACTGAATGAAGGACAGAGGGTGGACTGGGGGGGTTGTGTGTGTGTGTGTGTGTGTGTGTGTGTGTGTGTGTGTGTGTGTGTGTGTGTGTGTGTGTGTGTGTGTGTGTGTGTGTGTGTGTGTGTGTGTGTGTGTGTGTGTGTGTGTGTGTGTGTGTGTGTGTGTGTGTGTGTGTGGTGTGGTGTGGAAGAGAGAGAGAGACTCACTTGGACTAACGGGTCTCCAACCCTGACCTTTTCCATATTTCATGGTCACACGCAGGGACACACACCCAGATACATACACTCACACACAAAATCTTTCTCTCACAGTCAGAGAGACAGATGCACACATGCACAGCTTGTGTGAGCTTACTTGACAGATTGAAATAAATATTTTTTTTTATATGCACTGCTTTCATTAAGACACTATCAGATGATCTCAAAGGTTAGAAATCAAACTGAGTCTAGAGCTTTCCTCCACTCACATTTCACCCTGTGTTAGGTTTCATTGCACTTCACTGATAGGTAATGAAAATAGCAATGCAGTCATGCTGTGTGTGCGTGTGTTAGCGTTGGTACAACTGATGATGTCTCTCACTGGCAAAGCGTGGAGTAGTTTCACAGTTTCTCTATTAGAGGAGAGTTTGTGCTAACTTTCTTAGGAGAGCGAAGAGGGCAGGGAGGGAGGAGGTCAGCATGAATAGGGCTGCAGGGAGTGGGACAGAAAAAAAGAAAAGCGAGGAAGAATTAAATGGGTGCGTGTTGACAAAGCCCCACTTCTCTTTGTTCTCTCTCTCTCTCACTTTTTCTCTCCCTGTCTCTCCCTCAGTCTGTCTTTCTGTCCATCCATCCAACCCTCTCTCGCCCCCAACTCTTTTCTCCTTTTCACTCTCAACCCACTCTTTCATATGCACCAATCCGCCTCCCATCTTTATTCTGTCCTGAACTATCTCTCGTTTCCTCTCTTCTCTTCAAGTCCACGAAAAATTCATTTTCTCTCCTTCTAGTAAGCCCTTTTTCAACTGTGTCCCCCTCTCTACATTCCCCCACCCCTCTCTCTCCCTCTCTGTAGTTCTATTCATAGTGAGAGTAGTGAGAGGAGGGTGAATTCTCCTAATTTAAATTCTTTACAGGGTCTCCATGGGAATAGTAAACTTTGTGGAGAGGAGAAGAAAGAGAGAGAGTGAAACAAAGAGAGAACAGGACACAGAGTTTGTGAAAAGCTTATCCCCCTTACCAAACAGAGAGAGAGAGAGAGAGAGAGAATGGGGGAGAGAATAGTCCCTCCTCCACTCTTAGAAAAAAGGGTTCCAAAAGGGTTCTTCGGTCTCTCTTCTGAGTAAAGGGTTCTTTATGAAACCCAAAAGTGTTCTACCTCGAACCAAAGGGGTTCTACCTTGAACCAAAGGGGGTGTACACTGAACCAAAATGGGTTCTTCAAAGGGTTCTCCTATGTGGACAGCCGAATAACCATTTTATGGTTCTAGATAGCACTTTTTTTTGTAAGAGTGTGGAACTTTGGGAGTGAGTTAAACAGCAACTCTTTAACTTCACAGAGATGGGACCTCCTTTTCCTATCTCTTCTCATTCTCCGCTTTTCTCTTTACCTCCCCCACATTCTTTCTCCTGTCCCCCCTTCTTTCTGTCCTCCTCCTTTGTCACCTGTCACCCCCCTGCTCCCTTCCTCTTTCTCCATCTGTTGGCCCCCTCTCCTCTCTTGCTCCAAAGGACAGGCCCTGAAGGAGGGACAATGAAGCCCCATGCTGTGTAATGGCCTGTGCGTGTGTGCGCGTGCGTGCGTGGTGTCCAAGCTCATCTCTCTCAATGAAGTTAAATTCAAACAGTTTTAATGGCATGGGGGGAAATGTGTTTACATTGCCAAAGCAAGTGGAATAGACAATCAACAAAAAGGGAAATAAACAATCAGAAAATAACTGTAAACATTTCACTCACAAACATTTTAAAAGAATATAGACATTGTTATATTATTGGCTATGTTGTAACAGTGTGGGAAATATTGCTGCTGTGGTGGCACTCTGGTATTTAACCTACTAGAAATGGGGGTTTATCAATATTGGATTTGTTTTAAAATTCTTTGTGGGTCTATGTAATCTGAGGGAAATATGTATCTCTATACATTTGTCAGGAGGTTAGGAAGTGCAGCTCTGTTTCCAACTCATTTAGTAGGCAATGGGCACACAGCCTATCTTCTCTTGAGAGCCAGGTCTGCCTATGGCAGCCTCTCTCAATAGCAAGGCTATGCTCACTGAGTCTGTACATAGTCAAAGCTTTCCTTCATTTTGGGTCAGTCACAGTGGTCACACTCAACGTCAACAAAACTAAGGAGATGATTGTGGACTTCAGGAAACAGCAGAGGGAACACCCCCCTATCCACATCGATGGAACAGTAGTGGAGAGGGTAGCAAGTTTTAAGTTCCTCGGCATACACACCACAGACAAACTGAATTGGTCCACTCACACAGACAGCATTGTGAAGAAGGCGCAGCAGCGCCTCTTCAACCTCAGGAGGCTGAAGAAATTTGGCTTGTCACCAAAAGCACTCACAAACTTCTACAGATGCACAATCGAGAGCATCCTGTCGGGCTGTATCACCGCCTGGTACGGCAACTGCTCCGCCCTCAACCGTAAGGCTCTCCAGAGGGTAGTGAGGTCTGCACAACGCATCACCGGGGGCAAACTACCTGCCCTCCAGGACACCTACACCACCCGATGTCACAGGAAGGCCATAAAGATCATCAAGGACATCAACCACCCGAGCCACTGCCTGTTCACCCCGCTATCATCCAGGCGAGGTCAGTACAGGTGCATCAAAGCTGGGACCGAGAGACTGAAAAACAGCTTCTATCTCAAGGCCATCAGACTGTTAAACAGCCACCACTAACATTGAGTGGCTGCTGCCAACACACTGACACTGACTCAACTCCAGCCACTTTAATAATGGGAATTGATGGGAAATGATGTAAATATATCACTAGCCACTTTAAACAATGCTACCTTATATAATGTTACTTACCCTACATTATTCATCTCATATGCATACGTATATACTGTACTCTATATCATCGACTGTATTCTTATGTAATACATGTATCACTAGCCACTTTAACTATGCCACTTTGTTTACATACTCATCTCATATGTATATACTGTACTCGATACCATCTACTGTATCTTGCCTATGTTGCTCTGTACCATCACTCATTCATATATCATTATGTACATATTCTTTATCCCCTTACACTGTGTACAAGACAGTAGTTTTGGAATTGTTAGTTAGATTACTTGTTATTACTGCATTGTCGGAACTAGAAGCACAAGCATTTCGCTACACTCGCATTAACATCTGCTAACCATGTGTATGTGACAAATAAAATTTGATTTGATTTGGTCAGGTATTCTGCCACTGTGTACTCTCTGTTTGGGCCAAATAACATTCCAGTTTGCTATGTTTTTGTTGTTGATTCATTCCAATGTTTAAAGTAGTTATCTTTTTGTTTTCTCATAATTTGTGTTGTTGTCCTGCAGCTCTGTGCAGTCTGTTTGTGTTTGTGAACTGTTTGTGTCTCTCTGTCTCTCATAGGTTGATGATGCCATGCTCATGTTCGACAAAACCACCAACAGACACAGAGGTATTGCCACGAAACACCAGCCCACATACACACACACACACACACACACACACACACACACACACACACACACACACACACACACACACACACACACATACAATTAAAATTTTACTGCAGTGGGCTAAATCAGGGTCACACAGAATCCCACAGAGATTCTTGGTGAGTCTTAAACAAATCTACTGTGAAACAAAAGTATTCACCTCACACACATGGTTATGTGCTTTATAAAAGAGACACATGCACCATGTCACACACACACACACACACACAAATATATATATATATATATATATATATATATATATATATATATATATATATATATATATCAATAAACTCAGCAAAAAAAGAAACGTCCCCTTTTCAGGACCCTGTCTTTCAAAGATAATTTGTAAAAATCCAAATCACTTCACAGATCTTCATTGTAAAGGGTTTAAACACTGTTTCCCATGTGTCACGGTTGTCGTAAGAACGGGACCAAGGCGCAGCGGATTTGAGTTACACATTTTTATTGAAAAGTGAAACATAAAGCAAAAACAAATAAATCAATAAACAAACAACTAAACGTGACTAAGTGGTTCACAGGCACAAACACAAAACAATATCCCACAAACACAGGTGGGAGAAATATCTACTTAAATATGATCCCCAATTAGAGACAATGATTACCAGCTGCCTCTAATTGGGAATCATACCAACATAGAAAATATAAACTAGAACACAACATAGAAATTATAAACTAGAATACCCCCTAGTCACGCCCTGACCTACTACACCATAGAGAAACAAGCCCCCCCCCCCCTTCAAAGGTGCGGACTCCGGTCGAAAAACCTGAAACCAAATTTGGTGGTTAGGGGGGGGTGACTAGTGTCGGTGGCGGCTCCGGGGCGGGTCGTAGCCCTCCTCCCAGACTCCGGATCCGACCATTGACCCGGGCTGAACACAGAGGAGGACTCCGGCCCGGGAGTTGGGTTGGACGCCGTTCCTGGACCTGGCATCGGCGCAGAAGAAGGCTCCAGCCATGGAGTGGGACTGGACACCATGCCTGGACGGGGCACCGGCGCAGAGGAAGGCTCCGGCCTTGGAGCGGGGCTGGACACCGTGCCTGTACTGGTCATCGGCGCAGAGGAAGGCTCCGGCCTTGGAGTGGAGCTGGACACCGTGCCTGTATTGGTCATCGGCGCAGTGGAAGGCTCCGTCCTTGGAGCGGGGCTGGACACCGTGCCTGAACTGGGCACCGGTGCAGAGGAAGGCTCCTGCCATGGAGTGGGACTGGACACCGTGCCTGGATGGGGCACTGGCGCAGAGGAAGGCTCCGGCCTTGGAGCGGGGCTGGACACCATGCCTGGACTGGTCATCGGTGCAGAGTAAGGCTCCGGCCTTGGAGCGGGGCTGGACACCATGCCTGGACTGGGCACCGGCACAGAGGAAGGCTCCTGCCCTGGAGCGGAACTGGACACCGTACCTGGACTCTCTGGACCGTTGATCCTCGCTGGAGGTTCCGGACCATGGACCGTTGCTGGAGGTTCCGGACCGTGGACCATCGCTGGAGGTTCCTCACCGTGGACCTTCGCTGGAGATTCCGCACCGTGGACCTTCGCTGGAGATTCCGCACCGTGGACCGTCGCATGAGGTTCCGGACCGTGGACCGTCGCCGGAGGTTCCGGACCGTCGCCGGAGGTTCCGGACCGGGGACCGTCGCCGGAGGTTCCAGACCGGGGACCGTCGCCGGAGGTTCCAGACCGGGGACCGTCGCTGGAGGTTCCGGACAATTTCCAAACGCCTGAAGGTACCACGTTCATCTGTACAAACAATTGTACGCATGTATAAACACCATGGGGCCACACAGCCGTCACACCGCTCAGGAAGAAGACACGTTCTGTCTCCTAGATCAATCCAAGATGGCGTAGCAGTCAGACGTATTTGTCCTTCGTCTTGTCGTGTCCCATGTATATATATTTTTATATATTTTTCTTCGCATATCTTTTTATATTTTTCTAAACCCTTACTTCAAAATACTCTCCTGCAGCCCGCCTCACCCAATGTGGTGTGGACCTGCTTTTTCTCGAAAGTATTTTTCTTTGCCTCTATTACTGGAGCCTCTCCAACATAAACTAGCCAGCTAACGGTCATCAGCTAACCCCTAGTTCGGAAAGCTCTCGCCAGTTTGTACACCGCGATTCAACCAGAGCATACCGGACCTATTTTTCTCTCCATATCCCCGGATTCCTATCGCAAGCTCTGAACCCTCTCACCTTCCGACCTTCGCAGCTAACGTCCCCTGAATGCTAGCTGTCTAGAGCACAACGGACTGTTGGCTTACAAGGCCCATCGAATCCATTCCGAAGCCACTAGCTAGCAGTCAGCTATCCTTTGCTAGCGGTCATCAGCCAACTTTATCCCGGACAACTCTCGCCAGTCTGTACAGCGTGACTCAAACTAGAGCTAGTCTGACTTATTCTTCTCCATATCTCCGGATTCTTACCGCAAGCTCTGAAGCTATTTAAAAAAAAAAAACATTTTCATTATGATAAAAGAAATCCCCACCTGGAATTATAGCAGCTAACGACCCCTGAACGCACAGCGACTAATCTGCGGCCTGCTAGCTATCTAAAGCACATTGGACTGCTGGCTTAAATGCTATTTCTAGAGATAATATCTCTTTCATTATCACTATATGCACAGGTTTACCCCCACTGTATTCACATCCTACTATACCTTTGTCTGTACATTATGCCTTGAATATATTCTACCGTGCCCAGAAATCTGCTCCTTTTACTCTCTGTTCTGAACGTACTAGGCGTCCAGTTCTGTTAGCTTTTAGGCGTACCCTTATCCTACTCCTCCTCTGTTCCTCTGGTGATGTAGAGGGTAATCCAGGCCCTGCAGTGTCAACCTCCACTCCCATCCCCCAGGCTCTCTCATTTGTTGACTTCTGCAACCGTAAAAGCCTTGGTTTCATGCATGTTAACATTAGAAGCCTCCTCCCTAAGTTTGTTTTATTCACTGCCCTAGCACACTCCACCAATCCGGATGTCCTAACCTTGTCTGAATCCTGGCTTAGGAAGACCACCTAAAACCTTGAAATTTCCATTCCTAACTATAACATTTTCAGACAAGATAGAACTGCCAAAGGGGGCGGTGTTGCAATTTACTGCAAAGATAACCTGCAGAGTTCTGTCTTACTATCCAGATCTGTACCCAAACAATTTGATCTTCTACTTCTAAAAATGAACCTTTCCAGAAACAAGACTCTCACCGTTGCCGCTTGCTATAGACCACCCTCTGCCCCCAGCTGTGCCCTCAACACCATATGTGATTTGATTGCCCCCCATCTATCTTCTGAGCTCGTGCTGCTAGGTGACCTAAACTGGGACATGCTTAACACCCCGACCATCCTACAATCTAAGCTTGATGCCCTCAATCTCACACAATTTATCAATGAACCTACCAGATATAACCCCAAATCCCTAAACACGGGCACCCTCATAGATATCATCCTAACTAACTCACCCTCCAAATACACCTCTGCTGTTTTCAACCAAGATCTCAGAGATCACTGCCTCATTGCCTGGATCCGTAATGGGTCTGCGAGCAAATGACCACCCTCATCACTGTCAAACGCTCCCTAAAACACTTCTGCGAGCAGGCCTTTCTAATCGACCTGGACGGGATATCCTGGAATGACATTGACCTCATCCCGACAGTAGAGGATGCCTGGTTATTCTTTAAAAGTCCCTTCCTCACCATCTTAAATAGGCATGCTGTAACGACGGGTGAGTGAAATGAGTGAGGAGTCAGATGCAGAGAGCGAAATGAACGGGAAAACGCTTTAATATTCTTCAAATCGTAACAGATCCAAAACATGGGTGAATGCCCAAAACACTGGCGCTAAACCAACCCAAAACCTAGACGCACACTGGACAACGAAAAACCCCAAAACCAAAACACGATACATCACCAAACGTAACAACCAACAAGCCCGCACATACACCAGTGGGCAAAACGAACTTAAATAACACCCATCCCAAAACCCCAACAAGGAACAGGTGAAAACATTTAGACAAAAACAAACAAAAAGGAAAAAGGGATCGGTGGCAGCTAATAGACCGGCGACAACGACCGTCGAGCGCCACCCGAGCAGGAAGGGGAGCCACCTTCGGTGGTATTCGTGACACATGCCCCATTCAAAAAATGTAGAACCAGGAATAGATAAGCCCTTGGTTCACTCCAGACCTGTCTGCCCTTGACCAGCACAAAAACATCCTGTGGCGTTCTGCATTAGCATCGAATAGCCCCCGTGATATGCAACTTTTCAGGGAAGTTAGGAACCAATATACACAGGCAGTTAGGAAAGCTAAGGCTAGCTTTTTTAAACAGAAATTCAAAAAAACTCAAAAAAGTTCTGGGACACTGTAAAATCCATGGAGAATAATAGCACCTCTTCCCAGCTACCCACTGCTCTGAGGCTAGGAAACACGGTTACAACCGACAAATCCACTATAATTGAGAATGTCAATAAGCATTTTTCTACGGCTGGCCATGCGTTCCACCTAGCTCCCCCTACCCCGGTCAACTGCCCGGCACCCTCCACAGCAACCAGCCCAAGCCCCCACCATTTCTCCTTCACCCAAATCCAGATAGCTGATGTTCTGAAAGAGCTGCAAAATCTGAACCCCTACAAATCAGCTGGGCTAGACAATCTGGACCCTCTCTTTCTAAAATGATCTGCCGAAATTGTTGCAACCCCTATTACTAGCCTGTTCAACCTCTCTTTCATATCATCTGAGATTCCCAAAGATTGGAAAGCTGCCGCGGTCGTCCCCCTCTTCAAAGGGGGAGACACTCCAGACCCAAACTGCTACAGACCTATATCTGTCCTACCCTGCATCTCTATAGTCTTCGAAAGCCAAGTTAACAAACAGATTACTGACCATTTTGAATCACATCGTACCTTCTCCGCTATGCAATCTGGTTTCCGAGCTGGTCATGGGTGCACCTCAGCCACGCTCAAGGTCCTTAACGATATCATAACCGCCATCGATAAGAGACATTACTGTGCAGCTGTATTCATCAACCTGGCCAAGGCTTTTGACTCTGTCAATCACCACATTCTTATTGGCAGACTCAACAGCATTGGTTTCTCAAATGATTGCCTCGACTGGTTCACAAACTACTTCTCTAATAGAGTTCAGTGTGTCAAATCGGAGGGCCTGTTGTCCGGACCTCTGGCAGTCTCTATGGGGTGCCACAGGGTTCAAATCTCGGGCCGACTCTCTTCTCTGTATACATAAATGATGTCGCTCTTGCTGCTGGTGATTCTCTGATCCACCTCTACGCAGACGGCACCATTCTGTATACTTCTGGCCCTTCTTTGGACACTGTGTTAACTAACTAATACAACTCTCCTTCCGTGGCCTCCAACTGCTCTTAAACGCAAATAAAACTAAATGCATGCTATTCAACCGATCAATGCCCGCACCTGCCCGCCCATCCAGCATCACTACTCCGGACGGCTCTGACTTAGAATACGTGGATAACTACAAATACCTAGGTGTCTGGCTAGACTGTAAACTCTCCTTCCAGACTCACATTAAGCATCTCCAACTCAAAATTAAATCTAGAATCGGCTTCCTATATCGCAACAAAGCCTCCTTCACTCATGCTGCCAAACATACCCTCGTAAAACTGACCATCCTACCGATCCTTGACTTCGGCGATGTCATCTATAAAATAGCCCCCAACACTCTACTCAGCAAACTGGATGTTGTCTATCACAGTGCCATCCGTTTTGCCACCAAAGCCCCATACACTACTCACCACTGCGACCTGTACGCTCTCGTTGGCTGGCCCTCGCTTCATACTCGTCGCCAAACCCACTGGCTACAGGTTATCTACAAGTCTCTGCTAGGTAAAGCCCCGCCTTATCTCAGCTCGCTGGTCACCATAGCAGCACCCACTCGTAGCACGCGCTCCAGCAGGTATATCTCACCGGTCACCCCCAAAGCCAATTCCTCCTTTGGTCGCGTTTCCTTCCAATTCTCTGCTGCCACTGACTGGAACGAACTGCAAAAATCACTGAAGCGGGAGATTCCCATCTCCCTCACTAGCTTTAAGAACCAGCTGTCAGAGCAGCTCACAGATCACTGCACCTGTTCATAGCCCATCTGTATACAGCCCATCTATCTACCTCATCCCCATACTGTATTTATTTATTTTGCTCCTTTTGCACCACAGTATCTCTACTTGCACATCCATCTCCATTCCAGTGTTTAATTGCCATATTGTAATTACTTCGCCACCATGGCCTATTTATTGCCTTAACTCCCTTATTTGACCTAATTTGCACTAACTGTATATAGACTTTGTTTTCTTTTTTTCTACTGTATTATAGACTGTATGTTTTCTTCATTCCATGTGTAACTAACTCTGTGTTGTTGTATGTGTCTGCTTTATCTTGGCCAGGTCACAGTTGCAAATGAGAACTTGTTCTCAACTAGCTTACCTGGTTCAATAAAGGTGAAATAATTAAATAAAAAATGAACATACTTTGGTGCGAAAAGTGCAAATCAATCCCAGAACAACAGCGAAGGACCCTGTGAAGATGCTGGAGGAAACAGGTTCAAAATTATCTATATCCACAGTAAAACGAGTCCTATATCGACATAACCTGAATGGCCACTCAGCAAGGAAGAAGCCACTGCTCCAAAACCGTCATAAAAAAGCAAGACAACGGTTTGCAACTGCACATAGGGACAAAGATCGTACTTTTTGAAATGTCCTCTGGTCTGATGAACACCATCCCAACCGTGAAGCACGAGGGTGGCGGGATCATGTTGTGGGGGTGTTTTGCTGTAGGAGTGTCTGGTGCACTTCACAAAACAGATGGCATCATGAAGTAGGACAATTATGTGGATTTATTGAAGCAACATCAGTCAGGATGTTAAAGTTTCGTCGCAAATGGTTCTTCCAAATGGACAATGACCCCAAGCATACTTCCAAAGTTGTGACAAAAATGTCTTAAGGACAACAAAGTCAAGTTATTGGAGTGGCCATCACAAAGCCCTGACCTCAACCCTATAGAAAATGTGTGGGCAGAACTGAAAAAGTGTGTGCGAGCAAAGAGGCCTACAAGCCTGACTCAGTTACACCAGCTCTGTCAGGAGGAATGGCCAAAATTCAACCAACTTATTGTGGGAAGTTTGTGGAGGGCTACCCGTACCGTTTGACCCAAGTTAAACTATTTAAAGGCAATGCTACCAAATACTAATTGAGTGTATGTAAATTTCTGACCCACTAGGAATGTGATGAAAGAAATAAAAGCTGAAATAAATATTTTGAAATAAAACTATTATTCTGACATTCACATTCTTAAAATAAAGTGGTGATCCTAACTGACCTAAGACAGGGATTTTTACTAGGATTAAATGGATATATATAGGCAAGATGCAGTAGATGGTATAGAGTACAGTATATAAATATGAGATGAGTAATGTAGGGTATGTAAACATATAAAGTGGCTAGTGATACATTTATTCCATAATTTTTTCCATTATCGAAGTAGCTAGAGCTGAGTCAGTATGTTGGCAGCAGCCACTCAATGTTAGTGATGGCTGTTTAACAGTCTGATGGCCTTGAGATAGAAGCTGTTTTTCAGTCTCTCGGTCCCCGCTTTGATGCACCTGTACTGACCTCGCCTTCTGGATGATAGCGGGGTGAACAGGCAGTGGCTCGGGTGGTTATTGTCCTTGATGATCTTTTTGGCCTTCCTGTGACATCGGGTGGTTTAGGTGTCCTGGAGGGCAGGTAGTTTGCCCCCGGTGATGCATTGTGCAGACCTCACTACCCTCTGGAGAGCCTTACGGTTATGGGCGGACCAGTTGCCGTACCAGGCGATGATACAGCCCGACAGGATGCTCTCGATTGTGCATCTGTAAAAGTTTGTGAGTGTTTTTGGTGACAAGCCAAATTTCTTCAGCCTCCCGAGGTTGAAGAGGCGCTGCTGCGCCTTCCTCACCACGCTGTCTGTGTGGGTGGACCATTTCAGTTTGTCCATGATGTGTACGCCGAGGAACTTAAACCTTTCCATCCTCTCCACTACTGTCTCATCGATGTGGATAGGGGGCTGCTCCCTCTGCTGTTTCCTGAAGTCCACAATCATCTCCTTTGTTTTGTTGATATTGAGTGTGAGGTTATTTTCCTGACACCACACTCCGAGGGCCCTCACCTCCTCCCTGTAGGCCGTCTCGTCGTTGTTGGTAAGCAAGCCTACCACTGTAGTGTTGTCTGCAAACTTGATGATTGAGTTGGAGGCGTGCATGGCCACGCAGTCGTGGGTGAACAGGGAGTACAGGAGAGGGCTGAGAATGCACCCTTGTGGGGCCCCAGTTTTGAGGATCAGCGGGGTGGAGATGTTATCTACCCTCACCACCTGGGGGCGGCCCGTCAGGAAGTCCAGGACCCAGTTGCACAGGGCGGGGTCGAGACCCAGGGTCTCGAGCTTAATGATGAGTTTGGAGGGTACAATGGATGTCAGGTTGGGTGGAGGTGATATGGCCCTTGACTAGTCTCTCAAAGCACTTCATGATGACGGAAGTGAGTGCTACGGGGCGGTAGTCGTTTAGCTCAGTTACGTTAGCTTTCTTGGGAACAGGAAAAATGGTGGCCCTCTTGAAGCATGTGGGAACAGCAGACTGGGATAAGGCTTGATTGAATATGTCCTTAAACACATCAGCCAGCTGGTCTGCGCATGCTTTGAGGACGCGGCTGGGGATGCCGTCTTGGCCTGCAGCCTTGCGAGGGTTAACACGTTTAAATGTTTTACTCACGTTGGCTGCAGTGAAGGAGAGCCTGCAGGTTTTGGTAGCGGGCCATGTCAGTGTCACTGTATTTTCCTCAAAGCGAGCAAAGAAGTTGTTTAGTCTGTCTGGGAGCAAGACATCGTGGTCCGCGATGGGGCTGTTTTTTCTTTTGTAGTCCGTGGTTGACTGTAGACCCTGCCACATGCCTCTCGTGTCTGAGCCGTTGAAGTGCGACTCTGCTTTGTCTCTATACTGACTCTTAGCTTGTTTGATTGCCTTGTGGAGGGAATAGCTACACTGTTTGTATTCGGTCATGTTTCCGGTCACTTTTCCCTGATTAAAAGCAGTGGTTCGCGCTTTCAGTTATGAGCAAATGCTGCCATCAATCCACGGTTTCTGGTTGGGGAATGTTTTAATAGACGCTGTGGGTACAACATCACCGATGCACTTGCAAATAAACTCGCTCACCGAATCAGCGTATTCATCAATGTTGTTGTTCGACGCTATGCGGAACATATCCCAGTCCACATGATCGAAGTTGAAGTGTACCTATGATGAAAATTACAGGCCTCTCTCATCTTTTTAAGTGGGAGAACTTGCACAATTGGTGGCTGTACATACTTTTTTGTCCAAGTGTGCATACACATATATATGTATATATATATACATTATATACATACGTATATATATATATTTAATATATACAGTGCCTTGCGAAAGTATTCGGCCCCCTTGAACTTTGCGACCTTTTGCCACATTTCAGGCTTCAAACATAAAGATATAAAACTGTATTTTTTTGTGAAGAATCAACAACAAGTGGGACACAATAATGAAGTGGAACGACATTTATTGGATATTTCAAACTTTTTTAACAAATCAAAAACTGAAAAATTGGGCGTGCAAAATTATTCAGCCCCCTTAAGTTAATACTTTGTAGCGCCACCTTTTGCTGCGATTACAGCTGTAAGTCGCTTGGGGTATGTCTCTATTAGTTTTGCACATCGAGAGACTGACATTTTTTCCCATTCCTCCTTGCAAAACAGCTCGAACTCAGTGAGGTTGGATGGAGAGCATTTGTGAACAGCAGTTTTCAGTTCTTTCCACAGATTCTCGATTGGATTCAGGTCTGGACTTTGACTTGGCCATTCTAACACCTGGATATGTTTATTTTTGAACCATTCCATTGTAGATTTTGCTTTATGTTTTGAATCATTGTCTTGTTGGAAGACAAATCTCCGTCCCAGTCTCAGGTCTTTTGCAGACTCCATCAGGTTTTCTTCCAGAATGGTCCTGTATTTGGCTCCATCCATCTTCCCATCAATTTTAACCATCTTCCCTGTCCCTGCTGAAGAAAAGCAGGCCCAAACCATGACGCTGCCACCACCATGTTTGACAGTGGGGATGGTGTGTTCAGCTGTGTTGCTTTTACGCCAAACATAACGTTTTGCATTGTTGCCAAAAAGTTCAATTTTGGTTTCATCTGACCAGAGCACCTTCTTCCACATGTTTGGTGTGTCTCCCAGGTGGCTTGTGGCAAACTTTAAACAACACTTTTTATGGATATCTTTAAGAAATGGCTTTCTTCTTGCCACTCTTCCATAAAGGCCAGATTTGTGCAATATACGACTGATTGTTGTCCTATGGACAGAGTCTCCCACCTCAGCTGTAGATCTCTGCAGTTCATCCAGAGTGATCGTGGGCCTCTTGGCTGCATCTCTGATCAGTCTTGTCCTTGTATGAGCTGAAAGTTTAGAGGGACGGCCAGGTCTTGGTAGATTTGCAGTGGTCTGATACTCCTTCCATTTCAATATTATCGCTTGCACAGTGCTCCTTGGGATGTTTAAAGCTTGGGAAATCTTTTTGTATCCAAATCCGGCTTTAAACTTCTTCACAACAGTATCTCGGACCTGCCTGGTGTGTTCCTTGTTCTTCATGATGCTCTCTGCGCTTTTAACGGACCTCTGAGACTATCACAGTGCAGGTGCATTTATACGGAGACTTGATTACACACAGGTGGATTGTATTTATCATCATTAGTCATTTAGGTCAACATTGGATCATTCAGAGATCCTCACTGAACTTCTGGAGAGAGTTTGCTGCACTGAAAGTAAAGGGGCTGAATAATTTTGCACGCCCAATGTTTCAGTTTTTGATTTGTTAAAAAAGTTTGAAATATCCAATAAATGTCGTTCCACTTCATGATTGTGTCCCACTTGTTGTTGATTCTTCACAAAAAAATACAGTTTTATATCTTTATGTTTGAAGCCTGAAATGTGGCAAAAGGTCGCAAAGTTCAAGGGGGCCGAATACTTTCGCAAGGCACTGTATATATATGTGTATATAGTATATACACTGCTCAAAAAAATAAAGGGAACACATCCTAGATCTGAATGAATGAAATATTCTTATTAAATACTTTTTTCTTTACATAGTTGAATGTGCTGACAACAAAATCACACAAAAAATATCAATGGAAATCAAATTTATCAACCCATGGAGGTCTGGATTTGGAGTCACACTCAAAATTAAAGTGGAAAACCACACTACAGGCTGATCCAACCTTGATGTAATGTCCTTAAAACAAGTCAAAATGAGGCTCAGTAGTGTGTGTGGCCTCCACGTGCCTGTATGACCTCCCTACAATGCCTGGGCATGCTCCTGATGAGGTGGCGGATGGTCTCCTGAGGGATCTCCTCCCAGACCTGGACTAAAGCATCCGCCAACTCCTGGACAGTCTGTGATGGATGGAGCGAGACATGATGTCCCAGATTGGATTCAGGTCTAGGGAACGGGCGGGCCAGTCCATAGCATCAATGCCTTCCTCTTGCAGGAACTGCTGACACACTCCATCCACATGAGGTCTAGCATTGCCTTGCATTAGGAGGAACCCAGGGCCAACCGCACCAGCATATGGTCTCACAAGGGGTCTGAGGATCTAATTCGGTACCTAATGGCAGTCAGGCTACCTCTGGCGAGCACATGGAGGGCTCTGCGGCCCCCCAAAGAAATGCCACCCCACACCATGACTGACCCATCGCCAAACCGGTCATGCTGGAAGATGTTGCAGGCAGCAGAACGTTCTCCACGGCATCTCTAGACTGTCACATGTGCTCAGTGTGAACCTGCTTTCATCTGTGAAGAGCACAGGGCGCCAGTGGTGAATTTGCCAATCTTGGTGTTCTCTGGCAAATGCCAAACGTCTTGCACGGTGTTGGGCTGGAAGCACAACCCCCACCTGTGGACGTCGGGCCCTCATACCACCCTCATGGAGTCTGTTTCTGACCGTTTGAGCAGACACATGCACATTTGTGGCCGGCTGGAGGTCATTTTGCAGGGCGCTGGCAGTGCTCCTCCTGTTCCTCCTTGCACAAAGGCGGAGGTAGCGGTCCTGCTGCTGGGTTGTTGCCCTCCTAGGTTCTCCTCCACGTCTCCTGATGTACTGGCCTGTCTCCTGGTAGTGCCTCCATGCACTGGACACTTCGCTGACAGCGTAAACCTTCTTGCCCCAGCTCGCATTGATGTGCCATCCTGGATGAGCTGCACTACCTGAGCCACTTGTGTGGGTTGTAGACTCCGTATCATGCTACCACTAGAGTGAAAGCACCGCCAGCATTCAAAAGTGACCAAAACATCAGCCAGGAAGCATAGCAACTGAGAAGTGGTCTGTGGTCACCACCTGCAGAACCACTCCTTTATTGGGGGTGTCTTGCTAATTGCCTATCATTTCCACCAGTTGTCTATTCCATTTGCACAACAGCATGTGAAATGTATTGTCAATCAGTGTTGCTTTCTAAGTGGACAGTTTGATTTCACAGAAGTGTGATTGACTTGGAGTTACATTGTGTTGTTTAAGTGTTCCCTTTATTTTTTTGGGGCAGTGTAGTATATATTTATAAAAATATTAATATCATACAGTGGACACCTAAGCCTATAGGCCTTTGCATGCAATGCCCTGATACATTTAGTGCTCAAATCTCTGACAGCTGAACCATGAGGTCGACAATTATTGTTTTAGAAAAGTAGCCTAAACAAAACCTGTTAAGTTTTAGGCTGGAAAGTTTTACATATTCTACACATCGAAACACATGGAATTATGTTTTTGTAATTTGTTTTCGGCTGTTTTTAAGGACAAGTAAATGTGGCTCATTTGGTCAACATCCCTTGTTTATTGATGGCGCTGGCTGCAGCAGTTTGTATCTGAATGCATATGGATGTCCATTACATTTCTCAAATATCCAGTAAATTAAAATCTTCCCAGTCATGTTGTCCAGCGCCAAATTTTCCTAAAGGAAACTGAAATGGCATATTGTTTTTTGGAAGATTTAGAATATTCACATGAAAAGTTGTCGTCAGTTGAATGGAAACCTAGCTATAGGCACCCTAAAGACTCTGGCAAGGGTGCTAGTCCAGTGTCACTTTGATTATGCCTGCACATGGTTCACCTGCAGGCCCAAACATCTAAAGAATAAGCTACCAGCCAAACAAGCTTGTAAGAACTGTACTTAAACTCCTCCCTCATTTTTTCGTCTCTGTAATTTGTCTGTTTCTCTGTAATGTGTCTGTATCTCTGTAATGTGTCTGTATCTCTGTAATGTGTCTGTATCTCTGTAATGTGTCTGTATCTCTGTAATGTGTCTGTATCTCCGTAATGTGTCTGTATCTCTGTAATTGTATATGTATTTATGTCAAAAATAGGGACCTCAATGGAAGTAAGTCCCCAACTTTATTGTGTAATCCTGGTCACTTTGTGTAAAAAACTTTTTTTAACTGACAAATAAAATCAATCAATCAAGCCAAACTGTGCATAATTGATAAATGGAAAGAGACTTCTGACATTCGGAGACTGTCAAGCCTTCGATACTGAGTAAGCCTACACGGTAGGGAGGGATGTGTATTTTCTGTTTGTTGAGATTGACCAAGTCTATTTATTGTTGAAAACGCAAACCATGATATTGAATAGCTCAAAGTCGGTATGCTTTGTTTTTTGGTTGTGTGGTGCATTGGCACAGAAACCTGTTGGTGGAAAATCAACAGTACAAAGGTAGGGTCATGTGAAAAATGTTGGAACTTTGGGGAGGGAGGCGCTTTTTTTCTTTAATGCCACTTTGAGTTATACCAGCCCCCCCCTTAATTCCGATCTGTCCGTAATGGGTTAGGGAGAGAGAGGGAAAAGGGGTAGAGACCAGGTGAGTCTCAATTCTTTGATGTAGTCTCCGCTACCTATTTGTTCTTTCATCTGAAAGGGATTGAATAGTTGAAAGCAAATAAAACATGCTTTGAGGGAGAAAGGAAGGGTATATATAGATTTTTTACCTTTATTTACCAATGCAAGTCAGTTAAGAACAAATTATTATTTACAATGATGGCTTACGAACAGTGGGTTAACTGCCATTTTCAGGGGGCAGAACGACAGATTTTTACCTTGTCAGCTCAGGGATTCGATCTAACAACCTTTCGGTTACTTGCCCGAAAAGTGAGGGAAAAGTGAGCATTAAAGGGGCTGTGTCCCAATCATTAACTTTCTTTCCTCGCCTCTTCCCCTAGTCTCCTTGTCTTCATTGGTGATCCCTAACCTGAAAGAACTGGACATGTGAAGTCATGATTGCAGTCAGTCTGATAGAAATTTAAAACAAATGGCCATAGTGGAAAGCTAAAGCAGTCTGTCTGTGTTCCTGTGTCCCCCAGGTTTCGGCTTTGTGACCTTTGAGAATGAAGACATGGTGGAAAAAGTGTGTGAGATCCACTTCCACGAAATCAACAACAAAATGGTATGTATGTGGACAACATATACAGTGTGTGTGTGGACAACATGTACAGTATGTGTATGTGCGAGTGTGTGTGGGTGTCAGTGTTGATGGCGAGGAGTGTGTGTCTTTGTGCAGAATATCTAAAAGTATTAGCTTTCATCTCCAGGTGGAGTGCAAGAAAGCCCAGCCCAAGGAAGTGATGTCACCGACGGGTACGGCTCGAGGTCGTGCCAGGATTATGCCCTACGGCGTGGACGCTTTCATGCTGGGGATCGGCATGCTGAGTAAGAACAGAACATCAATAACACGGTCATGTTGCCACCACTAAACACTGGAACCATATTCACAAAACGTCTCTGAGTAGGGGTGCTGATCTAGGATCCGTTTTGTGTTTTGAATTCACAATGAATACGATTTACATGATATAACCGGGGAGACCTGATCCTAGATCAACACTCCTACTTAAAGAAGCTTTATGAGTTCAGGACCAGTACTGGAGAGCAGGGCTAAAGAGATGGGAGGAGAGGTAGAGGGAGAAGGTGTTTCAGTGGAACTCAAGTAAGCCATGGCCCACAGTGAAATCATTGTCTCTTGCTCCACCTACAGTTATGGCAACAGCATGGTACAGAGTTGTAGTGCTAGTTGCTACATGCTACATGAGATCTAATATGAAAGCATTTTCATCTCCTTCAGCCTTGATCAGCCATATCCTGATGGGTATTTATTTGTCTCTCTCTTCGCAGGCTACCCAGGCTTCCAAGCAGCTACGTACGCTAGCCGCAGCTACCCTGGCATCGCTCCTGGATACACCTACCAGTTCCCTGGTAGGAACATCACTCTCTGTCACATTGATTCATGGAGAGGTTGAGTTACAGATGTACAGACGACTTGAGTCTGTTATTCATCCAAAGATCTGCCTAGGAAACAATGCATTGGCCTAGTGATCCAAACAGATACATATTGATGTTATTTTTATGTTAGTTGATAAACATATACACACACACCTACGCTTTATACTCCATATATAAGCACATATAGCAGAGTATCTGGCTGCTTGTAGATTTCAGAGAGTTGTATTTAGGATTTCTCATCCTCCTCTTCCTGGTCTTCTTCTCCATTTCCCCTCCCCTCTCATGGTAAAAGTAATCTTGCAATCTGTTAAAATGTGCTGTACTTCTATCTCCCTCCCCATCGCCTAATTTTCTCCTTCTTTCATGTCCACTCTCCCCTTACGGCTCTTCCTTCCTCTACTTTTTCCTTACCACCCTTCTCCCCTGTAGTCTCTTCACTGTAAATTGCTTTCTTGTGTGTGTTCTCCTGTGTGTGTGTGTGTGTGTGTGTGTGTGTGTGTATGTGTGTGTGTGTGTGTGTGTGTGTGTGTGTGTGTGTGTGTGTGTGTGTGTGTGTGTGTGTGTGTGTGTGTGTGTGTGTGTGTGCGTGCGTGCGTGCGTGCGTGCGTGCGTGCGTGCGTGTGTGTGTCAGTAGGCACATGGATGGTGTTTGTATTAAAAAAGCGCTCTCTTGACATTTCTGTTCTAGAATTCCATTTAGAGAGGACCCCCCTTCTGACATCACCCCACCCCTCTGAGCTCACAGGTCAGTGACTCCTCTAAGATCTACAAGCAGCTCTCTTTCTCTTTATTTGCAAGGCAACAGCGCAAGCCTGGAATGGTGTAATGGCCCTCCTTTTCCAATCGGGAAGAGTTCAAGCCTAATAACTTTAATATAAGCGCAACTTTTGCAACAACAAAAAATATTGATGATCATGGAATTGACCGCAGCAATATAAAGCTTGGATATTTTTTGCATGGTTTCACCAACTACCTGACGATGAATGGTTTGGTGAACTAAATTCGCACACTGCCAAACACTGTGAAATTGTCCCTCTCTCCTCTGTCCCTCAGCCATTCCACTGTCAGCCTACGGACCAATGGCAGCGGCAGCAGCAGCTGCTATGAGAGGTAAAGATAATTCTCCTTCATCATTCTGTTTGTGTCTGTCTGTCGTCCATGTGTATGTGACTGACTGACTGTCTCTCTCTCCCCTCTCCCTGTCTCTCTCTCTCGGTTTTTCTCTCTCTCTCTCTCTCTCTCTCTCTCTCTCTCTCTCTCTCTCTCTCTCTCTCTCTCTCTCTCTCTCTCTCTCTCTCTCTCTCACACTCAGGTTCCACCCAGTCACGTAACTCAGGCTACCTGGGCACCAGCAGCCCTGGGCCAATGGCTGACCTGTATGCAGCAGCAAGTCAGGACTCAGCAGTCAGCAGCTATCTCAGCACAGCCAGTCCTGGCCCCAACTCAGGATTTGGCCACGGTCTCGGGGTACGTCACTATCACTGAGACAGAACAGGGTCGTTGTGTTCATTAGGGCAAACCATAGCAAAATGATTTGCAATGGAAAATGAGCATTTCTTATTTGACAAGTCCAGGTAGTCCTTCCTTGCTTCAGTCTGTTTTGTTCCTTTTGGTTCCTAATGAATACAACCTAGGGTTGGAATATCGCAAAGAGGGATCTATAAGAATCAGCTAAAGGAGCCCGCTTGGTGGCATATATATGTATCTGATGCTAGGGGAAACCAGGGGTTTGCTTACCAGTTTAATATGGAAGTGTAAAGCTGCCAAAATTCGATTTATTTGATAATGACAAATCACTGCACTATTTGCAATTTTGTTTAATCATCTCCTTTCTGAATTTCAAAATATCTACCAGCTGCACTCTCTAATAGTCTGTGTGTCTCTCTTCTTTCTCAGGGTCCTCTGATCGCAGCCTTTACCAACGGGTACCACTAAGTAGATTCAGCCAATCACCGGACACGGAAGGAGGTTTCTTCTGCTGACGAGCCAATCAAACTGCTGTGTGCCTACCCATGGCACAATCCAATTGGCAGCCACAGGTCAAACCCCACCCCTGGCTCCCTCTGAATCCACCCACCGACTGAAGAAGATATTTTATATTTTAGACTCCTGTATCTTGTATTACTGTACTAATATCACTTCCTCTTCTCAGTCCCCCCTTGTTTCTTCTATTCTTTACCTTCACGTAGGTTTATTTAATTAGATTCCAATGCTGTTTCTTTTTAAAAATATTGTTCTGACAGAAAAATACATGTGAAAAGAACGACTGTGGGTTGCGCTCATGGCAAACACAGATTCTGTCAGATATATTTTTACTTTATATCTGAGGAATTTCTATTTAATCACAATGTTTTGATTTATTGTCTGCTCCTTTGACCTCCCTTTAATGTGTTACTGAGGTGAGATGGAGAGAACGAGGAGAATAGAGGGGTAGAGAGAACTGAAATGGTGTGTGGGATTGGGTCTCCTTGTCAAAAGGAGTTCCTAACCCATTTTAAACAGTGGAAGAACAAAGAAATGATGTCCCAGGAAACATGAAAAGAAAACTAAAATGTATATTTTGATAGTTTTTAAAACAAAACATTTGTAATATTGTTATTAATATTGAACGTAATGGTGATAATCGGTAAGGTATTTTATTCCGTAATTGGTTTTGAAAGGAATATTTTATTTCCTTCCTGTAAAATATTGTATATAGAGTTTGAGGGGGGGTTGTACTTTGATTGGCAGGTAAGGTTACTATTAATCGTTCGGGCGCCATTTAAACTGGAAGTCTTTTTAACTTCTACTTGAAAGTGGCTATCCCCTAAGCATTTGTTTAGTGTTTAGGCCAACAACATGCATGAGCAGGGTTGAAGACTAGATGATATTTGTAAATAAGTCGGAATGATAAGATCCTATTCATTAGAAATTGGTTTCAGAGATGATCCAAAAGTAACAACAAGAGAACACGCTTGAATTTACATGCGGTTGAGTTTCATTCCGTGTCTTACTGTTAACATTTATTAACTGTAGTGTGTGAATTCCAAATCTGCATTTTGTCATACAGCGCTACAACAGAGTTATTTTTGATGTGTGCCAGTAACCGGTTTCTATTGAATCGTGCCCCTTAAAGGCACAGTCTTATCACGTCACATGAACATAAAAATATAATTACTTGAATGGGGATTTCCATTCTAGTAATTCTAGTTATATGGACATGACATCCACGTATCCCTCAGAAGAACTTGAATTGGAACAGATGATTGGATAAGGAAAAACTTAAATGAGGCCCTGTTTTTTTAATATATTGGCTATGGTGAGGGTGCATGGGTGGGGTTAAGGGGGATTGGTGGGATATATTTTGTGCTATTTTAGGTATATTTTGCGCTATTTTCCTTCATTATGTTTTTTCTTTCTTTCTTGGTGTTCAATGTACAGGTCATATGGACCATAGAAACAAATGAAGGACTTACTTAACAAAGCAATTGACTCTTAAAATACTATTACATCATGGTTGTATTTGTCCTCTGATGACTTTTGAAAGTGCGAGTGTCATTATGTGTGAAAGTGTGTTTGTGTGTGAGTGTTTGTGTACACGCACAATAGTGAGGTGAAGTATGGAACTAGCTACATTCGACAGTTGAGATGCATTTTTAAAATTTTGGTACAGCCATTTTGGTACTGATATGTTTGCCTGGTTCCATTTAGTCTAACACCCCGCACATAGGGACTAGGGCTAGATATATCCAAATAGAATAGGGCCTCTGTCCCAGTCAGTACAGAAAATAGGTATACACAGACCAGTAGCTGGAAGGGAGGAGGAGACAGAGTGTCAAAGCTATTTCAATGAGAATCACATGAATTTTGTATATTTTCCTCAAAGTCTTCCAATAAACATGAAAAAGAATCTCCCATTTTGAACTGGCTAGTACTGCCCTTTTCCGACTGGCTGGGTCACTACACAAAACTACTGCTGGACACGAACACTGTAACTTTTTAACTTACAAAAAGCAATAAGTTATTTTTTACCTTAGAAATGATAATGATATTAATAGCAATATGAGTATTGATAATTCCATGGCATTAAGACTTATTTTCAGAACAAAAAAAACTATATTTTTCTTTTGTACGATTTCGTTCCCCATGTACAATAATGATTCAGTGATTTTTAAGACACTGGTGTTTTTTGTTTGTGTTGATGCTTTCTTCAGGGTCGGGAAAGGGGCAAGGCCTTGGTTGTTAAAACTCCAAGGTCTTTACCAACACTGTAACTAAACTTTTATTTGGACTGTTCCCCGCCCGCTTTGTCATATGTATTTCTTATTTTGTTCTACTCTGGAAATTTCAATTTTACAATTCCTAATAAATTATTTTAAAGCATTCCACTGAGATTGTGGTTCTGTTTGTTTTTCTGAGAGTTCGAGACTAAGTTGTATGAAAGCAGATTAATACCAAAACAAATATTTTGATTCAAATTTGTATTTGTTTTCGCATGGATCTGCTTCCATAAATGTAGGTATAACATAAATAAATATTGAAGGAGAGACATTCTTGAATATTTATTTTTGTATATATGCTTTTATACCTTTTATGTATTTTGACGGTTGTCCTATTGCAAGTTATACAATGCGTTATTGGGTCGCAGTGTTGCAATTTTATTTTAGAATGTCTTGAAATTTGATATTAACTTAATCCTGCAGAACAGGTACCATGACATGTCAACATGTGCTTAGCTACAGTGTCATCTAGACGGTTGTGTCATCACTCTCAGGGACTGATGTCATTTGTACTAGCCTCTAGTAAGCCCATCTATAGTAGGAGGAGAATATAAATGTATGGGAAGAATTAGCACATATATTTTGGCAGGACTACAGCACCACATCTGACCTTGGCAGTGTCACAAAGCAAATCATAATAATAATATGTAACATTTTTACTAGGTATATTTGTCCTGTTTCGTGCCTACTGAACATGAGCTGGGTGTGCTCAAGGTGGGCTGAAACAGAAGCAGTAGGGTTGGCTATTCACCCTTGTGTATTGATTGCAGTGTGAGTAAATGTTGTTTGTGAGTGTGGGGAATAAAGTGTTGTACATTTACCAAACTGTCATTTGGGGATGCTGGAGATTCCAGTCTGTCTGTAGGTCTATGTGTGTGAGAAAGAGGGATATTAATGTTAACCACAGCAAATTAGGTCTAGTCCTGATCTCTCTTCTCCCTCCTTTCTCTTGCCTGGGGAGGGGGGTGAGGTGTGTGGGGGTACAGTCCTCCTCACGCCTAATCCCACAACTACCTCCCTTCTTCAGACCTCTCACACAGTTTCGATCAGTTCCAGGAAGCTTGACAACCTTTACTCCTTCACTGGCTATTCCATTGTTCCTTTGTCAAAGTCTGATTTTATACCCTTTTTTCGTCTTGAGTGGGACTTTTACTTGTACAGTGTTTCCTGTACCATCCCTGAAGCTCCAGGGTTCAAGGTCATTTGGCCATTATTTTTTTCTTCGTTTTTTTTTTTTGGGGGGGGGGGGGGGGGGGCTGAGATTTCTTTATCTCTCTCTGTCCTACCTTTCCATTTGTTTTTGGTCGTCGTTTTGTGGCTCTTCTCTCTTTTTCTCTCTTTTGGCTGTTTTCTCTCTCTCCTGCCGTTATCTGTTGCTCATACCATGGCCCTCTGGTTCTGGAGCTGATAAGAGGGCATTTGGGAGCTAAGAGTTCCATAAATTGGAGTGCAAACTTTGACATACTGAGTTTTATGGGGAAACAGCATCCTCCACCTCCAGTCCACAATTACCTGTAGCTAACAATCCTTTCCAGCTTCTGCCCCGCTTACCCAGTCAAATCAAATCATATTTGTCACATGCAACGAATACAACAGGTGTAGACTTTACAGAGAAATGCTTACCATTAAGCCCTTAACCATGCAGTTAAAATAAAAATAAGTGTTAAGTAAAAAAAATAGATAAGTAAAAGATAACAAATAGTTAAAAGGAAGCAGTTAAATAACATTTCAAATCGTCTGGGTAGAAGCCTTTTGGACCTAGACTTGACGCTCCGGTACCGCTTGCTGTGCGGTAGCAGAGAGAACATTATGACTAGGGTGACTGGAGTCTTTGACAATTTTTAGGGTCTTCCTCTGACAGTGCCTGGTATAGAGGTCTTGGAAGGCAGGAAGCTTGGCTCCAGTGATATATTGGGCCGTACGCACTACCCTCTGTAGTGCCTTGCGGTCGGAGACCGATCAGTTGCCATACCAGGAAGTGATGCAACCAATGCTCTTGATGGTGCAGCTGTATAACTTTTTGAGGATCTGAGGACCCATGCCAAATCTTTTCAGTCTCCTGAGGGGGAATACGCTTTGTTGTGCCCTCTTCACGACTGTCTTGGTGTGTTTGGACCATCGATGACAATGTGAGCGTGCTCGGTCCTCCTTTTCCTCTAGTCCACAATCATCTCCTTTGTCTTGATCACATTGACGGAGAGGTTGTTGTCCTAGCATCACACGGCCAGGTCTCTGACCTCCCTGTAGGCTGTCTCATCGTTGTCGGTGATCAGGCCTACCACTATTGTGTTGTCGGCAAATGTAATGATTGTGTTGGAGTCGTGTCTGGCCATGCAGTCATGAGTGAACAGGGAGTACAGGAGGGGACTGAGCACGCACACCTGAGGGGCTCCCGTGTTGAGGATCAGCGTGGCAGATGTGTTGTTACCTTACCACCTGGGGGCGGCATGTCAGTAAGTCCAGGATCCAGTTGCAGAGGGAGGTGTTTAGTCCCAGGGTCCTTAGCTTAGTGATGAGCTTTGAGGGCACTATGGTGTTGAATGCTGAGGTGTAGTCAATGAATAGCATTCTCACATAGGTGTTCCTTTTGTCCAGGTGGGAAAGGGCAGTGTGGAGTGCAATAGAGATTGGATCATCTGTGGATCTTTTGGGGTGGTATGCAAATTGGAGTGGGTCTTGGGTTTCTGGGATAATGGTGTTGATGTGAGCCATGACCAGCCTTTCAAAGCACTTCATGGCTACAGACATGAGTGCTACAGGTTGGTAGTCATTTAGGCAGGTTACCTTGGTGTTCTTGGGCACAGGGACTATGGTAGTCTGCTTGAAACATGTTGGTATTACAGACTCCATCAGGAACAGGTTGAAAATGTCAGTGAAGATACTTGCCAGTTGGTCAGCGCATGCTCGGAGTACACGTCCTGGTAATCCGTCTTGTGAATGTTGACCTGTTTAAAGGTCTTACTCACATCGGCTATGAAGAGCGTGATCACAGTCTTCTGGAACAGCTGATGCTCTCATGCATGCTTCAGTGTTGTTTGCCTCGAAGCGAGCATAGAAGTGATTTAGCTCGTCTGGTAGGCTTGCGTCACTGGGCAGCTCGCAGATGTGCTTCCCTTTGTAGTCTGTAATAGTTTGCAAGGCCGGCCACATCCGACGAGCATCAGATCCGGCGTAGTACGATTCAATATTAGTCCTGTATTGACGCTTTCCCTGTTTGATGGTTAGTCTGAGGGCACAGCTCTACCCTTTAGCTCAGTGAGGATGTTGCCTGTAACCCATGGCTTCTGGTTGGGGTATGCACATATGGTCACTGTGTGACGTCATCGATGCACTTATTGATGAAGCCAGTGACTGATGTGGTGTACTCCTCAATGCCATCGAAATAATCCCGGAACATATTCCAGTCTGTGCTAGCAAAACAGTCCTGTAGTTTAGCATCTGCGTCATCTGACCACTTCAACATCGTAGCCCTGGTCTCAGTACTGGTGAGTAGGGGACATCCCAAGCATATGGGAAACAGTTTACTCACTGACTAATTTATGTGTTAAAGCTGATGTAAGTTTATAGAATACTGAATGAGAAATATATAGAAACATTTCAATTCTTGAGCGCAGTATTTGCAGTGTGTAACGTCCTGAAAAGTAGGCCAACATCAGGTACATTTCCATGAAAGGAAAAGCCAATGTAGAGTGTGATATATTGCATGATGAATACATTGTAAAAATATGGGCTATTGTATTTCACAATATTTGCAATTGTGCAAATAATCCTATTTTCATGTTCTGTTGCTGTAGTATTATTTTTATATTATTAAGTATTAAGTTTAACTTATTTTTTTACTTCCGTTTTTCAATTTATTGGAAACGTCCATAATAATCTGTCTAGTTTTTTGGAAAATGTAGCAATGCTTGTAGAAATATAGTCTCTGTTAGCAGTTATTCAAAAGCATGGGGAAAGTGGAGGAGAGTGGAGGAGAGCGCTCTGCTCTAGACATTTCCCCATGCTTTTGAATGCAATATTAATCTGGTTAACAATCCGCTTCCATGTTGTTTCTCTGTGATCCCAGCAACACGCAGTAAACATTGAGATCTGGTGTACCAGCTAAAATGCTTGGCAGGACAAAGTGCTACTCTGCAATTCTCACATGGTCTTAAGCTAACGTTACATGTCAGTACATAAGATACAGAGTTGAGAGCTGGCTGATCACACTAGGATCTCTAGCCCAACTTTCCCACGATGTGTGTGTGTGTGTCATACAGTGCCTTCAGAAAGCATTCCCACTCCTTAACTTTTCCCACTTTTTGTTGTGTTACATCCATAATTTAAAATGAATAAATGTAGATTTTGTGTCACTGGCCAACATACCATACCCCATAATGTCAAAGTGGAATTATGTTTTTACAAATGAAAAGCTGAATTCTCTTGATAATGTTATGGAAAGCCTAAATAAATTCAGGAGTAAAAGCTTGCTTAATAAGTCACATAATAAGTTGCATGGACTCATCACTCTGTGTGCAATAACAGTGTTTAACATCTCATCTCTGTACGCCACACATACAATTATCTGTAAGGTCCCTCAGTCGAGCAGTGAATTTCAAACACAGATTCAACCACAAAGGCCAATGTCTCGCAAAGAAGGGCACCTATTGGTAGATGGGTAAAAAATAAAAAAGCAGACATTAAATATCCCTTTGAGCATGGTGAAGTCATTCATTACTTTCTGAAGTCGTTGTATGTCTGTGTGTGACCAAGAAAGAGCAATGGTGTTAGTAACATGTGATAGAGTCTACAAGTAATCTGGTGTGCATTTGAGAATCTGCCTGTGGCCTTTTGTGTATACATGGTGTGTGTGTGTGTGTGTGTCTGTCTGTGTGTGTTTGAGGAAAAGAGCCACACATGTCTGATGAGAGGAACAGGTGTGTGTGACAGGGCATGGTTTAATCTAATTGCCCTCTGACATACACGTCACTGACACACTTTCCTATCCAAGAGTTTGGACTCCCTTACTTTCTCTCCCACCCCGCTCTTCTCCCTCTCACTCAGACACACAATCACACAATGTTATGCAGACCTGTGTTCATTTAGTATTTTTTGGAGGCACTTGATTGAGCTTGCCTGGTGCAATTTAATCAATGGAATAGTTAAAAGTGCAGATCCCACCCATCTGGCACTCCAGCCAGGCTCAATCAAACACTCAAAATATTTGAAAGAAAATGGATACTATTTGATCCCATGCTTGGTTTTATGTATACTGTACAGTACCTCATTCCCATGTGAAGATCACATATAAATTTGACCGTTTTTTTTTACTCCAAATAATTTAACAAGTACAGGTATTGTAACGGCCGTCGTCGGTGAAAGAAGGTGAGGACCAAGGTGCAGCGTGTTATGTGTTCATGATTTTTAATATAATCAAAACTGAACACTAAACAAAATAACAACTAGGAAGGGACAAACAAATGAAACAGCCCTGTCTAGTGATGACACACAAAACAGAAAATAAACACCCACCAAACACAGGTGGAAAAACGCTACCTAAGTATGATTCTCAATCAGAGACAACTAACGACACCTGCCTCTGATTGAGAACCATACCAGCCCAAACTCAAAAAACCAACATAGAAAAACCAACATAGACTGCCCACCCTAACTCACGCCCTGACCATACTAAAACAAAGACAAAACAAAGGAACTAAGGTCAGAACGTGACAGTACTTTGGCAGCTCAGGACAGACTGGCGGCTCTGGCAGCTCAGGACAGACGGGAGACTCTGGCAGCTCAGGACAGACGGGAGACTCTGGCAGCTCAGGACAGACGGGAGACTCTGGCAACTCAGGACAGACGGGAGATTCTGGCAACTCAGGACAGACGGGAGACTCTGGCAACTCAGGACAGACGGGAGACTCTGGCAGCGCTGGGCAGGAGGAAGACTCTGGCAGCGCTGGGCAGGAGGAAGACTCTGGCAGCGCTGAGCAGGCGGGAGCACCTGTAGGAAGGAGATGGAGAGACAGAATGCTTAACAAAACTTTTGGCACTTCAGTTACTGTCAGGTCCAAAATTATTGGCCCCCTTGATAAAGATAATCAAAAAGACTGTATAAAATAAATAATTAAAATACAAAAAAAGAGGGAAATTATATTATTTTATACTAATACAATTGCTCAGAGAAAGTTTTGTTTAACAAGTAACAATAACAACAACAACAAAACAAGATAATGTCAAAATTATTGTCAACCCCTAAAAATTCTTATAAATAAAACAAAATGAAATATGCATTAACATTCTACGTTAACATTCTAAATTCATGTCATCTTCGATTTGACAACATCCGGTGAAATGGCAGAGCGCCAAATTCAAATTAAATTATTAGAAATATTTAAATTTCATACAATCACAAGTGCAATACACCAAATTAAAGCTTTACTTCTTGTTAATCCAGCCACCGTGTCAGATTTTAAAAAGGCTTTACGGCGAAAGCAAACCATGCTATTATCTGAGGACAGCACCCCATCAAACAAACACAGACAATCATATTTCATCCCGCCAGGCACGACACAGAACTCAGACATAACTAAATAATTCATGCCTTAGCTTTGATGAGCTTCTTCTGTTGGCACTCCAATATGTCCCATAAACATCACAAATGGTCCTTTTGTTCGATTAATTCCATCGTTATAGCTCCAAAATGTCCATTTATTTGGCGCGTTTGATCCAGAAAGACACCGGTTCCAACTTGCGCAACATGACTACAAAATATCGAATAAATTACCTGTAATCTCTGTCCAAACATTTCAAACAACTTTCCTAATACAACTTTAGGTATTTTAAATAATCGATCAAATTTAAGATGGGATAAACTGCGTTCAATAGCGGATAAAAACAAAGTGGAGCGAGCTTTCAGGTCATGCGCCCCTAACAAACAGTACACTAGACTCAACCCTCATTCTGAACAGCCCTACTTCTTCATTTCTCAAAGGAAAAACATCAACCAACTTCTAAATACTGTTGACATCTAGTGGAAGCAATAGGAACTGCAAGCAAGTGCATTAGAAATCTAGATCCACATAGAAAACCCATTGAAAAGAGAGTGACCTAAAAAAAAGAATTCCTGGATGGTTTGTCCTCGGGGTTTTGCCTGCCAAATAAGTTATGTTATACTCACAGACATTATTCAAACAGTTTTAGAAACTACAGAGTGTCTTCTATCCAAATCTACTAATATGCATATCCTAGCTTCTGGGCCTGAGTAGCAGGCAGTTTACTTTGGGCACGCTTTTCATTTGGACGTGAAAATACCGCCACCTAGCCTAGAGAGGTTAAGGAACTGTATTGTGGCCTTCCATGGATTCCTGTTTCACTGATGTAATAAACTGAGGTTACACGCATGTACAGTAAAATCATTTTGTCATCTATCACCATGGGAAAAGGCACAGAGCTCACAAATGAAAAGAGACAAATGGTTGTTGACCTTCATAAATCAGGCAATGGGTACAAAACAAATAGCAAAAACATGAAATATAACACAATATTACCACCATTAAGTGGTAACAATTAAAAAGTTTAAAACCTCTAGAACAGTGGTAAACTTGCCCGGTATTGGATGCAAGTGTATCTTGTCCCAATGCACAAGGAAGATGGTTCAGGGAGCCAAAGAAAAATACAAGGCCAAAGTTGGAGAATTACAGAATTTGGTTGTATCTTGAGGTCACCATATCTACAATTAGGCGCCATCTCCATTTCAATAGGCTCTTTAAAAGGTTTGTCAAAAACAAAGCCTTCATTGATAACAACCAACAAATGTAAACGCCTGGAGTTTGCTAAATGGCATTGGCACTTGGATTGGAACTGGTGCTATGGTCAGATGACACAAAAATAGAGTTCTTTGGCCACGCACATCAGTGATCATATTACTCCAGTGCTAGCCTCCCTACACTGGCTTCCTGTCAAAGCAAGGGCTGATTTCAAGGTTTTACTGCTAACCTACAAAGCATTACATGGGCTTGCTCCTACCTATCTCTCTGATTTGGTCCTGCCGTACATACCTACACATACGCTACGGTCACAAGACGCAGGCCTCCTAATTGTCCCTAGAATTTCTAAGCAAACAGCTGGAGGCAGGGCTTTCTCCTATAGAGCTCCATTTTTATGGAACGGTCTGCCTACCCATGTCAGAGACGCAAACTCGGTCTCAACCTTTAAGTCTTTACTGAAGACTCATCTCTTCAGTGGGTCATATGATTGAGTGTAGTCTGGCCCAGGAGTGTGAAGGTGAACGGAAAGACTCTGGAGCAACGAACCGCCCTTGCTGTCTCTGCCTGGCCGGTTCCCCTCTTTCCACTGGGATTCTCTGCCTCTAACCCTATTACAGGGGCTGAGTCACTGGCTTACTGGGGCTCTCTCATGCCGTCCCTGGAAGGGGTGCGTCACCTGAGTGGGTTGATTCACTGATGTGGTCATCCTGTCTGGGTTGGTGCCCCCCCCCCCCCTTGGGTTGTGCCATGGCGGAGATCTTTGTGGGCTATACTCGGCCTTGTCTCAGGATGGTAAGTTGGTGGTTGAAGATATCCCTCTAGTGGTGTGGGGGCTGTGCTTTGGCAAAATGGGTGGGGTTATATCCTTCCTGTTTGGCCCTGTCCGGGGGTGTCCTCGGATGGGGCCACAGTGTCTCCTGACCCCTCCTGTCTCAGCCTCCAGTCTTTATGCTGCAGTAGTTTATGTGTCGGGGGGCTAGGGTCAGTTTGTTATATCTGGAGTACTTCTCCTGTCCTAATCGGTGTCCTGTGTGAATCTAAGTGTGCGTTCTCTAATTCTCTCCTTCTCTCTTTCTTTCTCTCTCTCTGAGGACCTGAGCCCTAGGACCATGCCCCAGGACTACCTGACATGATGACTCCTTGCTGTCCCCAGTCCACCTGGCCGTGCTGCTGCTCCAGTTTCAACTGTTCTGCCTTATTATTATTCGACCATGCTGGTCATTTATGAACATTTGAACATCTTGGCCATATTCTGTTATAATCTCCACCCGGCACAGCCAGAAGAGGACTGGCCACCCCACATAGCCTGGTTCCTCTCTAGGTTTCTTCCTAGGTTTTGGCCTTTCTAGGGAGTTTTTCCTAGCCACCGTGCTTCTACACCTGCATTGCTTGCTGTTTGGGGTTTTAGGCTGGGTTTCTGTACAGTACTTTGAGATATCAGCTGATGTACGAAGGGCTATATAAATACATTTGATTTGATTTGATTTGGTGTGTTTGACGTCAAAAGAAGGATGCATATGCGGAAAAGAAAATAACCTCATACCTTCTGTAAAATATGGTTCTGGATCTTTGATGTTATGGGGTTGTTTTTCTTTCACTGGTCCTGGGGCCGTTGTTACGGTCAACTGCATCATGAACTCTACCAAGTACCAGGACATTTTAGCCAAAAGAAACCTGTGGCTTGAATCGAAGAGGACAGTCCATTAGTGCAGGCCGATGGATTCAAGGATCTGGAAAGATTTTGTATGGAGTAATGGTCTACGATCCTCAGTGCCGTTATCCTCGCAAGAATAGGGAAAGTGAAAGGGGGATACCTTGTCAGTTCTACAACTGAATGCATTCAACTGAAATGTGACTTCTGCATCTCTTAATCAGAGAGGTTCGGCACCTGGGGAATAGGGTGCCGGAGTATTGAAAGCAGGGGTGCCAATAACTTTGACACATTTAAAAAATAATAATATTTTATTACTTGTTAAACAAAATATATTTCTCTGAGTAATAATAAAATAATAGAATTTGTATTATTTTTTTTTTACAATATCTGTTGCTCATCTTTATCAAGGGTGCCAATCATTTTTGACCTGACTGCAAATAAGGTGCTTTAATTTCTGTCAAAGGTAAAACAGATATGTATGAAAATACAGTTAAATAATAGGTGACATGCTGTACTGTCGACTCATATGAAACATTTGATCTCAAATCCAAAATGCTGGAGTATAGCCAAATGTAAATACTAAGCTGTGTTGGGACCACCTTTTGCAAGCTACCCAGAACAGATGACATACTGGTATGATTTATGGTAGTGTGGTTTCAAATAAGAGCTTTGTGGGGGGAAAAAAAAATGTTTTGCTTTATGAAAAGAAAACATTGTGTTTTTACAAAACTAAGGTGTATCTCTCCGTTCAACATTTCTTGTCTATTTTATAAAATAAATTGGTATCCAAGAAGTGTTTTGCTACAGGTTGTAGATGCTTTTGGACAGACAATGTAATTGTACCAACAAAGGGTTAAAACAAAATGTTTGTTTTTACATTGGGAGGGAGAAATGACTGCTAGAAAAAAAACAATACCACACTGGTAAACAGTTCCCACCCCACATCCGAGTATCGTCCACCAGCTAAACCCTCAGGATAGAGAAACTATATCCATGATCTCTGCGCTTTAAAGGAACTTAAACTAACTTCCTGGTTAAAACACCACTTCACAAAGAGACACACCTCAGACACTACAAATGAAAACAGCTTTTAGACAAGTCTGTGTGATTGATGTTTCTTTGGAACTCCTGGGTTTGTGATGTGGAACTGGCAGAAAGAAACCTGAAACGGGCTCTACTGCTGCTCCATACACATACACACTTCCTGTGCCAGAGGCTGCTAGGTTAGTGCTACTTTGGAGCTTCTCTCCTTTTTCAGAAATGTGACATACAGTATACACTCCATTATAGCTTAATGCTAAATGACTACAACTGGTTGTGACCTGTTCCTCATACATTTCAGCTGTAGTAGCCAGTGTGGATGTGAAGAGGAAACAGGTGTTGCTGATCCATCACTGGGGCCCCCAGTGGCGCAGCAGTCTAAGTCACTGCATCTCAGTGCTAGAGGCGTCACTACAGACCCTGGGTTGATTCCAGGCTGTATCACAACCGGATGTTTTTTGGAGTCCCATAGGGCGACGCACAATTAGCCCAGTGTCGTCCAGGTTAGGGTTTGGCCGGAGTAAGGAAGTCATTGTAAATTAGAATAAGTTCTTAACTGACTTGCATAGGTAAATAAAATAAAAAACAATCAAGGCTGTTGGTTTCAGATAGAGTAGTGTTGTGTGGATGTCCTGTTTCACAGTATATAAACTCAGCAAAAAAAGAAACATCCTCTCACTGTCAACTTCATTAATTTTCAGCAAACTTAACATGTGTAAATATTTGTATGAACATAACAAGATTCAACAACTGAGACATAAACGGAACAAGTTCCACAGACATGTGACTAACAGAAATGGAATAATGTGTCCCTGAACAAAGGGGGGGTCAAAATCAAAAGTAACAGTCAGTATCTGGTGTTGCCACCAGCTGCATTAAGTACTGCAGTGCATCTCCTCCTCATGGACTGCACCAGATTTGCCAGTTCTTGCGGTGAGATGTTACCCCACTCTTCCACCAAGGCACCTGCAAGTTTCCGGACATTTCTGGGGGGAATGGCCCTAGCCCTCAACCTCCGATCCAACAGGTCCCAGACGTGCTCAATGTGATTAAGATCCGGGCTCTTCGCTGGACGTGGCAGAACACTGACATTCCTGTCTTGCAGGAAATCACGCACAGAACAAGCAGCATGGCTGGTGGCATTGTCATGCTAGAAGGTCATGTCAGGATGAGCCTGCAGGAAGGGTACCACATGAGGGAGGAGGATGTCTTCCCTGTACGCACAGCGTTGAGATTGCCTGCAATGACAACAAGCTCAGTCCGATGATGCTGTGACACACCGTCCCAGACCATGATGGACCCTCCACCTCCAAATCGATCATTCCTTCGACGATAAACGCAAATCCGACCATCACCCCTGGTGAGACAAAACCACGACTCGTCAGTGAAGAGCACTTTTTCTCAGTCCTGTCTGGTCCAACGACTGGAGGTTTGTGCCCGTAGGCGACCCTGTTGGCGGTGATGTCTGGTGAGGACCTGCCTTACAACAGACCTACAAGCCCTCAGTCAGGCATCAGGGACTGCTCCGTTAGGTTACCATGGGCATCAGCGCCTGCTACGTTAGGTTACCATGGGCATCAGGACCTGCTACATTAGGTTACCATGGGCATCAGGGCCTGCTACGTTAGGTTACCATGGGCATCAGGGCTTACTGCAGGGTGTCGGGGGTGGGGCCTCTGGCTGGAACACACACAAAGCAGGTGATTAATGAGCATCAATGTAATGGAAGAGAACATACTGTACATAGACTGTCCTGGCCTTACACAGGAATATATTGTATGTGTCGTGTTACCTGTGTTTTTACAAGACATTATACAAGCCATAATGATATTTACCCCACTGACAGCAGGACAGGGTTATGGTGTCTGTGCACGAGGATTCCTTAGAACTGTGCTCAGCCTCTGCCGGGTTGTGCTTGCCCACAAGCACATGATCTTTCAGGTTCAGACTGGATGGAGGAATAAGGAAAAGCTATAGACCTAATCATTTCTCACATTGGTAAAACACAATGCTTGTTTTTCTTAACTGATATTTGTTATGAAAGTTTTGTGCTGGTCAATATCAGCAGTGTGTTTGTGTTGACTTTCTCAATGCAGTGGGCAGCAGTCATAACCCAGTTGGTAGCGATGAGGAATCCACTACGGGTATGTCTGTACTCACCATTCCTCTCATACTTCAGAGAGATCTACAGAGACAGACAAGGAAAATTATCTGTAGACTCCAGCACAGTCAACTCAGGATCACATAAATGGGCTATTAGGGCCCAAAATAGAGATATGGTCTCTTGGCCAGTAGGGGGCCTCAGACACAAGTGAATAAACATATTTAAACACACAAAACACACCAGAGGGTACGAATCATTAGAGGTTTCATCAAATTACAGAAGTGTCAGATTCAGATGGCCTCCTCATCATGCCAGAAGTTGTGTATCAACATACTTTCCTTGTGGCATCAATGAACTCCAAATAGGCCAAATAAAATGTGTATTTTATAAGGTCACAGACTACGAGTGAAGTATAGTCCTATGCCACAATTTGCCACAATTTAAAACATATGCATATTTTGTAAGGTTTGAAATGTGTGAGTTGAAGAGAGAGGGGTAACAAGCGAAGTATAGTCTAACCCTAGAATAGGAGACAACAGCATATGAAGTGAGAGGGCCTTACTTGTGGTAGAAATAATAAAGTATTTACATCATAACCCTCTGACTGTGGTATGATTGACATCAATCACCAGTATACACTCCGCATGGGCCCTCAGATCTTCAGAAAGTTCTACAGCTGCACAATTGAGAGCATTTTGGCTGGCTGCATCATTGCTTGGTATGAGGGTAGTACATAGTAGAATACTAGCGTCCTTAGCTTATTGAGCTTATTGATGAGCTTTAAGGGCACTATGGTGTTGAACGCTTAGCTTTAGTTAATGAATAGCATTCTCACATAGGTGTTCCTTTTGTGCAGGTGGGAAAGGGCAGTGTGGAGTGCAATGGAGATTGCGTCATCTGTGGATCTGTTGGGGCGGTATGCAAATTGGAGTGGGTCTAGGGTTTCTGGGATAATGGTGTTGATGTGAGCCATGACCAGTCTCCTCCTCATGGCTACAGACATGAGTGCTACGGGTCAGTAGTCATTTAGGCAGGTTACCTTAGTATTCTTGGGCACAAAGACTATGGTCTACTTGAAACATGTTGGTATTACAGACTCAGACAGGGAGAGGTTGAAAATGTCAGTGAAGACACTTTCCAGTTGGTCACTGCATGCTCGCAGTACACGTCCTGGTAATCCATCTTGCCCTGTGGCCTTGTGAATGTTGACCTGTTTAAACGTCTTACTCACAGTCTTCTGGAACAGGAATATATCTCATGCATATTTCAAGGTTATTTGCCTCAAAGCGAGCATTGAAGTATTTTACCTCGTCTGGTAGACTCATGTCACTGGGCAGCTCGTGGCTGTGCTTCCCTTTGCAGTCTGTAATGGTTTGCAAGCCCTGCCACATCCGACGAGCATCAGACCCGGTGTAGTACAATTCGATCTGCATTGACGTTTTGCCTGTTTGAGGGTTTGTTGGAAGGCATAGCGGGATTTCTTATAAGCTTCCGGGTTAGAGTCCCACTAGTTGAAAGCGGCAACTCTACCCTTTAGCACAATGCGGATGTTGCCTGTAATCCATGGCTTCTGGTTGGGGTATGTACAAACGGGGAGGAATCCCGGCAACATATTCCAGTCTGTGCTTACAAAACAGTCCTGTAGCTTAGCATCTGCTTCATCTGACCACATGTTTTATTGATCGAGTCACTGTTGCTTCCTGCTTAAATTTTTGCTTGTAAGCAGGAATCCGTAGGTTACAATTATGGTCATATTTGCCAAATGGAGGGCGAGGGAGAGCTTTGTATGTGTTTCTGTTGTGGAGTAAAGGTGGTCCAGAGTTTATTTCCCTCTGGTTGCACATTTAACATGCTGATAGAAATTTGGTAAGATAGATTTAAGTTTCCCTGCATTAAAGTCCCCGGCCACTAGGAACGCAGCCTCTGGGTGAGCGTTTTCCTGTTTGCTTATTGCAGAATACAGGTCATTGAGTGTGGTCTTAGTGCCAGCTTCCGTCTGTGGTGGTATGTAGACAGCTACGAGAAATACAGATGAAAACTCTATAGGTAGAAGTGTGGTCTACAGCTTATAATGAGATACTTTACCTCACATGAGCAAGACTTCGAGACTTCCTTAGATATCGTGCACCAGCTGTTATTTATAAAATACATAGTCAGCAGCCCCTTGTCTTACCAGACTCCACTGTTCTATCCTGCCAATACAGCGTACAACCAGCCAGCTGTATGTTGATAATGTCGTCGTTCAGCCACAACTCCATGAAGCATAAGATATTACAGTTTTGAATGTCCCATTGGTACTTTAATCTTCAGCGTAAGTCATCGATTTTATTTTCCAAAGATTGTACGTTTTCTAGCAGAATGGAAGGCAGTGCGGGTTAATTCGATTGCCTACAAATTCTCAGAAGGCAGTCAGCCTTCTTCTCTGGCGTCATCTTAATTAGATGGTTGTTGAGGGATCTTTGTATTAGATGATTGTTGATGTGTTAGGTGATTGTTGAGGGATATTTGTAATAGCTGGTTGTGTTTTAGGAGACCTGCCATAAGAAGGGTCTGGACTCTGATGATGCTGTTTATGAGCTGACAAACGCACACACACGGTTGCTCTGTAAACTATGTTATGCCAGCAGCAGATAGCACTTACAGAATGACATTGGTGTAAAAATAAAAGTCCTAATGCAAACGCACCTTAAGGATTTGGAATGTGCTTTTCGGTAAACATTTTGGTTGAGACATATTGTCCAATAACGATGTATTTCTATTAGAACAAAATATTTCCATAAAACATATATTTGAACGTTTTGTTTATATTTCCATATTCAATTAAACAACATTTATTTTGTAGATTAATCCACAGGTTCATTTAAATTTGCTGGCGTAACAGTTGACAAATCACGCGATTTAGTAGGCTACAAGCATTTCGCTGCGCGAGGCGCTGGGGGGCAAGAGCAGCAGACTGGATGGAGCCAGACAGTCCGTGTGCTAGAAGCAGTTGACAATATTCGGACGCTTATCCAGAGAAGAATTAGGCTACAAATCTACATCTGTGTTCAAGAGGTATTGTGCTATTTGTGTTATTGTATGTTTGGCCTCACTGTTATGTTTATATATGTGATAGTATTGTGCCTATTCCAGAGGCTGTGTAGTAGGTGAGAGATAATGCCTGCACACATGCGCATCAAAAAAAGCCTTTGCTTTTTCGCTTTAAAGGTACAGTCTGCAATATTTACAGCTGTTCAATGGTCATTTCAATGAGTGATACACCCATTGATGATTCTTCAAGAAAATAAATTAATCATTATTACTTGTCTTGCCCCATCATAACCCAGAATATAGATACAAAATAAAGATTGTTTAATGTTTATAAACAATGTTTATAAACAATGCTGACTTGCCTAGTTAAATAAATACAAATAAATATAGTTTCAACATAATAAAGTATAATTTCGAGCTCATGGACTGTCAGTCTGTGTATCCATAGCTTCATTTGAACGTGAAAATTGTTATGTTTCTCCAGCCCCATCCCTCCGCTTTAAATAACCAAGTGGCTGTCTGGTTTTAGGCTGGGAGGAAAATTGTGGCTTTAATCCTACTGACTCACTTAGCAGAATATTCACTCATTTAGTGGCAATTCACCATTAAGCAAAACATCACTCAAAGTCAAATGCATGCTTGACTGGACTAGCTTTCCACTTTTCTGTCCTATGAACTGCTTGGTTGGATTTACAGTGTGTTTTGAGTCAATCCAACCAAGGAATTCATAGGACAGAAAAGTGGAAAGCTAGTCCAGTCAAGCATGCATTTGACTTGCTGAAGAGGAGACTTCAGTCAGAAACCCCTACATGCAACAACTGAACTGAACACAGCTCTGCAAAGTAAAGCGTAAGAACTGCATATCATGACATACCTAAAAATGAAGATATCAAGTTTGGTGATGGCAATGGGTTACAGCCTTGCAGTCTCAATGTACTTATTTAAGCCTGCTTTGTAAACACAGCCTTGAGATGGCAGTATGGTGTAGAGACGAGAGAGACCCAAGCTGACAGTGACTCAGACCTTTGGAATTGTCTCAGGTGGATGCCCAGGCCAGTCCTGCAAGGGTGATAGGCTTGGGAAGACTCCTGCTGTGATGCAGCAGCAGCAACAGCAGCAGAAACACCCCCTCTGCTGATCCAGACGGTTCGTTCTGCTGCCTCTGGACAACTGGCATGCTTCTGTCTGCCCTCTTGGCCAATAAGACATTCAGAGAGAAGGGGTGGTTTGTTGTTGTTTTGAAAGTGGTGCTTACTTTGGTGTACTATGTCATCTATTTAGTATGATACAGTATGTTTTGTTCTGCAAAAAAAAGTAATCATATGTTTGCAATTTGTTCTATATGTTACAAATCTGTTGCGCTTAAAATCCCGGACTGCTTCTTTTTTTTTTGACAGGGGCTCTAATGGTTGTCAAACCACAAGGATATGAGTGAGTAGTGTGCTTATTCTTGGTTTCTGCTCATGTGTCCGATTCGAAGTCTCCAAGGGTGAATGAATCCTAATTGTATTTCCTTGAATCCTTGTCTCCTCTCTCCATTCCTCCTTCTCAAAATGCATCGGAGGAGAACATCTGAGCGGAGGAACCTCGTATGTTCTCCTCCAATGTGTTTTGTGGATGCGAAGACAGAAGAGAGAGGAATCAAATACATTCCACTGAGATCAACCCAAGTCTCTAAGCTACCATGATTGATTAAGTGGACGTCCTTGTATCCATCAAAACCATTGAGTGACAGTTTGTTTGGGGTTCATATTGGGCAAGAGGATAAGCTGGTCTTGTAATACTCAGATGTATTTTTCTACAGACATGATACTATGTGTCATCGTAGAGAATGTCATCTGTTCAATGCGCTTTCTTAATAAAAAATACAATGAGCTGACTATTGTATTTACATCGCTTTCAATGACATTGATCAATGATGCAGTCAAAGTAAGAGGTCCAGAATCACTGTTAATTGCCTCGGCATAGAATGGAAATAAACGTTATGGACCAGTTGCCCTTTTCTATCGAAGGAAGTTAATGCAATGTCAGTGCAGATTATTATTTATTGCCCGCTCTACAGGCCTGTCTGTTAATACAGGACTAGTAAAGGCCCAGTGCACTTCACACCCAGTGAAAATGAAAACATTTATTTGTATAGTACCAGTCAAATGCCAAGTTGTGCAAAGCTGTCATCAAGGCAAAGGGTGGCTACTTTGAAGAATCAAAAATATAAAATATATTTTGATTTGTTTAACACTTTTTTGGTTACTACATGATTCCATGTGTTATTTCATGGTTTTGATGTTTTCACTACCATCCTACAATGTATGAAATAGTACAAATAAATAAAAACCCTGGAATGAGGAGGTGTGTCCAAACTTTTGACTGGCACTGTATATACAGTGCCTTGCGAAAGTATTCGGCCCCCTTGAACTTTGCGACCTTTTGCCACATTTCAGGCTTCAAACATAAAGATATAAAACTGTATTTTTTTGTGAAGAATCAACAACAAGTGGGACACAATCATGAAGTGGAACGACATTTATTGGATATTTCAAACTTTTTTAACAAATCAAAAACTGAAAAATTGGGCGTGCAAAATTATTCAGCCCCTTTACTTTCAGTGCAGCAAACTCTCTCCAGAAGTTCAGTGAGGATCTCTGAATGATCCAATGTTGACCTAAATGACTAATGATGATAAATACAATCCACCTGTGTGTAATCAAGTCTCCGTATAAATGCACCTGCACTGTGATAGTCTCAGAGGTCCGTTAAAAGCGCAGAGAGCATCATGAAGAACAAGGAACACACCAGGCAGGTCCGAGATACTGTTGTGAAGAAGTTTAAAGCCGGATTTGGATACAAAAATATTTCCCAAGCTTTAAACATCCCAAGGAGCACTGTGCAAGCGATAATATTGAAATGGAAGGAGTATCAGACCACTGCAAATCTACCAAGACCTGGCCGTCCCTCTAAACTTTCAGCTCATACAAGGAGAAGACTGATCAGAGATGCAACCAAGAGGCCCACGATCACTCTGGATGAACTGCAGAGATCTACAGCTGAGGTGGGAGACTCTGTCCATAGGACAACAATCAGTCGTATATTGCACAAATCTGGCCTTTATGGAAGAGTGGCAAGAAGAAAGCCATTTCTCAAAGATATCCATAAAAAGTGTTGTTTAAAGTTTGCCACAAGCCACCTGGGAGACACACCAAACATGTGGAAGAAGGTGCTCTGGTCAGATGAAACCAAAATTGAACTTTTTGGGAACAATGCAAAACGTTATGTTTGGCGTAAAAGCAACACAGCTCATCACCCTGAACATACCATCCCCACTGTCAAACATGGTGGTGGCAGCATCATGGTTTGGGCCTGCTTTTCTTCAGCAGGGACAGGGAAGATGGTTAAAATTGATGGGAAGATGGATGGAGCCAAATACAGGACCATTCTGGAAGAAAACCTGATGGAGTCTGCAAAAGACCTGAGACTGGGACGGAGATTTGTCTTCCAACAAGACAATGATCCAAAACATAAAGCAAAATCTACAATGGAATGGTTCAAAAATAAACATATCCAGGTGTTAGAATGGCCAAGTCAAAGTCCAGACCTGAATCCAATCGAGAATCTGTGGAAAGAACTGAAAACTGCTGTTCACAAATGCTCTCCATCCAACCTCACTGAGCTCGAGCTGTAGTGCAAGGAGGAATGGGAAAAAATGTCAGTCTCTCGATGTGCAAAACTGATAGAGACATACCCCAAGCGACTTACAGCTGTAATCGCAGCAAAAGGTGGCGCTACAAAGTATTAACTTAAGGGGGCTGAATAATTTTGCACGCCCAATTTTTCAGTTTTTGATTTATTTGTTGAAAAAGTTTGAAATATCCAATAAATGTCGTTCCACTTCATGATTGTGTCCCACTTGTTGTTGATTCTTCACAAAAAAATACAGTTTCATATCTTTATGTTTGAAGCCTGAAATGTGGCAAAAGGTCGCAAAGTTCAAGGGGGCAGAATACTTTCGCAAGGCACTGTATATATATTTTTTAAATAATCTGTTTTTTCAGGGGGTGCTGCAACACCCTCAGCTCCCCTACCTCCCGTGGCTATGCCATTAAGGACACATGCTTTGTGTTGCTCAACATTTTGACAATGCATACTGCTATCATATTATACAGTGTATTTGGAAAGTTTTCATACCCCTTGACTTTTTACACATTTTGTTATGTTACAGCCTTATTCTAAAATAGATTACATTTTTTTTGCCTTTATCAATCTACACACAATACCCCATAATAGATAATGACAAAGCAAAAACAGGTTTTTAGATTTTTTTTGCAAATGTGTGAAAAATAACAAAATTAAATATTACGTTTACATACGTATTCAGACCCTTTACTCAGTACTTTGTTGAAGCACATTTGGCAGCGATTACAGCCTTGTGTCTTTTTGGGTATGACGCTACAAGCTTGGCACACTTGTACTTGGTTTCTCCCATTCTTCCCTGCAGATCCTCTCAAGCGCTGTCAGGTTGGATGAGGAACGTTGCTGCACAGTTTTTTTCAGTCTTTCCAAAGATGTCTGATTGGGTCCAGTCTATGGCCACGCAAGGACATTCAGAGACCTGTCCCGAAGCCACTCTTGCATTGTCTTGGCTGTGTGCTTAGGGCCGTTCTCCTGTTGGAAGGTGAACCTTCGCTTCAGTCTGAGGTCCTGAGCGCTCTGGAACAGGTTTTCATCAAGGATCTCTCTGTATTCTGCTCCATTCATCTTTCCCGCTCCTGACTAGTCTCCCAGTCCCTGCCGCTGAAAAACATCCCCATAACATGATGCTGCCTCCACCATTCTTCACCGTAGGGATGGTGCTTAGCATTCAGGCCAAAGAGTTCAATCTTGGTTTCATCAGACCAAAGAATTTTGTTTCTCATGGTCTGAGAGTCCTTAAGGTGCCTTTTGGCAAACTTCAAGCGGGCTGTCATGAGCCTTTTACTGAGGAGTGGCTTCTGTCTGGCCAATCTACCATAAAGGCCTGATTGGTGGAGTGCTCCAGAGGTGGTTGCCCTTCTGAAAGGTTCTCCCATCTCCACAGAGGAACTCTGGAGCTCTGTCAGAGTGTTCACTGGGTTATTGGTCACCTCCCTGACCATGGCCATTCTCCCCCGATTGATCAGTTTGGCCGGGTGGCCAGCTCTAAGAAGAGTCTTGTTGGTTCCAAACTTCTTCCATTTAAGAATGATGGAGGCCACTGTGTTTATGGGGACCTTCAATGCTGCAGAAATGTTTTGGCACACTTCCCCAGATCTGTGTCTTGACACAATCCTGTCTCTGAACTCTACGGACAATTCCTTCGACCTCATGGCTCATGGTTTTTTCTCTGACATGCACTTTCAACTGTGGGACCTTATACAGACAGGTGTGTGCCTTTCCAAATCATGTCCAATTAATTGAGTTTACCACAGGTGGACTCCAGTCAAGTTGTAGAAATCTCAAGGATGATCAATGGAAACAGGATGCACCTGAGCTCAATTTTGAGTCTCATAGCAAAGGGTCTGAATACTTAGTTAAATAAGGTATTTTTGTTTTTTATTTTTAATACATTTTCAAAAATGTCTATACCTGTTTTCGCTTTGTCATTATAAAGTAGTGTGTGTAGATTGATGAGGATTTGTATTTATTTCATCCATTTTAGAAAAAGGCTGTAACGTAACAAAATGTGGAAAAAGTAAAATGGTCTGAATACTTTCCTAATGCACTGTATACTTCCAAACCCAGCTATGTTTCCTCTCTCTGACCTACAATCCACAGTTCTGAGGCAATGTGTTCTCCATACTACCCCCGGGATCTACAAGACATTTGTTATTTGTCCTTTTGAAGCTCAACTTTTAGCAATAACAAAATGGAAGTCAAGCTTAGTACGAGGGTTTCATAACAAATAGAACAGCTGCCTTGTGTCCCCTCTGTTAACATTAGTGTTACTCTTACACAATTTAAGTGGTAATACATCATTCACAAATGTTCTAAAAAAAATAATGCATAAGTATTAAATAAGTAATAATTGGGCCTCCCGAGTGGTGCTGCAGTGTTGCGTCGTCTCCACAGCCTGGGGTTCGATCCCAGGCTCTGTCACAACCGGCCGTGACTGGGAATCCCATAGGGTGGCGCACAATTGACCCAGTGTCATCCGGGTTAGGGGAGGGCTTGGCCGGGGGGGCTTTACTTGGCTCATTGTACTCTAGCGACTCCTTGTGGCGGGCCAGGTGCTTGCAGGCTGACTTTTTCGTCAGTTGAACAGTGTTTCCTCAGACACATTGGTGCTTCTGGGTTAAGCGAGCAGGTGTTAAGAAGCTCGGTTTGGCGGGTCATGTTTCAGAGGATGCATGACTCGACCTTCGCCTCTCCCGAGCCTGTTGGGGAGTTGTAACGATGAGATTGGATCGCAATTGGATATCACGAAATTGGGGAGAAAAATGGGTAAAATATATATTTTTTAATTGTAATAAGTAATGCATTGCCCTCTACTAGAAGAACCAAAAACGTAACATATTCCTAGTCCTGGGAACCCACACTATGTGCAGGAATTTATTCCAGCCCATGATTAAAACAACACACTCATCTAATCGACTAATCATCAAGCCCTTGATTATTAAAGTCAGGTGTGTTAATACTTGGCTGGAACAAAAGCTTGCACGTCCTTTGAGTCTCCAGCACCAGGATTGAAGAACACGGTTCTGCCCTCTCTCTGCTGGGAGATGCTTGCTCTTACTCACCAGCTCTTGGTATCACCAGCTCTTGTGTACCACTTCTTTGGAAAGGAGTCTTTCCTTCCTGCCCATGCGCTGGCAGACGATGTGCCTATCTGCTGTGCACGTGCTTCCCACGTTCAGGCTGACAAACACAGCTGACTCTGATCTCAAGGCTGCCTGCCCAGGTTTTCTGAGGTGTCTATTTATGTGTATATTTATCTCCCAGGAAATTATGTTGCCCTCATCTGTCATATGAATCACTAGAATCTCATCCTTTATAGGCCAGGTTTATGTGTGTGTGTGTGCATGCACGTGTTTGTGCATGTGTGCATGCAACAGACTGTCTTTTTCCCTTCCCCTTAGCGGTGAACCCCAAAATAATATGCTATTTGGCCATCCTCCATGCCAAGAGCCAAGCTGAAAGTCATTGTGTGGTGTGACAGGAGCCTTTGTAAAAATACAGCTCATTGTGCCATGTAGACCCCCACCTCCCCCTTCCATAGACCTCTGTGTAATTATGAACACTCTGTTCTCCTCTCCACGGTTCATATCACTTCTGACATCTTCTGGCATTGATTGCCCCTCCCTGGCCTTCTCTCCCGTTGGAAGAGGATTTGGAGAGGCCTAAAGTTCTGTCTCGCCTTCTTCATCACTCTCTGCAGTGGTGTGGTGATTGGGCAGAGAGAGTGGGAGAGTTGAGAGAGAATTCTAGATACATCTATATCCATAACCACATCCACAGCCTATAAGCCAAAATGAACCCTCTACCAACCGGAATGACCCCCCCCCCCCCCCCCCCCCCCCCCAATGTGATTACTGCAGCTGCTCTCCTCTGTTACTGACAAACAAACAAACACACACACACACACATATGTCATATGCTCCGAATACAACTGGTGTAGACTTCACTGTGAAATGCTTGCTTACGAGCCCTTCCCAACAATGCAGAGTTTAAAAATACAACTAATATAGTAACAGGGGAATAAAATAAAATAGAAAAGAATGGAGCTATATACAGGGAGTACCAGTACCAGATGAATGTGCAGAGGTATTTGAGGTAGATATTATGTACATGACGGCAGGGTAAAGCATTTTGTGCATCAAGAGTTCTGAAAGAGTAACTCTTCTGACATGCTGTGCCAACCCTACCCCTTAACCTAACCTTCAATTCTGAAATTCAACATTGGCTTGTGTTGGCTTCTAACCCCCTTCTCCAGACAATTTGTTTAGATGAACCTTTGTGAAATTCCTCCCTCCCCTCCTAACCTTTCTCATTTGTTTTCCATTGCAGGGGTGGGGTAACCGCTGAAGCAAACTGGCAGAGACCAGTCCAGATCACGTCTAGCCTGCGCTACCATCACTGTGGACCATCATCATGGAGAGTCAGCGGCATCTTTTTGACCCTTGGGGTCACGATCGCCGGGCCCTGATTGGCCCTGAGACAAAGCAGGGACAGTGTTGAAGACTCACTCCAGAGAAAATAGAAAGAGAGCGAGAGATTTGAAAACTATAGCACAGTCAATCTCTCCAATACAGTGCTGTATCACTGGAACACATTTTACTTTTGTTTAAGTAAATTGAGGGTTGAATTTTAATTTCCCCCCAAAATGAAAGCACATACTCCTCCTACCTGGGACTGATAGTACCATAATGCATGGATGACATCTGTCCAGCATAAGTATCACAACATCGAGAGCTCTGAGCCCTCACATTTTAAATCATCCTAGTTGGTGCCAGTTTACCCACCCATAGATATCAGAATACATTCACACCATATACTCTTTTATTCTGAGACTATTTCACATTGCACAGGTGGACTATGGAGCAAGTCTGATCACTATAAACAGTCAAACAGAGAGCCACTCTAGTGTTGCGTGACTCGGGTTCTGTTTGGTTTGTGTCATGGAGTCTGAGGAGAGCCTGGGACTGTCGACTGCAGCTGTGGTGGCCATCACCTGCAATGCCTTGGTGGCCATCCTCCTCCTCGTCCTCTTCCTCATTCTCTACAAGGCCTGTAAGGTGCCCTCCAGCCAGGAGAGGGTACCTGTGCTGGCGGTTCCTACTGGGCAGACGCAACAGAGCAGCGAACACAAGTACTTGCTGACTTCATGACTGGTAGCCAGAGAGAGAGAGTGAGCACCACAGTGTATACATAGGTCTCAGGGAGGTACTGTATACTAGAGGAGTAGACCGATCCCAGGTGTGTTTATTAGGGCTGGGACGATACCAGTATCGCGATACTAGTTAGTATTGTGGCAAGGAAACAAAGCACAAAGCGGATGTCACTTCTGTTGGAAAACCGCCCTAATATTGGAAACAAACATCATTATGTTGTCATCCAGAGTCATATTTATTATCCAAGCTATAGCACACACTATTTTACGTATAGCAGGTTTTTAAAGGACCACAGAGTTTGGTCTGCTTCGTGTTTTCATTTTTGCCATCACAAAAATATTGCGATACCGATATCATTCCGGCCCTACTTTTTATACTGCCTTGCAAGGCTAGTAGGAAGAGCCAGAAGACAAGGATCCCTCTTTGAAGACAAGGACCCCTCAAAACAAGGATCAAAGTATCACTGTTCCTCTGACAACCAGCAGCTGAATGAATGGAACAACCTGTAACAGTTTATTATGGGACAAGTTGCCGTTATAAACTCTACTTTTATATTGTGTCCTATGACCTTCCTGGTCCCTGTTGGAACGGATATACATGAAGGAATGCAGGCATGAATGTGTTGCACACACACACACAAACAACCCCATGAGGTGAAAGACACATGGTCTACCAATAGGTTTGGTTAATTCATGGAGTCAGAGAGGCTAGAACGTTGAGTGTCTGAGGACTGGACTGATCCGTTCTCTGAGGCTTCTAAATTTAGCTTCTCATATCAGACACATTTTCTCGGGAAGAAAAGCAAGCCTGTGTGTATTGGCAGTAACCACGGCAGTGGCCTGTATTTGAAGCATAGTGAGTGTTATGTATGGAGCTGAGAGGCTTCGCTCGCTTTGTCCTCTTAAATATGGTCCTCAGTACTAGCCTGCTTTGGCACATTGTCAAAGACAGCCCACACATTTTAGTGGGAGAGCACTCCCACAATTCCCAGCCTAGCCAAGGCATTATACATATTGTGATGGATATGAAAAGACACTATCAGAAAATCCCCGAAAGTGAACTTGAATAATGTGAAGTAAATGAATCACAGTAAGGGGGCGAGGGCCCTGTACACATGCACTGACATCAAAGAGCTTGAGGTCCAGGCTACTGGTTGAAGTAGCAGAGTTGTGGGTGCTTGCTTTTGATTTGATTTGAGCCATAGTCAGTCAGTATAGTGGCGGCCACTTCAGTGAAGGGCAAGATCGTTAAGAGAGAGTGATGGGCAACTTTAGAAAACATAGGCAAAATAATGAGTGGAGTGGCTCACATTCAAGTTCTTCCCGTAGGTGTGTGCAAATAATGGCCATTTCAAAAGTTTAATTCAATATTCAATGGTTGCTAAGTGTTCAACCAAAGCATCATAACTGTAATAAATGTTTGTTTTGTTTATTGCTGAGCCCTAAGAGCAGACAATGGATATTATGTGACTTGTTCTGGTGAGGACAATAGCATCTCTTTCTCGTCACAACAGAGAGAACATGGAATGATGAATACTTTAATAAATATTTCCAAACAAACTGAACAACAATTTCTTCCTAAAAATAATTTCACATAAAAGCTGTGGATCTGCTGCATTAGGTAAAGGAGACTTTGCTGGTTGCATACTGACTATTTTACAGTTTATATGTTTAGTATAGTGCACAGTGCAAGTGTGAGAAAGACAGTAGGCTAGATAGTTGATAGCACATAGATTCAATAGACTGTACAGTACTTAAACTTGGGAACAGTAGCTTTATAGTATGTAGCTTTAGAAGACAGTTGTAAGAAGGCATGAGTGGTGGTGGGTTTATAGCTGGAGTGCAGTAGTAAAAACAGTGGGAGACTGCAGTCCTGCATGGTGTGGTCATAGTCTCTAAGCGTTGCTGGTCTCTGGCTCCCGCAGTAAGCTCATCAGCTTCTCCATATTAGCGATCCCCACCTTAGGTCCCTTGGGCAGCTCCTGACTCTTCTTCTCCTGGTGAGAGAGACAGCAGCACACCCATGTCAAATACTGGAGGGGAAACAACTTGACCTTTATGAAGAAAAACATACACTGTGAAAACACATGAGCTGGGAAGGAAGGGATTGCAAATAAATACATGATTTAAAAAGACCATTAAAAGCCTTTCTTTCCGAAGATTAACAAATGAGAAAAAGGTAGACTTGCAGAGTGCCACTGCCAATATGGATGTGTTATTGCCACCTGGCATTTCTCCCCGGCTATAATGGAGGTTCATCATTTCTCCCAGGGAGGATATCGAGCGCCCGGGTATCTCCTTATCTCAGATCATCGCTATGGTTACGAACCTGGCTGACGGAACATTTAGTATCCCAGGGTGGGACTTCAGCTGAATTAGCTTCCTTTGGATTATTTGCTTGAGAGCGCTGGTTCCTTTCAACTGTTCTTGCCCAACCTTGTTATCTAGTAATGACTAAGGAAGGGTACATGTCATGCATAGAGTGTTAAACACTAATGCTGTTTCCAGAGGTTGCAACGTAAAAGTGCAAGGCAGGGCCAGGTGATGCCAAATAAAATCACAATTGTGTGGTACTTTAATGGGTTGTGCCTGCAGTCATGCACTGCCAATTATGATATACTACACAACTTTTGGGAACCCCTTTTGGCTCATGAGCGCTAGGATAGGAAATAAAATCCATAGAAATCTTCTGCATTCGAATACTTCCATTTCTGTTGAAATATGCCCTCACTCTCTGTCTTAGGCGTTTCATATCTGATAGGTACGGGAGAGAGAGAGATTCCCTAGTGTTTCCCATTTCCAGTCCTTCAGTGCCCCCAACAGCAAACATTTTTGTTGAAGCCCCGGACAAACTCCCCTGATTCAACTCACTGAGGGCTTGATGATTAGTTGAATCAGATGTGCTTGACTTGTGCTACAACAAAAATGTGTATTGTTGGGGGTACTCAAGGACCGAAATTGGGAAACAATGCCCTAGAATTTGGAGAGAGAGAGAGAGCTGCATTGGCAGAGGTATTGAGGTAGTGAGATGAAATCCATCAATCTTTCCCCATCCAGCCCATTGCTGTTCCTGCTCCACCCCTCACTGGAAGGGGTTGTACAACTGAATGCCTTCAATTGAAATGTGTCTTCTGCATTTAACCCAGCCCCCCTGAATCAGAGAGGGGCAAGGGGCTACCTTTATTTGACCTACATAATCTAGGACGTGACAATGGTTAATAAAATCTCAATTTCTGCCCCAATTTTTTTTGCACAGTCTTGCAGGCCTTCTCATACAGCTGCAACTGTATATGCATTCGTAAATCAATACCTTTTTTGAGTTGGGCTCTGGGATGGTGCAACTGTTGAGAATGTGAGCCTATGGTTGTGTGGGGGGAAAGGGTTGAGTGTGTATGACTGTGTGGGTGTATGTGCGTATCCCACAACTGTTGCGAAGGAGTAAAAGATGTTAGGGACAATATAGGATGATTCACAATAATTTTTTGCTAAAATAGTAATTGCTTGCAATAATGTAATTTTGGTAATGACAAGACTGGTGATAGGTAAAATCCTTTGCATAAATTGCCTACATTACTACAAATATTAATAGCTAATTATGGAAATAAAGAAATATGATTTTTTTTTAAATATATACAGTATATACACTGCTCAAAAAAATAAAGGGAACACTTAAACAACACAATGTAACTCCAAGTCAATCACACTTCTGTGAAATCAAACTGTCCACTTAGGAAGCAACACTGATTGACAATAAATTTCACATGCTGTTGTGCAAATGGAATAGACAGCAGGTGGAAATTATAGGCAATTAGCAAGACACCCCCAATAAAGGAGTGGTTCTGCAGGTGGTGACTACAGACCACTTCTCAGTTCCTATGCTTCCTGGCTGATGTTTTGGTCACTTTGCTGGTGGTGCTTTCACTCTAGTGGTAGCATGATACGGAGTCTACAACCCACACAAGTGGCTCAGGTAGTGCAGCTCATCCAGGATGGCACATCAATGCGAGCTGTGGCAAGAAGGTTTGCTGTGTCTGTCAGCGTAGTGTCCAGAGCATGGAGGCGTTACCAGTAGACAGGCCAGTACATCAGGAGACGTGGAGGAGGCCGTAGGAGGGCAACAACCCAGCAGCAGGACCGCTACCTCCGCCTTTGTGCAAGGAGGAGCACTGCCAGAGCCCTGCAAAATGACCTCCAGCAGGCCACAAATGTGCATGTGTCCACGAGGGTGGTATGAGGGCACGACGTCCACAGGTGGGGGTTGTGCTTACAGCCCAACACCGTGCAGGACGTTTGGCATTTGCCAGAGAACGCCAAGATTGGCAAATTTGCCACTGGCGCCCTGTGCTCTTCACAGATGAAAGCAGGTTCACACTGAGCACATGTGACAGACGTGACAGTCTGGAGACGCCGTGGAGAACGTTCTGCTGCCTGCAACATCCTCCAGCATGACTGGTTTGGTGGTGGGTCAGTCATGGTGTGGGGTGACATTTCTTTGGGGGGCCGCACAGCCCTCCATGTGCTCGCCAGAGGTAGCCTGACTGCCATTAGGTACCGAGATGAGATCCTCAGACCCCTTGTGAGACCATATGCTGGTGCGGTTGGCCCTGGGTTCCTCCTAATGCAAGACAATGCTAGACCTCATGTGGCTGGAGTGTGTCAGAAGTTCCTGCAAGAGGAAGGCATTGATGCTATGGACTGGCCCGCCCGTTCCCCAGACCTGAATCCAATTGAGCACATCTGGGAAATCATGTCTCGCTCCATCCACCACAGACTGTCCAGGAGTTGGTGGATGCTTTAGTCCAGGTCTGGCAGGAGATCCCTCAGGAGACCATCCACCACCTCATCAGGAGCATGCCCAGGCGTTGTAGGGAGGTCATACAGGCACGTGGAGGCCACACACACTAATGAGCCTCATTTTGACTTGTTTTAAGGACATTACATCAAAGTTGTATCAGCCTGTAGGGTGGTTTTCCACTTTAATTTTGAGTGTGACTCCAAATCCAGACCTCCATGGACTGATAAATTTGATATCCATTGATAATTTTTGTGTGATTTTGTTGTCAGCACATTCAACTATGTAAAGAAAAAAGTCTTTAATAAGAATATTTCATTCATTCAGATCTAGGATGTGTTATTTTAGTGTTCCCTTTATTTTTTTGAACAGTGTATTTTGATTGCTATATATAATACAAATCGAGGTGAGGGTGATGGAACTGCATTTGGCGGTTGATCTGCTTCTGATCTGTAAATGGCAGTGTGCTCTTTTCGAAGGATGGATCCCAGTCTTTTCAGGGCTATGGGATACGGGGGGGTCGGGGGTGGTCTGCCGGGCATTGGGATGACAACCCAACTCGGGGTGAGGAGGGCTTTTAGTGAGTGGAATAGTGGGGACCAATTGAGCTTTACTTAGTAGCAATGCAAATATCATGGTACACCTATATAGACACTCAATCATCATGTTACTTTTTAATGGTACGTTTACAAACATTTATTTTAATAAATATAATTGAAAGTTGTGACTCATTATGGTAAGTGGTGAAATAAGTATAGCCAGTTACAACTGTAATGGCTAAGCAGATAATAAGAAAAGACGATCAGTATTTACCTGGATAAAAGAGAAAGAATAGCAGATCCCCTTATTGTATGGGACACATTTTTTTTTACAGGAAACTCATTCAACAATTTTAGATGAAGTTTTGTGGAAAAAGGACTGGGGTGGGGGGGTCTAAATATATTTCTCCCATGGGCAAAGAAATTCAAAAGAGGTGATGGTTTTAATTAACAGTCATTTTGATCCAAATGTATTAATTGTCCAAACAGATCATCAAGGTAGATGGATGATTTTAAATATGTTATTGGACCATAAACAGATATGGCTCATTAACCTTTACGGACCACATAATGATGATCCACGCTTCTTTGAAAATATATATAAGAATTTATCAACTCTACAAGCAATAGACTATATTATTATGGTGGGAGATTTTAATACAGTCTTAAATACCTCTATAGACCGGAAAGGAAATCACACTACAAACTATCACCCACAGACACTTAAGGAAATCATGCATGTCATGGATATATTGGAATTAGTGGATATATGGAGACTTAAATACCCTGACCTAGGGAGATATACATGGCAGAGGCTAAATCAAGCTAGTCGTCTTGACTACTTTCTTATACCATTCTCTCTGGCACCAAAAGTTTAAAAAGTGTTGATAGAGGACAGAATGCGGTCGGATCATCACATAATTAGCATATACAGTATATTACTCATACAGAATTTCTATGTGGGCGAGGATATTGGATATTTAATCAAAGCCTACTAGATGATACATTGTTTAGAACCAGGACAGAAGAATTTATCTGAAGAATTTATCTGAAGAATTTAACTGACTTTTTCAGATATGACATAGGTACAGCATTTGGGACACTTATTGTATGGGACACTTTTAAATGTGCCTTTAGAGGCAATGCAATTCAGTATTCATCTATAAAACAAAGGCAAAAGAGTCCATATTAACAAAGGAAATTGAAGTACTAACAGCACAGTTAGATAGCAATAAAAACTGTACTATGGATGCACAGAATAAGTTAGAGGAAAAACAAAAAGAAATGGAGGAACTTATTCAAGAAAGATCCAGTGTAATATATTTAAAAAATATATAGGAAGTAAAGTACTTTAAGAATATGTTTTTGTTTCAGTCTCCTCCATCTCCACTAACTGGAACTAATTGTATGTATTTTTTCCCTATTAATAATGTACAATTAATATCTGTACAGAAAGACTCATGTGAAGGCCAAATTACAGAGGAGGAACTTCTTGATGCAATTAAAGCCTTTAAGGCAGGGAAAACTCCAGGGCTGGATGGCATACCAGTGGAAGCATACACAACTTATTTTGATATACTCAGAGGACCAGTATTAGCATGTTTTAACCACTCCTATATAAATTATAGATTATCATGCATGCAACAAGGTCTGATATCAATATTACTGAAACAGGACCCAAGTGGTATATATAAAGATCCAGTCCATTTTAAAACATGGAGACCTCTTACACTTCAGTGTTGTGATGCAAAAATCCTAGCAAAATGTTTGGTGCATAGAATTAAAAAAGTATTATCAGACATTATTCATCCTAATCAGACAGGTTTTTTACATGGACGATACATTGGAGATAATATGAGACAAGTATGGGAAACAATAGAATACTATGAAATATCGGGGACACCAGGCCTGGTTTTCATAGCTGATTTTGAAAAGGCTTTTGATAAAGTACGACTGGAGTTTATATATAAATGCCTAGAATCTTTCAATTTTGGGGAATCTCTTATAAAATGGGTTAAGGTTATGTATAGTAACCCTAGGTGTAAAATAATAAATAATGGCTACATCTCAGGAAGTTTTAAACTATCAAGAGGAGTTAAACAAGGTTGTCCACTATCAGCATATCTATTTATTATTGCCATCGAAATGTTACCTGTTAAAATTAGACCAAAAAATAATATTAAAGGATTAGAAATCCATGGCTTAAAAACAAAGGTGTCATTGTACGCTGATGATTCATGTTTTATTTTAAATCCACAATTAGAATCTCTCCACGGCCTCATGGAGGATCTAGATACTTTTGCTATCCTCTCTGGACTAAAACGTATTGGATCACAAAAAAAATGCAAATTTTACATTACCGTGTAGTTTACCAATTAAATGGTCTGACGGAGATGTGGACATACTCACTCCAATACATTTCTCACTCCAATACATTTTTATAGAAAGTTAGCAAAAATAGATACGATCTTGCTACCATGGAAAGGAAAATACCTGTCTATTTGTGGAAAAATCACCCTGATTAACTCTTTAGTCATATCACAGTTGACCTATTTGCTTATGGGTTTGCCTACACCCAGCGAGCTGCTTTTAAAATGATATGAGCAAAAAATATTCCGTTTTATTTGGAATGGCAGGCCAGACAAAATTAAAAGGGCCTATTTATATAATGAATATGAATTCTGAGGGCAGAAATGATTAAATATTAAAGCATTAGACCTCTCACTAAAGGCATCAGTCATACAAAAGTTATACTTTAATCCGAAATGGTTCTCTAGTAAATTAGTAAGAATGGCTCAACCCATGTTCTGGAATGGCCTTTTTCCCTTTATTCAGATTACAACTGCTCACTTTCGGTTATTTGAAAATGAAATAATCTCCAAAATATCATTTGTTTTTAAACAAGCCATAGAACGTTGGTTGCATTTTCAATCCACCTGAATCCACCTGAAAAGACAGAACAAATAATACAACAAATATTGTGGTTAGATTCAAATGTACTAATTGATAGAAAAACTTTCTTTTTAGAGAAAAAAAAAGGAAAAAATACAATCTTTGTAAATTATATCATAAATAGGACTGGTGGCGTTATGTCACAGATGCAGCTAACACTGACATATGGAAATGTCTGCTCTACCCAAAATTTCAACTAACTAATTGCAGCATTACCACAATAATGGAAGAGGCATGTGGAAGGGGGGAAAATTAAGGAACTTATCTGTCAGCCCTGCATTAAAAGACCAAAATTGGTTAAAGAAAATTGTGACATATAAAAATATATACCAGTTTCATTTAAGGAGCCAAAAATTGACAGCTGTGCCATATAAATGGCAAAATAGTTGGGAAGAGATTTTCGATTTACCGATTCCATGGCACATGGTTTATGAATTGATATGCAAAACAACGCCGGATTTGAAACAAAAAAAAATATAGGTAAATTATTATACAAAATTCTTGCAACCAATAGAATGTTATACAGGAGACTGAAACAAAAACATATGCTTAAAGTACGTAACTTCCTCTTTCAAAATATTGTTCGGTGAATCATGAGTGACTCCATCATTTGTAACAAGTTTCAGTAAGCTTGTCTTCAACAAACTTTCAGTATGTTGAAGATTGAAATATAATTTGGTGAATTTTTCCCCATATTCCATCCAGTTCGTTAAATTTTTATAATTTATTACACTGGATCTTTCTTGAATAAGTTCCTCCATTTCTTTTTGTTTTTCCTCCAACTTATTCTGAGCCTCTATGGTACAGTTTCTAGTGCTATATATCTGTACTGTTAGTCCTTCCATTTCCTTTGTTATTATGGACTCTTTTCACCTAAATTGCTTTTGTTTTATAGATGAGTACTGAATTGCATGGCCTCTAATGGCACATTTAAAAGTGTCCCATACAATAAGGGGATCTGCTGTACCTGTGTTATGTCAGAGAAAGTCTGTTATAAATTATTTTGTCCCAGTTAAAAACAATTTATCATCCAGTAGGCTTTGATTGCATTTCCAATATCCTCTCCCACGTGGAAATTCTGTGAGAGTAATATATATGCCAATTACGTCCAACCGCATTCTGTCCCCTATAAACACTTTTTAAACTTTTGGTGCCAGAGACATTACATAAGAAAGTAATCAAGACGACTAGCTTGATTAAGCCTCCGCCATGTATATCTCAACTAGGTCAGGGTATTTAACCTTTGTATAGTCTTAACATTCTGTATACTCCCCTTGTCCTAAGTGTAAAAATGACCTGCCTTCACTAAACCCCTAAAATAAAGTAAAGCAGCTTAATTGAATTTTAACCCCCAAATCTATTTTGCACAAAGAAACAACATGTCATTCATCATAAACTTTGTGAATATTTGGGTTTTCCCTCTTCACTCTGCAGAAAGACTGCATTTAATCAGTGGACACCACTCTTTTTATTACAACACACCTGTCATAATTGTTTTCTTTTCTAAAGTAGAGGTTTATTATTATTATTATTATTGCTAAAGGTACTGCGTATGTGTAAACATACATTTTTTTAGCAAGGGATAGCACTTGTATAGCCTAAGAAAGTAGCAGTGATAAGCAGAAAGTAATTTTGAATGCATTTTATTGAAGGGAAACAGTCTTGAACTTTTTTGTCAACATAGTGATATATTCTTATATACCGTACAATGAGGAATTCAACTACAAAATACTAGTCTTCTCCCATTCTTTTAAACCATTGCCCCCACCCACAAAGTATATAAACAACAACAATAAATAAGAACATAAGATAATAGATACAAAACAGAAACGTGAAGAACATAGATCAATCAACTCTAATTAGCACATGTAGGACAGTATGCAAGAGTGTGTGCATGGACTTTGCAGATGTATTTCTCACATGGGCAGCACATAGTATTTATTTTACAGTCCTTCTTTGGGGGGCAGATTTGGCACCTCTGGTTCTTCTCCGGGCCTCCACTGGTCGGCTTCCCTGTGTAGACTTGCATCTTCCAAGCATAGCTGGATTGTGCGTCACAGGCCACCCTCCTCCTCTTCTAAATCATTGTTCTCTTGTTCCTACTGGACATCTAAAAAAAATCTGATCTATGACCGGTTTGGGACACTGAAACGTGCACTCATGGCTTCAGCAAAGAGAGAACTGGGGGGACTGTCATCTGCAGCACCTTTATAGCTTCTGACTGCATTCCGCATTAGTAAACAATGCTTTCAATAAATGTTTATTTTGTCTGAAATAGTTTTTTATTTTGTCTGAAATTCTTCTTATTTTGTCTGTGAACTTGAGTTGTGTGGGGTCGTGGAGGGGAGATGCTGCACATGCACAAGAACGTTTTAGTTTTGTCTGAGTTCAATCAGTAGCACACATAATCTCAAATTCTCATTGTGTGTGTGTGTGTGTGTGTGTGTGTTACTTTGTGGTTCATGTGGTGTATAAATGATTTTATAACTGCCGGGTCAAAAAGGACCCTAAAACAATCTTTGTACTCTGGTGGTGTACAGCTTTCATGGAAATATGAACAGAGGCGATGTTTCACTTTTTCTAATGTTGGGGTCACTCTAGGAAAAGTCATACAATTTCACGTTGAAAAAATATAATTTAGGCGGTTTTCTCTGCTGTTAAACATAGTGGTCATTTCAGGCCCTTAAGACAATACAACGGTTAAGCTTCCATATATCCACTAATTCTAATATATCCATGACATTCATGATTTCCTTAAGTGCCTGAGGGTGATAGTTCGTAGTGTTTTTTCTTGACGTACATTGAGATATTTAAAACCGTATTATAATCTCCCACCATTTTTTTTTTATTTATTTATTTTTAACCTTTAGGCAAGTCAGTTAAGAACAAATTCTTATTTTCAATGACGGCCTAGGAACAGTGGGTTAACTGCCTGTTCAGGGGCAGAACGACAGATTTGTACCATGTCAGCTCGGGGATTCGAACTTGCAACCTTTCGGTTACTAGTCCAACGCTCTAACCACTAGGCTACCCTGCCGCCCCTGCCGCACCATAATAGTAGTCTTGTGTTGCTTGTAGGATTGATATATATATAAGAATTTATTTTCTATTTACTTTATTATTTTATTTTTTCATTTATTTTCAAAGAAGCATGGATCATCATTATTTGGACTGTATCTATTTATGGTCCAATAACATATTTAAAATCATCCATCTACCTTGAGGATCTTTTTGGACAATTTTCACATTTGGATCAAAATTACTGTTAATTAATATCATCACCCCTTTTGAATTTCTTTGCCCATTGGAGAAATATATTTCTCCCCCCCAGTCCTTTTTCCACAAAACTTCATCTATAATTGTTGAATGAGTTTCCTGTAAAAAATATTTATTATATTACTTCTCTTTTAAACAGGTAAATACTGACCATCTTTTCTTATTATATGCTAAGCCATTACAATTATAACTGGCTATACTTACAGTGCCTTGCGAAAGTATTCGGCCCCCTTGAACTTTGCGACCTTTTGCCACATTTCAGGCTTCAAACATAAAGATATAAAACTGTATTTTTTTGTGAAGAATCAACAACAAGTGGGACACAATCATGAAGTGGAACGACATTTATTGGATATTTCAAACTTTTTTAACAAATCCAAAACTGAAAAATTGGGCGTGCAAAATTATTCAGCCCCCTTAAGTTAATACCTTAATACCTCTCACCTTTTGCTGCGATTACAGCTGTAAGTCGCTTGGGGTATGTCTCTATCAGTTTTGCACATCGAGAGACTGACATTTTTTCCCATTCCTCCTTGCAAAACAGCTCGAGCTCAGTGAGCTTGGATGGAGAGCATTTGTGAACAGCAGTTTTCAGTTCTTTCCACATATTCTCGATTGGATTCAGGTCTGGACTTTGACTTGGCCATTCTAACACCTGGATATGTTTATTTTTGAACCATTCCATTGTAGATTTTGCTTTATGTTTTGGATCATTGTCTTGTTGGAAGACAAATCTCCGTCCCAGTCTCAGGTCTTTTGCAGACTCCATCAGGTTTTCTTCCAGAATGGTCCTGTATTTGGCTCCATCCATCTTCCCATCAATTTTAACCATCTTCCCTGTCCCTGCTGAAGAAAAGCAGGCCCAAACCATGATGCTGCCACCACCATGTTTGACAGTGGGGATGGTGTGTTCCGCTGTGTTGCTTTTACGCCAAACATAACGTTTTGCATTGTTGCCAAGAAGTTTAATTTTGGTTTCATCTGACCAGAGTACCTGCTTCCACATGTTTGGTGTGTCTCCCAGGTGGCTTGTGGCAAACTTTAAACAACACTTTTTATGGATATCTTTAAGAAATGGCTTTCTTCTTGCCACTCTTTCATAAAGGCCAGATTTGTGCAATATACGACAAATTGTTGTCCTATGGACAGAGTCTCCCACCTCAGCTGTAGATCTCTGCAGTTCATCCAGAGTGATCATGGGCCTCTTGGCTGCATCTCTGATCAGTCTTGTCCTTGTATGAGCTGAAAGTTTAGAGGGACGGCCAGGTCTTGGTAGATTTGCAGTGGTCTGATACTCCTTCCATTTCAATATTATCGCTTGCACAGTGCTCCTTGGGATGTTTAAAGCTTAGGAAATCTTTTTGTATCCAAATCCGGCTTTAAACTTCTTCACAACAGTATCTCGGACCTGCCTGGTGTGTTCCTTGTTCTTCATGATGCTCTCTGCGCTTTTAACGGACCTCTGAGACTATCACAGTGCAGGTGCATTTATACGGAGACTTGATTACACACAGGTGGATTGTATTTATCATCATTAGTCATTTAGGTCAACATTGGATCATTCAGAGATCCTCACTGAACTTCTGGAGAGAGTTTGCTGCACTGAAAGTAAAGGGGCTGAATAATTTTGCACGCCCAATTTTTCAGTTTTTGATTTGTTCAAAAAGTTTGAAATATCCAATAAATGTTGTTCCACTTCATGATTGTGTCCCACTTGTTGTTGATTCTTCACAAAAAAATACAGTTTTATAGCTTTATGTTTGAAGCCTGAAATGTGGCAAAAGGTCGCAAAGTTCAAGGGGGCCGAAAACTTTCGCAAGGCACTGTATATCACCAATTACCATAATGAGACACAAGTTTCAATTCTATTTATAATAATATATGTTGGTAAATGTACCATTAAAAAGTAACATGATGATTGAGTGTCGATATACTGTAACTCTTCCATGATATTTGCATTGCTAATAAGTAAACCTCCAATTGGTTCCCACTATTCCACCCGCTAAAACCTCTTTTCATCCTGAGTTGGGTTGTCATCCCAATGACTGATAGACAACCCCCGACCCCCCGGATCCCATGGTCCCGGAGAGACCGGTACCCATCTTTTGAAAAGAGCACACAGTGCCACCCACAGAACAGAAGCAGATCGACCACCAAAGCACTTCGCTTTGTATTATATATAGCTACTGTATTAAAAATATATATATATATAAAAAATCCCGTTTATCTTAATTTCAAAAATTAGACATTTATATTTGTAGTAATTTAGGCAGTTTATGCAAAGGATTGTTATCTCGTACCAGTATTGCAATTACAAAAATAGATTTTTATTTTAGCAAACAATTATTGATGCCTAACATCTTCTACTCCCTCGCAACAGTTGTGGGACACACACACACACACACACACACACACACACACACACACACACACACACACACACACACACACACACACACAAAACCCCTTTCCCCCACAAACAACCATAGACTCAGATGCTCAACAGTTGTGGGACACACACACACACACACAACCCCTTTCCCCCACAAACAACCATAGACTCAGATGCTCAACAGTTGTGGGAAACACACACACACAATCCCTTTCCCCCACAAACAACCATAGACTCAGATGCTCAACAGCTGTGGGACACACACACACACACACACACACACACACACACACACAACCCCTGAAACACAGACACATGGTCCCCCGTTGTGACCATATTCCCAAGCATCTCTGTGCAGTCAGACCTTTGATGATTTTGTGCCACCAGGGCCACAATAATATGCCCCCTCTCTGAATGTCCGACTGTGACGCCCCTCCCCATTGGTTACTGCAGCTAGTGTTGCCAGCACTCTAAACCAAGTAAGCCCTCAACTTACTTGATTTACAGTTTTTTACAATCCCTAGGACCCATTTCTCAATACTTAGGTTCAAAACTCTTCACACAGTGAGCATAACAGCAGTCTATGTGGGCTAAACTGTAGATCATTTTTCATTGCTTTGGCACAAAATGCATTCAGTGACTACATCTTTCATCTTTCAATTTTCATGAACTCTTTTCTCACTCAGACACAACCACCACCAAAACTCTATGTACCTACAGGCCAATTTGCACATGTTTACATACTCTTTTCAAAACTGTTAAACTTAAGTTCAAAACCTAAAATAAACACAACGTTGAATAAGACAGCAATTTGCTACATTTCTACAGTAATACCGTACTGAAATATATTCCAAATCTAAAAAATGAAATACTATCAAAACAATTAGACCATCCACAGCTGAATCCCATTGTAGATTAACACCTTTCAATTTCCTTGCCTTTCAATTTCCTTACCATCTATACAAAAGGGGACATTTTAGGAATAATGCTGTACTGTAATGTAAACATGGACCCAGCCAGAGATAGAGAAGTGGCTGACAGAGGAAGAAGAGTGGCTGGGAGAGGGAGAGGGAGAGGAGTATGTATGCGTGGTGGAAGAAGACAGAGAAAGATCAAGAGCTGCAGTCTCAGATGAGATTAGGGCTACTATAATTGATCATGTAATAAATCATGATCTATCAATGAGAGAGCCTGGTCCGAGAGTGCAGCCAAATCTGCAACGCTCAATTTCCGGCAAAACAACAGGTAAGATGTGCATTATGCAAGGGCATCTGACTGAACTGCACATTAGAGAAGTAAATTGAGCAATGCCTCCGAACCTACTTGTGTGTAATTGTAATTGTTTTTGTATTTCTGCTTAGGACCTCCTACAGGCGGGAGAGGTAGGACTTTCACTGCTGTGCAGGAAACTGCAATCGTTGATATGGTCATCAGAAACAATGGCATGAAACTCACAGAGATTCGGGACGAGTGTTGGCAGACAATGTAAGCATATCAAATATTTCTAGAGTCCTGAAACAACATCAAGTCAGGATGAAGCAGTTGTACACTGTCCCCTTTGAGAGGAACAATGAACGAGTCAAGCAACTCAGAAACCAATAAGTCCAGGTAAGATGACTATAAAATACAGAACTGGTTTTGAACAAAACCAAACAGGGCAGAGGCACACAATGGCATGTTTTAAGGTATAATGTAAACTACCGTAATAGCCTAACTCTTATGTTGCCTTGTGGAAGCCAGGCAAACACCCCACATATTCATCTTTATTCATCTTTGTGGATGGATACTCAGGGTTTTTCTTTATTTATACTATTTTCTACATTGTAGAATAATAGTGGAGACATCAAAACTATGAAATAACTCATATGGAATCATGTCGTAATCAAAACAGTGTTAAACAAATAAAACATATATTTTATATTTGAGATTCTTCAAATAGCCACCCTTTGCTTTGATGACTGTTTTGCTTACTACATGATTCCATATGTGTTATTTCATAGTTGTGATGTCTTCACTATTATTCTACAATGTAGAATATAGTACAAATAAAGAAAAACCCTTGAATGAGTAGGTGTGTCCGAACTTTTGACTGGTACTGTACTTTTGTATATATAGTGTATGTGTGCTAAGGTGCGCAAGTCAGTACAAGGAGATTGTTGGTGTGCAGGTGATAGGTCCCAGTTCAGGTGTTCAGCAGTCTCATGGCTTAAGGGTAAAAAACAGAGGTGGGACCAAGTCGTTGTTTTACAAGTCACAAGTAAGTATCAAGTCTTAGCATTCAAGTCTCAAGTCAAGACCGACAAGTATCAAGTCAAGTCTCAAGTCCTAAACTTTGAGTTTTTAGTCCTAAACAAGTCATAATGTGCTCTTCACCAAATGTAATACCATTTAATATTTAGAAAAGAGTAATGGTGTATTACACTTACTCAAATAATGAATGCTTTTAAAAATATCTATATATTTATTACTTTCCAAAGAAACATTATATTTCCATGGAAATACATGGGTAGCCATGAGAAAGACACCCCCCCAATAGTGATCGACTATCGAGGATCGCTATGGGGCGCAATCGGGCGATGTAGGCTTGTACACAATTGCCCAATCTTACACACACACACACACACACACACACACACACACACACACACACACACACACACACACACACACACACACACACACACACACACACACACATTCTCTGTGTGTGGTTACAGTAGGCTAACGTATGTCAATGGTTTTAGGCAGAGCAGTAACATCAGGCAGGATTTAGGCTACCAACTGCCTAGCCAGTTGTAGCTCAATCTTTGGTGCAATGATCACGTTCCCGCACTGACTGACTGTGTGGAGGCTCTTTGATTTAATGTTACGTTAGCCTACATGCTACACTAGCAAAGTTATAGATGATATAGCTGTCGGCTATAAGCCACGACTTATCATTCTTTGTGCAGCTTCAAATGCTCTCAATTGTGCAGCGGTAAAAGTTGATTAGGGTTCGGGGGGACATGCCAAATTTCTTCAGCCGCTGATGGCGCTATTGCTCTATATTGAACAAAGTGGTGGTGTTACGGGTCCATTTCAAGTTCTCGGTGATGTGGACGCCGAGGAACTTGAAGCTCTTGACTTTCTCCACTGCGGTCCCGTCAATGTGGATCGGGGCATGTTCTCCTACCTGAAGTTAATAATCACCTCCTTCATTTTGCTGACATTGAGTGAGAGGTTGTTGTCCTGGCACCACACAGTGCCAGGTCTCTGAACTCCTCCCTGTAGGCTGTCTCATCGTTGTTGGTTATCAGGCCTACAACCGTGATGTCATCAGCAAACTTGATGATGGAGTGGGTGTCGTGCTTCGCCACGCAGTTGTGGGTGAACAGGGAGTACAGCAGTGGGCTGATTACACATCCCTGAGGGGCCCCCGTGTTGAGAGTCATTGTGGAGGTGTTTTTGCTAACCCTCAGCCTGTGGTCTGCCTCTCAGGAAGTCCAGGATCCAGTTGCAGAGGGTGATGTCCAGACCCAGGGCATTGAGCTTGGTGATGAGCTTTGAGGGAGCAATGGTTTTGAATGCTGAACAATTAGTCAATTAACCTGTCTACGTTACTGGTTCCCAATTGGGGATCAACCCTCCCACGTTCAGCTGAAACGGTGGCGCATGGAACGCAAAAATATTCTTAAAAATATTTAACCTCCACACATTAACAAGTCCAATAGCTCAAATGAAAGATAAACACCTTGTTCATCTAGCCAGCAAGTCAGATTTCTAAAATGTTTTACGGCGAAAACATAGCACATATATATGTAAAACCACCACCAGACACAGCTCATTTCAATAGCCAAAACATGCAATCAACAAACGCAGGATTAAAAAATAAATCGCTCACTAACCTTTTGAAAATCTTCATCAGATGACAGTAATATGACATATTACACAGTACATTTTTTTTTTTTTCAATAATATGCCATTTATATCCATAAATGTCCATTTACAGTGAGTTCACCTTCAGAAATTACTCAAAAATGCCCGCAGGAAATCTATGTAGCGCGGCAAGATAACGTAAATAGACATCATAAACTTTGACTAAATATACATGTTCTACATATAGTTAGAAAGATACACTGCTTCTTTATGCAACCGCTGTGTTAGATTTATTTTTAACGTTACAGAAATCGCACACTATTCCATATGCTGAGACAGCGCTCAGTTCCAAGCTACATTTCCACGTAATGTTGGAGTCAACAGAAACACAGATTTAAGCATAAATATTCCCTTACCTTCGATGGTCTTCGTTCAGAATGTTCTGGAAGGCTTCATACTTACCCAATACATCGTTTGGTTTCAAGTCTTGCGTCTTTGTATTAGCTACTGCTAATAACATCAGCTGAAATGCACCCAAAACGTCCTCTGGTCCGGATAAGTTGCGCATCAAAACTTAAAAATTACACATTATATGTCGACTAAACAGGTCAAACTAAGTGCAGAAGCAAGCTTTATGATGTTTTAGACATGCAAAACAAACTTCAATTCAATCGGCCATCGTCTGCCCTTCTCTTGAGTGCTGGAAACAAAGGAATGGCTGGGACCAATTCGCGCCCATACGCACAGCCTATTCTCTCGTGGCACGCACTAATTTCACTCCCATAGGGTCAATTCTCGCGGGATTTGAACGATTTGAAGCTCTAATGAAAGAGGACATCTAGCGGAAGAGATAGAAAGTGTCCCCAGAATCATAGCTCGTTGGGAAGGGTGGGGGCCATGACGTCAAAGTTGCTCCAACTTTCATGGCCACAAAAACTAGTTTGGAAGAATGCCTGCCCTGTGAGTTCTGCTATACTTACAGACATAATTCCAACGGTTTTAGAATCTTTAGAGTGTTTTCTATCCAATAATATTTTTTATTTGCATATATTAGCAATTTTTGACAGATTTTTTTTCCAGTTTACTAGGGGTACCCAATCTCTCCAAAGGGGGCGTATGTCTGCCATATCCTTAACAGGTTTTAACAGCATTCTCACATACGTGTTCCTCTAGAGTTGTGTGGATTGTGATGGAGATGGTATCTTGAGTGAATCTGTTGGAGCAGTAAGCGAATTGGAGTGGGTCCAGTGTGTCTGGCATGCTGGCCTTGATGTGGGCCATGACCAGCATCTCAAAGCCCTTCATGATGACAGGGGTGAGTACAAAGAGTTGATAGTCATTTAGACATGTTAACTTGGTTTTCTTGGGCACCGGAATAATAGTGGCCATCTTGAAGCATGTGGAGATTACAGCCTGGGACAATGACAGGTTGAAGATGACGGAGAACAGGACGCGGCCGGGGATGAGGATGTGGATGCCGTCTGGGCCAGAGGCCTTGTTTCTCTCCCTTGAGAGCCTCAGACAACAAAAGCACCTGGTTGTCTATGGCAACGAGAGCCTTTCAGGATGGCTCTGTGTTGGTAGCATTGAAGAGAGCTTAAAATGCATTAAGCTTGTCTGGGAGAGAGGCCTCGTAGGACATCACAGACGGATTTGCCTTTGTAGTCCATAATAGCCTTTGATCCCTGCCACAAGTGTCACATGTCCTGGTGGTCAAACTGTGATTCTAGTATGATTCTAGTCTATTTTGTATTTTTGCATCCCTAATGGATTTTTGGAGCTTGTTCCTGCTGTCACCAGAGTTGCATGCTGCAGTATGGACTTCAGCATTGCACAAATCTCTCCATTAATCCATGGTTTTTGGTTGGGGTATGTCCAGATTGTTATTGTGGGTACAACATCATCAACACATTTCCTGATGAAACCTGTGACTGATGATGTGTGTTCCTCAAAGTTAATGGATGAGTCCTGGGTGGATGAGTCATTGAACAAATTCCAAATCGTATCATCAAAGCAGTCCTGCCTCCTCAGTCCAACGCCTCACTATTTTCTTGAGTAGCTGTTTGTAAGCCGGAAGTAGGAAAAGAGAGACTTGATCTAATTGGCCGAAGTGGGGGCGAGGTGTGGTTTGTTACAAGTCGGGGATGTTTGTGTACTCATGGTCCAGCACATTGTTTCCTCCCGTGGGGCAGGAGACATGCTGATGATACTTAGGGAGGACTTATTTTTGGTTTGCCTGGTTGAAATTTCCTGCGATAATAAAGACTGCTTCTGGGTGCAAGGATTCTTGCTGGCTAATGGTATTGTACAGTTTGCTGAGTGCCGCTGTGGTGTTTAGTATCAGAAACTCCAGATTGAGTGAACAGGAACTCGAGATGATTTAAACTTTGGGGCACTAGAAATTGTTCAAGAGAAAGCATACACCTCTCCACCTAATCTTACCAGAGGCCGCTGTTCGATCCATATGGAAAACGAAGAACACATCTGGTTGTCAGTGTATTGTCCGTCAGCCATGTTTCTGTGAAGACAAAAACACAGCATTCCCTGATGTCCTGCTGTGATTCAAGCCGTGCTCTGAATTTGCCTATTTTATTGTCCAGTGATTAGACATTAGCCAACAGAATACTAGGAAGAGGAGCCTTTTCATAATCTTATTCACTGGCATTGCCTTCTGTCTTCTCGGTCGGATGATCCAGCAACAACAGGTAAATTGACTGTGTGGGGAGAAAGGAGCTAATTTATTCCAGATCTGGGAGGCTGAAAGATATGTTTGTAGCTTCCAATCTAATGTCCAAAAGTGTTTGGCGGTTGGAGGAAATTGTTGCACTATCGTGAGCCCTACCCAGCGCCGCCATCTTACAAGTAGTACATCGATGACGCTAGCAAAGTGAAGTCATCGAAAGCTACCGAAAGAAGATAATTATCTTTGACCATTTGTCACGATAAGCAGGCACACCCTGAAATGTGATGTGTCATTTAGTATAGTCTGCTTATTTTTTGAAGTATTGGCTTTATCAGTCATTTTGCTGTCTTATTGAAGCACCGAGATATCAAAAGCGTGGTCCTTGGAGAAAGGCTGTGCGTCAGCATGACATGACATGATAAGTGACTGGAAAATACATGGCCTAACTCAGCCGCTGGGAGTCAACTGTCAAAGAACAAATACGGGAGTATGAAAATGAACAGGACCACTTTACAGGCCAAACGTTCTACCATCAAACGGAAACCTGCTAAAAACAAAATTATATCATGATAAATCCTCCCTCTATACATTTTTGCTCGAACTACTTATAGGTTAAAATAAAAAAGGCACAAAGGCCTTCAATGATTGGTGTTTTATGTTAGACACACCAACAATTATAAAGTTGCTTTTCCTTTATGAGAAATGCATGTGACATGGGCCTGCTCACATAAATGTACAATTGATTGATACTTTCAACAAGCTCCTCCGCGGCTGGCAATGAACAATTTAGTCCCCAATCGATGGCCGGCACAGTGAGGTCATGTCCCCAAGAATCTTAATTTGTTCAAATCAACAAATAGTTGAACTACTACTCGTCGTTAGATCACTGCTTACCTAATCATCAGTAGCACTGTAAGCTAGCTTGTCTTTTCTGAAAATGGGTCAAGAAATCTTCAGACCAAAAACAATGTGCATTCGAAATAGCACTTTATTCCAATTTTTTATGCACACCCATTACTGGCCATGGCAGGGTTGTAATAAAATATATATATAGAAAAGCAATAAAACACAACAATTGTTAAAGAAATAAACTACGACTACACTATACCATTCTAGATAGGGAATGCAGGAAAATAATTTGTATTAGACTTTCCATTTATAGTATTATATAAATGGATAAGACAGCATTAGAAGAAAGGATAATTAGCTAAATAATACATCTTCAAATATAAGGAACTGGAACACAAAAGTACTCAATCAACATGGTACAGATAAAAACACATCCATCTACACAGATCCTCAAGGTAGATGGATGATTTTAAATATGTTATTGGACCTTAATTAGATACGGCTCATAAACCTATACGGTCCAAATAATGATGATCCATACTTCTTTGAAAATATAAATAATTATTTATCAACCCTATAAGCAATACAAGACTCTATTACTATTACTGTTGCAGACTCTGGGCCTTTCAGAACAGGTGTATATATACTGAGATCATGTGACAGATCATGTGACACTTAAATAAAGTCCACCTGTGTGCAATCTAACTAATTATGTAACTTCTGAAGGTAATCTTATTTAGGGGCTTCATAGCAAAGGTGGTGAACATATGCACGCACCACTTTTCCGTTTTAAATTTTTTTAAACAGGTAATTATTTTCATTTCACTTCATCAATTTGGACTATTTTCAGTATGTCCATGACATGAAATCCAAATAAAAATCCATATAAAATTACAGGTTGTAATGCAACAAAATATGAAAAGGGGGATGAATACTTTTGCAAGGCACTGTAGACCATCAGTGGGGGTTCCTTGAAGAGGAGTGCATTTTTTTGTTCTGATTGCAGAATATGCCGGTGCTTTTTCAGGATCGCTTTCATTTTCTCCTAACACTTGGTGTACTTGGTGCAAAAAATGTTGTTTTTCTTCTTTGGTTGAGTTTAGTAATTTTTCTTGGTTTTTGAGATATTTTCATCAAGAGTTTTGTCCTTGTAGCCTCTCATTTTGAATTTATCTGTCATTTTTTTAGCATTGCTGTCAAAGTCTGTCTGGTGATCACAGATTTGTTTAACCCTGCATAACTGGCTATATGGTAGACCATTCTTGAGGGGAAGGGGATGCATACTACAGTATCCGCACATAGCAAGGTATTGTGGTCTGTGGGCTTTGTGTATAAGTGTGTGTGTAGTGCGTCATTCTCTTTGATGATCCATAAGTCCAGGTAGTTTATTTTTCTCTCATCAGTCTGCATGGTGAATTTGAGGTATTCAGAGCTCTCGTTTAGTAGAGTTTGGAATTAATTTAGTTCCTGCTGACTTCCTTCCCAGAGCACAAAGACATCATCAATCTGGTTCAGCAATCATTGGATGGAGCAAGGGTAGAGTCCTGTCAATGGGATTTATATGTTGAAATGAATGACTAGAATATTCCATCCTGAAACCATACGTTTGTATGAAATGGATTAGAATCATGAAATTATTCTAATGATGTGTGTGGTTTTAGTCAGTAGAATTATATATCTGTGAGTGTAGGTTTTAGTCAGAATTAGAGTATAACAATATATCTGTATTATAGTATCTTAAAAACAGACTGTCTGAGCAAGATTCAGTGCTGACCTTGGCTGGGGGCCACAGAGTACTTCCCAGGGTCTCCCTATCTTGAGTGAGGACGGGGAGTGATTCTCACGTCCCCTAATCTTTGTTGGCTGGGTAGCAGGACAGTGTGCGTAGGATACCTAATGTTTGTGTGTGAATGTGCGTATGATGAATACTGTTTGTGTGGAAGTATGTGCGTAAGAAGCCAGTATAAAATGAATGCTTTTGTACAACAGACCAGCGCTCTCGTGAATAAACCTTATTGACTATTTTACCTGGGCCTCCGTCTGTTTCATTTCAATCAGTATCTTACAAATCCTGATTAGCAGACTGAGTAGTTTAATTGAATTGGTTTATGAACATCGAGAACATAATTCTCTGCTGAAGGAAGTGTTGCAGCGCCTGCAAGCCTCCAGTGTGTGGGATGTTAGTGTACAAGCTCTACACATCAAAAGTGGCCAGCAGGGTGCCCTCTTAATCTTCAACATGCTACCAAAAATAATTTACTGAAACTTACAAATGATGGAGTCACCCATGATTCACCAAACAATGGTTGAAAGAGGTAAAGTACTTTAAGCATTTGTTTTCGTTTCAGTCTCCTCCATTTCCACTAACCGAATCTAATTGTATGGATTTGTTTTCTATTAATAATGTAAAATTAACAGCTGTACAGAAAGACTAACGTGAAGGCCAAATTACAGAGGAGGAACTTCTTGACGCAATTAAAGCCTTTAAGGCTGGGAAATCTCCAGGGCTGGATGGCATACCAGTGGAGGTATACCAACCCCTTTTTGATATACTCAGACGACCGTTATTAGCATGTTTTAACCACTCCTATATAAAATGGTAGATTATCAGACACTCAACAAGAAGGTCTGATTTCATTATTGCTGAAACAGGATCCAAGTGGTAAATATAAAGATCCAGTCCATTTAAAAAAATTGGAGGCCTCTTACACTTCAGTGTTGTGATGCAAAAATTCTAGCAAAATGCTTAGCGCATAGAATTAAAAAGGTATTGTCGGATATTATTCATACTAATCAGACAGGTTTTTTACATCGATGATACTGTCAGGATCGACGCTGGTAGATGAGAAGTAGGTACAGGGAGTGAACATTTAATGAGCAACGGACATGGAACATGGCAGGTTAGCGTCTGGACATGAACACATAACGACATCAAAGCTGACACATGGAACAAACGGGGGAGCAGACAGAAATAGCAAAGGCAATCAACAAAGTGAAGGAGTCCAGGTGAGTCCAGTAAGTGCTAATGTGCTTAATGATGGTGACAGGTGTGCATAATGAAGGGCAGCCTGGCACCCTCGAGTGCCAGAGAGGGAGAGCGGGAGCAGGCGTGACAGATACATTGGAGATAATATAAGACAAGTACTGGAAACAACAAAACACTATGAAAAACCTGGGAAACCAGGCCTGGTATTGATAGCTGACTTTGAAAAGACAAAGTACGACTGAAGTTTATATATAAATGCCTGGAATGTTTCAATTTTGGAGAATCTCTTATAAAATGGGTTAAAGTTATGAATTGTAACCCTAGATGTAAAATACTAAATAATGGCTACTTCTCTGAAAGTTTAAAACTGTCAAGAGGAGAAAAGCAAGGTTGTCCACTATCGGCATATCTATTTATTTTTGCCATTGAAATGTTAGCTGTTAAAAAAAAGATCCAACAATAATATCAAGGGGTTAGAAATCCAGGGTGTGTCATTGTACGCTGACACAAATCAAATCAAATTTTACTGGTCACATGTTATTGCGGGTGTAGCGAAATGCTTGTGTTTCTAGCTCCGACAGTGCAGTAATATAACACATTTTTATTTTATTTATTTATTTAACCAGGTAGGCAAGTTGAGAACAAGTTCTCATTTACAATTGCGACATGGCCAAGATAAAGCAAAGCAGTTCGACACATACAACAACACAGAGTTACACATGGAGTAAAACAAACATACAGTCAATAATACAGTAGGAAAAAAAGTCTATATACGATGTGAGCAAATGAGGTGAGATAAGGGAGGTAAAGGCAAACATACAGTATACAAACATATTCACAATACACACAAATCTAAGGAATGGAATTAAGAATATATAAATATATGGATGAGCAATGAGGATTCATGTTCTCTTTAAAATCCACAATTTGGATCCCTCCACAGCCTTTTCTAACCTCTCTGGATTACAAACAAATTATGATAAGTGATTTACGTATTGGATCACTAAAAGATACAACTTACACATTACCGTGTAGTTTATGAATAAAACGGTCTGACGGTGATGTGGTCATACTCAGTATACATATCCCGAAAGAAAGAAATTCTCACTCCAATCAATTTTAATAAAAAGTTAGCAAAAATAGATACGATCTTGCTACCATGGAAAGGAAAATACCTGTCTATTTGTAGAAAAATCACCCTGATTAACTCTTTAGTCATATCCCAGTTTACCTATTTGCTTGTGGTCTTGCTTACACCTAGTGACCTGTTTTTTAAATTATATGAGCAAAAAATATTCAATTTTATTTGGAATGGCAAGACAAAATTACAAGGGCCTATTTATATAATGAACATGAATTTGGGGGGCAGAAATTATTAAACATTAAAGTATTAGACTCTCACTAAAGGTGTCAGTCATAAAAAAGTTATACTTAAATCCGAACTGGTTCTCTAACAAATTAGTAAGAATGTCTCACCCAATGTTCAAGAATGGCCTTTTTTCCCTTTATTGAGATTACAACCTCTCTCTTTTGTTTATTTGAAAATTAAATAATCTCCAAAATATTGCTATTTTTAAAACAAGCCATAGAAAGTTGGTTGTAATTTCCGTTTAATCCACCAGATAAAACATAACAAATAGTACAACAAATATTTTGGTTAAACTCAAATATACTAATTAATACAAATTCTAAAAATTCTAAAAAGGTGTCATCTTTATACATGATATCATAAATAGTACAGATGCAGCTAACAAAAATATATGGAAATGTCTACTCTACCCAAAATTACAACTAACTAACTGCAGCATTACAGCAAAAATGGAAGAGGCAAGTGGAAGGGGGAAAAAGTAAGGAACTTGTCTGTTGGCCCTGCATTAAAGACCAACATTGATTAAGGTAAATTGTGATAAATAAAAAAGTATACCAGTTTCATTAAGGACAAAAAAAATTGACAGCTGTGCCATATAGATTGCAAAATAGTTGGGAAGAGATTTTCTATGTACTGATTCCATGGCACATGGTATATGAACTGATATGCAAAACGATGTCGGATTCAAAACACATATTTTTTATTTAACTAGGCAAGTCAGTTAAGAACACATTCTTATTTTCAATGACGGCCAATCTTGCAACCTTACAGTTAACTAGTCCAACGCAATAACGACCTGCCTCTCTCTGCATTCCACAAGGAGACGGTTACGCGAATGCAGTAAGCCAAGGTAAGTTGCTAGCTAGCATTAAACTTATCTTATAAAAAACAATCAATCATAATCACTAGTTAACTACACATGGTTGATGATATTACTAGATATTATCTAGCGTGTCCTGCGTTGCATATAATCTGAGCATACAAGCATACAAGTATCTAAGTATCTGACTGAGCGATGGTAGGCAGAAGCAGGCGCGTAAACATTCATTCAAACAGCACTTTGGTGCGTTTTGCCAGCAGCTCTTTGTTGTGCATCAAGCATTGCTGTTTATGACTTCAAGCCTATCAACTCCCGAGATGAGGCTCGTGTAACCGAAGTGAAATGGCTAGCTAGTTAGCGCGCGCTAATAGCGTTTCAAACGTCACTCGCTCTGAGCCTTCTAGTAGTTGTTCCCCTTCCTCTGCATGGGTAAAGAAGCTTCGATGGTGGCTGTTGTCGTTGTGTTGCTGGTTCGAGCCCAGGGAGGAGCGAGGAGAGGGACGGAAGCTATATTGTTACACTGGCAATACTAAAGTGCCTATAAGAACATCTAATAGTCAAAGGTTAATGAAATACAAATGGTATAGAGGGAAATTGTCCTATAATTCCTATAATAACTACTTCTTACCTGAGAATATTGAAGACTCATGTTAAAAGGAACCACCAGCTTTCATATGTTCTCATGTTCTGAGCAAGGAACTGAAACGTTAGCTTTCTTACATAGCACATATTGCACTTTTACTTTCTTCTCCAACACTTTGATTTATTGATGTATTATATTAAGTTAAAATAAGTGTTCATTCAGTGTTGTTGTAATTATCATTATTACAAATAAATCAATAAAAAAAATAGCCCGATTAATCAGTATCGGCTTTTTTGGTCATCCAATAATCGGTATCGGCTTTGAAAAATCATAATCGGTCAACCTCTAGTTATATGTATGGGGGATATAACCTTCCCAGCTCTGCAGATTTTGCTGCGAAGAGAGAGTCATTAGATTGTTTATTTTGGTACTGTCCATATGTATTTATTTTTTCTTTGGTTACAGGTCGAGGAATAGCTGAAGAATAGAAACATTACCTGGAGCTAACTCCGCAGATAGCACTACTGGGAGATTTGAAAAGTCATAGTCAATCGATCAATAATATAATAATACTTTTAGTAAAAATGTTTATCTTCAATTTACAATCTGTAGAAACTATGAGAACTTTTCAGAACTTGTTCAGAACTTTTGTGAAACATCACAGCTGAAAAATGGAGCTGAAGGCTGGTACAAGTAACAAGATAACTAATGTAAAATATACTGTGTCCGTAAAATGTATATAGGTTCAGAACTTTTGTGAAACAACACAGTTAAAAATATATGGTAAATCGAACTGGATGAACATCAGAAATGATAGAGTCTTCTTGGGTACGATGCTACAAGCTTGGCACACCTGTATTTGGGGAGTTTCTCCCATTCTTCTCTGCAGATTCTCTCAAGCTCTGTCAGGTTGGATGGGGAGCGTTGCTGCACAGCTATTTTCAGGTATCTCCAGAGATGTTCGATCGGGTTCAAGTCCAGGCTCTTGCTGGGCCACTGAAGGACATTCCCGAAACTACTCCTGCATTGTCTTGGCTGTGTGCACATGGTCGTTGTCCTGTGGAAGGTGAACCTTCGCCCCAGTCTGAGGTCCTGAGCGCTCCGGAGCAGGTTTTCATCAAGGATCTCTCTGTACTTTGCTCCATTTATCTTTGCCTCGATCCTGACTCGTCTCCCTTCCGCTGAAAAACATCCCACAGCCGGATGCTTCCACCACCATGCTTCACCGTAGGGATGGTGCCAAGTTGGCATTCACTTGGCATTCAAGCTAAAGAATTCATTCTTGGTTCCATCAGACCAGAGAATCTTGTAAGCCTTTAGGCAAACTCCAAGTGGGCTGTCATTTGCCTTTTACTGAGGAGTGGCTTCCGCTGGCCACTCTAACATAAAGGCCTGAGTGGTGGAGTTCTGCAGAGATGGTTGTCCTTCTGCAAGGTTCTCCCATCTCCACAAAGGAACTCTGTCAGAGTGACCATCAGGTTCTTGGTCACCTCCCTGACCAAGGCCCTTCTCCCACGATTACTCAGTTTGGCTGGGCAGCCAGTTCTTGGAAGAGTCTTGGTGGTTCCAAACATCTTCCATTTAAGAATGATGGAGGCCACTGTGTTCTTGGGGACGTTCAATACCCCAGATCTGTGCCTTGACACAATCCTGTCTCTGAGCTCTACAGACAATTCCTTTCACCTCATGGCTTAGTTTTTGCTCTGATATGCACTGTCAACTATGGGACTTTATAAAGACAGGTGTGTGCCTTTCTAAATCATGTCCAATCAATTGAATTTACCACAGGTCGACTTCAATCAAGTTGTAGAAATATCTCAAGGATGATCAGTGGAAAAAGGATGCACGTGAGCTCAATTTCGAGTATCATAGCAAAGGGGCTGAATACATGTAAATAAGGTAAATACAAATATATGTAAATAAAAAATACATGTAAATAAAATACATGTAAATAAAAAAAATGTTTTTTGCTTTGTCATTAGGGGGTATTGTGTATAGATTGCTGAGGATCTACATTTTTTTTAGGTTAAGGCTGTAATGTAACTAAATGTGTAAAAAGTCAAAGGGACTGAATACTCCTCCTGAAGGCACTGGACCGAATTAGCCTCACACTTAGCCTACTCCTAACAGCTATTCTTAGCCCCACAAACACTGTTAACACTTGAGCACACACTTTAGCACACAAAACATATTTAATGCACTATTTCTGGTCAAAAGTGGTGCACTATATAGGGAACAGGGTGCCATGGCTTGTTGTTGATTCAATACACAGGAGTCTCCTGGGTAAAGTAAGTGCTTGCTAAACGTTTTTCTTGAGTGCTTAAATATTAACAGTGTTTGTGGGGCTTAGAGTAGCTGTTAGGAGTAGGCTAAGTGTGAGGCTAATTAGGTGCAGTGTGTTTTTTTCTTAAGTAACTGTTAGGAGTAGTGCTAAGAGTTGCCATCACAGCTCCAGTGCTGCTGGGCTCCAAAGGCTCTTACTTTGTGTTTCTTGAGCAGGAGAGCTGAGAGCTTGAGGCTAGTGGCTCTCTGTTGTCTCCCACGATGATGGGTAGAGAAAGGGTTAAACTCAACATGAGTCAGCTTGGCCTTCTTCTCTGCCACCACCGGCTGCTGACAGATGGCCTCATATTTGTTGACACTAAGGTCAAATGTGGACCTGATAAAAAGCAAAGGATTGGTACAAATAGTCAGGGAAATGTCATCTTATACAAATGCAAGGGGAATACATTGGTCAAATTTCAAAAGCCATACAAAGTGGGATGATGGAAATCAAAGCCAACACTGCTGCTGTTTGGAATGAGTGTTGTAGCTGACAGTTCATACAGTTGTTTATAGAAAAATATGAGATATTCTCTTAATAAATCAAGTTGATCATGTTGTTCAACCTTTACCTACTCCAGCTGGTAACCTCAGTGACAAACCAATTCAGCAAGGCAAGAGAGAGAGAGAAAGATTATCAGTGGGAATGCAACTCGGACCATCTGGTGTGAGTTCCAGTCAGAGTTTGAGTCTACACAACTCTGAGTGTGTACGTGTGCGTGCCTTATTATTCAAGCGACCCTGACAGGAAGAGCTTGCCTTTTCAGTCGATACCCTAGGATCCTGGCATTTAGTATCGCTTCAGATTATTAGGCCAATTATACATACACTCACACACACCCCTTGCGCTTAGTCACCAGAGCCTGGTCAGCCCAGTAGGGCAGCTGCACTATTGTAGGTAGTTTTTGCAAAAAACAAGAACAGCAAACACCATGTCAGTGTAGTGATAATTTTGGTCATTAGCAGCAGTGACAAAGCAAGCAGCCCACACAGCCAGCGGTGACATTCTAAAAGAGGGATGTGGCTGACCTCGTGGCTTGCTATCACTCATGCAAGGAATTGGTCATCTCAATTAGATAATATTGAATTTGTATTTTCTAGATACATGTGTTGAGAATTAGTCCAGATCTTTCTACTGCAAATATGTAGGCTATTGCATCCTGTCATTTTCAAGGAACCATGTCATACCCGGTCCTGGAGGACTGGAGTAGAAGACCCAGTGTTCAGCCATATCAGACAGCACCAGTGTTTTCCCGGTCTGTGTGCAGACAAAGTGAGGGAGCAGATGTTTCATAGCGCTTCGTCACATATAAATTTGCTGTCACCTCTTAGCCATATGAAAGTAAATGTTTTTGACATTTTCTGAATAAATTAAGACAGACAGAAAGAGGACATGCTTTGATCTCTCTGCCTAAATTTGGTGACTTACCTTGCCACCAGTGGTAACTGCAGTGAAGATAGTGGAGGAGCAAAGAGACCATCTCCCACGGCCGCATTCAGGTCAAAAGTAAACTTTGGGGTCTTACAGAGACATGGTCACTGAAGTAAAAGGACTCGGTAATGGATACAAACACTAACACTATAAAACCAAGATTACAATATTTACCTTAAAGATAGTAGAAAAACAAGACATCCCACTGGGAACAGATGTAAATTCAATGTCTATTCCATGTTGGTTCCAAGTAATTTCAAAACAACGTTGATTCAAACATTGTGTGCCTAGTGAGATCATTACACACCTTCTCTAAACTCTTGTAAGACCAGTCACAGTACTTGTTCATCATAAGTGGGAGAGAAAGTTTATTCGAGATGGACTGCAGGTACAAGTAAAAAGTAAATAGCAAAAAGAACAAATACAGACGTTACTCATTTGAGAAAGAGAAAAGCCTTGAAAATCAAAATGAATACCACCATGTCATGCTAGAGCCTTCATTAGGTTGAGACTCGAGCCGATGAGTAAATGTAACCTACACCCTCTCTTATCCCACCAAAAAGGTCCTCTCTTCTCACTGTATTGTAATGCATGCAATTTCTTCCTGCAAGGTCTTAAAGGTCTTAGAGAGATGAGGCAGAGCAGGGAATGGGATCCAGGAAGATAAGTTAGAGAATTCGTGAACAGCCGTATCCCAAAGTGCCGACAAAGAAAGTATGGAATATAAAACGGAAGGAGACCTGCACAGTGACTGTTAATGCTCCCAATGGTGAGATTGTTTTGTGAGCCAGCAGCATACCACCCTGCATCCCATTGCTGGCTTGCCTCTAAGATCCCTATACGCACAAAAGCTTATTTCTCTCAAATTGTGCACAAATTTGAGCATTTCTCCAAGATATGCCACACCTGTCGGGTGGATGGATTATCAAGAAACTGATTAAACAGTATGATCATTACACAGGTGCATCTTGTGCTGGGGACAATAAAAGGCCACTCTAAAATGTGCAGTTTTGTCACACAACACAATGCCACAGATGTGTTAGGTTTTGAGGGAGCGTGCAATTGGCATGTTTACTGCAGGAATGTCCAACAGACCTGTTACCAGAGAAATTAATGTTAATTTCTCTACCATAAGACGCCTCCAGAATTTGGCAGTAAGTTCAACCGGCCTCACAACTGCAGACTCCCAGTGGGTGGGCCTCTCAGACCCACCCATGGCTGCACCCCTGCCCAGTCATGTAAAATCCATAGATTAGGGCCTAATTTATTTATTTCAATTGACTGATTTCCTTCTATGAATTGTAACTCAGTAAAATCTTAAAAAAAAAAAAAAATCTTCAGTATAATGTGGATAAAGGGGGTGTGGGGGCAGCTGACTGATATCAGTAGATTCTCACAGGCCACCAGGCTGAAGCCCTGATTACGTAACCTACTTCTGACATTTTGTGACTCAGGCTAGATCATATCTGTGACTTATCACTCATCACTCACAGCTCATTCGGATAGATGGAGTTACAAGGACTTGTATCAACAGGAGAAAGTAGTGCCAACCTAATCAATCCACATGACCCTATTCAAATCACCATTTAAGTGTGCAGGCGGACTACTGTTAAAAAGTAGAAAGCTGGTTGAAGTGAATAACTGTCTCCTTTACCATGCCCCCTAAACAATGTAGAATATACAGTATTCATGTTTTTCGGAAGTTTCTGTTGTTTTCAAAGCCCTTTCAACCTGTTTGAAGATGTGATATTATTACCAGGTTTTATGGCAGATTGGGGGTAGGTGCTAAACTAATGATTGTGGAGTGAAACTTACAAGTAGACCAACAGTCTGCCCCAACACAAAAGACCAAAGCAGGCATAGTCAATATCTCAGTGGTAACAATCAACACAATGAACACAGTCTTGACAAGACTGAAGTCAGTTGAGAACCAGTTGAAAAGCACTGAACACGTCTGTGTTTTTGATGTGTTCAAGCCATCTGCTGGTAGTTCTGTGTATAGCCATAAACATTGGCTTGATGAAAGAGAGCCAAGCAAAGTTTTCATGGAAAGTCGACTGGAGATACCTGACTTTAGTCAGCAAAGTATTTAATTATAACTGATATAACTATCTATTTGGGTTTGTCAAATTATCTGACAGGCAAATTATATTGAAAGGGGGTGAGGAAAGTGATGAATATGGTTGGACATCTTGGAATAGTTTTCACAGTTTGTAAAGTAATAGTTGGGTGAAAGATGAAGCAAGACCTAGGGTTCATATGGACAACGTTGGGCTGTCATCTTAGAACAGAAGGATCACAGATCTGTTTGTGTTGTCTTGCCAACTCCTATGGTCATCTTCACATGATCTGGGACCAGGTCAGAGCTGCAGGAGATGAAGACCTTGGGGTGGAAGTGGTTCCCCTTAACTGCATCCACCGCCATGTTGTGAGCATTATAGATTTCCAGGAACTGGCTGAAGGGGAGCCGTGGAGCACTGGAAAAGACACAGCAATATTGTAGATTTATTAGGATCCCCATTAGCCGACGCCAATGGTGACAGCTAGTCTGTCTTACTGGGGTCAATAAAACAAATAAGACATTAGACAAAATAATTGTAATTTATAAATTGTCTCCAATTAGGCGCCGTCCACAGGGTATGGAATGGCGTTGCAAAATGGAGTGATAGCCTTCCTTCTTCAATATCCCTTTTACCCTGTACAAATGTCCCCCTTTACCACACCAAAGCACCCCCAGACCATCACATTGCCTCCACCATGCTTGACAGATGGCGTCAAGCACTCCTCCAGCATCTTTTTATTTTTTCTGCGTCTAACGAATGTTCTTCTTTGTGATCCGAACACCTCAAACTTAGATTTGTCTGTCCATAACACTTGTTTACAATCTTCCTCTGTCCAGTGTCTGTGTTCTTTTGCCCATCTTAATCTTTTCTTTTTATTGGCCAGTCTGAGATTAGGCTTTTTCTTTGCAACTCTGCCTAGAAGGCCAGCATCCCGGAGTCGCCTCTTCACTGTTGACGTTGAGATTGGTGTTTTGCGGGTACTATTTAATGAAGATGCCAGCTGAGGACTTGTGAGGCATCTGTTTCTCAAACTAGACACTAATGTATTTGTCCTCTTGCTCAGTTGTGCACTGGGGCCTCCCACTCCTCTTTCAATTCTGGTTACAACCAGTTTGCGCTGTTCTGTGAAGGGAGTAGTACACAGCATTGTACAAGATCTTCAGTTTCTTGACAATTTCTCGCATGGAAAAGCCTTCATTTCTCAGAACAAGAATAGACTGATGAGTTTCAGAAGAAAGTTATTTTGAGTCTGTAATCGAACACACAAATGCTGATCAACCAGATACTCAACTATTCTAAAGAAGGCCAATTTTATTGCTTCTTTAATCAGAACAACAGTTTTCAGCTGTGCTAACATAATTGCAAAAGGGTTTTCTAATGATCAATAAGCCTTTTAAAATGATAAACTTGGAATAGCTAACACAACGTGCCATTGGAACACAGGAGTTACGGTTGCTGATAATGGGCCTCTTCACTGTATTTCGGATCAATTTGATGTTATTTTAATAGACAAAAAATTAGATTTTCTTTAAAAAAATAAGGACATTTCTAAGTGACAAACTTTTGAATGGTAGTGTATATATATCGAACACACAAATGTATATATATAATAAATAATAAATAAGAGCGAGAGAGCAAGAGGAGTCAGTTCTCACATTCACACATAAACCACTGCAGATAGACAATATGGCTGTGAACCAAATGTGCTCTCTCTACTATATTGCAAGCTGCATCATTTGCATTTCAATTAAAGGTATAAATCAAAGTGCAGCCCAGGCCTAAACGGCCTGTTGCTCTATAAGGGGATATATAGTGAATAAGTCACAGCAGAGATATTACACTTGTCCCAGGGCTAACTGTTTCCCAACAAGAGGTGACATCACACGCATACTGTAACTGTGTGTGTGTGTGTGCGGGTGGGAGTGAGTATATGTGTGCGAGTTTGCATGAATCAAAACAATTCAAGGAGCTAGCTAATCTTAGAAAATATATATGTGACCCGATTCAGGAAACTTGGCGTATGTCGCAAGTCATGACTTCAGAGGAGAGCCGATTGAACGTAAAAAATATGTTTTTTATCAAAATGCGTTTTTTGGCAGAAATACCATTTCAAGCATGTGAACTTTCATGTGCCTCAACAAACTTTTATGCCATCTGTAAATATAAATAAAGTTGTTAAATTACGAGCTTAGTTGGTTTAGCCAATGAAAAGGAAAGTTACATTATCCATAAACACCACAAGAAATCTTTAGTAACGCTCAGAGAACGTTCTAAGAATGTTATTTAAAAACAGACATTCTGTTCTCAGCATCAACAAAACTTTCTATCCTCTATCTTGTTAAGTGTGTTCAGGTGTTTTGGCCGCACCCACTAAATGGAAACACCGGACCATAATGAGTGCTTTTTCCTTTGAAATGGGGTCTGTTTGGATAGACTGAACAGCTTTGTATGCAGAAAAAAACATGTTATGCTCGCTCATCCTGGTGGCACAGTGGACACAGTACAAAGCTTAGACTGACAGGCCTAGATTGACACACCTAGCTTTTTTTTGTATTAAAATGTTTTGTCACCTACATTATGAAATGACATACACAACTGCGGTTCAAACCAAAACCAAACAACAACTGTTGTATGAATTATACAAAATGACTCCAAGATTACTTAACTTCAATTGATTCATTATAAAATCAGTTGTATCTCACCTTGTGAATCTTGCCCTCCTTCGTGCCAAACAGGAAGAAGTAGTCTATTTGTTTGTGGAAGTCGAACGATATTCCACAAGCTGCGGGACAACAAACATCGTCAAATACTTAAATCGTGCTTGATGCTTATAACAAACAGTGTGAAGTGATGCGTCAGTTGATGACAGATTTTACCCCTGATAGGAAGTTGCCCTCTGGTCTTTCTGACACGGCTCTCTCCAAATGACAGCTTGATGAAGTCTGTAAAGACCAGCTCATCCTACAACCATACAAACCCACATCAAAACTACTGTGAGAATGAAATGATACACAAAAATACCACACACACACTGTATTCACCATAGAGTTGATGTCACAGAGTTGATGCCAACAAAATCCAGAAAGAATCAGGAATTCCACAGGGCATCTGTCTATGCCCCTTCGTTTTTTCAATCTTTACTAAAGACATGCTACTGGCTTTGAGTAAAGCCAGTGTGTCTATGTATGAAGCCACCAATTGTGCAAGTTCTCCCACTTAAAAATATGAGAGAGGCCTGTAATTTTCATCATAGGTACACTTCAACTACGACAGACAAAATGAGGAAAGAACATCCAGAAAATCACATTGTAGGATTTTTAAGGAATTTATTTGCAAAATATGGTGGAAAATAAGTATTTGGTCAATAACAAAAGTTTATCTCAATACTTTGTTATGTAACCTTTGTTGGCAAATGTTTTCTGTAAGTCTTCACAAGGTTTTCACACACTGTTGCTGGTATTTTGGCCCATTCCTCCATGCAGATCTCCTCTAGAGCAGTGATGTTTTGGGGCTGTTGCTGGGCAACACGGACTTTCAACTCCCTCCAAAGATTTTCTATGGGGTTGAGATCTGGAGACTGGCTAGGCCACTCCAGGACCTTGAAATGCTTCTTACGAAGCCACTCCTTCGTTGCCCGGGCGGTGTGTTTGTGATCATTGTCATGCTGAAAGACACAGCCACGTTTCATCTTCAATGCCCTTGCTGATGGAAGGAGGTTTTCACTCAAAATCTCACGATACATGGCCCCATTCATTCTTTCCTTTACACGGATCAGTCGTCCTGGTCCCTTTGCAGAAAAACAGCCCCAAAACATGATGTTTCCACCCCCATGCTTCACAGTAGGTATGGTGTTCTTTGGCTGCAACTCAGCATTCTTTGTCCTCCAAACACGACGAGTTGAGTTTTTACCAAAAAGTTATATTTCATCTAACCATATGACATTCTCCCAATCTTCTTCTGGATCATCCAAATGCTCTCTAGCAAACTTCAGACGGGCCTGGACATGTACTGGTTTAAGCAGGGGGACACGTCTGGCACTGCAGGATTTGAGTCCCTGGCGGCGTAGTGTGTTACTGATGGTAGGCTTCGTTACTTTGGTCCCAGCTCTCTGTAGGTCCATTCACTAGGTCCTCCCTGGGGTTCTGGGATTTTTGCTCACCGTTCTTGTGATCATTTTGACCCCACGGGGTGAGATCTTGCGTGGAGCCCCAGATCGAGGGAGATTATCAGTGGTCTTGTATGTCTTCCATTTCCTAACAATTGTTCCCACAGTTGATTTCTTCAAACCAAGCTGCTTACCTATTGCAGATTCAGTCTTCCCAGCCTGGTGCAGGTCTACAATTTAGTTTCTGGTGTCCTTTGACAGCTCTTTGGTCTTGGCCATAGTGGAGTTTGGAGTGTGACTGTTTGAGGTTGTGGACAGGTGTCTTTTATACTGATAACAAGTTCAAACAGGTGCCATTAATACAGGTAACGAGTGGAGGACAGTGGAGCCTCTTAAAGAAGAAGTTACAGGTCTGTGAGAGCCAGAAATCTTGCTTGTTGACCAAATACTTATTTTCCACCATAATTTGCAAATAAATTCATAAACAATCCTACAATGTGATTTTCTGGACTTTTTTTCTCATTTTGTCTGTCATAGTTGAAGTGTACCTATGATGAAAATTACAGGCCTCTCTTATCTTTTTAAGTGGGAGAGCTTGCACAATTGGTGGCTGACTAAATACTATTTTGCCCAACTGTATTTAGCAGATGCTATTGCAGGTGTTGCAAAATACTTGTGTTCGTAGCTACAACAGTGCAGTAGTATCAAACAATTCACAATAATACACACAAATCTAAAAGTAAAATAATGGCATTAAGAAATATATAAATATTAGGATGAGCAATGTCAGAGTGGCATTGACTAAAATACAGTAGAATAGAATACAGTATATAAACTCTGCAAAAAAAGAAACGTCCTCCCACTGTCAACTGCGTTTATTTTCAGCAAACTTAACATGTTTAAATATTTGTATGAACATAAGATTCAACAACTGAGACATAAACTGAACAAGTTCTACAGACATGTGACTAACAGAAAGGGAAAAATGTGTCCCTGAACAAAGAGGGGGGGGGGGGGGGGGGGGGGGGTGTCATAATCAAAAGTATCAGTCAGTATCTGGTGTGGCCACCAGCTGCATTTAGTACTGCAGTGCATCTCCTCCTCATGGACTGCACCAGATTTGCCAGTTCTTGCCACCAAGGCACCTGCGAGTTCCCAGACATTTCTGGGGGGAATGGCCTTAGCCCTCACCCTCCAACAGGTCCCAGACGTGCTCAATGGGATTGAGATCTGGGCTCTTTGCTGGCCATGGCAGAATACTGACATTCCTGTCTTGCAGGAAATCACACACAGAATGAGTGGTATGGCTGGTGGGATTGTCATGCTGGAGGGTCATGTCAGGATGAGCCTGCAGGAAGGGTACCACATGAGGGAGGAGGATGTCTTCCCTGTAACGCACAGCGTTGAGATTGCCTGCAGTGACAACAAGCTCAGTCCGATGATGCTGTGACACACCGCCCCGGACCATGACAGACCCTCCACCTCCAAATCGATCCTGCTCCAGAGTACAGGCCTCGGTGTAATGCCCATTCCTTCGACGACAAACCGAATCAGACCATCACCCCTGGTGAGACAAAACCGTGACTCGTCAGTGAAGAGCACTTTTTGCCAGTTCTGTCTGGTCCAGCGACGGTGAGTTTGTGCCCATAGGTGGTGTTGTTGCCTGTGATGTCTGGTGAGGACCTGCCTTACAACAGACCTACACGCCCTCAGTCCAGCCTCTCTCAGCCTATTGCGGACAGTCTGAGCACTGATGGAGGGATTGTGCTTTCCTAGTGTAACTCGGGCATTTGTTGTTGCCATCCTGTACCTGTCCCGCAGGTGTGATGTTCGGATGTACCGATCCTGTGCAGGCGTTGTTACACGTGGTCTGCCACTGTGAGGACAATCAGCTGTCCATCCTGTCTCCCTATAGCGCTGTCTTAGGCGTCTCACAGTACAGACATAGCAATTTATTGCCCTGGCCACATCCGCAGTCCTCATGCCTCCTTGCAGCATGCCTAAGGCACGTTCACGAAGATGACCAGGGACTCTGGGCATCTTTCTTTTGGTGTTTTTCAGAGTCAGTAGAAAGGCCTCTTTAGTGTCCTAAGTTTTCATAACTGTGACCTTAATTGCCTACCAACTGTAAGCTTTTAGTGTCTTAATGACCGTTCCACAGGTGCACGTTCATTAACAATGGTTAAACACTTTACAATGAAGATCTGTGAACTTATTTGGATTTTACGAATTATCTTTGAAGGACAGGGTCCTGAAAAAGGGCCGTTTCTTTTTTTCTGAGTTTACATTTAAAATGAGTAAAGCAGTAGGTAAACTGCAAGTGACTACTGTTCCATCAATATTTAAATCACCCAGAAAATAAACTTCTCTGTGGATTTCACATACATAAACAAGCATTTCACACATATTGTCCAGATACTGACTGTTAGCACTTGGTGGTCTATAGCAGCTTCCCACAAGAATGGACTTTAAGTGAGGCAGATGAACCGGTAGCCATATTACTTCAACAGCTTTACAGGAAAGTGGTTCTGAATATAGACCGCAACACCGCCCCTGTTGGCATTTCTGTATTTTCGGGAGATTTTATAGCCATATATTGCTACCACTGTATCATCAAAGGTATTATCTAGGTAGGTTTCATAAATAGAATATAAATGTAATCTGTTACAAGAAAGTTATTGTCACTTTCTGACCTTAGTTCCTTTATTATGTCTTCGTGTTAGTTTGGTCAGGGCGTGAGTTGGGGTGGGTAGTCTATGTTCTTTTTTCTATGTAGTATTTATGTGTTTGGCCTGGGATGGTTCTCAATCATGGTAGGGATTAACTGAGCTTGTCTTGGGTCATTTTAAGTCATTGTCTCAATGCAGCCAGAGTCCAGGAGCCAAGATGATTTGGATGGTGAGAGCGGCGACTTACTCAATGCGATTGAATGCTGTGGCCCATCAGCAACGCAATGGAGGCTGTGTTACCAGTATGATAGCCAAGAGAGAAGCATCTTAGAGGGGATGTACGTAGTTTCCATTACAGGTCGGTGGAAAGCCGGGAGGGTGGCAAGCGCTACACTGGGACACGGGAGAGTCATAAATAGTAAAAACAAGTGGAGTTCAAGTTTGTCAGTAGTCCAAAAACATCCAGGGCACAATGTCAAGTGGAAGGCACAATGTCAAGTGGAAGGATGAAAGCAGCAGTAGGTGCTGTAGGTCTGCTCAGAAAATTCCCCAGTGCAGAGTAGGGTGCCCAGGTATATCCAAGTAGGCCTCAAACGTTTCAGCAGACGTGTTTGTATGTCTCCTTAAAAACTCTGTATGCAATATTGCACTATTGTCCAATGTGTTCACAGCCAGATAAAACAAAGGTAAATGGAGACTAAAATCCCCCAAAATGTTTTGCAAGAACACTCCTGAGAGAAGACAATGATACACATGCATTTGTATTGGACAATGCTCATATATTTCCACCATGCAAAGTCACTTGAAAATCTTGTTTGTTTGCATTAATATCCATTATATGATGGACCCAAGAAGAAAGAAGTTGTTCACTTAATCATGGATTAGACTGGAGGTTACTGCAATACTTTACCTTGAAGCTGTAACAGACAATATTCTGAGGATCCTGTGGGTTGTTTTCAGTCAGGATCATGATGAATTCCTCTTTCAACTCCTGGTTAAGTGACAAACAGCTTCTGAGCATTTGCATAAAACTTGTAAATGAATTAATCCCAACTACACTGTTCATCCTTTTTGATTCAATGGCCTTTTGATAGGTGCCACATCAAGGCTCCTGACACCAGATCCTAAATGGCACCCTATTCCCTACATAGTGCAATACTTTTTTTTACCAGGGCTCTCGTCACAAGTAGAGCACTATATACCATTTGTGACGCATCCCAGCTATACTCACCGCTTCAGTGAGATTCAGTTGGTCAGGGGGCTTGATCAGTCTTTCCTTGCATCCATTCATCTCCTGCTTTATCCATCTCTGTTCCATCTTCCTCATCACTGGCCAACACAAACAGTAACCGCCACATTTACCTTATTAGGTTGGTATAGCCATAGAATAATAGCAACATTAGCACATAGGTTTTTGACAAGCTAAATCTGGCTTGCCTAATGCTAAATGGACATACCTTTTTCTTGCTGACAGCATTGGCAGCCTTTGCCACAGGTGCCTTCGGCTGGGATAGAGCATTTGACTCCGATACAAAACAGACATATTTCACATAAATTTGTTTCATGCACCACTAGGAATGCATCTCAATAGTCTACAGTCAATCAGTCAGTCGCTTTGTCTGCTTGTCTTCTCTCCTTCATCTGCAATGATCTGAAAATTAAACTATAGATGACAGCAACCAGGCATTTGCCTCTCACCTGTTCAGTTCCAGGACAGGGGACACAAAGAGGAAGCCACTGTACACTCTTAGATAAAAAGGTGCTATATAGAACCTAAAAGGGTAGAACCCTTTTGGTTCCAGGTAGATCCCTTTCCAAGGTGGTTTCTACCTGGAACCAAAATGGGTTCTCCATGGGGACAGCCAAAGAACCCTTTTGGAGAAAAAAAATTCTAAGAGTGTAGACTATTGAGATGTCATTAATATATTAGTAAGAAAAACAGTCACTCTGCTTATTATTAGCAATGTTACTACAATGTTGCAATCGTGCATGCAGCATGGCGACACCACATTATCTAAGTTAGCTAGCTAGCTAATAACGTTAACTTTAGAAAACGTTGCCTGCTTGGATTTCACAGTCTTGTAAGGTACAGGCATTGTGTCAAATAGATAAACTATTGATAAGAAATATCGTATTACTGTATTGATAACGCTATACAACTTTTTAAAATGGGGGAGAAATTAAAAGTTTTCAAGCTGCTAGTGCAATTCCCTAGCCCGAGTACCAATTTTCTAACATTTTGCATACATCCAGAGTAAAATTAATTGAATGATCCATACAAATATGCCAGGCAATTGTACTGTATAGTGGGGTGGCAAGTAGCCTAGTGGTTAGTGCGTTGAACTAGTAACCTAAAGGTTGCAAGATCGAATTCCCGATCTGACAAGGTAAAAATATGTAGTTCTATCCCTGAACACTGTTCTTAGGCTGTCATTGAAAATTAGAATTTGTTCTTAACTGACTTGCTTAGTTAAATAAAGATAAAATAGTGTGCCTAGACTATATGTCATATAATTGGATGTATATATCAAATAATATCTACCTATATTGTCGACGTTCTTGTGATTTCTTAGATTGATTATTTCATGCATTAGCCCATCTTGCCATCGCTCGTCCATCATTGGATGGTGGTGTCATGAATAATGTAAATATTTTTCCAGACCCGGAAGATGGTATCGACGTATCTCTGTCTGTTTTGGTTGAGTCACCTCGGACCATGCCTTAACCACTGATGCCTTACTGTGTGGTTATAGGCAGAAACCAACTAGAATCATGCAAACTAACAGATAATTCTTGCGACAAACTAAGGCCTTATTTGATTATTTTTATGCTTACAAATGTTTAGATCTTACATCGGTTTGGCGGTGTAACGAACGATTCGTCAAAATGATGGAGGAAGAAATGGATAGGTTCCAAGTACCCCCAGTAACAGAGACACAGCCCTTGGTAAGTGTAATGTGTTGTAGCGTTTATTGTTACATTTTAGTGTTCAAATTATGTTGCAATTAAGCCTAGAACGACAATGTAAATGCGTGTACGGGTTGGTTTGTCGAACATCCTTGTCATACAGATCACCAGTCGCTGGCTGCTTGCTGGGGGTCCCATTCTATATGACAATGTCAATCAATGAACCCGTTCTATATGACAATGTAAATCAATGAACCCATTCTATATGGCAATGTCAATCAATGATCCCATTCTATTTGACAATGTCAATCAATGAATTTATGGAGTCTTCGTTTGCATTGCTTCTGACCGATAACATTTGATTGAATGGACTTCGTCTGGCCATCGTTGACATCGATTAGTCTTTAACTAAACTGGTGACGTGTTATTTCTTGTGATTTGGGGATGGGGAAGAGCTTGCTTCGATATGTTAACGGTTGCTGCTGGTGGGGTGAATAGCTGTTGTCTCCGGCTGATGCATAGTCCCAGCCAATGATTTATATATACACTAGATGACAGCGATGTTTTGAAGCCACCGCGCCTCCATCTTCGCAAAAAATATTCTGGAAGCTTAGTAATGCATACATAAGTCTACATTTGTTTTTGCCGTTTATTCTATTAGACACCTTAATGCACACCAGTGGCGACCCATCATTCAGGACAGGAGGGGCAGAGCCCCACGTTTTTTGTTGTTGCCTGTTTTACATGTTATTTTGGCATTAATACGTGTCACAAATCAGTTTACAAACAATGTAAAAAAGTATATATGTCATTGAGTTAGAGGTCTTGGTGGTTCCAAACTTCTTCCATTTAAGAATGATGGAGGCCAATGTGTTCTTGGGGACCTTCAATGCTGCGGAAATGTTTTGGTACCCTTCCCCAGGTGTGTGCCTCACACAATCCTGTCTCAGAGCTCTACAGACAATTCCTTAAACCTCATGGCTTGGTTTTTGCTCTGACATGCACTGTCAACTGTGGGACCTTATATAGACTGCCGATTACATTGCACTCCACGAGGAGACTGCGTGGCAGGCTGACTACCTGTTACGTGAGTGCAGCAAGGAGCCAAGGTAAGTTGCTAGCTAGCATTAAACTAATCTTATAAAAAACAATCAATCTTAACATAATCACTAGTTAACTACACATGGTTGATGATATTACTAGTTTATCTAGCTTGTCCTGCGTTGCATATAATCTATGCGGTGCCTGTTAATTTATCATTGAATCACAGCCTACTTTGCCAAATGGGTGATGATTTAAAAAGCGCATTCGTGAAAAAAGCACTTTCGTTGCACCAATGTGTACCTAACCATAAACATCTTTGCTTTTCTTAACATCAATACACAAGTATGTATTTTAAACCTGCATATTTAGTTAATATTGCCTGTTAACATTAATTTTTTTTAACTAGGGAAATTGTGTCACTTTTCTTGCGTTCAGTGCAAGCAGAGTTAGGGTATGTGCAGCAGTTTGGGTCGCCTGGCTCATTGCGAACTGTGTTAAGACCATTTCTTACTAACAAAAAACGTAATTAATTTGCCAGAATTGTACATAATTATGACATAACATTGAAGGTTGTGCAATGTAACAGCAATATTTAGACTATATTTTGCCACCCATTAGATAAAATACGTAACGGTTCTGTATTTCACTGAAAAAATAAATGTTTTGTTTTCGAAATGATAGTTTCTGGATTTGACCATATTAATGAACTAAGGCTCGTATTTCTGTGTGTTATCTTCTTTGGGATAGGGGGCAGCATTTTCACTTTTGGATGAATAGCGTGCCCAGAGTGAACTGCCTACTACTCAGTCCCAGATGCTTCTTGTTACATCTCCATTGCACCAGGGCAATGTTTTGACTCAAGAATGAAAAATGTGAAATTTCTTATTGGTCTGAAAAAACAAATTCCAACAATTCTTCAGGGTCTTTAATGATTGACGTTGTTAGCATATTGCATCTCTGTGAAAGCTTCCCCCAAAGAGATTTTAAGTACAATTTCGACACATTTCTTTTGGTTTTGTTGACCTCTATTCAGTCATGGTCAAGAAGTATGCCTTCTCTGTCGTGATAGTCTTGAATAGACTTGTCTTTGCTCTCTTGATCTGTGACCGATGCAGGATAGCATGAAGCCATTTGCTTACATCTTAAGAAGGTCTTGATGTATTCTTTAAAAAGTGTGTCTGATTTCCTGGAAAAGTTCCACACTTCAAAGATTTTGGCCACACTATACCCCATCTCTAGAACCTTAGAGAGTTCAACTGTCAAGGCTCTTTCTTGATCTGAGTGATCACAAGGGTTTTCCTGGTTGTTGTTTTCACTGCAGGCGCGACAAAGGGGAAAGAAAAGTTTTCCTTGAGGTCCCTTGTAAGGCAACACTGGTATTAACAAACCCCTAGGAGGGTAGACAGTTGCTTTGATCAGACCAAAATAGATTTGGGGTTAGTCAGTCGCGGTGAATAATTTCAGGATTCCCCATAGGATAGCATGCGGAAGTCATTACATGAGGATAAAGTGATGTAAAATCTACATATCCTATTGTCTCGTCGGGTTGCACTACATACCCCAATGTTAAAGCATTGGTACGTACTCCATACAAGGTCTGTCGTGGTTCCAAGGGTTCTGGTGTGTCAAAGCTGGAAAGGAAGGCTCGAACATGAGGATCAGACTTTTTGAGTGCGATCCATTCATGCGCCCACATCACATTCACTTTTAACCCGTAAGTAGCCTGTAAAGATTCCAATTTGTCTTGAAACTCTTTTGGGTTAGGACACACGTCCTGGGGCACAAAGCAAGATTTACAACCATGGAAGAAACAACCGTTGTACTCAAACAAGCGTGCCCAAATTAAACTGCCTTCTTCTCAGGCCCAGAAGCTAGGATATGCAAATAATTGGTGGATTTAGATAGAAAACACTCTAAAGGTTCCAAAACTGTACATTTTTTAATTGATGTATTTATTTCACCTTTATTTAACCAGGTAGGCAAGTTGAGAACAAGTTCTCATTTACAATTGCGACCTGGCCAAGATAAAGCAAAGCAGTTCGACACATACAACGACACAGAGTTACACATGGAGTAAAACAAACATACAGTCAATAATACAGTATAAACAAGTCTATATACGATGTGAGCAAATGAGGTGAGATAAGGGAGGTAAAGGCAAAAAGGCCATGGTGGCAAAGTAAATACAATATAGCAAGTAAAACACTGGAATGGTAGATTTGCAATGGGAGAATGTGCAAAGTAGAAATACAAATAATGGAGGTGCAAAGGAGCAAAATAAATAAATAAATTAAATACAGTAGGGAAAGAGGTAGTTGTTTGGGCTAAATTATAGGTGGGCTATGTACAGGTGCAGTAATATGTGAGCTGCTCTGACAGTTGGTGCTTAAAGCTAGTGAGGGAGATACAGTGCCTTGCGAAAGTATTCGGCCCCCTTGAACTTTGCGACCTTTTGCCACATTTCAGGCTTCAAACATAAAGATATAAAACTGTATTTTTTTGTGAAGAATCAACAACAAGTGGGACACAATCATGAAGTGGAACGACATTTATTGGATATTTCAAACTTTTTTAACAAATCAAAAACTGAAAAATTGGGCGTGCAAAATTATTCAGCCCCTTCAGTGAGGATCTCTGAATGATCCAATGTTGACCTAAATGACTAATGATGATAAATACAATCCACCTGTGTGTAATCATGTCTCTGTATAAATGCACCTGCACTGTGATAGTCTCAGAGGTCCGTTAAAAGCGCAGAGAGCATCATGAAGAACAAGGAACACACCAGGCAGGTCCGAGATACTGTTGTGAAGAAGTTTAAAGCCGGATTTGGATACAAAAAGATTTCCCAAGCGTTAAACATCCCAAGGAGCACTGTGCAAGCGATAATATTGAAATGGAAGGAGTATCAGACCACTGCAAATCTACCAAGACCTGGCCGTCCCTCTAAACTTTCAGCTCATACAAGGAGAAGACTGATCAGAGATGCAGCCAAGAGGCCCATGATCACTCTGGATGAACTGCAGAGATCTACAGCTGAGGTGGAAGACTCTGTCCATAGGACAACAATCAGTCGTATATTGCACAAATCTGGCCTTTATGGAAGAGTGGCAAGAAGAAAGCCATTTCTTAAAGATATCCATAAAAAGTTTGCCACAAGCCACCTGGGAGACACACCAAACATGTGGAAGAAGGTGCTCTGGTCAGATGAAACCAAAATTGAACTTTTTGGCAACAATGCAAATGTTATGTTTGGCGTAAAAGCAACACAGCTGAACACACCACCATGTTTGACAGTGGGGATGGTGGCAGCATCATGGTTTGGGCCTGCTTTTCTTCAGCAGGGACAGGGAAGATGGTTAAAATTGATGGGAAGATGTATGGAGCCAAATACAGGACCATTCTGGAAGAAAACCTGATGGATTCTGCAAAAGACCTGAGACTGGGACGGAGATTTGTCTTCCAACAAGACAATGATCCAAAACATAAAGCAAAATCTACAATGGAATGGTTCAAAAATAAACATATCCAGGTGTTAGAATGGCCAAGTCAAAGTCCAGACCTGAATCCAATCGAGAATCTGTGGAAAGAACTGAAAACTGCTGTTCACAAATGCTCTCCATCCAACCTCACTGAGCTCGAGCTGTTTTGCAAGGAGGAATGGGAAAAAATTTCAGTCTCTCGATGTGCAAAACTGATAGAGACATACCCCAAGCGACTTCCAGCTGTAATCGCAGCAAAAGGTGGCGCTACAAAGTATTAACTTAAGGGGGCTGAATAATTTTGCACGCCCAATTTTTCAGTTTTTGATTTGTTAAAAAAGTTTAAAATATCCAATAAATGTCGTTCCACTTCATGATTGTGTCCCACTTGTTGTTGATTCTTCACAAAAAAATACAGTTTTATATCTTTATGTTTGAAGCCTGAAATGTGGCAAAAGGTCGCAAAGTTCAAGGGGGCCGGATACTTTCGCAAGGCACTGTAAGTGTTTCAAGTTTCAGAGATTTTTGTAGTTCGTTCCAGTCATTGGCAGCAGAGAACTGGAAGGAGAGGCGGCCAAAGAAATAATTGGTTTTGGGGGTGACTAGAGAGATATACCTGCTGGAGCGTGTGCTACAGGTGGGAGATGCAATGGTGACCAGCGAGCTGAGATAAGGGGGGACTTTACCTAGCAGGGTCTTGTAGATGACATGGAGCCAGTGGGTTTGGCGACGAGTATCAAGCGAGGGCCAGCCAACGAGAGCGTACAGGTCGCAATGGTGGGTAGTATATGGGGCTTTGGTGACAAAACGGATTGCACTGTGATAGACTGCATCCAATTTGAGTAGGGTATTGGAGGCTATTTTGTAAATGACATCGCCAAAGTTGAGGATTGGTAGGATGGTCAGTTTTACAAGGGTATGTTTGGCAGCATGAGTGAAGGATGCTTTGTTGCGAAATAGGAAGCCAATTCTAGATTTAACTTTGGATGGAGATGTTTGATATGGGTCTGGAAGGAGAGTTTACAGTCTAACCAGACACCTAAGTATTTGTAGTTGTCCACGTATTCTAAGTCAGAGCCGTCCAGAGTAGTAATGTTGGACAGGCGGGTAGGTACAGGTAGCGATCGGTTGAAGAGCATGCATTTAGTTTTACTTGTATTTAAGAGCAATTGGAGGCCACGGAAGGAGAGTTGTATGGCATTGAAGCTTGCCTGGAGGGTTGTTAACACAGTGTCCAAAGAAGGGCCGGAAGTATACAGAATGGTGTCGTCTGCGTAGAGGTGGATCAGAGACTCACCAGCAGCAAGAGCGACCTCATTGATGTATACAGAGAAGAGAGTCGGTCCAAGAATTGAACCCTGTGGCACCCCCATAGAGACTGCCAGAGGTCCGGACAACAGACCCTCCGATTTGACACACTGAACTCTATCAGAGAAGTAGTTGGTGAACCAGGCGAGGCAATCATTTGAGAAACCAAGGCTGTTGAGTCTGCCGATGAGGATGTGGTGATTGACAGAGTCGAAAGCCTTGGCCAGATCAATTAATTAATGAATGAAATTGAAATTAATTAATTAATTAATTAATTGAAATTAATGTATGTGAGTATAACAGAACTGATTTGGCAGGTGAAAACCTGAGAAAAATCAGTTCAGGGAGTAGGATTTTTCTTTTTTTGTAGTTTTCTATTCAATGCCATTACAGTATCCATTGACTTAGATCTTAAATTGCAGTTCCTATGCCTTCCACTAGATGTCAACAGTTTTAAGAAATTGTTTCAGGCTTGTATTCTGAAAAATGAGGGAGTAAGAGCAGTCTGAATTATTGGACCCTGCTGTGTGACAGAGCTTTTCATGCGTGCGACCGAGAGAGTGCCTTTCTTGTTTACCTTTTATATTGACGACGTTATTGTCCTGTTTAAATGTTATCGATTATTTGGGCTAAAAACAACCTGAGGATTGAATATAAACATCGTTGACATGTTTCTATGAACTTTACGGATACAATTTGGATTTTTCGTCTCCCTGTTGTGACTGCGTTTGAGCCTGTGGATTACTGAAGAAAACGTGCAAACAAAACTGAGGTTTTCGGATATAAAGAGATACTTTGTCGAACAAAAGGAACATTCGGGCTACTCGGGCCCAGAAGATATGATATGCATATAACTGGTAGATTTGGATAGAAAACACTCTAAAGTTTCCAAAACTGTTACAATAGTGTCTGTGAGTATAACAGAACTGATTTAGTAGGCGAAAACTTGAGAAAAATCCATTCAGGAAGTTGTTTTTTTTTGTTTTTGTAGTTTTCTATTCAATGCCATTACAGTATCCATTGACTTAGGACTCATTTTACAGTTCCTATGCCTTCCACTAGATGTCAACAGTCTTTAGAAAGTTTCAGGCTTGTATTCTTATAAATGAGGGAGTAAGACCAGTCTGAATGAGTGGAACCTACCATGTCGCAGAGCTTTTTCATGCGCATGTGCATTTCTTGTTTACCTTTTATATTGACGATGTTATTGTCCGGTTGAAATATAATAGATCATTTAGGCTAAAAAACAACCTGAGGATTGAATATAAACATCGTTTGACATGTTTCTATGAACTTTACGGATACAATTTGGATTTTTTGTCTGATTGTTTTGACTGTGTTTGAGCCTGTGGATTACTGAAGAAAACGCGCTAACAAAACGGAGGTTTTTGGATATAAAGAGTCTTCATCGAACAAAAGGAACATTTATCGAGTAAATGAATGTCTTCGGATTGCCACCATATGAAGATCATCAAAGGTAAGGGATTAATTTTATCTCTATTTCTGAGTTTTGTAAAGCTTCTGCTTGGCTGGTTACTGTTTGTAATAATTTGTCAACTGGGCTATGTTCTGGGCTAGGTATGTTCTGGGCTAGGTATGATTTGTATATATTTTATGACACTGTGGTTGGTTTAACAAGAAGTTCATCTTTAAACCTATGTAAAATATGTTTTTTTTTTGTGAATTTTTATTGGCGCTCTGCAATCTCACTGGATGTTGGCCAGATGGGACGCTAGCATCCCACGTACCTTAGAGAGGTTAAGGATAGAAGCGGCCAGCGACGTAATTGTTCACGATTTCGGAAAAGACTGTCCAGCTTATTCATCAGAGTTATGAATATAGGGTAATCAATCAATTTAAAGCTAAACACAAGCATAAAAAAGTTTACATCCTTTCAGGCTTTGGAAAATGCATATGAAGTGACAGACTTTGTCGCTTTTGTACTATCAAATTGTTCACATGCTAAAATCGTCACTTTGGAGTCGTTGAAGAGATCCTTATGGCTTTCAAATCACTGCGCCCGCATACAAGCTCTTCCAATGCATAGCCTGTCAGGGTTGTACCACTCAGGGCCTGTTCAATTTGACAGAGCGCTAGCCTTATCTTAAGCCATTCTCTCATACGCTGCACAGGAGAAAAACTCCCGGGTTTTGCATGATAAAGGGGTTTGGGACCACTGTCTGTGAAAATCTTCACAGTTGAATCCTCAGGTTGGAATATGTAAGCCATATGTCCATCACTCGTATCTTAAAACATTCAGGGGCCTCATATAAAATGCCCTTGATGCTTTTATCATAGGGTTCGTGACAAGAGATGCATAGCACCCTGAGAATTGGCCTAGGAGACATAATTTTCTGTTTAATGTTCTGGGTTTTATTTTTAAAATCTTGTTTAGTGTTCTGGGGCCGCATGTGTTGTTCTGGGTCTTATTTATAATGCGTCTGCGGCCAACACAATCCCACCTCCCCCCGGACATTCCTGTTTCATAGACAACAACCCTAAGGGCAATAAAATAGGTGGGGTGTGGGTCCATCCTCTTTGAAATGTTCAAACACATTCCCCCCAGTTCAACCAGGTCCCTACACATCAATCCTCATGACAACTTCAAAGGTATAGATGCAATATAGATATAAAATAACACACCCTCTAACACGCGACAATAGGAGCAGGACGCAATTATATGGCCATAACCACGTGACACCTTCCTGCCAGGATATCCTGTCCGGAAGCCCATATTTGGGCATGTACGCGTCATCCGGACATAGGGTCATAAATCAGATGTTTGACGCGCGCCGTCTACTTTATTCTCTCTATTGATTACAGTTCAGTGTTCACCATAGTGCCCACGAAGCTCATCACTTCGCTTATGACCCTGGGACTAAACACCTCCCTCTGCAACTGGATCCTGGACTTCCTGGTGGTAAGGGTAGGCAACAGCACATCTGCCACTCTGATCCTCAACACTGGGACACCTCAGGGGTGTGTACTTAGTCCCCTCCTGTATTCCCTCTTCACCCACGACTGCGTGGCCAAACACCACTCCATCATTACCATCATTAACACCATCATTAAGTTTGCTGACGACACAACACTGGTAGGCCTGATCACCAGCAATGATGAGACTGCCTATAGGGAGGAGGTCAGAGACCTGGCAGCGTGGTGCCAGGACAATGTCTCCCTTAATATGAGCAAGACAAAGGAGCTGATCGTAGACTACAGGAAAAGGCAGGTCGAACAGGCCCCCATTAACATCAACAGGGCTGTAGAGGAGTGGGTCGAGAGTTTGGTGTCCACATGACCAACGATCTATCATGGCCCAAACATACCAAGACAGTCGTGAAAAGGGCACGACAAAACCTTTTCCCCCTCAGGAGACTGTAAAGATTTGGCTTGGGTCCCCAGATCCTCAAAGTTCTACAGCTGCACCATCGAGAGCATCCTGACCGGTTGCATCACCGCCTGGTATGGTAACTGCTCTGCATCTGACCGTAAGGCGCTACAGAGGGTAGTGCGTATGGCCCAGTACATCACTGGGGCCAAGCTTCCTGCCATCCAGGACCTATATAATAGGCGGTGTCAGAGGAAAGCCCATAGAATTGTCAAGATATCAGGTCACCCAAGTCATAGACTGTTTTCCTGCTACCTCACGGCTAGTGGTACCGGAGCGCCAAGGCTAGGACCAAAAGGTTCCTTAACACTTTCTTCCCCCAAGCCATAAGACTGCTGAACAATTAATCAAATGGCCATCGGACTATTACATTGACACCCCCACCACCTCCATGTACAAATTACCTCTAACCTATACCCCCGCACACTGACTCAGTACCGGTACTCCCTGTATATAGCCTCTTTGTTGTTATGTTATTGTGTTACTTTTTACTATTTTTTTTTTTTACATTACTTTATTTGGTAAATCTTTTCTTATCTCTTCTTGAACTGCATAGTTGGTTAAGGGCTTGTAAGTAAGCATTTCACGGTAAGGTCTACACTTGTTCTATTCGACACATGTGACAAATAAAATTTGATTTGAGCTAGCTAACTAAGCAAATCGCTTTACTATTTTTAAACTTTGTCAATTTACCAACAGTAACCAGCTAAATGTTAACTTTCTGGCTCCCTTTTATTGTTTGTGTTACCGGACAACTGTCGGGCACTTTTATTGTTCATGTAACGTTAGTTGGCCAAACCTAAAGTTGTCTGCCAACTTAGCTAACGTTAGCGTCCGTCAACTAACTTGAAGTCCTTAACATTAACCCTGAAGGCATTATTGACTTATTGACATATGATAGTTCCTAGGGTCCTTGTTAACATTAACCTTAGCCATACTGTTTGTCATGATATAACATATCAAACAATAACCATAACTTAAACATACTTTAATTTTGCATATAACTTACATACATTTTTAGGTGACATCAATTCACCTTGGCTTTCTACTGGGACCTCATAGACACCGACTGGGTTTTAATAGAGACCGATGTGCGAGCAAGGTGATCCAGATGATGAGCTGTTCTCTCCAGAGGATTCCACAGGACAACGTTTATATGTGGTATCACACAGCAGGTAAAGGGTGCCTTTTAATGGTGATTCATAACCTTTTGAGAATTATGGTGTGGTAAACAGTTGGTATGAGTACATTTACTGCTTGATTCCCATGAATATAGAAGTGTAAACATCGTACAACTTCATGTGAAATTCATGTAAAGCCTTATAGTAGTTCCGATACATATTTCGGAGATTGGTCTTCCATTGCGGACCTGCACCCTAATTCTCAAAAGGTTATGAATCACCATTAAAAGGCGTCCTTTACCTTCTGTGTGGTTTGCGAATCACCATTAAAAGGTGCCCCTTACCTGCTGTGTGGTACCACATATCCCCATATGAATGGCATGATTGGTACAACCTTTTGGACCATTTAATGGGGTGTTTTGATCGGGTGTAGGGTTAATGTTAGCTTGAATTTGTGGATTCTTGACCTTGTTCCTCAGGCTCAAGGCTCAGGTATGACAACTAGGATAAATTATTTTAGAGAGAGTTTTCTTGCAGTGAGGACAGCTCAGGATTTTGGGGGGGATTTGTCATTGATAGCTGTTGCTTTGTTGTCCAAATCATAAACTGAATTGGTATGTAGTGTCAAATCAACACTACATATTGTGTATACCATCACCTGTCATCTTTACATTTCTTAGAATATCATGATGGGGGAAAGAGGGGGAAATTCATACGTTAAACAATTGTTTTGAAAGTCTATGCATCTTAAATTGTGGCATTTCTTCAACAGAACTTCTCTCTGCTGTCTGGTTCCTGAAAGATGTTGGCGACATCACTCACCCTCAAGCTCCACTAGCACATGCGCCCCACAACATTAGACATGAAACCGTCCTGTCCATCTTCAATACCTTAAGCAACACACACACAATGATATCCCCATAGACACGTAGGGTGGTTTGTGTCCATATTCTGTTTAAATGCATTTCCTGGTTTGCATGAATCTTCAGATTGTAAAATGTTCTGACTCATCACCTCTGATCAAGTTATTCCGCCAACGATTGAGAGAAATCTATCTTATTTTTAAACTTGTTTAGAACATTGTAACATTTCTTAATGGAAATTGAAAACTAAGGAAGACTTTACAGAAATATTGCCTAGGGGCCTCTTAAGTCTAGAGCCTGCACTGTTTATAGGTCTGTAACATCTACACTATGGTTCAAAAGTTTGAGGTCACTTAGAAATTGCGTTGTTTTTGAAAGAAAAGCAATTTTTTTGTCCATTAAAATAACATGAAATTGATCAGAAATACAGTGTAGACATTGTTAATGTTGTAAATGACTATTGTAGCTGGAAACTGGACGTTTTTTATGGAATATCTACATAGGTGTACAGAGGCCCATTATCAGCAACCTCCTGTGTTCCAATGGCACATTGTGCTAGCTAATCCAAGTGTATCTTTAGAAAACCCTTTTGCAATCATGTTAGCGCAGCTGAAAACTGTTGTGTTGATTTGAAGAAGCAATAAAACTGGCCTTCTTTAGACTAGTTGAGTATCTGGAGCATCAGCATTTGTGGGTTCAATTGCAGGCTCAAAATGGCCAGAAACAAAGAATTTTCTTCTGAAACTCATCAGTCTATTCTTGTTCTGAGAAATAAAGGCTATTTCATGCGAGAAATTGCCAAGAATCTGAAGATCTCGTACAACGCTGTATACTACTCCCTTCACAGAACAGCGTAAACTGGCTCTAACGAGAATGCACAACTGAGCAAGAGGACAAGTACATTACAGTGTCTAGTTTGAGAAACAGACCCCTCACAAGTACTCAATTGGCAGCTTCATTAATTAGTACCCGCAAAACACCAGTCTCAACGTCAACAGTGAAGAGGCGACTCCGGGATGCAGGCCTTCTAGGCAGAGGTCCTCTGTCCAGTGCCTGTGTTCTTTTGCCCATCTTAATCTTTTATTTTTATTCGCCAGTATAAGATGTTTTTTTCTTTGCAACTTTACCTAGAAGGCCAGCATCTCGGAGTCGCCTGTTCACTGTTGACGTTGAGACTGTGGTTTTTATTAAAATAAATATATACACACAGTTGAAGTCGGAAGTTTACATACACTTAAGTCATTAAAGCTAGTTTTTCAACCACTCCGCAAATTTCTTGTTAACTTTGGGCTGCAATCCCGTTAACGGGATGATATGACAACAGCCAGTGAAAGTGCAGGGCGCCTAATTCAAAACAACAGAAATCTCATAATTAAAATTCCTCAAACATACATGTATCTTTAAAGGTAGTCTTGTTGTTAATCCCACCAGTCTCCAATTTCATATAGGATTTACAGCGAAAGCACCACAAACGATTATGTTAGGTCACCACCAAGCCACAGAAAAACACAGCCATTTTCCCAGCCAAAGAGAGGAGTAACAAAAAGCACAACTGGAGAGAAAATGAATCACTAACTTTTGATGATCTTCATCAGATGACACTCATAGGACTTCCATGTTACATAATACATTTATGTTTTGTTTGATAAAGTTCACATTTATATAAAAAAATCTGAGTTTACATTGCATAGCCACATCGATTCAACAGAAATACTCATCAAAAATGTAGATGATAATACAAGTTATACATATGGAATTATAGGAAAAAGCAAACCATGCAATAATCTGAGACGGCGCTCAGAACAATCGAGTCAAATTAGCCACCATGTTGTAGTCAACATAAACCATAAATTACATGCTAAATTTTCCCTTACCTTTGATCTTTGTCAGCATGCACTCCAAGGAATCCCAGTTCCACAATAAATGCTTGATTTGTTCGATAATGTCCATTATTTATGTCAAATTAGGTACTTTTGTTAGCGGGTTTGGTATACATATCCTAACGCTCGTTCTTGTCAGCGTTAAGTCGGACAAAAACTTCAAAAATGTATATTACAGGTCGAAGAAACATTTCAAACTAAGTGCAGAATCAATCATTTAGGATGTTTTTTTTATCATTAATCTTAAATAAAGTTGCAAACGAAGTATTCCTTTTGGGTCTTCAGGAGCCATGGAACGCAGGTCGCTATCATGTGAAATGCGAATGACCAGAAAATGGCTGACTGCCAGACACCTGATTCATTCTGCTGTCATTCAGTCCCACAACACAGTAGAAGCCTCATTCAAATTTCTATAGACGGTTGACGGAAGCCCTAGGAAGTGAATCTCCATTCATATCTCAAAGGGGATTTCAATGGGAACTGTTTTGAGTACATACCAACCTCAAATTTCTCACTTCCTGTTTTGATTTCTCCTCAGGTTTTCGCCTGCCATATGAGTTCTGTTATACTCACAGACATCATACAAACAGTTTTAGAAACTTCAGAGTGTTTTCTATCCAATACTACTAATAATATGCATATATTATCAACTGAGACTGAGGAGCAGGCTGTTTACTTTGGGCACCTTATTCATCCAAGCTACTCAATACTGCCCCCCAGCCATAAGAAGTTAACAAACTATAGTTTTGGCAAGCCGGTTAAGACATCTACTTTGTGCATGACACAAGTAATTTTTCCAACAATTGTTTACAGACAGATTATTTCACTTATCTGTATCACAATTCCAGTGGGTCAGAAGTTTAATTGACTGCGCCTTTAAACAGCTTGGAAAATTCCAGAATATTACGTCATGGCTTTAGAAGCTTTTGAAAGGCTAATTGACCAAATTTGAGTAAATTGGAGGTGTACCTGTGGTTGTATTTCAAGGCCTACCTTCAAACTCAGTGCCTCTTTGCTTGACATCATAGGAAAATCAAAAGAAATCAGCCAATAACCAGCCACAAGTCTTGTTCATTCGTGGGAGCAATTTCCAAATGCCTGAAGTTACCACGTTCATCTCTACTAACAATAGTACACAAGTATAAACACCATGGGACCACCCAGCTGCCATTACAGCTCAGGAAGGAGACGCATTCTGTCTCCTAGAGATGAATGTACTTTGGTGCGAAAAGTGCAAATCAATCCCAGAACAACAGCAATGGACCTTGTGAAGATGCTGGAGTAAACAGGTACAAAAGTATCTATATCCACAGTAAAACGAGCCCTATATCGACATAACCTGAAAGGAAGAAGCCACTGCTCTAAAACCGCCATGAAAAAGCCAGACTACGTTTTTCAACTGTACATAGGGACAAAGATCGTACTTTTTGGAGAAATGTCCTCTGGTCTGATGAAACAAAAATACAACTGTTTGGCCATCATGACCGTCGTTATGTTTGGAGGAAAAAGGAGGAGTCTTGCAAGCCAAAGAACACCATCCCAACCGTGAAGCACGGAGGTGGCAGCGTCATGTTGTGGGGGTGCTTTGCTGCAGGAGGGACATGGTGCACTTCACAAAATAGATGGCATCACGAGGTAGAAAAATTATGTGGATATATTGAAGCAACAACTCAGTTAAAGCTTGGTCGCAAATGGGTATTCCAAATGGACAATGACCCCAAGCATACTTCCAAAGTTGTGGCAAAATGGCTTAAGGACAACAAAGTCATGGTATAGGAGTGGCCGTCACAAAGCCCTGACCTCAATCCCATAGAACATTTGTGGGCAGAACTTAAAAAGCGAGGCCTACAAACCTGACTCAGTTATAGCCAATGCTACCAAATACTAATTGAGTGTATGTTAACTTCTGACCCACTGGGAATGTGATGAAAGAAATAAAAGCTGAAATAAATAATTCTCTACTATTATTGACATTTCACATTCCTAACTGACCTAAGACAGGGAATTTTTACTAGGATTAAATGTCAGGAATTGTGATCAACTGAATTTAAATGTATTTGGCGAAGGTGTATGTATACTTCTGACTTCAACTGTGTATATTTATTTATTTATTTATTTATTTTTATATATATATATAAATATATAAATATATATTTATATATATATATATATATATATATATATATTTATATTTATATATAAATATATATTTATATTTATTTATATATATATAAATATATATATATATATTTATTTATTTATTTATATATATATATATATATATATATATATTTATATATAAATACATTTATTTATTTATATATATATTTATATATATTTATATATTGTTTTCAGCAATAGTAGCAGTGTGTTACAGCAGATCACACACCTCGGTCCGCATATTGACATGCCGAAGTTCTTCCACTAAAGGTCAGACCTCCACCTAGCATAGTGGCTTGCCGCTCAAGAACAGTAGTGGACAGATGAGCCATTGCCGACTATCGGCTTGCCGATGCTGCTGCCGGAGGCCCGACCGCTGCGAGCTGCTAACGGTGTGCCACCCAAAAAACTCTGGCAGGTCATTGTTAGCTGGGACATTACATCATTTTTTTAATGGTACATTTTGCTTTTTTGTTTTTACACTTACTGATCATTTCAAAATAATATTTCAATTCTATCTTTTAAACAGTGTGAAGATGGGTTTGTTCTCTGCCCACTTCATTTTATGGATAAAGAATCTGCCATTAAAAATAAACAAATTAACAATAAAAGTTCATTCAGGGTCCATATAATTTTGATCAAAATAAAACATAATATCACAGTCTTTCAAATGAACTTTAATAGTAGTTCCTTTTCAAATAAAATCTTCTAACTCACTCCAAATTCTTCTGACTTAAGAACAGTCCCAAAATAAATGGCCAAGAGTCACAACCACAAAACACATATTTGTTTTCTATAGCTATTTTGAATCTGTGTATAATAAACGTCTTTAAAGGTGTGCTTGACTGCTGTTGTTATTGCAGAACGCTCTGATCAACCCTTAAAGAGATGGGTTTGGCTAAAGCTTAAGAGGGTGTGAACAATGCTAAATGGGTGTAGACAAAGAAGGGCTCTCCAGTAGTAATACCAAAACATTCAAAGGCCATTTTCTCAAAAGTTTATCAACTTTCAAAGCAAAATTACTTTCCCATTGTTCCTCAACTGTAGTGTTTGATATACCATTTTGTATCTCTGAGTCTCTATTTTTATCCAATGTATAAAATAAACACAATTTTACATTTTGCTACTTTTAAGACCGATTTGAGCCGGTCGGTCACACATACCCATCAGAAACCACAGCTAATGAAATCACTGTAACCCTTAACAGAAAGTTGCAGTCTGTTCTGAAGTGGGTGGCCAATAATAAACAGGTCCTGTAGATCTCTAAAACTAAGAGCATTGTATTTGGTACAAATCATTCCCTAAGTTCTAGACCTCAGCTGAATCTGGTAATGAATGTTGTGGCTGTTGAACAAATTGATGAGATTAAATTACTTGCTGTTACCTTACATTGTAAACTGTCATGTCAAAACATATAGATTCAATGGTTGTAAAGATGTGGAGAGGTCTTCTGTAATAAAGAAATGCTCTGCTTTTTTGACACAACTCTCCAAAAAGCAAGTCCTGCAGGCTCTAGTTTAGTCCTATTTTGATTACTGTCCAGTTGTGTGGTTGAGTGCGGCAAGGAAAAGCCTAGTTAAGCTGCAGCTGGACCAGAACAGAGCGGCATGTCTTGCTCTTCATTGTAACCAGAGGGCTGATATAAATGCTACGCATGTCAGTCTCTCTTTGCTAAGAGTTGAGGAGAGACTGCTTCTTTTTATAAGAAACATCCATGTGTTGAAAATCCCAAATTGATTACACACACACTTACCCCACCAGACATGCCACCAGGGGTCTTTTCACAGTCCCCAAATCCCCTTTTTTTTTTTAAGTACAGTATTATACAGAGCCAATATTGCATGGAAAAAGTATTGCATTGAAAGGCAAACCTGGTTTAAAAAAAACAGATAAAACAAAACCTAACTGCACAACTGGGGCGGCAGGGCAGTGGTTATAGCGGTGGACTAGCAACCGGAAGGTTGCAAGTTCAAGTCCCCAAGCTGACAAGGTACAAATCTGTCGTTCTGCCCCTGAACAGGCAGTTAACCCACTGTTCCTAGGCCGTCATTGAAAATAAGAATTTGTTCTTAACTGACTTGCCTTTTTAAATAAAGGTAAAATAAAATAAACAACGCCTCTCCCCTATTTGACCTAGATAGTTTGTGTGTATGTGTAGGCCTCGTGTGCCTTTAAAACATTGTTTGATGTAGTTCTGTCCTTGAGCTGTTCTTGTTTATTCATTTTACATAAATGTGATATTTCAGTTTATATTTTAATATGCATTTGTACAGAAAAAGAAAAACCTATTTTTGCTTTGTCATTAGGGGCTATTGTGTGTAGATTGATGAGGAGAAAAAAACAATTTAATCAATTTTAGAATAAGGCTGTAAAGTAACAACATTTGGGGTCTGAAAACTTTCCGAATGCACTGTATGTTATGTTTCATGTTTTGTGTGGACCCAAGGAAGAGTAGCTTCTGCTTTTGCAACAGCTAATGGGGATCCTAATAAAATCCCAAAATGGAGGCTATTGCTTAATGACATGTCTGTCTACAGTGTAGACTCTACACAGTACCTGTTTAAATGTAATAAACTGTGCTTGTTAAACTGAAGGCAGCAGAATGGGAAAACTGCAGGGGAGGGAGTTGTTTCAGGCCCTGCCTGCTGTGCCGGTTGTTAGTGGTCTGTTGTTTCAACACGTCAGCCAGTTAGTTCCCTGGAGAGGATGCAGCGTTTTTTTCAGGCTGCCTTGCAGGCCTCGCCCATGTGGGTTCTCCACTCCGGCCTACTTTAGCTGGCTGTAACAGGGCTAGGCTTTTGGTGAACATAATGCAGGGCTCTGTCAGTGGAGTAGGCCGACCAGTCAGCCAACCAGACCCTCAACCACCCAGCAGTTCTTGCCTGTGTCCCAAGTGGCAACCTATTCCCTTTATCGTGCACTACTCAAATGTAATTAACTTTTTTAGAGAATAGGGTGCCATTTGGGACGCTATTCCCTCTCTCTTACCACTGGAGCTCCAAAAGGAATACCCTCTGTTCTGTCACAGACCCCAGGGTGCCGTCACTCACAGAAAGCCACACTGGCCTACTCCCAGCTCAGCCTCGCCAGTAGAGTGCTCTGGCAGTGGCAACTGACCTAGCAGAGTCACAGACAGGCACATATACACGTACACACACTGAACAGTAGCCTCTGTCACCGGCTTTCACCTCACGTGAGCAGAGCCTAACCTAAACAGTAAAATATAACCCCCCCCCCCCCTATTTCCACCTGTTGTTATGCTGCAATGGTTTGCCTGTTTTGGAATTGCAAATGGGGCTGTTGTTTATGGAAGCTGATTTGTGCCGTAGGGGTCAAATGTAAAACAACCACAGCAAATCTTGAAATGTGAACACATCTAATAGAAAATGTCCTTATCAAACATGGGAAAAGTATCATCTGTTTTTGTTCTGCAGCAGGACCCAGCAGCATCTGACACCTCTGAGGCTGACTCTGACACTAGAGAAGGTGAGACGGTGGCCATGAACTACAAGCCCTCCCCACTGCAAGTGAAAATAGGTGAGCCTTATTATAGCATCTCCACCAGACACACACACACACACACACACACCTCCACTCCTCGTTCCCTACATATGTACAGCATCACAGAATCACTGTGCCTGTGTTTACTAACACATGGTGACCTTCACTAAGACCATCTCTGTCTATCCATTTTTAAATCATTCAGTCTGTCAGTCAATATACAGTTTAACAACATACAACTACCAGCTGTAGCATTTGAGTGAATTCATAAATTGAAAAACATCTTCATTGCCAGAATCTCACAGTATCCCTTTTAATTAGTTAATTAAGTAATTCTCTCAGTCAGTAGTTCATCTATTATTTTGCAACAACGCTGTGTTCTGTGAGTGAGCACAATAAATATTTCTGATGGGTGTATACAAAAGTGGGATTGAACCTTCACAGTTTTGATATTGCTTTTCTTCCTATTAGGCTACATGCAGCACTTCATGCAAGAACCATGTAGAAAGGCAGGTTCTGCCAGATGCACTGAAGTGATGCAATTCTTCTTTGCCATGAACTGTATCTCTGGAACATTATTCCTTTACCACGTTATGTGGAATGTTTCGGCATAGAGCTGTCAAAATAGGTTCTGAGTTACTGACTGATAATGCCATAGTTGAATATGAATATCTGGGCTGTTTCCTCCATGAATAAAGTTTCAGTGTATTAATCTTCCTTAATCTTCCTATGGTTGTTTGGGGTTTATTGGCCAAAGCCAATACCCAGATTCTGCTGGAGCCACATAAAGATCCTCTTTGATTGACAGTCTAGCAGTGGCAGGCTGAATTTACTCACTGTATTCTGGGGCAACAACTTTGAAAAAGCAATGAGGTGACAACTTCCAATCCCATAACCATATCTCCCTCCCTCTGTCTCTCCTGCACTCAGTTGATCAGCAGCACTGTGCTTCAGAGATTAAGTAAATAAAGTGTCAGGTTTATGGTAATTGGGCTTTGCATCACAATCATCTCTTGACAGCTTGGTTATTCTTTACTGCACTGCAGGGGAATTCCAATCACACATGCCCCAGTGTGGAAGTCATATAGAAGTCAAGCCCAAAGTTTACAATAACTACTGACATGCCCCTCCAGTAGGAATAGGCTTATATGAGGTATCAATGACCACAGTGTTCTGTGTCAGCACAACCAGTGTTGCAGTGCAGTTGCCTACTTATATTGATTTTAGTCATTTTCAGGTGGAAGATAGTGATAGACCTGAATGTTAACAAATAAATTATAGACCAACTAAAGAAGGAATGGGCAACTTATTTAATTGTTTTACTCAGTCGATGACTAACTGTTGCAAGTTAGAATTTGGTTGTGCGTCAGCAGTTTTTCTCATGTTATGTCAGTCACTGACAGCCACTCAATTATCCCATGTCAGCTTAACAATTTTAGTTTGGTAAGTTAGTCTAGCAGACAGCTGTCTAAATTTAGTAATCATAGCCGAATTACCAGCCGAGGGGCTCCCATTGATTTTGTTAGCCAGTCTCAAAATGTGTATAATTGCAGGAAATTAGCTGTAAAACAGTTAATGTTGCTCTCCCTGTGGGAAAATGAATAGAATTGCATGAATTGCAGACCTGTGAGCAACTACGGCCCCTCATGATGAGTTCAGATTTTTTGTGGCCCCCACCCCCATCAAAGTTGCCCATCCCTGCACTACATGAATAGAAGCAGATGAACAAGCAAATAAATTGAATACATTGTGGAAAATGGTAGTAGTATTTCATCTGATACAGATCGAAGAAGGGGGATGGGGTTTACAGTCATCGTTTTACGTCAGATAGCAAAACGATTCGGTCTGCACTGAAACTGGAGGCTCGGGAGTTGAGTACTGTGTGTTGAGCAGGAAGGACTCCCCGGATGACAATGGGGGGACAGTTTTATTCATGTATATGATGGAATCTCCTGTGATTGGCAGAGAAACAGAGAGAGCTGGCCAGGAAGGGCTCAGTAAAGAATAGCCCCGTCAACCACCAACCAAAGAAGAACAACGTCATGGCCAGAACACGGTAACAATAAAGATCACACTATTGGTTTCCTATGTTTTTAACATGCTCTTCTTATTATTTGTCCCCACGTCATTTCACGGCAGCTTGGTGCTTGGTTGACTTCTTTTGTAACATTTTGTACAGTCCCTTCAATTTGAAATTCTATAACAAGTTAGAGAAAGGTTTGTCTGTAAACTCTTACGCAGAGAAAGAACAGCCATTCAAAGAATTTCTACACCAACCCTGCAAGGGGACAGCCAACCAGTGTATCTGATGACACTTAACATTTAAAACATAAACCATTAATATTTCAAACAGGGATTTTAGAAATGGTATCCTTGTGGATTGTGAATGCTAAACTCAGACTCACTTTAGTTGAAAAACCTTGGGCCTGGTTCAGTCAAACCCACTAACAGGGGCCCATTCCCTTTGTCTGTAATCCTAGTCCCTGGGTGGATTATCAGATATGGTAGAGCAGCTCCCTCTAAACCCAGAGCCCCAGTTTATAGGCAGCAGCCACATTAGCCTGGAGGCCAGAGATTACCCCAAAGCGCACTAACCAGGCTAGGAGAGTGCTAAGCCTTGCTGTGGCTGACTAGGACAGTTGCTGCTGCTGATGTTGAGGCTGGTTCATGGTATTTATGATTTCACAGTTTTGTCCCAGATTTAGCCACGTGTCTATTGTATTCAAGAGATCGGAAGAGGAAACCAGAATATCATCATTTTGGCGCCACAGTAACTGGAATTTAGCTAAGATTTGACTTTGAGGAGTACCCCCATTTATCTTCTGCTAAATTTGATTACAGGGTTGGTGGCTCTCACCTCCTCTTCACACACCTCCTATGTTTTATGCTTCTAATCTCCAAGACTTTCTTCTCTCATCTTCTTTAGTTTGGTGGTGCCAAACAAAGGCTACTCCTCTTTAGACCAGACCAGCCCGGATGAGAAGCCCCTGGTAACGCTGGACACAGACAGGTAACAGTGAATGTAATGTTACTCTGGGATTTAAACAAGGCGAGAAAAAGAATCCTTATTGAAACAAATCTCACATCTTGCTAATGTCTTGGGCTACTTTCTCTAAAACTGGTGTCCAACAGCCCTGTTCCAGAGATCCACTGTGAGCCTTCAGCCTTTTAAAGCGCTGTCACAATGCATGGGGAACTACTTTCCTGAATTCCATACAGCCTGAAAGATTAGCCCCTGCCAGAAAAAAGAGTGACACGACTCGAGAAAAGTTTGCAGTTACAGCTCTGCTCCGAGTCTCTCTCTTAGCAGGCAGAGGCATTCCCAAATGAGGGAACATCTTCTCCCAGTGTGCCGGATTAGAGGGCTTGTGATTTGTACCACCGGGAAAAGAGGCTCAGGGTCCTCCCTCCTACTGTGCTCCCAGTGCTCCCTGCACAGTGTAGAGACAGAAGGTTTGTGTCCCAAATGGCACCCTATTCCTTTAATAGTGCATTACTTTTGATTAGGGCCCGTGTCAAAAGTAGTGCACTATAAAGGGAATAGGGTGCCATTTGGGACGCACCCATGGGTCCCCCACCCTGTGTTGTTGTTGTTTTCCATCATGTTCTCAGCCGATGGGATCTCCTTTACTGATCCCAGCTTTCTGTTACCCATCCAAATGATAATGTCATGTTCTCTCTCTCACTCCCTCACACACACACAAACACACAGAGAGAGAGAGAGACACTTGTTTGTCTCCCTTATTCCAGCTATGCATGCACACTCACTCCCTCAGTTATTCTCTTTCTGTTGTTCTCTCTTTGTCTCTCTTACACACACTGGCACTCAATTTCACTCTCATTGTTGTTCTCGGTCTCCTCTCTCACACACGCTTTTGTATTATGTTATGTGCCCTTACTCGAACACACACTAAGAAACACGTAAACACATGCATTAATACATGAAAGTGCATACAGTACGTGTTTGTGTTGAGGTTGTTGTCTTGAGTTTGGGCGTGTCTGATAGAGTTCAGCGTCATTAAGAATGCGGATCCTGACTCATTACTGGAGTCTAAATGAATGAATGAATAAATGAATCCTTCTGAAATGTCAGTCTTTGTGGTACCTTATTATCTACTAGGGAGATGCCTGGAGATATAAAATAACATAGCATTGCATTTTGATTTTCATAAATCTTTCTGGGAGAGTATACCCTGAAACACTGAACACTCAACAATTTCGAAAGTATCCGTCATTGTAAATAATAATTTGTTCTTAACTGACTTGCCTAGTTAAATAAAGAATAAATAAATAAAAGTATCCCAAAATGAGTTGAGAGTTCCTCTCTTTTTGTCTAGAAATTAAGCACCATAGTACAATATTGTACTATTTACGGATGTTTGACTTCTTTTACTGTCGCTATCAATCTTGTTTCTGTTGCCCCCTGGTGTTAGGGAGGTCCAGGAACCTTATTATTCATCTTTTCTTGTTTCAGTGATGATGACTTTGACATGTCCAGATACTCTTCGTCTGGATACTCCTCCGCCGAGGTGAGATGTCTGAGGGACCAGGTATCTATGCACTACATACAGTTAATTTCACCTCAACCCTGCTATAAGCTGTCATAGGCACTACATAACCTGTCATGACACGGTCCTGCTTATGTTAATTCCCATGGCCTTTATCCTGTAACCTGAATCTCATCTCTGACCACCATTCACTTTAGTCAATTTATAACTAAGAAGTTTCTATCAGTCATGATTTATCCATACATTACAATCAGCACTTGCTGACATCAATAAGGCTTCATCACCATTCATTTCTATTCATATATTCGTCTATATGTGTCTGTCTATAGATGTGTTTTAGTTGTCATTTTCTCCTTATTGTCTCACTACAGTTTAATCATTAGACACCATTACTTGGTGTTAGGTGTACGACTGACTATACAACGACTAGCACTAGCACGACCCATAGCAATTTTATAGTTCTGTATGTTGTACCTAAAACAAGTAAGATTTCAACTCAATAACGAGATGTGTGGTTCTTATTACTATGATTGTGAAATTATTATGTTTTTTTCCTCTGTCCCCTGTAGCAGATCAACCAGGATCTCAACATCCAGCTTCTGAAGGACGGTTACCGGCTCGATGAAATCCCTGACGATGAAGATCTGGATCTGATCCCGCCCAAATCAGTCAACCCCACCTGCATATGCTGCCAAGCCACCACCTCCTCAGCCTGCCAGATCCAATAGCCCCTCCCGCAATATACGCCATGACTCCGCCCTCTGCAGTGAGCTCAACTCACCACTGGGGCGGCGACAGGGAGAAAGAATGCAATGATCGGAGGGGGAGAAAAAAACAGAAGAATAGGTCTATTGGAATTAGTGTGGATATGAAAAGGGTGAAAATGCACAAAATATGTACTCCTATGGTAGGACATGTGCGTACATTTGTTTGTTATGTTCCAGTGAGGTACTAGGTTTTTTTGTCTGAGTAGTATTCTTGGAATAAACACAAGGACAAAAGAAGGACTCAAGAATGCAGTGTTTTCAAGATTGCCTGTTGTGGAATAGATCTTTGCCTTTGCATGTCCTCCTGAAAGTCTTTGTTTCTGTTACGGTATGTATGGAGGGATTAACAGCCAATGCACTGTGAGCATGGGAAAATAACAAACATTTGATTGAACAGAATGAATAGTTGTCTGAGTGTGTATCATGTCCAAAATTAAACAACTTCAGCATTACAACATTTAAAAGATTTAAGGAAATACAGCTACATACATAAACATCATGGAATCACAAATGTCTGGCAAGGTAGGCCACCAGCTCACAGAACGGGACCGCCAAGTGCTGAAGCACGTAGCTCATAAAAATCATCTGACCTTGGTTGCAACACACACTACCGTGTTCCAAACTGCCTCTAGAAGCAACATCAGCACAATAACTGTTTGTCGGGAGCTTCATGAAATAGGTTTCCATGGCCTCATACATGCCTAAAATCACCATGCGCAATGCCAAGTGTCGGCTGGAGTGGTGTTAAGCTCGCCGCCATTGGACTCTGGAGCAGTGGAAATGCGTTCTCTGGAGCGATGAATCACGCTTTACCATCTGGCAGTCCGACGGACAAATCTAGGTGTGGCGGATGCCAGGAGAAAGCTACCTGCCCGAATGCATAGTGCCAACTGTAAAGTTTGTTGGGAGAGGAATAATGGTCTGTGGCTGTTTTTCCATGGTTTGTGCTAGGCCCCTTAGTTCCAGTGAAGGAAAATCTTAACACTACAACATACAATGACATTCTAGACGATTCTGTGCTTCCAACTTTGTGGTAACAGTTTGGGGAAGGCCCTTTCCAGGGCTCAGTGCACAAAGCAAGGTCCTTACAGAAATGGTTTATCGAGATTGGTGTGGAAGAAATTGACTTGCCTGCACAGAGCCCTGACCTCAACCCCATCGAACACCTTTGGGAGGAATTGGAACTCCGACTGCAAGCCAGGCCTAATCGCCCTACATCAGTGCCCGACCTCACTAATGCTCTTGTGGCTGAATGGAAGCAAGTCCCTGCAGCAATGTTCCAACATCTAGTGGAAAGCCTTCCCAGGAGAGTGGAGGCTGTTATAGCAGCAAAGGGGGGACCAACTCCATATTAATGGCCATTATTTTGGGATGAGATGTTCGAGTGGGTGTCTATATACTTTTGACCATGTATATATTTTAGGTTTCCAATTCTAAGGACCTCATTAGTTGAAATGCAAAGCGAGTTTTGATTTGAGGGGATTTGCAGTCGTCTTACTTCTATCCTCTTTCATTCTTTCCCTGTTGTTGTGATACGTGTTTAATCCCCTAGAGTTGATGTCCGCACCCCTGCGGAAATATAATTAACATAATAAAAAAATCCCCATCAAAATCTCTGTTTTACATGAAGGTGAGGTGTGTCACATACAGAGACATCAGAATAACTATTCTTATCTACGACTTTGGTATATGACTCGAAAACAGCTTTGTTTGTTTGTGCTGTCTTGCACATTGTTTGGCATGACAATGACCGTAGGAGTTGGCAAGACGGCACAAACTTATCTGGGACCACGCTAGTGAAGCCAGTGTGTATTTAGTGTCATTCTACTAATGTCCACATGAAAGTGATTGTATCTTATATAGTGGATATTTCGTTAAATCTTAAAAGGTTTCAGTTACCCCTCAAAAATCATTGTGTATTAGGTCTTCCTGCTTATACTTGTACTCATTGTTAATTTCAGTTTATGCTGTCTTCACTTGTCTACTATTGTACTTATGATCTTGGGATATTTTCCTTTTTTTATATGTGTAAATTGCTTTGAACAGTTGAATGACAATTGATTATTATTATTACACATAGGTAAGAAAAGCTCATTTTCCAATGTGCTTAATAGGATTAATGTGCTAACACAATCATGTGCTAACGAGTACTGTACCTGTCATACTGTAATACCATTTACTAGTCCTGACACCCAGTGGGTGTGGGTACTGTAGTTTAACTGTGCCAAAGGCACATTCCTTTCCTGGTATGATGGTGTAAAATAAATCATTCTTAATGAAGCCATCCATTATGGCCATTATGCCCATGAAAGTTAACAAGAGATGGTAATAAATTATTATATCAATATACCAGTTGAAATGGAGAATGTGTACTGCCTTCGGACTTCTGGAGCAGGGATGATACCAGCAAACATGTACTAATGATAGTGGTTTGGCAACATGTCCACCTTTACCCACAGCAGCCCATGTTCTCTAGGCTATAGTGCTTCCAGAAGTAGGCTGTAGTGCCACCTTGTGCTTCTCTCACTGCCACCGACACAGTCACGAGCCATTCATAGGAGTCTGTGCAACCACACATGCACTGTACACACGGTACACAAACACAGCGTGCACTGTAAAATGTTTCACATTAAGAATTGCAACTTGTTGAAAGGGAATGTCTAACAATGCAAGACTGTGTATAGCATACTGTATGTAAAGAAAGGGATGGGAAATGTAAGGATGTTCTTTATTATACTGCTTTGGGCGCTTGGTTATCCAATGCATTCCACTGTAGTGCGATGAATGATATGAGGAAGGGTTGACTCCAGTGTGAATCCACTCAAATGATGGACAATTCAAGTGCAAACAGGTCAATCCAAAACAATGAAAATACCTGCTGTTTGTGATGGTACAAAACAGGGAACACTGTGTTCAGTAGGCACGAAATGGAAAAACGCTTAGTCTACATCATCCCGATGGCAAATGCAATAGGAATGTATACCTGCTTTGGCTGAGACCTAAGCGTTAGTTTCCCCTGTCATTGAACTGGGTTCATACTTCATCTCACCCCTGAGTTAACTAAAGTAGAGTATGCCTTAAGTAATGCATTTTAGTGGAAGATATTTATTGCCAGTGTTATGTTTTAATTTATTTGAAAAAATGGATATGCATTTTAACATGGACACAGAGGGCAACACTTTTACATCTGTGAAACTGCACCGGGATATTACAGTATTCACAATATTTTGAGCTTAGTGCCGTTTTATGGATGTAAAAGGTTGTCCATAGTCTATTTTTATTCAGACGCTTATTATGATTGTAAAGAAGATGCAAACAATTTCAGTATGTAACAATGTTATCGTTCTGTGTAGTGTATCATGTCTACTAATAAATATCAGAGGTCTGAATTAAAAGATGTGATGCAAGTTCCAGGAAAAATATGCACATCCAATGGTCAGGTGCTGGCTGGAAAAAAACTAAACTAAATAAAATAAGAACAATGTCAGCAACTCTGTAATGCATGTTTTCTTTTGCTCTGTCCAAAAATAATTCCATCTTTGAAAAAACAGATGTAAAGTTTCAGATGGTGAGAGTTTCTGAAAAAAAAAAAAAAATGTTGAGAGCAAATTGTAAGCAATGACCAAGGGCGTGTACAGTAATTACATTCACCAGCGAAAGGAGGTGTGACAGTGACTATGAGCCAGGTCAGAAGGGTGTGGGGAGGGAAGAGGGGGTGATTAGCCTGACTTTATCCCCAGAGACAGATGATGGACAGCGGCTCCTGTGACAGGACAGTACTTGGATATCATCAGGGCGTGGAGCCATTTTAATGAGAATGTTGTCCTGAGCGGCTGCACTACTCCTGCTGTGTTCAGTTACTGCATGCCTACACGTTGCCTGCTGTATCCTATGAGTTCACCACCTATAGGATGCAGCAGTACAATGTACAGCAGGAAACACATGGTAGGGTCACATGGCCAGAGTTATTTAGTATCTGCACCAGTATAAAGTTTACACCCGTTATTTTACTATTTCAAACAATTCTAGTGCAGGTCCGCAGTTAAGTTTAGGCCTGTGTTTTGACCTGTGACCTCCGTGTTGGGCTGTGGAGGTTGTTGCGGTGCCACAGTAGCGGTGCCCGCTCAGCAGACGAACCGGTGTTAGCAGGACGCTGTGTCGTCATGAAGCTGCCGGACTTCACCATGACGCAAAAGCTGGGGGTGCTGAGGCAGAGTGCTGCCGCTGTACTCCTCCTGCTCCCCAAAAAACATGTCCTCCATCCCCCAGGATATCATACAGGTAGGTTAGACTTTATTTCAGGGTTTGGGGTCCGTTCTGTTTTAATATCCATCACTTGGGAGTATACGACAATCTGCGGGTTTATGCCATTGTCTGTTTCTCTACCCGGCACCTGACATGTTCTGGATGTGTGGCACATTACGCCAATATAACGTTAACCCTTTACTTCTATACAGAGCTCCTCTATATGTCCGAAGAGGTCAAGCACGCCGTAGCTACCCTCACCTCCTCAATACTGGTCCGAGGTGAAAGGAGGAGGGTCTGGAGAGTAGGTTTGGAGAGGGGGGCGAGGAAAGAAAGGGGTAGAAACTGTGAGGAAGGAGAGAAGAGGGAGGAGGAGGAGGAGTGCATATAGCGCAATGTAAAATAAGATTTGAATAGTCATACATTTAATTGGTTCAGCATCTTTCATACATCACAGCTTGGATTTTTCTCTCTCCCTCTCTCTTTTATTGAATTTCTCATTCTGTCTCGACAGTGTATGATGTATGGTCACAGGCACCCTATTTCAGATTCTAGTGAGCAACACCAAGCCCATCAAGCTGATCACTGACAACACAATCATCACTCTGGAGGTGAGTATGTCTCTCCAACCCTGTCTATGACCAAGGACATCAGCTAATTGTTATGGCATATTATGCATGCATGAATCATGCAATTTGGTTTCAAAAGGATAATTGAATGTGAAATACTGTATTAGGCCTACTAGTCCCAACATAGCCATGTCAGACTTGTGTACAGATTGTGATTGGTCACTGTGCCTTCAGGGTGTACTTCCTGGTGCTGGAGAGGATGTGCCCACCATAGTAATCTCGTCCCACTATGACTCATACGGCCTTACTCCAGTAAGTCAACATCACACTGTGTATGCACTAGTGAAATAGACATTTATTCACATTGTGTGTGTGTGTGTGTGTGTGCGCGTGTGTGTGAAACAGTGGCTGTCATGGAGCAGACTCCAACGGTAGTGGAGTGACCATCCTGCTTGAGCTGATCGGTCTCTTCCAGAAACTTTACAACAACCCCCACAGCCAGCCTCCCTGAGTTACACACACACACACACAGTGTCTTTTTTACAGATCATTAATGAGTAATTGTAGCTCAGTTTGTAGAACATGATGCTTGCAATGCCAGGATAGTGGGTTCAATTCACCGGACCACACATATGTAAAATGCATGCACGCATAACTTTAAGTTGATTTGGACAAAAGTATCTGCTAAATGGCATATATTATTATTATTTCTATTATATATTATCACTATTTATAGATCATACGAAAAGTGTTAATCACATATCATATATTACATTTGTATTACGTTTCAAATCATCACATTTGAGAAATAGGCCTTAGAACCTTATATAATCAAAAACGCTAGTCAGGTTTTGTTTGGGTATATGAAGTGACACTTGTTTTCTTTTAGTTCTAGATACCATCTTCTTTTCTCCATGACTGGCAGTGGGAAGTATAACTTCCTGTGTACCAAGAGGATAATATGGACCATAACAATGAGTTGCTGGTTCACCTGATCGTCTTTCAGATACGGTGTCAAGACCAGAACTATCGAGACCTAGACTATCGAGTCCTGTGCTTTGTTGTTTTCGGCTTTCGTGCTATGTGTATTGTGCACTTCTTGTTTCGGGTCTCTTCCCGTGTAGTGTTATTACAGGTTTCGTCCCGCATAATTATTAGAGGTTAAAACCTCGCTCTGTTGTTTGGGTTACATCCCTGTATATTTTATATACCTGTTTTTTGGGGCTTTTTCATGACATGCTGTATTTTTGGGTGGAGTAATAACCCTCCCCCTATTACATATTCCATCAACAGCACCCGATGTCACAGGAAGGCCAAAAAGATCATCTAGGACAACAACCACCCGAGCCACTGCTTGTTCACCCCGCTACCATCCAGAAGGTGAGGTCAGTACAGGTGCATCAAAGCTGGGACCGAGAGACTGAAAAACAGTTTCTTTCTCAAGGCCAACAGCCATCACTAACAGAGAGAGGCTGCTGACTACATACAGACTTGAAATCATTGGCCACCTTAATAAATGGCTCACTAGTCACTTTAATAATAACACTTGAATAATGTTTACATATCTTGCATTACTGTTCTCATATGTGTATTTACTGCATTTTATACCATCTATTGCATCTTGCCTATGCCGCTCGGTCATCGTTCATCCATATATTTATATGTATATATTCTTTATTCCATCCCTTAGATGTGTGTGTATTAGGTAGTTGTTGTGGAATTGTTAGATTACTCGTTAGATATCACTGCACTGTCAGAACTAGAAGCACTAGTATTTTGCTGCTACACTCGCAATAACATCTGCTAACCATGTGTTTGTGACCAATACAATTTGATTTGTATTGTGTGTAGATGAGGGGGGGAAATATTTGTAGCGTAAAAGGTTGTAACGCAACTTAAAGTTAAGGGGTCTGAATACTTTCCGAATGTACTGTATATCCATGTTGATTAGCTAACATTAATTAGGCTATTTGCTGGGAATTAACGGGGGTTGGACGGATTCTGTAGGATTTATAAAATGGGCATAATGTGTTTAAGTGTCTGGAACCCACTAGTCTTCATGTGCAGACTAGTCTAGACAGTGGGAGCTGTTAAATGTCAACATACAGGTCCAGTACCAGTACTGATTTCCTAATATGAACTGTAGCTCAGTAAAATCTTTGAAATTGTTGCATGTTGCATTTATAGTTTTGTTCTGTGCAGTTCTGGACATTCTGCACCAAAATCAGATTTTAGTTTGGCAACCTGAGGTTTTAAGAATTCTGACAAATCAGTACATTTTAATCACGCTGAGGATTTTGGGCAATTCATTTTTGTCAATTATTATTTTACATATATATATATACATATTTTTTAATTGTCTTTGGCTTCAGTAACCTATTTGTTCTATCATTTAAGGACTCATGGAAGTTGTGTTTATGACGAGATAAAATCGTTTCCAATAAACAACCCTCTTATTTAATTAGCAATTACATCTACTTTATTTTTCAACCTTTCACACGAAGAGATTTTGCATGTCGGCGTTTGAGGCTCTACAACAAAAACATCTAGTGGATGAGACTGGAAAACTGAAGTAGTAGGAGAAGAAACTTCATAAATCACTGCTATGACGTGCAACCGAAGTCGGCATCAGGTGATGCTGTAAACAGTATACAAACGAACCACTGACTTGTAAGAACAGTAGTAGACTGTATGCTGGTATTTAGTACATCCACCAGAGGGATCCAAAGACTAAATATAAATCAGTTATTTTTACACTACCTTGTCCCCTTACCCTTTCAACCTAGGCCTTCTCTTGGAAAATCCATGTAGCGGTGCATATCTGAAGTCAGCAATATATATTTATATACCTGGTTTCTTAAGCTCAGATCAGTTACCAACCTAATGTTAAGTAAATAAACTAGCAGACAGTTTCCAAATACCAGTACATGATTTTCATTAAAAAAAAATGTAAGTGATGTTTGGGATGATAAGTGGAAAAGGCTGTATTTTGCATTGGTTAAGTCTGAACCTCACATGACAATGGCTTGTGCACGAGACCAAGAAATGAGCACTAGTCATCTAGGGGGAAACAAGTTTTGGAGTACAATATGAGAAGTCATGGAATTTGTATTGATTGACACGTAGAAGACCATTCAAACCGAGGTGCATGTTCTCTCTTCTAACATAGTTATATTTTTTCACTATTGAAACTGCACATATTCCTTATTTAATTCCATTGAGGTTATGTCAAGGGCAGGCAATATTGCTATCACACAGTGTAGTTTCAGAGTAATATTCCACAAAATACATTATTTGAGTTTCAGACAGGGAACAACAAGAGGTTGACGTTCTTAGCTTTCTTTAAGTGACAAGAAATGTTTTATATGGCTTTATGTTGGCAAGATATCCATGTTTTGGGGATTTGTGGTTCAATGATTGTGAATTATCGTGATATCCATGGTGCCAGTCCACACAGGAAGTGTGGGAGAGAGACAGAGAGAGAGGAAATATAACAAATATTTGGCTGTAAAACTCCTTCCATAGATTATCAATGTCACTGATAAATGACTAAATATGTGGATTTAGTATTCTCTGTATCCCTGCTACAACCAGTCTTCTCTGTATCCATGTTACAACCAGTATGCTCTGTATCCATGTTACAACCAGTCTGCTCTGTATCCCTGTTACAACCAGCCTTCTCTGTATCCATGTTACAACCAGTCTGCGGTGTATCCATGTTACAACTAGTATACTCTGTATCCATGTTACAACTAGTATACTCTGTATCCATGCTACAACCAGTCTGCTCTGTATCCATGTTACAACTAGTATATTCTGTATCCATGTTACAACTAGTATACTCTGTATCCATGTTACAACTAGTATACTCTGTATCCATGTTACAACTAGTATACTCTGTATCCATGTTACAACTAGTATACTCTGTATCCATGTTACAACCAGTATGCTCTTTATCCATGTTACAACTAGTATATTCTGTATCCATGTTACAACTAGTATACTCTGTATCCATGTTACAACTAGTATACTCTGTATCCATGTTACAACTAGTATATTCTGTATCCATGTTACAACTAGTATACTCTGTATCCATGTTACAACTAGTATACTCTGTATCCATGTTACAACTAGTATACTCTGTATCCATGTTACAACTAGTATACTCTGTATCCATGTTACAACCAGTATGCTCTTTATCCATGTTACAACTAGTATACTCTGTATCCATGTTACAACTAGTATACTCTGTATCCATGTTACAACTAGTATACTCTGTATCCATGTTACAACTAGTATACTCTGTATCCATGTTACAACTAGTATACTCTGTATCCATGTTACAACTAGTATACTCTGTATCCATGTTACAACTAGTATACTCTGTATCCATGTTACAACTAGTATACTCTGTATCCATGTTACAACTAGTATACTCTGTATCCATGTTACAACTAGTATACTCTGTATCCATGTTACAACCAGTATGCTCTTTATCCATGTTACAACCAGTATGCTCTTTATCCATGTTACAACTAGTATACTCTGTATCCATGTTACAACCAGTATGCTCTTTATCCATGTTACAACCAGTATGCTCTTTATCCATGTTACAACAGTCTCCTCTGTATCAATCAAATGTAATTATAAAGCCCTTCTCACATCAGCAGATGTCACAAAGTGCTGTACAGAAACCCAGCCTAAAACTCCAAACAGCAAGCAATGCAAGTGTAGAAGCATGGTGGCTAGGAAAAACTCCCTAGAAAAGCCGGAACCCTAGGAAGAAACCTAGAGAGGAACCAGGCTATGAGGGGTGGCCAGGCTATGAGTCCTCTTCTGGCTGTGCCGGGTGGAGATTATAACAGAAAATGGCCAAGATGTTTAAATGTTCATAGATGACCAGCAGGGTAGAGAGAGCATACTTATTCACACAGGACACCGGATAAGACGTATCCATGTTACAACCAGTCTGCTCTTTATCCATGTTACAACCAGTCTGCTCCTTATCCATGTTACAACCAGTCTGCTCTTCTGGACAATCTTGCCAAAATGATAGGGGAGGAAGTTACATTTTCAGAGAATGAGGAGCATGATCATTACTCATATTTTTTGTCTTGAAAAAAAAAAACTGTTATTACCCTGCATTTTTCTGGGTTTAATCTCATTCTTTCCGTTGTATCCTGCCACAGCTGGTTGCTCACTCCTCTGCTGGCTGCCAACTTTCCGTAATTAACTCCCTCCTTCTCCTCTCTGTCCTGCTCTCTCACACTCTTGCTGTCTTTCTTGCTCCCTTCTCTTCTCTCTCCCCTGTCTCTTTCTCCCTCTTGCTCTCTCTTTCTCCCACACTCCCTCTTCCCTCTACCATTCCCACTCTTCCTCTCTGCTAGCTGTTCAACAGAAAGCAGGGCCGGGCAAATGTAAATCTCTCTGGGGGATTTGGACAGTATACATATGACACATCTGGAGGACGGCAGATTCTTGACACGTTACATGAAGCAGCCTCGCGACTGGCGCAAGAGTGTTCATCTTCCTGTATCCCCCGGGACCTCCCCTCTCCTCTCCCTCTTGTTCACTTTTTCCATTCTGCCCTCTGCTTTCTGTTGTTTTGTTGTCTGTGCTCCTCATGCAGCATGTTAGTCGACTGACTCTGACTGAGCCGCCCAAACTCTGATTATTGTTGATTATTAGATGACTGACCTTTCTCACTGTCACTCATCCATTAAAAATTATATTAAGAGGTTGGATCTAATAAACTCTACATGATGATTGCAGAACAGTACAGTACAGACAGTACAGTAAAAACATGTCATTGTTTTGTTAATTACAGTGTGAGTTGTCCACAACCATTACATCAGTCATAGATGATGAGTAATGTGTAATGACACCAATGTTTCATTCAATTTAAGCATCTTGGCTTAATAACTCCACCTAAATGAATGAAATTACATGATTCTGTGTGTGTATGCTTGTGCATGTGTGTGTGTTCCTCAGGGGTTGTGCACAGTAGAGCAATGCATTCCTTCCATTACCCAGGCCAAATCAATGCACTGAGCTCAAAGCCAATAAGCACATTGCATCATCCCCTCCTCCTTCTCCCTCTCTGGCTGTGCTGTTCTGTGACAGGAGGGGAGAGTGGAAAGAGCTGACCCAACCCTGTCAGGGCAGTCCCTGATGCAGCCCTGACCCCCTGCCTGGCCTGCTGCTCATGGAGCGCCACACACACTGTGTGTTTCAACACATGCGACCCAGTCTCCAATAACGTGGGCACACTCACACAGACATGCATGCACACACAGACTATTTAAAGACATGTAGGCCTATAACCATTTGCATTTGAGTGATGAAATAACATGTAGCAATGCTTTTGGGGGATTTGACATCTACAATTTGCACTTTCAAAATGTTTCTTTCAGTGCTGCTAAAGTGGGTGGTCACCATATCGCTTCATTTTTAACTATACAGTAATGCTGATTTTACTTTACATCTATAGGTATTGTGAGCCACCCAATATAGATGGCAATTAATCTCAACAAACCTTCTAGAAATCAGTTTATATGTTGATCCAATCAATCAATGCTGCCATAACATGAGGCCATTGCTATAACTAGAATCAGAACCCTCTTTTAGCATGTTGTTCCTGGAGTGGTGTAAAGCTCGCTGCCATTAGACTCTGGAGCAGTGGAGAACACGTTCTCTGGAGTGATGAGTCACGCTTCACCATCTGGCAATCCGATGGACGAATCTGGGTTTAGCAGATGCCATGAGAACGCTACCTGCCAAAATGCATAATGCCAACTGTAAAGTTTGGTGGAGGGGGAATAATTGTCTGGAGCTGTTTTTATTTGTTCGGGTTAGGCCCCTTAGTTCCAGTGAGGAACTAAGGGGAAAATCTTAACGCTACAGCATACAATGGCATTATAGACGATTCTGTGCTTGCAACTTTGTGGCAACAATTTGGGGAAGGCCCTTTTCTGTTTCATTATGACAATGCCCTGCACAGAGCCCTGACCTCAACCCCATCGAACACTTTTGGGATGAATTGTAACGCCGACTGCGAGCCAGGCCTACAATCCTAACATCAGTGCCCGACCTCACTAATGGTCTTGTGGCGGAATGGAAGCAAGTCGCCACAACACAGTTCCAACAGCTAGTGGAAAGCCTTCCCAGAAGAGTGGAGGCTGTTATAGGAGCAAAGAGGGGACCATTAATCAGTGGCAACCCTTCGTTCAGGGCAGGTGGGGTAGAACAATTCTGTACAGTACCAGTCAAATGTTTGGACATACTTACTCATTCAAGGGTTTTTCAGATTAAAAAAAAAACAATTTTCTACATTGTAGAATAATAGTGAAGACATCAAAACTATGAAATAACACATATGGAATCATATAGTAACCAAAATAGTGTTAAACAAATCAATATATTTTATATTTGAGATTCTTCAAAATGACCATCCTTTGCTTTGATGATAGTGTTGCACACTCTTGGCATTATCTCAACCAGCTTCATGAGGTAGTCAGCTGGAATGCACTTCCATTTGTATTTATTTAGTTATTTCACCTTTATTTAACCAGGTAGGCTAGTTGAGAACAAGTTCTCATTTGTAACTGCGACTTGGCCAAGATAAAGCGTAGCAATTCGACACATACAACAACACAGAGTTACACATGGAATTAACAAAACATACAGTCAGTAATACAGTAGAACAAAAGAAAACAAAAAGTCTATATACAGTGAGTGCAAATGAGGTAAGTTAAGGAAATAAATAGGCCATGGTGGCGAAGTAATTACAATATAGCAATTAAACACTGGAATGGTAGATGGGCAGAAGATGAATGTGCAGGTAGAGATACTGGGGTGCAAAGGAGCAAAATAAATAAATACCAGTATGGGGATGAGGTAGGTAGATGGGCTGTTTACAGATGGGCTATGTACAGGTGCAGTGATCTGTAAGCTGCTCTGACAGCTGGTGCTTAAAGCTAGTGAGGGAGATGTGAGTCTCCAGCTTCAGAGATTTTTGCAATTCGTTCCAGTCATGGGCAGCAGAGAACTGTAAGGAAAGACGACCAAAGGAGGAATTGGCTTTGGGGGTGACAAGTGAGATATATCTGCTGGAGCACGTGCTACGAGTGGGTGCTGCTATGGTGACCAGTGAGCTGAGATAAGGCGGGGCTTTACCTAGCAGAGACTTGTAGATAACCTGTAGCCAGTGGATTTGGCGACGAGTATGAAGCGAGGGCCAACAAACGAGAGCGTACAGGTCGCAATGGTGGGTAGTGTATGGGGCTTTGGTGACAAAACGGATGGCACTGTGATAGACTGCATCCAGTTTGTTGAGTAGAGTGTTGGAGGCTATTTTATAGATGACATCACCGAAGTCGAGGATCGGTAGGATGGTCAGTTTTACGAGGGTATGTTTGGCAGCATGAGTAAAGGATGCTTTGTTGCGATATAGGAAGCTGATTCTAGATTTAATTTTGAATTGGAGATGCTTAATGTGAGTCTGTAAGGAGAGTTTACAGTCTAACCAGACACCTAGGTATTTGTAGTTGTCCACGTATTCTAAGTCAGAGCAGTCCAGAGTAGTGATGCTGGACGGGCGGGCAGGTGCGGGCAGTGATCGATTGAATAGCATGCATTTTGTTTTATTTGCGTTTAAGAGCAGTTGGAGGCCACGGAAGGAGAGTTGTATGGCATTGAAGCTCATCTGGAGGATAGTTAACACAGTATCCAAGGAGGGGCCAGAAGAATACAGAATGGTGTCGTCTGCGTAGAGGTGGATCAGAGAATCACCAGCAGCAAGAGCAACATCATTGATGTATACAGAAAAGAGAGTCGGCCCGAGAATTGAACCCTGTGGCACACCCATAGAGACTGTCAGAGGAGCGGACAACAGTCCCTCCGATTTGACACAATGAACTCTATCAGAGAAGTAGTTGGTAAACCAGGCGAGGCAATCATTTGAGGAACCAAGGCTGTCGAGTCTGCCAATAAGAATGTTGTGATTGACACAGTCGAAAGCCTTGGCCAGGTCGATGAATACAGCTGCACAGTAATGTCTCTTATCGGTGGCGGTTATGATGTCGTTTAGAACCTTGAGTGTGGCTGAGGTGCACCCATGACCAGCTCTGAAACCAGATTGCATAGCGGAGAAGGTATGGTGGCATTCGAAATGGTCAGTAATCTGTTTGTTAACTTGGCTTTCGAAGACCTTAGAAAGACAGGGTAGGATAGATATAGGTCTGTAGCAGTTTGGGTCTAGAGTGTCACCCCCTTTGAAGAGGGGGATGACCGCGGCAGCTTTCCAATCTTTTGGAATCTCAGACTATACGAAAGAGGTTGAACAGGCTAGTAATAGGGGTTGCAACAATTTCGGCAGATATGTTTAGAAAGAGAGGGTCCAGATTTTCTAGCCCGGCTGATTTGTAGGGGTCCAGATTTTGCAGCTCTTTCAGAACATCAGCTATCTGGATTTGGGTAAAGGAGAAATGGTGGGGGCTTTGGCGGGTTGCTGTGGAGGGTGCCGGGCAGTTGACCGGGGTAGGGGTAGCCAAGTGGAAAGCATGGCCAGCCGTAGAAAAATGCTTATTGAAATTCTCAATTATAGTGGATTTATCGGTGGTGACAGTGTTTCCAGCAGTGGGCAGCTGGGATGAGGTGCTCTTATTCTCCATGGACTTTACAGTGTTCCAGAACTTTTTTGAGTTAGTACTACAGGATTCAAATTTCTGTTTGAAAAAGCTTGCCTTAGCTTTTCTAACTGCCTGTGTATATTTGTTCCTAACTTCCCTGAAGAGTTGCATATCACAGGGGCTATTCGATGCTAATGCAGAATGCCACAGGATGTTTTTGTGCTGGTCAAGGGCAGACAGGTCTGGAGTGAACCAAGGACTATATCTATTCCTAGTTCTACATTTTTGGAGAGGGGCATGCTTATTTAAGATGGTGAGGAAGGCACTTTTAAAGAATAGCCAGACATAATCTACTGACGTGATGAGGTCAATGTCTTTCCAGGATACCCCGGCCAGGTCGATTAGAAAGGCCTGCTCACAGAAATGTTTTAGGGAGCGTTTGACAGTGATGAGGGGTGGTCGTTTGGTTGCAGACCCATTACCGATGCAGGCAATGAGGCAGTGATCGCTGAGATCTTGATTGAAAAGTTAGTTACGATGACATCTATGAGGGTGCCCGTGTTTACGGATTTGGGGTTGAACCTGGTCATTGATAATTTGTGTGAGATTGAGGGCATCAAGCTTAGTTTGTAGGATGGCCAGGGTGTTAAGCATGTCCCAGTTTAGGTCACCTAGTAGCACGAGCTCAGAAGATAGATGGGGGGCAATCAAATCACATATGGTGTTGAGGGCACAGCTGGGGGCAGAGGGTGGTCTATAGCAAGTGGCAACAGTGAGAGACTTGTTTCTGGAAAGGTTAATTTTTAGAAGTAGAAGCTCAAATTGTTTGGATACAGACTTAGATAGTAATACAGAACTCTGCAGGCTATCTCTGCAGTAGATTGCAACACCGCCCCCTTTGGCAGTTCTATCTTGGCGGAAAACGTTATAGTTAGGAATGGAAATTTCAAGGTTTTTGGTGGTTTTCCTAAGCCAGGATTCAGACACGGCTAAGACATCTGGGTTGGCAGAGTGTGCTAAAGTAGTGAGTAAAACAAACTTAGCGAGTAGGCTTCTAATGTTAACATGCCTGAAACCAAGGCTTTTACGTTTACAGAAGTCAACAAATGAGAGCACCTGTGGGGTGGGAGTGGAGCTAGGCACTGCAGGACCTGGATTAACCTACACATCACCAGAGGAACAGAGGAGAAGTAGGATAAGGGTACGGCTAAAGACTATACGAACTGGCCGTCTAGCACGTTCAGAACAGAAAGTAAAAGGAGCAGGTTTCTGGGCATGATAGCATAGATTCAAGGCATAGTGTACAGACAAAGGCAAGGTAGGATGTGAGTACATTGGAGGTAATCCTAGGCATTGAGTAATGAAGAGAGAGATATAGTCTCTAGAGATGTTTAAACCAGGTGATGTCATCGCATATGTAGGAGGTGGAACAACAATTAACAGGGGCAGCAGGGTAGCCTAGTGTTTAGTTCATATCCCCGAGCTGACAAGGTACAAATCTGTCGTTCTGCCCCTGCACAGGCAGTTAACCCACTGTTCCTAGGCCGTCATTGAAAATAAGAATTTGTTCTTAACTGACTTGCCTAGTTAAATAATAAAGGTAAAGAAGTTAATTTGTGGAATTTATTTTCTTCTTAATGCGTTTGAGCCAATCAGTTGTGTTGAGACGAGGTAGGGGTGGTGTACAGAAGATAGTCCTATTTGGTAAAATACCAAGTCCATATTGTGGCAAGAACAGCTCAAATAAGCAAAGAGAAATGACAGTCCATCATTACTTTAAGACATGAAGGTCAGTCAATTCAGAACATTTCAAGAACTTTTAAAGTTTCTTCCAGTACAGACGCAAAAACCATCAAGCATTATCATGAAACTGGCTTTCTTGAGGACTGCCACAGGAAAGGAAGACCAAGAGTTACCTCTGCTGCAGAAGATAAGTTCATTAGATTGCAGCCCAAATCAGATTGCAGCCCAAATCAGATTGCAGCCCAAATAAATGCTTCACAGAGTTCAAATAACAGACACATCTCAACATCAGCTGTTCAGAGGAGACTGTGTGAATCAGGCCTTCATGGTCAAATTGCTGCAAGAAACCACTAGTAAAGGACACAAATAAGAAGAAGAGACTTGATTGGGTCAAGAAACACAAGCAATGGACATTAGACTGGTGGAAATCTTTCCTTTGGTCTGTTGAGTCCAAATTTGAGATTTTTGGTTCTGCAGCGATACGCCATCCCATCTGGTTTGCGCTTGGTGGGACTATCTTTTGTTTTTTTAACAGGACAATGGCCCAACACACCTCCAGGCTGTGTGTAACTGATGTGAAATGGCTGGCTAGTTAGCGGTGGTGCGCGCTAATAGCATTTAAATCGTTGACATCACTCGCTCTGAGACCTTGAAGTAGTTGTTCCCCTTGCCCTGCAAGGGCCGTGGCGCGATGGGTAACGATGCTTCGTGGGTATCAGTTGTCTATGTGTGCAGAGGGTCCCTGTTTCGAGCCCAGGTAGAGGCGAGGAGAGGGACGGAAACTATACTGTTACATGTGTAAGGGCTATTTGACCAAGAAGTAGAGTGATGGAGTGCTGCATCAGATGACCTGGCCTCCACAATCAATTGAGATGGTTTAGGATGAGTAGGAACGCAGAGTGAAGGAAAAGCAGCCAACAAGTGTCTCAGCATATGTGGGAACTCCTTCAAGACTGTTGGAAAAGCAATCCTCATGAAGCTGGCTGAGAGAATGCCAAGAGTGTGCAAAGCTGTCATCAAGGCAAAAGGTGGCTACTTTGAAGAATCTAAAGTATATTTTGATTTGTTTAACAGTTTTTTGGTTACTACATGATTCCATATGTGTTATTTCATAGTTGTTATGTCTTCACTACTATTCTACAATGTAGAAAAATAGTAAAAATAAAGAAAAACCCTTGAATGAAGAGACTTATATCTCTGTCCAAACCTTTGACTGGAACTGTATATATAAAAATATATATATTAAATACCTGTTTTGCATGCTATTTTGGCATTAATAAGTGCCACATATCAGTTTGCAAACAATGTAAAAAAATATATATTAATTGCGTAAATAAAGCCGTATACGAACTCTTTTTTGCTTAATTGAGTAAGGCAACTCCAAAATGCAGGTGTTTCAGCCTAGCTCAGTGCTTTCTGTAGTGGTGGGGCAGCCAGTCGAAAAACATAGGGTCATAGGGGTTGGTATTCTTTAGTTGCGCCGTGATTGTCTCAGTGTTCTGTCACTTATGGGGACTCTACATCACAGCAAAATCTACAGGGAGAGATAGAACATTCAAGCCCCTTGGGTGCTGCCATAGATTTACATTAGAAGTGCCCATCCAAGAAGGCTCAAGGTCATTGGCCACAGATAAAATAACATCAAATCACGTTATAGCTACCGTAGCTTTGATTGGACTGATCATGTCAGCATCATACTAGCAATCTAGACAAGCAGTCATCAACATTAATCATGATGACAATCTACTGGCAGAAATTACTGACGTCATGATTCAACATTGTTTTTTTTCTGAGTTCCCAGTTGTCGTGAAAGCACCATAAATACAGAGAATGCCAGACGTTAATGACACAATTTGATGACAACATTTTGCCACAAGAAGGACCGCCGTGCCACCTTCCTGTTCAAGTGAGCACAGCACAACAAGATGAGTCCAAAAATATCTTGTAAGCTGCTGCATAAATTATGCCAGGGAGATATGTATACTGTAGCTAAGAAAGTAATACTAAGTTTATGTTGTGTAGTAAGCTGTTAGTAGCCCATGTGCCTCACCCTAACAATTTCGTCCCTTTCCCCCTCATAACTTAGTCTACTGTTCTGACTTGGTGGTGTACATGTAGCCTATAGCCTGTTTTACAGAAATGTCATCATCAAATATTGGAAGAGCTTTCATTGTCTGCTTATATGCCCCCTTCATTTAACCTACGGTTCTGACTTGGTGTACAGGGAGAATACTGTAAGAATGGCACATGTTCTGAATTCTGTCGCTGTACACTTCAAAAGTGCTGAACAACAAGGAGACAAGCGAGACAAGGTTCCGCTGACAGCCAGGTGTAGCGGTGGTAAGGATTCACTCCATGGTGCTGAAAAGAAAGCTCTGCTGTTGGGACAGGTTTATGTATGCCCTAACAGTTTGTGGGCACCGTTTGCCACCACTATAGCGCAATTAATGTATTGTTTAGTGTTGTGTAGTGGCTTTGCTGGCATGCTTCAAAACATTTTTAATTTTTTTTGCCCCACCAAGATTTACATGCTAAAACCGCCATTGATATTAATGCCCACGATTTTGGATTCAGATGTTTAACGAGCAGGTGTCCACATACTTTTGGTAATGTAGTGTATACAGTGGGACACAAAAGTACTGACACCCTTCATAAAGACAAGCAATAATTATATAAAATAAATAATTCAAATACTGAGCTATATTGTATGCTCCAAAAAAGTGTGAAATTATATTATTTTATACTAACAAGTATTTATTTTTGTTTCATAAAAGTAGAGGTCAAACTTATGAACAGCCCTAAAGATTCTTATAAATAAAGTAGTCAAAATGTTTAGTGTTTGGTCACATATTCCTAGCATGCAATGACTACATCAAGCGTGTGTCTCTACAAACTTGTTGGATGCATTTACTTTTAGTTTTGGTTGTGTTTCAGATTATTTTGTTCCCAATAGAAAGTAAAGGTAAATTATGTATTGTGTCATTTTGGAGTCACTTTAATTGTAAATAATAATAGAATATGTTTCTAAACACTTCTACCTTCATGTGGATGATACCATGATGACGGATAATCCTGAATGAATCGTGAATGAAGCAAGAAAGTTACAGAGGGTCAAAGATCATACCCCCAAGACATGCTAACCTCCCGTGTTATTGGTAATGGTGAGAGGTTTAGCATGTCTTGGGGGTATGATCTTTGACCCTCTGTAACTTTATTTTTCCAAATATGTCTGTGTCTGGACATGAATTTGATGCTAACAGGAGTTTCTACCCATCCAGGAGTTTAAACCACGACATGGGCATCGTCATAAATAAATGCTGCTCCTTATTATCTGTACTTTGTCAACGTTACGAGGCAGACATACAACTCTATATGGAACACACACAGCAACAAAAGTAGTGCTCTTCATAGGGAATAGGGTGCCATTTGGGAAGAAGCCATTGTAACAATATGTTCTCTAGTCGCCCCTTTCCTTTAGCAGGTTTATGGAAAGCTACACCAGAATCACTCATGTACTTTAAAGCCTTTGAAGAGTCTATGCTCACATCGCTCAGTCTGGTTTTGCTTCAGCTAATATGAGGAGAAAGCAGAAACGAGGCACACAGGTTAGCAACGATCTCTTTCATTTCTTTCAAATATTTTATAAAAGCTTTTAAAAATAGCTCATTTTGATCCTTTAATAATACTGTGAAGGCGTTGCTTACAGAAATGTAACATATCTTAAGTTCCAGTGCAGACAATGGTAAAGTGGTAATACATTTCCTACTGCTTTATTTCCGCATAAAAATCCTTGACATACTGTATTTACAAACTCAAAACATAATTTTGTACAAAAGTGATTATTATACCTCTCTCCGCCCAACGTGGACACAAACAATGACATTGAAGAACTCAACACTTCTTTGGTCTCTTCAGGACCATGTCATCATACAAAGGTGTTTCTTGACAGTGGTCAAGAAAGCGTCCATGACAGTTTCACTGTAACACCCTACTGGTCCTTCCAGTGTAGGAGGTGCTTGTAAAGGAAGATGAGGATGGGATAAACCTTTGGAAAGTTTACGATGGTGTCGATTTCCAAACAACATCGCCATTCACATGTAATTTAGCTGTGAACTGATGGGCTCACAGACAGAACAGTCTCAAACTAGACTTGAGCTCTCTTGGTAGAGAGAAACATCATTGCTGTAGAAGAAGCTCCACTGATTCCTCCTAATACATCACTGTCTCCCATAGTGCAAAACCTTGAAATCAAGTAGTCAGTGAAATCTGTGTAAAGTACCTCTGTGGACATTGCTTTCCTCATGGCAAAAATACATCATACAGTGCATTCAAATAATTATTTCATACCTCAATAATCTTAGAAAACCTTCTCAAAAAGAGACAGAAAAAGGAGTTTAAATGTCAGATCTGTGTCTGGATACACTGGTCTAGGAATCTATTTAATTAGATGTAAGGCAAACAGTTGATAAGGTGTATGTTTAGCAAACTCATTCTCAGAAAATCTGGGATATAGCAACAAAAAGTCTCAATTGCCTCACATTTCCGCAACCCAATTGCTTCTAATGGGTGAAATAAATAGAAAATAACAAACAATGTTCTTCCCCTTTACCACAAGGGGATTGTTAGGGCAAAGAGGAGCGTTGGAGTCTGCAACCACTGACGGCGTGAACCACTTGTTGCATGCCACACAGCAGCCATTACAGCACGGCCAGGTCGTGGCAAGACTTGGCGCGAACCTTCAGCGCCATCTTCTTGTTGTTCTTGGCCACCAGGCGGTCTAGAAAGCGGCGGGCCTTCTTGGTGAGGCTCTCCTTACGCTTGTAGACGGAGCGCCGGCGCTCGTTGGTCTCCTTGCTGTCTCGCCGCAGGCGAATCTGCCGGACGATGCCCTCGAAGAGCTCGTGAACGTTGTGGTGGAGCGAAGCAGATGTCTCTATGAATTTGCAGTCGAACACCACAGCACACGCACGACCCTCTAGGAGAGAGCAGAGCACAGAGGAAGAAAGGGTCAAACGAGAGGTGTTTAAGTGTGAGAGGTCGACATTAGATTAATGTCTGGGTCTGACAACTTGGTCTGACAATTTAAAATAAATAAAGAAGCCACACAAGGCAACCAATACATGTACCACGTTTTTTTTGCAGAGGATTATATACACAAAATGGACTCGTTTCCATTCCATTGGTCCTCTATTGGTAGGCAAGTGGCTGGAGGGAAAAACAAGTGACATGGGCACTCTGTGCCATACATTCAATCATACACAATGTCCACATATTTAGAAATATACAAAAAAATCCCTGGATCAGGTGAAACTTCTAACATAAATCCATTTGATCCATTGTTCCAGAATTAGAACAAGCTTATTCTCACCTGCAAAACATTGACCAAATCATCAAGAATTATAGTGACATTGTTAAATACAGTGTTAGTATATGAGATGTGTGCTGTAAATCCAACTCTTGAAATGTTAAATGAACAGTCCACAGTCTGTCGTGTGGACTGCAACATTTGATATGTGATTTCAATGTTCTGTAGTTTTGACTATGAAGTCCACAGAAAATGCAACACGAACTGTTGTAAAGCCAAACTATTTTACTCTCTATTATAAGCAGAGCGCTGCTCATATTGCTTAAATGGCTGTCATCAAATCACTGTTCAGAAGAAGATGTGGAGAGATGCTTTAATGATAACATCATTATCATTGGAATCAACGTTACCTTCTACAGCCACTTCTCTGGAGCGGACCAGGTCACTTTTGTTGCCCACGAGGATGATGGGAATGTTCTCGGCCTGCCGTATGCGCCGCAGCTGGATGCGTAACTCGGAGGCACTCTCGAAGCTGGTGCGATCCGTGATGGAGTAAACTATGACGTAGGCGTTGCCCACCTGCATACAGTAGTCCTGGACCCACTTCTGATCTTCCTCCTGAGAGAAACAAATGAAAACTGTTATCCAACAGAAATAAAGTTCAACATTCACCAACAATAGACATATTTGGGGGCTCGCCAGGATCTGGACTTTGATATAGCATGTGTTCTTTGATGTTATCATTGAAGCCAACCTTGATGTCAAATATAACCTTGTCCATTTAAAAGATTAGTGATGGTCAACATGAAGTTTTAACTTCCTTATTCGAAAAAGGGTAAATGCAAATTGTGACAGATGGACCCAAGCGGATTTCTATGTATTTGTGAATACAAAACTCTGGTTTCCAGGGATGGCATTGGTCAAACATACAGTACATTTATCTGACTTTCTGCCTCTAAAAAACACTTGGTGCCCTTAAACACAGTCAAACCACTGTCCTTATAGACATCATTATGTCCTTATATCTCCTCTTACCAGGTACAGACAAGTCAACACGCAGCCTGGCCTGCATGCTTCACTCCCCAGCTGTAATCAATACTGGAGTAATTAGGCCCCACAGCCATCAGTGTCCCATACAGACGCTTGCCCCATACCACTGGAGCCATGCACTACTCACTGACTCCAGCACAACCAGGATTCACCCCACTTTGGGGGGTGAGTCAATGGGGTATTGCTACAGGCACACATATATTTTTCCACAATGACAGGTTGCCCTTTAGGTATCATAGTTGTTTTGAAGAGAATAGAATGGAGGCTTATGGTTCAGTGGGTTGTTTCAAGCACAAGAGGATTTTTTAAGTTTCTCTACGTCAGTGTTTGTGTTCTCTCGAGTGCCATCAAGTACACCATGTATCTTTTTACTTTTTGGGAAATTTTACCCCCGTTTTCTCTCCAATTTCGATCTGGTCTTATCGTTGCAACTGCCCAATGGGCTTGGGAGGCGAAGGTCGAGTCATGCGTCCTCCGAAACCCACCAAACCGCACTTCTTAACACGCACCCCCTTAACCCAGAAGCCAACTGCACCAATGTGTCGGAGGAAACACTGTTCAACTGACGACCGAGGTCAACCTGCAGGCGCCCGGCCCGCCACAAGGAGTCGCTAGAGCGTGATGAGCCGAGTAAAGCCCCCTCGGCCAAACCCTCCCCTAGCCCGGACGACGCTGGGCCAAACCCTCCCCTAGCCCGGATGACGCTGGGCCAAACCCTCCCCTAGCCCGGGCCAATTTTGCGCTGCCCTATGGGACTCCCGATCACAGGCGGTTATGACACAGCCAAGGAACGAACCTGGGTCTGTAGTGACGCCTCTAGCACTGCGATGGAGTGCCTTCGACCATGGGCCACTCGGGAGGCCCCATACACCATATATCTTGAAGGTAAACAAACTAAATAGATGAAGTTATAGAACTTGGTTTTTCCTGTTTTTCTTGTTAAAATGTGTATTTTTTCTACCTTTTTTACTTTGAAAAGAGTCTTGTTGCAAGAAGACATCATATTAGCCACTACTGTGCAATCCATTTTTTATTGACAAAACCAGGTTCATGGTTATTGTCGTACCTGTTTCTCGTTCTCCCAGGTGTCCATGACGATGAGGATGGTCTCTTCCCCATCCACAGTCATGGTTTTCTCATAGGTGTCCTCTAAACCAACAAACAATAGCCAGGAAAGAGATTAGAAAATATGTTATTATTTCATACTGTACGTTCCTCAATAATGTTGGAAAACATTCTAAAAGGAAGACAGAAAAAGGAGTTGAAATAGTTACATCAGATGGTGGATAGGCAAGAAAAAGTATGTGAACCCTTTGGAAGAACCTAGACTTGCATCAATTGGTCATAACATTTTATCTGATCTTCATCTAAGTCACAACAATAGACAAACACAGTCTGCTTAAACTAATAACACACAAACAATTATATGTTTTTACGTCTTTATTGAACACACCGTGTAAACATTCACAGTGTAAGGTGGGAAAAGTATGTGAACCCTTGATTTTAATAACTGGTCGACCCTACTTTGGCAGCCATAACCTCAACCAAACGTTTTCTGTAGTTGCAGACCAGACCTGCACAATGGCCAGGAGGAATTTTGGATCATTCCTCTTTACAAAAGTGTTTCAGTTCACAGATATCCCAATATTCTTGGGATATCTGGTGTGAACCGCTCTCTTGAGGTCATGCCACAGCATCTCAAATCGGGTTGAGTTCAGGACACTGACTGGGCCATTCCAGAAGGCGTATTTTCTTCTGTTGAAACCATTCTGTTGTTGATTTACTTCTGTGTTTTGGGTCGTTGTCCTGTTGCATCACCCAGCTTCTGTTGAGCTTCAACTGGCGGACATATAGCCTTACATTCTCCTGCAAAATGTCTTGATAAACTTGGGAATTCATTTTTCCTTCGATGATAGCAAGCTGTCCAGGCCCTGAGGTAGCAAAGCAGCTCCAAACCATCATGCTCCCTCCATTATAGGTTACAGTTGGGATGAGGTTTTGATGTTGGTGTGCTGGGCCTTTTTTTCTCCACACAGTGTTGTGTGTTCCTTCCCAAAAACTCAACTTTACTTTAATCTGTCCACAGAATATTTTGCCAGTAACTCTGTGGAACATCCAGATGCTCTTTTGCGAACTTCAGACGTGCATCAATGTTTTTTTGGACAGCAATGGCTTCTTCCGTGGTGTCCTCCCATGAACACCATTCTTGTTTAGTGTTTTACGTATCGTAGACTCGTAAACAGAGATGTTAGCATGTTCCAGAGATTTAATTAAGTCTTAAGCTGACACTCTAAGATTCTTCTTAACCTTATTAAGCATTCTGCACCATGATCTTGCAGTCATCTTTGCAGGACGGCCACTCCTAGGCAGAGTAGCAACAGTGGTGAACTTTCTCCATTTATAGACAATTTGTGTTACCGTGGACTGATGAACATCAAGGCTTTTAGACATACTTTTGTAACCCTTTCCAGCTTTTTGCAAGTCAACAACTCTTAATCTTGGGTCTTCTGAGATCTCTTTTGTTCGAGGCATGGTTCACATCAGGCAATGCCTCTTTTGAATAGCAAACAAACATTTTGTGAGTGTTTTTTATAGGGCAGGACAGCTCTAACCAACATCTCCAATCTCGTCTCAATGATTGTACTCCCGGTTAGCTGACTCCTGACTCCAATTAGCTTTTGGAGAAGTCATTAGCCTACGGGTTCACATACTTCCCCCAACTTACACTGTGAATGTTCCAATAATGTATTCAATATAGATGAGAAAAATACAATAATTTGTGTGATATTATTTTAAGCAGACTGTGTTTGTCTGTCGTTGTGACGTACATGAAGATCAGATCTCATTTTAGAACCAATTTATGCAGAAATCCAGATCATTCCAAAGGGTTCACATACTTTTTCTTGCCACTGTAGTGTACAAATAACCTAGTTGGCCTGCTACTTTTGCTAAACATTCAAATACAACTCTTAGGGACGGTTACCCAGACATCGATTAAGCCTAAAACTAACTAAACTAACTAGACTAAACATCACTTTCAATGGAAATTCTCAGTTGAACATGCTTTTTAGTCCAGGGCTAGGCTTAGTCTGTGTCCGGGAAACCACCCCTACATCTTGTTGTAAATACAGAACGGATCTTTACATGTCACCTCCTACTACTATATGTCTACAATTGGTTGCAGTCATTTGGAAATATCTCTCTATATATGAGACACACACACACACACACACATAAAGAACAAGCCCAGATTATATATATACAGTGCCTTGCGAAAGTATTCGGCCCCCTTGAACTTTGCAACCTTTTGCCACATTTCAGGCTTCAAACATAAAGATATAAAACTGTATTTTTTTGTGAAGAATCAACAACAAGTGGGACACAATCATGAAGTGGAACGACATTTATTGGATATTTCAAACTTTTTAACAAATCAAAAACTGAAAATTGGGCGTGCAAAATTATTCAGCCCCTTTACTTTCAGTGCAGCAAACTCTCTCCAGAAGTTCAGTGAGGATCTCTGAATGATCCAATGTTGACCTAAATGACTAATGATGATAAATACAATCCATCTGTGTGTAATCAAGTCTCCGTATAAATGCACCTGCACTGTGATAGTCTCAGAGGTCCGTTAAAAGCGCAGAGAGCATCATGAAGAACAAGGAACACACCAGGCAGGTCCGAGATACTGTTGTGAAGAAGTTTAAAGCCGGATTTGGATACAAAAAGATTTCCCAAGCTTTAAACATCCCAAGGAGCACTGTGCAAGCGATAATATTGAAATGGAAGGAGTATCAGACCACTGCAAATCTACCAAGACCTGGCCGTCCCTCTAAACTTTCAGCTCATACAAGGAGAAGACTGATCAGAGATGCAGCCAAGAGGCCCATGATCACTCTGGATGAACTGCAGAGATCTACAGCTGAGGTGGGAGACTCTGTCCATAGGACAACAATCAGTCGTATATTGCACAAATCTGGCCTTTATGGAAGAGTGGCAAGAAGAAAGCCATTTCTTAAAGATATCCATAAAAAGTGTTGTTTAAAGTTTGCCACAAGCCACCTGGGAGACACACCAAACATGTGGAAGAAGGTGCTCTGGTCAGATGAAACCAAAATTGAACTTTTTGGCAACAATGCAAAGTGTTATGTTTGGCGTAAAAGCAACACAGCGGAACACACCATCCCCACTGTCAAACATGGTGGTGGCAGCATCATGGTTTGGGCCTGCTTTTCTTCAGCAGGGACAGGGAAGATGGTTAAAATTGATGGGAAGATGGATGGAGCCAAATACAGGACCATTCTGGAAGAAAACCTGATGGAGTCTGCAAAAGACCTGAGACTGGGACGGAGATCTGTCTTCCAACAAGACAATGATCCAAAACATAAAGCAAAATCTACAATGGAATGGTTCAAAAATAAACATATCCAGGTGTTAGAATGGCCAAGTCAAAGTCCAGACCTGAATCCAATCGAGAATCTGTGGAAAGAACTGAAAACTGCTGTTCACAAATGCTCTCCATCCAACCTCACTGAGCTCGAGCTGTTTTGCAAGGAGGAATGGGAAAAAATTTCAGTCTCTCGATGTGCAAAACTGATAGAGACATACCCCAAGCGACTTCCAGCTGTAAGAGGTGGCGCTACAAAGTATTAACTTAAGGGGGCTGAATAATTTTGCACGCCCAATTTTCAGTTTTGGATTTGTTAAAAAAGTTTGAAATATCCAATAAATGTCGTTCCACTTCATGATTGTGTCCCACTTGTTGTTGATTCTTCACAAAAAAATACAGTTTTATATCTTTATGTTTGAAGCCTGAAATGTGGCAAAAGGTCGCAAAGTTCAAGGGGGCAGAATACTTTCGCAAGGCACTGTATATATAAATAATCTGGGCTTGTTCTTTATGAATGGAAACCTGATGGAGACCTAAGGCTTGAAACCTGCTGTCAATAAACCACATGGGAGCATACACATATATCAGTGAGCTGAATCAGATTTTTTCTTATGATGAATAATTTAGGCCATTTTAAGCTTATCTGTCTTTAGTAACTAAAATATGAAGGTGTTTTGCAAAGTTTGTCAAATATATTTGACATCCAAGAACTCTACTGATGTGTTTATCCCTACTACCTATAAAAGGTGCTATGGAGTTATTACACTTTCACTACCATCTCATGATCATGGAGCTATTACACTTCCACTATGACCATGGAGTTATTACACTTTCACTACCATCTCATGATCATGGAGTTATTACACTTTCACTACCATCTCATGATCATGGAGTTATTACACTTCCACTATGACCATGGAGTTATTACACTTCCACTACCATCTCAAGACAATGGAGTTATTACACATTCCACTACCATCTCATGACCATGGAGTGATTACACTTCTACTATGAACATGGATTTATTACACTTCCACTACCATCTCATGACCATGGAGTGATTACACTTCTACTATGAACATGGATTTATTACACTTCCACTACCATCTCATGACCATGGAGTTATTACACTTCCACTATGACCATGGAGTTATTACACTTCCACTATGACCATGGAGTTATTACACTTCCACTACCATCTCATGACCATGGAGTTATTACACTTTCACTACCATCTCATGACCATGGAGTTATTACACTTCCACTACCATCTCATGACCATGGAGTTATTACACTTCCACTACCATCTCATGACCATGGAGTTATTACACTTCCACTATGACCATGGAGTTATTACACTTCCACTACCATCTCATGACCATGGAGTTATTACACTTCCACTATGAACATGGAGTTATTACACTTCCACTACCATCTCATGACCATGGTGTTATTACACTTCCACTACCATCTCATGACCATGGAGTTATTACACTTCCACTATGACCATGGAGTTATCACACTTCCACTACCATCTCATGACCATGGAGTTATTACACTTCCACTACCATCTCATGACCATGGTGTTATTACACTTCCACTACCATCTCATGACCATGGAGTTATTACACTTCCACTATGACCATGGAGTTATTACACTTCCACTATGACCATGGAGTTATTACACTTCCACTACCATCTCATGACCATGGAGTTATTACACTTCCACTATGAACATGGAGTTATTACACTTCCACTACCATCTCATGACCATGGAGTTATTACACTTTCACTACCATGTCATGACATGGAATTTTCGATGTGGAAAAAATCATTGAGCCATGTCTTGTTTAGTCTGATGAGATCCTCCTTGCCGTCATGACAGGGAGACTAAAACACACTTTGGCCAAGAGTGAAAGAGCTTGTTACATTTTCCACGTTCAGCTCTAACCTTATTGTAAAAGCCACAAGACAATGACAAATGGTCCGGCAAACCTTTTAGAAGTTGAGGTCGTTGAGTTGAAGTTACAATATAGGTCAAAACCTGTAAACAAGCAATCAAGTAATATGTCTAGTAATATGCCTACATTGGCATGAGTTGTAATCTCCTCGTAATCCTGTTCTGTCCTCATAAAACACTTGCCATTCATCACACCAGCTCTAAACTAACCAAGGAGTCCACTTGAAGAACAGCTCAGTTGCTGCCAGTGTGACAAGCTAAGTGACAAGACACTAAAAATAACAATAACACCACCAGTCAGTGACAGGCTGAAAACAGATGTCAGAGCGGGTGGGGGTGGGGAGGTGTCATAGGGGAGCCCTTATCTTTCTGAAGAGCTGGGACACACACACACAACTGCCATGTCAGCAGAACCTGAACCTAACCTCACCATCCAGCAAAGATAAACAAGAGAGCTGAGCCCACACATCCACCCCCTCTCTCGCTCACTAGAACATACAGGGGCAACCCCTCTCTGCGTCTTATCATTCATCTCTGTCCTGTTTGGGATAGCCTCTTTAGGAATTCCATCTCCTTACAATACCTCTCTCCAGTAGGAGTTCCCATCTTCTGTCTGGCTGTGTCTGCACATGCTTTGGCATTTGGCAAAATACATGTACAGTACAAAGATTTTGAAAAAGTTTTCCTCTAATCTTTTGGAAAAACACAGGCTATATCTATCTAAATTATGAGGTTATGGAAATACATGTCCTCACATCACCTCAGGAATTATTTCCAGTAAAATAAACTTTACATCACAATATCTTAGGCTGCGTTTACACAGGCAGCCCAATTCAAATATTTTTTTCACTAATTGGTCTTTTGACCAATCAGATCAACTCTGAAAATATCTGATGTGAAAAGATCTGAGGTGATTGGTCAAAAGACCAATTAGGGGAAAAAATATTTTAATTTGGCTGCCTGTGTAAATGCAGACAATGTGACCATATCAGTAACCACAGAGATGCACTGGGCCTAGTCAGTGCATATTCCAATTGCACACATTATAATAATCATGTAATATCACATTTGATGGGGGAACTCCATTCCCAGTTTATCAGAGCCTCAAAATGTAGCTCATTGAAAACAACCACTGAGGCTATTCCCTATTTCAGGGATCATCAACTAGATTCAGCCACAGGTAGATTTTTTTATTGAGCGGATGGTCAGGGGGCCGGAACATAATTACAAATAATTTGTAAACTGCAAATCGACCTCAAGAAGCCCAAACAGATATAACATTTGAACAAAACATAATAATTTCAAGCCTTGCTTACATTTGTATACGATCACATATCTCTCTACTATGTGTGGGAATACTTGGAACAGATTTCCAAAATGAAAATCACTTGGTGCTGATGTGCAGGTGTTTTTACAGTCTTTTATGTTGAACAACTTGCAGGGGGGGGGCAAATAAAATCACCCACGGGCTAGCAGTTGGGGAACCCTGTCCTATTTAGTTCACTACTTTTGAACAGGGCCCAGGGATCTGGTCAAAAGTAGGACACTATGCACTATGTAGGGAATAAGATGCAATTTGGGATACATCGTTTGAGAAATGACTAAATAGAACAGGGTCCTTCCTGGGTGGCGATGTCCTGTCCCAGCGGGTCTCCCTGACACACAGCCCTTCTGACAGCTGATGGGTCTCTCCACAACAACAGGGCCACTCATAACATTCAGCTAGGCTGCATCCCAAATGGAACCCTATTCCCTTTATAGTGTACTACTTTTGACCATAGCCCTACGTTAAAAAAAAGTAGTGCACTATTAAAGGAAAATAGGATGCCATTTGGGATGCATCTTCAGCCAGTCACTCCCATCCACGGCCATCAGCAATGACTCGACACACACAGGTCACAACAACATGAACCTCTCACAAATGAATGAAGCCACTGTCTAGGCTACCCTATCATGCATGACCAAAAAGTTTCATTATTCATTTGTTATGAAATTGAGAACTATAGAGAAATTGGTATTTTAAAAGGACAACCTCCACAAACCACATCACAGCTGGATGCCCAAATGCATGGGTCAATACAAGCTGCCAATCAACGCTTTGAGGTCACTCACTTCTACATGTGCCAGTTATAGGAGTTCCATAAATGTAGCTGTGACCGGTTAGCCAAGGTTATCAGGGATAAGGCAATGTCAGAGACAATTACTGAAAGTCATTGTTAAAGAGATACATTCATGAATTAACTAATTTAATAACCAATTAGTCATTAGTGGATTTTAATTAGGAGAAAAGGAATTTATTTTAGGTTACTGATAAGAGATTGACAAAAAACGATCCAATAGTTGTGATAGTAGGCTATACACACCATAAATAGCCTTGTAATAATCATTGGAATTGTGCTTAGTAAAAAAACCCACCTCCTGTATGGTCGTGAGCATCCTTCTCCTGTATGCCAGCAAAGATATTGGCAAGACTCGACTTTCCAACACCGTGGTCTCCTAGCAAAACAACGCGGTATAAACATTCTGCTCCCGAGCCATCCGAGTCATTGTCTGAGTCATCAGAAGACCAATTGGCGCGGCAGTGGAGAGACTTGTCTCCGGGATGGTATGAGGCAGACTGGCAGAGCGGAGGGTGATGGAGGTCGGCTGGCGGGTCTCTGTCTCTCGGCCCCGGCTGATGAGAGGCAGGGATAGGAGTACTTGCCCTTCTCCGCAAAGTCTCTTTGCCCTCTCTCTGGGTATGTGTCATCTTGGCGAGAAGGCAAAGAACATTCCTTAAAAAGAAGAATAGAGTATGCAGCATAATCAGGTGATAAAGTCATAATGTACTATAGAACAAAAAATAGCACATAGCCTACTGGAGTGAAAATAGCACTGAAACATAACATTGTCTTTCATTTACTCACAACTGTAGCCATGAATCTTCTAATTGTGTCCAGTATTCTCCATTTCAGAGCAAAGCACAGACTACACCATAGCCTAGTAAAGTTTTCGCGCGTCGGAGAGCCGTGTGCGAGCTGTCATTCTGTTCTTGTAACAAGACAAGCTTCCAATGTTTCAATCAGTTTTGTTACACTTGTATAGAATAGCTGATGGGACATTGTAACAGTATACACTGGAGTCATGGCAACAGCCTGCAAAGTTCCACAACCCTGTTAAAAATTTAAGAGTGGAATCAGGGGTCGCTCTCTCTGTTCTTCTACTCACATCTTTCTGTCTCTCTTTCCTCTCTGTCTCCCTCTCCGTCTCACACACGAACACACACACACACACGTTCAAAGGCATTCAGAGCCAATGTTTCAGATCACCTCCAGTGATAACACTAAGACGTAGCCATAGCGTAGCCTACTTCAAATATTTGGAAAACTCGAAGCACCACTAACTTTGTCAGTCAACAACTAAATAATGTAATAGGGACGGCCGGCGGTTTAATAATTTCAATATAATATTTTTGCTGTCATGAACCAAAGTTTTCGTGAAAAGCTATTGCACTTCCTGTCCAACAAGTTGTTGGCTACATGGATATGGCGTATGTTAATTAGGCTAATTTATTTTTCCACCAATGGATAGATACTCACCCGTGCAGTAAATCCCGCTAAACGCATGTAGGCAATGCGCGCTTGAACACGCTGCGTTTCTTCAGCGGAGCAGGTCCTTTGATGATGCGCGTGCTTCGAATCAACCCTCATTTAATTTCCTCATTGCTGCTGCAACTTTTCCCGTGTGCGAGTTCACTTTAATCTCATTGAAGAACACACCCCGACTACATGACGTGAAGTAAGTCACTTCCTGTTCTAAACTGTTAGTGTTCTCTCTTACCACAATGTTGACCTCCACAGTGCAGACATACTTAAAAGGTTCCTTTAATGTTTGCACATTGCCCACACAGGGCAACCACTGCTTTATTTACAAATCTAGAAAATTACATTTCCTGAAGAAAATATGGTGTGCTTGCTAGCTTGTTTGAAAGTATTTATTGTTGTGAAATAAGTTATAATAGTGGTAGTGACTACAGTAGTAATGGTAGTGACTGGTTATAGTTGAAAAGTAGGTAGATGTAAAAATGCATTGATTTATTGGACAGGATAGCCTGAACATGTAAAATATGGTTTAGTGTCTCTAGCTTATACAATTCAAAAGTTACTGTTGGTAGGTTAAATTATGATAATATATGTATATGTATGAAGTTATAGTTTTGAAGTTAGGATAGCCTGAATATGAGAATGTTGGTTTGGGATCTCTATGGTTCAAGAGTTACTATTGGTGAGTTATTTTATGCAAATCTACAGTAATATAGTTATAGTTGATAAATGTTTTAAATAATTTGAAGTTGGGATAGCCTGAATATGTGAGTGTTGGTTTGGTGTCTCTAGGTTGAACGGTACAAGCGTTACTGGTGGTGAGTTATTTAATGCAAATGTATAAAGTTATAATTGATAAAAGTAAACCAAACAATCAAGTTAGGATAGCCTGAATATTTTTTTATTATTTTTTTTACCATTGAAGTCTATGGGTTTTTTTTTGCCATTGAAATGTATTGGGAGCTCATTTAAATATTGATATAGTTCCAAAAGTATAAATGCTGTCAAAAATATTTTATCAAGCAAACCGAATTGGGGCAGTCTGGACATTTGGTAGTTGGTTTCATGTTAATAACTTAAATCGTTTTAAGTGCTAGAGTGGGTTAAGGAAATCAAATAATACTATAAAAGTAAATTTCCTGAAGAAAATGTGGTGGGCTTGCTAGCTTGTGAAGAATCGATCGATAGGATAGGATAGCCAGAAGTTGTTTTGGTGTCTCTAGCTTGAACGGTCCAAGAATTACTGTTGGTGAGTTATTTCATAAAATGTTATGCATTTTTTTTTACATAGTTCATAAAGGTTTTAGAGTAATTGAAGTTTGGATTGCCTGAATGTTTTATAGTTGGTATTCTAGTTTAATTGACCAAGGAGCAGGACCATTTTGATAGCAACCACTGTATTCCTATGGTTCTCATTCAAACCCATGTTCATTTATGCCCATTACAAAAAATGGTTATAGTTCCAAAAGTATACATAGTATCAAATATCCTTTGACAAACAATCTAAGTTGGGGCAGTCTGAACATATCAACTTTGGTTTGGTGTTGATAACTTAAACGGTGTAGGAGGATATAGGTCTAGAATTTTGGGGAGGTTTACCATTCAAGTCTATGGGCCTTTTTTTTGCCATTGAAATGCATTGGGAGCTCATTTAATATTGTTACAGTTCAAAAAGTAGAAATATTATCAATAATATTTTCTCAAGCAATCTGAGTTTGGGCAGAATGGACATTTGGAAGTTGGTTTCGTGTTAATAGCTTAACTACTTTAAGCTCTAGAGCGGGCTAAAGACATCAAATAACATGAGTGTGAAAGAAATCTAGAGTCCCCACCTAAATACCGAAATATGGGGACAGGATGTGTTTTATCCTTACTTCCATGTCTATTAGTACAGTATTCTGTTTAGAATTGTCAAATCAAGCCCCAGTGTTGAACTCTTTATAAAGTACAGAAATATCTTCAAAGTGAGCCCAGTCTCCACTAAAAGCACCTGTATGCTGTATGCTGCATAGTTTGTTTGAGTAAAGCAGTACACACACACACACACATCTGTAAATCAGTTTTGTCCTAACACTGTGTGGGCAGAGTTCACACCCCTAGCCACAGACCAGAGAACGTTCCCAGGAAGTTGTATTTTCTGAGGCTTGGCTGAATGTTTTCCAACTGAAAAAAATAAGTAATCAAACCAGTCGGCCGTAAGATGGCCAGATGAAGGCCTTGCACCGAAAGCCAGCTTCTTTCCCACACTTAAGTAAATTACAGTCAGAGACTTCCCAAAACTACAGTTACAGGGTCTGAGGAGATTTGTAAAGAAGGGGAGGGTTTGAAGTGGTTACTCTCACTGGGGCACTTACTGTGGAGAAAAAAAAGCAAACAACAGAACATATTCTAAATATTAAACAGGATTTTCTGTGGACCGGCACATTGAAGAATGTGATAATGGGCAGTAAATTACATTCAACTGGCAATTATAGCTGAATGAAATCACACCAATAAACATATTATATGCTCATTGGAGAGGTTTTGATACAATTGCATATGATTCCACTGCACAAAAAAAGAGAAGAAAGAATATGCAAAGGATTTGAAATTGAACCATGGAGGTATTTATTAGAAATGTTCACAAATGTTTATTGGCCCCAGTTGACTGGTATTACAATGCAGAACTTGGTTTAAGAAGATTGGGCACTGTAGTAGGAGAAGATGGGCACTCAGTATAACAGAAATTATGGGGTTGTGCCAAGAAGAGCCCAGCAGGTTTAAATGCAGCCGAGCGACACACAAGTCGTGCCTCTCCTAGTCTGTCACACATCTAAATGGGGAGCCACTCCTCACGAGGGATGTTTAAGGTCACCTCCATATCCGGGGTGCATCTGGAATGAACACGACACACATTTAGAACCTTAATGCACACTGAACACCTTTTCCTTATGTACATACTTAGTATACATTTGGAAATGTTAATTGCTTGTGAAGGCTTAATGCCATAAGGATGAAAGTATTTTGGTGCCATTACAAAGTACCCTTCAGAAATGAAGTGATGATTAAGTATGCGCTATTCTTGATGGATACCTACAATCCTAATGAACAAATAAACAATATACATTACACACAAAATTATACAGTACATGCACATCAAGTGTGTTCCCCAATTGACATCCTATGACAGATGTACTGTAGGCCACTTTAATTCTGATGTTTAAGACCTACATTTTCCATCCTAAAAATGACGTATCTGAATGAGAACAAATGATTGGAAAGTAACATCTCCCATTGCCAAATGTAATTCTGAAATACAGAATAAACAAGCTGGCAGCCGTTTCTCCTTTGGAAGACTGTATCATATCACAGAAGAAGGGAAAAAAACAGGTACGTTTAAATAAACGTACTTTCTCCTCTAAAGTGACTAGAGTGAGAGAAATCAGTTGTATCTGTGTGGACTCACTATTTACCAGCCTGGAAAATTATGAGTTTAAATCAGACGGAGGCAATAAAGCTACTTCCAATTAGAACATCTGCATTTACAGTTCAATGTCATATTTATAGTAAACCTATCTTAGGCTTAAAACACGCCAGTGCTAAAAAGTTGTCATTGCTAAGTGAGATTCAGGAGGTTTTCCAAAAACATTGTAATTTCGGCAATACCCTAATTCAACATTAAATCTCCCTTATATAAAATGTCACGTGAAATTAACGTATTCCCCAGAGGGGAACATTTTATGGTTGAATATTTGATGAGTTGTAGGTATGAGGGATTTTCATGGTCTACAGCGTGGAGTGTCATCTTGCTTTGGAACAGGCTGGGGGGAAATTTGAGCACCTTATTAACCTTTAATGTCAGACTGGGATTCACTCCGCTCTGCTGTGCTTCTTCATTTAAATTTAAGATGGCGCTACAAGTCTGTTTTCAACCCTGGGTAATATTAGATGGTGATACCCCATTACTCTTTCCGAGACATCGATTTTGATGGAACAAGGAAGAGGTTAAATTCCTGTCACATGTCTATTAGTTCTGTCTAGATGGTTTTGTGACACTGATAAGATGTCAGCTAGATAAACAAGCCAACAGTTCAGTGGGTATCGACAGTATATGGTTGGTATTATGACATTGTCAAACTCTTTGCCTAGAGTTCTCAATGTACTACTCTTTGCCTAGAGTTCTCAATGTACTACTCTTTGCCTAGAGTTGTCAATGTACTACTCTTTGCCTAGAGTTGTCAATGTACTACTCTTTGCCTAGAGTTGTCAATGTACTACTCTTTACCTAGAGTTCTCAATGTACTACTCTTTGCCTAGAGTTGTCAATGTACTACTCTTTACCTAGAGTTCTCAATGTACTACTCTTTACCTAGAGTTCTCAATGTACTACTCTTTGCCTAGAGTTGTCAATGTACTACTCTTTACCTAGAGTTCTCAATGTACTACTCTTTGCCTAGAGTTGTCAATGTACTACTCTTTACCTAGAGTTCTCAATGTACTACTCTTTGCCTAGAGTTGTCAATGTACTACTCTTTGCCTAGAGTTGTCAATGTACTACTCTTTACCTAGAGTTCTCAATGTACTACTCTTTGCCTAGAGTTGTCAATGTACTACTCTTTACCTAGAGTTCTCAATGTACTACTCTTTGGTAATAGTTTCTTAAAGAAAAGAAGGCAAGTAAGTTATCATTAGTAATTGTTTTAGTTTTAGAGATGCACTTTAGACAATGTGTCTTCAGGAAAGGTTAATGGGTGTTTTAAAGTCCCCCTCAAGAACCTTTTCCAAAGCCAGATTGTCTAAAGTGCCCACCCTCATGACATGGATTGGTGATATCACACAACCTGTTAAGAGCAGCAGTGTACAGTAAAGTGCCTTCCATCACCTTGACATACTTATCTGATTTGGGGAAAACGTCTTGAAAGATGTCTTTCCTGATGTTGGTCCGTGATATTTGCAGTTCCTGGACACTCTTGATCAGCTCTCTGTTCTTATCTTCCAGCTCCGCAATTTCCTGAAATGTTGAAAGCATGAGTGAGTGACACAGAAAGGAGGAAGAAAATACCTTTTCAATTACAGTCATTTTCCGATAATGCCATGGTAAAAATAAAAATTGGGTTATTTTCACATGATGACCTGTATGGAGTTAGAGTGAGTCTGAGTCCATTATGACTAGTTGAAGTATCAAATTGGTAGAACTTTTCGTAATTATTAACCAAACCTTTTTGTGGATTCCAATTTCTTTTTTTATCGTCTGATTATGTGCGGCCATCAGTTTGACGACACAGGGAATATATGAAACATTTTGCTGAAAACAGAGAGAAAGGAGTAAAGCCATGAGAAATGGTGTCAACATCTACCCCTTCCAATAAAGTTTGACTTTAGCTCATTACAAAAAACCTCCACTGTTATTTTCACCTATAATCCAGATATGCTTCAGAAATAGACCTGTGCTGATACTTACTGAATGTTTGTATAAAACATTTTAGCGGCAAGTGAGAATCATTCATCCACAAAGAACTATAGACCTTTGTATCCTATGTATTATGTTTGTGTCGAGTGTGTGATAATAGATGTTTATTTTTATTTTTGTATACAGCAGTGCTGTGTGTCCAATTTTCCCTGAGGAACAATGAAGTAAATCCTATCCTACCTTAGCTATGACAGAGAGGACTTCCTGCTCTTCGTGTTGGGATCGTCTCTCCAGGTACACTATCTCTGTCTGGCACAGCAAGTTCACGTCCTCATTCTCATCCTGGAACCACAGGAATGAACAGCACACAACATATGAGACTACAGCCTATTGCGTTCTATTGGAGGAAGTTGCCATTGAGAGAGACCTGTTGACCTGCTGTGTCTCTTTGAGTTTCTCAATCTCTCTCTTTATCTCTGCAATGCGCAGGGCCTTGACGGGGTACTCTTTATCCTTGTAGGTCTTCAGGGTGTGGAGCTCCGCCTGGGCGTTCACCAGCTCTGCCTTCACCCCCCTCAGCTGCTCATGGAGACCTGGCAAGGTAACACACCAAGGGCTTACCCACAGACACTTCAATCATAAATGAGGGAACGGCCCTGCATGCAAACACGTCTTCCCTTTTGTGTTCCCAAACACCAATCGACCAGATTTTCCTTGCACTGTCACACATGCACACACACACACACACACACAACAATAATATTTAATATCGACATTCACAGGCACATTTACTGTAAAACAAAAGAGTATTCATAATTTACAAGCACACTTGACTTACTGTACTACTATATTTGCTTATGATTTATAATTCTCACTCTGCCAAAGGCATCTCAATTAATAAAAACTGAACTTTGTTGCCTCTGCATTTTACATTATTTATAATATCACCACTTACCCGAAAGTTTGTTCTTTGCAGCAGTCTCAGCCTCCTGGACCTCTGTCTTGGCCTGCTCCATCTGACTGTGGCTCCAGCTGTTGAATGCAGCTATAGAACTCTTACAGAGAAACAGGGTAGACTTTATTTATTCAGGGTACCAATAATATGCTTCTACAGTGGGGAGAACAAGTATTTGATACACTGCCGATTTTGCAGGTTTTCCTACGTCCTGGAGTGGCCTAGCCAGTCTCCAGACCTGAACCCAAAAGACCATCTTTGGAGGGAGCTGAAAGTCCGTATTGCCCAGCGACAGCCCCGAAACCTGAAGGATCTGGAGAAGGTATGTATGGAGGAGTGGGCCAAAATCCCTGCTGCAGTGTGTGCAAACCTGGTCAAGAACTACAGGAAACGGATGATATCTGTAATTGCAAACAAAGGTTTCTGTACCAAATATTAAGTTCTGCTTTTCTGATATATCAAATACTTATGTCATGCAATAAAATGCAAATTAATTACTTAAAAATCATACAATGTGATTTTCTGGATTTTTGTTTTAGATTCCGTCTCTCACAGTTGAAGTGTACCTATGATAAAAATTACAGACCTCTACATGCGTTGTAAAATCGGCAGTGTATCAAATACTTGTTCTCCCCACTGTATATAATGGTATGTAATGGTACAAATGGTGGTATTGGTTTACTACATTACAAGAGTCTTAGTACATCTTAACTTCTCAAGGAGAATATCAGGTTCTGAGATAACATAAAGAAAGGTGCTCACACTGTTACACTGTTATCGCCTACCCGACCGTTACAGCTGATGGTGATCTATAGTCTAACTGACCGTTACAGCTGATGGTGATCTATAGCCTAACGGACCGTTACAGCTGATGGTGATCTATAGTCTAACGGACCGTTACAGCTGATGGTGATCTATAGTCTAACTGACTGTTACAGCTGATGGTGATCTTTAGTCTAACTGACTGTTACAGCTGATGGTGATCTATAGTCTAACGGACCGTTACAGCTGATGGTGATCTTTAGTCTAACTGACTGTTACAGCTGATGGTGACCTTTAGTCTAACTGACCATTACAGCTGATGGTGATCTATAGTCTAACTGACCGTTACAGCTGATGGTGATCTATAGTCTAACGGACCGTTACAGCTGATGGTGATCTATAGTCTAACTGACTGTTACAGCTGATGGTGATCTATAGTCTAACTGACCATTACAGCTGATGGTGATCTATAGTCTAACTGACTGTTACAGCTGATGGTGACCTATAGTCTAACTGACCGTTACAGCTGATGGTGATCTATAGTCTAACGGACCGTTACAGCTGATGGTGATTTATAGTCTAACTGACTGTTACAGCTGATGGTGATTTATAGTCTAACTGACTGTTACAGCTGATGGTGATCTATAGTCTAACTGACTGTTACAGCTGATGGTGATCTATAGCCTAACTGACCGTTACAGCTGATGGTGATCCATAGTCTAACTGACTGTTACAGCTGATGGTGATCTATAGTCTAACTGACTGTTACAGCTGATGGTGATCTATAGTCTAACTGACTGTTACAGCTGATGGTGATCTATAGTCTAACTGACTGTTACAGCTGATGGTGATCTATAGTCTAACTGACTGTTACAGCTGATGGTGATCTATAGCCTAACTAACCGTTACAGCTGATGGTGATCTATAGCCTAACTAACCGTTACAGCTGATGGTGATCTATAGTCTAACTGACTGTTACAGCTGATGGTGATCTATAGTCTAACTGACTGTTACAGCTGATGGTGATCTATAGTCTAACTGACTGTTACAGCTGATGGTGATCTATAGTCTAACTGACTGTTACAGCTGATGGTGATCTATAGTCTAACTGACTGTTACAGCTGATGGTGATCTATAGTCTAACTGACTGTTACAGCTGATGGTGATCTATAGTCTAACTGACTGTTACAGCTGATGGTGATCTATAGTCTAACTGACTGTTACAGCTGATGGTGATCTATAGTCTAACTGACTGTTACAGCTGATGGTGATCTATAGCCTAACTAACCTAACCCCCAAAGTGTGCACATTTAGTTTTTTGCCCTAGTACTACACAGCTGTTTCAAATAATCAAAGCTTGATGATGAGTTAGTTATTTGAATCAGCTGTGTGGTGCTAGGACGAAAACTGTTCTTCTATCATATCTACAGTATACTTGGTACTTCTGTAGTTCTATCATATCTAGAGAATACAGTTACATACGAGTGCAGTAGAATAGACAGTGAGATGCTTGCCCAATCTATTTGCGTGAGTACTAGGACACAAGTGTGTCCTGTCGTCAATAGAGCAGATATAGAGGAATAGAATGACATAGATTCTATGTACTCACCCCTAATTTGTCATGCCGGATGAGGAATTCCCTGGCACTGGACACTGACTGTCTGTCTGTGCTGTCTATCTCCCCGGCCATACGGACGTTGCTCTCCTGCAGCAATGCACAGTGCTTCTCCAGCTCCACTAGGGCCTTCTTCCTCGACATAATCAGCAACTGAAAGTGGTTGTTATTTGTTTATTTACATGTCAAATTAAATACCTTTCCTATTTATGCAGTATTGTGTTTTAAGTGTAGATCTTGTGGTCTGGTGCACACTTTATAACGTGTCTCTAAATCACACCTCCCTTGTACTTGATTGATCAATTAAGGTCACTAATTAGTTAGGAACTCCCCTCACCTGGTTGTCTTAATTGGACACAAATTAAAAGGAAATAATAAAAACTAGCAGAAACTATGCCGTCCATGTAATAATTTTGATACAGCTGGTCTAAATCTATTACTGCCATGGATTATTTCTTATGGCGTATTACTCCCTCTAGTGGTTGACTGTGGCTATCGACTCAACATGATGACAGGAACGTCTACTATTCAATAGCTGAGGATTTTACTGATCACTTAATTAATGTCTTATAAATACGTTCAGTGTTTTGATATTTTCTTGTTTCTTCAAAGTGATGGGGTCCAGCTTCACTCTTTCGTTCCTCCTCCGTCGAGAGAGTCGTCCCATAGATGACGCAGTGGACTCTTCATGGCCAGTGTTGGGGTGAGACTTCCCTGTCAAAGGCAAAACATGAAGTCAACCATTTTAGTTAATTTCCCATTGACAATTTATGCCTTCTGCATCATATGAAGCTGGATTTTCATTCAGTGAATCTTTTCATTCCAGCATGTCAACCTAATCTCCTCAATTTAACATATTTTACATTCAAAGATGAGTTCATAGTTTACCTGGCTTGTCGGTTGTTGGAAAAAAGTTATGGGTGGCAGAGGAGGTCCCACTCTCCTCTCTCCCTGTCGCTGGAGAACGCTCGCTTGGTGAGCCAGTAGTCTTGTTGTGCAGTGGGGGCAGAATCACCCAGGGAGGGGGCTCTGTCTTGCTCCTGTTGCATCTCTCCCACTTGCTGTAATCCTAAACAGATATTACTACTTTGTATTGTGTGTGTGTGTGTGTGTGTGTGTGTGTGTGTATGTGTGACTTATGTCTGTCTGTCTGCCTCTCTGTCTGTCTATATATGGTTCTGTCTCTATCTTCTATGTATGTATGTATGTATGTATGTATGTATGTATGTATGTATGTGTGTGTGTATATATATATATATATATATATATATATATATATATGTGTGTGTGTGTGCTCATCATCATGACAATGAACTTACCAATTTCTTGAAATCTTCCTTCAGTGACTTGACAAGATGGTTTGGCAGTACATTCATTATGTTTTTACATCAATACGTCGTAATACATTTATTCCAAAGCTGAACTTGGAGCATAATAAGTCATTCTAACTTTTGAAATATAAATACGACTTGCAACCTTGCAAATATATCTGTAGTCTAGCTGCATAACATAAAAGTTACTCCGGAATGTTCTGTAACGCTTCTCTTCGTCATAGCAACCACATCGACGACGAAAAAGACCGCCACCTACTGGAACATGGACGAAGCATTCTGGATTCGAATTTGGGTAACCAAAAAGGCTACACTGAGCGCGGATCCGAGAGATAAACAGACTGTAATGAAACAGCAGGGAGCAGGTCTCGAACCCTCGACCTTCGAGCCGGAGGTCCGGCGCGCTATCGACTGTGCTGCAAAAGCATGCTCGATTTCCGGGTTTATAAACCCAGGGTCGTTACAATACGTAGCAGGCAATATTTTGCCTGTATTCCTTTGTAGCTTGCATTTAGTCTACATTCTAGTTCAACCATTTATTTTGAAACAAAAATAGTAAATACAAATTTAGCAAGTTGGTGTGACAGCGATTTGCACTTCTCTGGAATGAGATAACACAATTCTTCCATAATAGTTTTTTTAATGTGATAAAGCATCGCAGAATGTCGGTGCAATCCGTACTCAATATCCGAAAAAAGTTGAGTAACAATACAATTAAAATACAGATTGTATTTTACATGAATTAAAAGCACCACTAAGCAATATCTTAAATATAAATGTGCACAATTATATTAATCTATAAAATTATCTGAATATTTTATTTATCCTTTATTTTACCAGGTAAATTGACTGAGAACACGTTCTCATTTCCTCATACATAGAGCTGCATTATAATCTTCCACTTTTATATGTTTTATCTTATTATCTGTGAACAAGTATTAGCACACAATTGTGGATAGAAAGATGAGATAATACAGCTGAAAAATAACAGGTTGTAAAAGTTGTAGAACCTGTTTACAGAACAAATAAAAAATATACAACAGATAAACATCAGTTTTGATATCACAAAATACAAGTGACAGTATAAAGTTACACAATTTTGTACAATATTCACAGACTGAACAGATGAGATTATTGTTGATTTAACCCAAACAATATTCAAGACAATGACCTAGGCACCATGTTTGCATAATAGTCCAGTAGCTGCAAGATTTTGACAAATCCTCTTGAGATTCTTGTTGTGCATCTGAAATGTCACCCTATAGTGTACTACTTATAGGAAATTGGGTGCCATGGGCTCTGGTCAAAAGTAGTGCACTGAATTGGGAATACTGTGCCATTTCAGACGTAACATTGGTCTGTGGAATATTGAATGTTTTCATCTTGAAAATGTCGACAGGTTTCAGTGTCTCATCTCGTCTTGCTCTCTTCAGTTCAGACCGCGTTGTTGTTGATGTCCATCCGGCTGACCAGCTCGGTGACCAGCGTCTGCAGCATTTGCGAGCGCAGTTTGCTGACCTCCAGAACAGCTTCGTGGTTGACTGACTCAGTGTCGTCAAACACCCTCATGCCACATTGTGTGGCTACCACCACCTCTGGTGCTGTGCTCATTCCTATGAGGAGAAGAGGAGAGGAGAGAAGATAAAAAAACACCTACTACTACATACTAGAATGTATTAAAGTGGGGACCTTCATGTTTATGAAGTAATAAAAGTCTAATGCACAAAAATGAAATCTTGAAATTGAAATTATATCTTATCATGGCAACAATCACCAACCACTTAAATAGACAAATCTATCTAGCACTGTTAGCAAGAGAACAAAAACAGATCTGGGAACATGCTAGAACCTATAATCTATCAGGAAGTTAACAAGGTTTAAGGTTGTTTGTGGTAATTAGTTAGTAGGACCCATTATAAAGTGGGAACCACTGACCTAGACTAGAAGATCTCACTCACTTGTCATCATTGGGTCCATTGAGGGGATTGAGCCCAGCCAGGCCAGGGAAGTTGATGTGATCTTTGATGATCATGATGTCCCCAACCTGGTAGCTGTCTGCCAGTGAGCCTGCTGCATCGGTCACAATCATGGTCTCCACCCCCAAGAGCTTAAATACCCGCACAGGAAAGGTAGTCTGAGAGAGAGAAAGAGAGAGAAAGAGAGACAGAGAGAGAGAGAGAGAGAGATAAGGAGAGAGAGAGACAAGGAGAGAGAGAAAATTATAGGGGTAACCCAAAACAAGTTGCAACACAACACAGAACATATCCCTTGAGATGTTACAACAGCTCATCGCAAATTCTGCCACCACATGTGCGTCTCAAATGGAAATGGTACCCTATTCCCAAATTGTGCACTAGTTATAGTGCACCAATCTATGGGCATTGGTCAGAAGTAGTACACTATGTAGGGAATAGGATGCAATTTGGGACGTAACCATGGACTCAGTTAGCTATCCTAAAGGAGGAATCGCTTATCTACAATCTCATCACTCTGAACAGAGACAGGAATAGCCTAGCAATGCTCTACAGTAGTCATACATTATGTTGACATGCATGAGAGCAGAGCTTGTCAACACTTTGTAGCAGAGCATGTCAACATCATGCAGGTTTGTTCATCTAATGAACAAATGCAGAGCTGTGGTTGTGGAAAAGTGTGAAGTTCTACTGTTTCTCATAGCCTTTCAAGGTCTTGATAAAGGCCTGGTGGGATGAAACGTCATGCTTATAATCTTAAAATTATAATACTAAATTGTGAGTGAGAGTGTTTCCCCCTGTATTCGTTTTTTCTCTAATAATGCTCTAGAATCATACCATTTAAAGGCCAGCTATACATATCAGGAACTATGTCAAGCCTCCACTAACATTCCTCCTCAAGAAAAGAAAAGTGGTGCAATATTAAGTGGAACTAAAACACTCAAATCAACATTGTTTTACATGTCATTGTTAGGTTACCTTGTTGAACGTGATGTTATGAAAATGCTTTAGAACATAATATTATACGTTTTTCGAGCGCCTCACACAAGTTGAGAGAGATGTGGTCACAGCCATATTGAAACAACGTTACGGGAATGGTAGAGCTTCCGTGAGACTACTTTGCTCATGGCTTTTCGATCAAGACTCTGATCAAGAAGTGAATATACTAAAACTACCAATTTGAGATGGAAAACCCATAAAATACTAACAGGCATGTTAACAAGCCTGTAGAGTATGGTCAAAACTGCACTTGCATAAGTTTTTGGCTCATTCAGCTGTAGGCTACATTACAATGATTTTTCACATTGGCAGGGGCATCGGATCGACTATTACTCGACATTAGCAAGCTAGCTAAATGCATGATGTCTACAATAACAAAGCATGTAGCTAGCATCGAAAAAGCATGTAAAGTCCAGTCAAAAACTATGTGGCTCAAACGCACATAGTTCCCTCCAAGCTTCAGGGCCCTAGATCTGATCCACGCCCTGTGCAACTGGATCCTAGACTTCCTGACAGGCCAACCCCAAGTTGATGAAGGTAGGCAACAACCACTGCTCTACCACGCTGATCCTCAACATGGTGGACCCACAGGGTGCATGCTCAGCTCCCTCTTGTACTCTCTGTTCATCCATGACTGCATAGCCACGCACGTCTCCAACTCCATCATTAAGTTTGCTGACGACACAACCAATGGTAGGCCTAATTACCAACAACGACGAGACAGCCTACAGGGCTGAGGTGAGAGCCCTGGCAGAATGGTGCAAGTAAAATAACCTATCTCTTGATTGTGAATGAGGAGGTGATTGTGGACTACAGGAGACAGCAGAGAGAGCATACCCTCATCCACATCGGTGGATGTGCACATCACTGAGGACCTGAAATGGTCCTTCCACATAGACAGCATGGTGAAGAGGGCGCAACAGCGCCTCTTTAACCTCAGGAGGCTGAAGAAATTTAGCTTGGCACCTAAGACCCTCATGCACCATCGACAGCATTCTGTTGGGTTGTATCACCGCCTAGGACGGCAATTGCACCGCCCGCAACCGCAGGGCTCTCCAGAGGGTGGTGAGGTCAGCCCAACGCATCACTGGGGGCACAGTGCCTGCCCTCCAGGACATCTACAGTACCCAGTGTCACAGGAAGGCCAAGAAGATCATCAAGGACCTGAGCCACGGCCTGTTCGGCCTGCTACCATCTAGAACGCATTTGCCGACGTCTGTCGGCAAATGCTCACCTTCGATGGCTGAAGTGTGCTCTTTATGGATGAATCCAGGTTGCAATGGCGTCGTGTTGGTGAGCAGTTTACTGATGTTACCATTGTGAACAGAGTGCCCCATGGTGGTGGTAGGGTTATGGTATGGGCAGGCATGAGCTACGGACAACGAACACAATTGCATTTTATCGATGGCAATTTGAATGCACAGAGATGCCGTAACGAGAACCTGAGGCCCATTGTCGTGCCATTCATCCACCGCCATCACAATGTTTCAGCATGATAATGCACAGCCCCATGTCGCTAGGATCTGTACACAATTATTGGAAGATGAAAATGTCCCAGTTCTTCCATGGCCTGCATCCTCACCAGACATGTCACCCATTGAGCATGTTTGGGATGTTCTGGATGGATGTGTACGACAGCGCGTTCCAGTTCCCAACAATTTCCAGCAACTGCGCACACCCATTGAAGCGGAGTGGGACAACATTCCACGGGCCACAATCAATAGCCTGATCAACTCTATGTGAAGGAGATTTGTCACGCTGCATCAGGCAAATGGTGGTCACATCAGATACTGACTGGTTTTCTGATCCACGCCCCTACTTTTTTGTGACCAACAGATGCAGAATTGTATTCCCAGTCATGTGAAATCCATAGATTAGGGCCTAATGAATTTATTTCAATTGACTGATTTCCTTATATGAACTGTAACTCAGTCAAGTCTTTGAAATTGTTGTATGTTGCATTTATATTTTTGTTCAGTACCAGTCAAAAGTTTGAACACACCTATTCATTCAAGAGTTTCTTTATTTTTACTATTTTCTACATTGTATAATAATAGTGAACACATCAACACTATTAAATAACACATTTGGAATCCTGTAGAAACCAAAAAAGTGTTAAACTAATTCTAACATATTTTATTGTCACGCCCTGACCTTAGAGAGCTTTTTCTGTCTCTATTTTGGTTTGGTCAGGGTGTGATTTGGGTGGGCATTCTATGTTCCTTTTCCTATGTTTTGTATTTCTTTGTTTTGGCCGGGTATGGTTCTCAATCAGGGACAGCTGACTATCGTTGTCTCTGATTGGGAACCACACTTAGGTAGCTTTTTCCCACCTATGTTTTGTGGGTAGTTGTTTTTTGTTTAGTGTTTTCTGCACCTGACAGGACTGTTTCGGTTTGCACTTTGTTCTTTTTGTTTCAGTGTTCAGTTAAATAAAAGTCATGAACACTTACTACGCTGCGCTTTGGTCCGATTCCTCCTCATCCGACGACGACACCCGTTACATTTATATTTGAGATTCTTCAAAGTAGCCACCCTTTGCCTTAATGACAGATTTGCACACTTGGCATTCTCTCAACTAGCTTCACCTGGAATGCTTTTCCAACAGTCTTGAAAGAGTTCCCACATATGCTGAGCACTTGTTGGCTGCTTTTCATTCACTCTGCGGTCCGACTCAGCCCAAACCATCTCAATTTGGTTGAGGTCAGGTGATTGTGAAGGCCAGGTCATCTGATGCAGCACTCCATCACTCTCCTTCTTAGTCAAATAGCACTTACACAGCCTGTATGTGAGTTGGGTCATTGTCCTGTTGAAAAACAAATTATAGTCCCACTAAGTGCAAACCAAATGGGGTAGAGTATCACTGTGGTAGCCATGCTGGTTAAGTGTGCCTTGAATTCTAAATTAATCACTGACAGTGTCACCAGCAAAGCACCCCCACACCATCATACCTCCTCCTCCATGCTTCACGGTGGGAACCACACATGCGGTGATCATCCGTTCACCTACTCTGCATCTTACAAGGCGCTTCGAACCAAACATCTCATTTGGACTCATCAGACTAAAGGAAAGATTTCCATCGGTTTAATGTCTATTGCTTGTGTTTCTTGGCCCAAGCAAGTCTCATCTTCTTATTGGTGTCCTTTTGTAGTCGTTTCTTTGCAGTAATTCAACCACGAAGGCCTGATTCACACAGTCTCCTCTGAACAGCTGATGTTGAGATGTGTCTGTTACTTGAACTCTGTGAAGCATTTATTTGGGCTGCAATTTCTGAGGCTGGTTACTCTAATGTACTTATCCTCTGTAGCAGAGGTAACTCTGGGTCTTCCTTTCCTGTGGCGGTCCTCATGAGAGCCAGTTTCATCATAGTACTTGGTGGTTTTTGCAACTGCACTTGAAGATACGTTCAAAGATCTTGAAATGTTCCTCATTGTCTGACCTTCATGTCTTAAAGTAATGATGGACTCTGGTTTCTCTTAGCTTTTTTGAGCTGTTCTTGCCACAATATGGACTTGGTCTTTTACCAAATAGGGCTATCTTCTGTATACCACCCCTACCTTGTCGCAACACAACTGATTGGCTCAAATGCATTAAGTAGAAAATAAATTACGCACGTTTACTTTTAACAAGGCACACCTGTTAATTGAAATGCATTGCAGGTGTTTACGTCATGAAGCTGGTTGAGAGAATGCCAAGAGTGTGCAAAGTTGTCATCAAGGCAAGGATGGCTACTTTGAAGAATCTCAAATATAAAATACATTTTCATTTGTTTAGCACTTTTTTGGTTACTACATGATTCTGTTATTTCAAAGTTTTGAAGTCTTCACTATTATTCTACAATGTAGAAAATAAAGAAAAAAATAAAGACTGAGTAGGTGTGTATATGTATATGTATGTGTATATATATGTATGTGTATATATATGTATATGTGTATGTATATATATATGTGTATATATATATGTGTATATATATGTGTATATATATATGTGTATATATATGTGTATATATATGTGTATATATGTATATATATGTGTATATATATGTATATGTATATGTATATATATGTATATATATATGTATATATACAGTGCCTTGCGAAAGTATTCGGCCCCCTTGAACTTTGCAACCTTTTGCCACATTTCAGGCTTCAAACATAAATATATAAAACTGTATTTTTTTGTGAAGAATCAACAACAAGTGGGACACAATCATGAAGTGGAACGACATTTATTGGATATTTCAAACTTTTTTAACAAATCAAAAACTGAAAAATTGGGCGTGCAAAATTATTCAGCCCCTTTACTTTCAGTGCAGCAAACTCTCTCCAGAAGTTCAGTGAGGATCTCTGAATGATCCAATGTTGACCTAAATGACTAATGATGATAAATACAATCCACCTGTGTGTAATCAAGTCTCCGTATAAATGCACCTGCACTGTGATAGTCTCAGAGGTCCGTTAAAAGCGCAGAGAGCATCATGAAGAACAAGGAACACACCAGGCAGGTCCGAGATACTGTTGTGAAGAAGTTTAAAGCCGGATTTGGATACAAAAAGATTTCCCAAGCTTTAAACATCCCAAGGAGCACTGTGCAAGCGATAATATTGAAATGGAAGGAGTATCAGACTACTGCAAATCTACCAAGACCTGGCCGTCCCTCTAAACTTTCAGCTCATACAAGGAGTCGACTGATCAGAGATGCAGCCAAGAGGCCCATGATCACTCTGGATGAACTGCAGAGATCTACAGCTGAGGTGGGAGACTCTGTCCATAGGACAACAATCAGTCGTATATTGCACAAATCTGGCCTTTATGGAAGAGTGGCAAGAAGAAAGCCATTTCTTAAAGATATCCATAAAAAGTGTCATTTAAAGTTTGCCACAAGCCACCTGGGAGACACACCAAACATGTGGAAGAAGGTGCTCTGGTCAGATGAAACCAAAATTGAACTTTTTGGCAACAATGCAAAACGTTATGTTTGGCGTAAAAGCAACACAGCTCATCAGCCTGAACACACCATCCCCACTGTCAAACATGGTGGTGGCAGCATCATGGTTTGGGCCTGCTTTTCTTCAGCAGGGACAGGGAAGATGGTTAAAATTGATGGGAAGATGGATGGAGCCAAATACAGGACCATTCTGGAAGAAAACCTGATGGAGTCTGCAAAAGACCTGAGACTGGGACGGAGATTTGTCTTCCAACAAGACAATGATCCAAAACATAAAGCAAAATCTACAATGGAATGGTTCAAAAATAAACATATCCAGGTGTTAGAATGGCCAAGTCAAAGTCCAGACCTGAATCCAATCGAGAATCTGTGGAAAGAACTGAAAACTGCGGTTCACAAATGCTCTCCATCCAACCTCACTGAGCTCGAGCTGTTTTGCAAGAAGGAATGGGAAAAAATGTCAGTCTCTCGATGTGCAAAACTGATAGAGACATACCCCAAGCGACTTACAGCTGTAATCGCAGCAAAAGGTGGCGCTACAAAGTATTAACTTAAGGGGGCTGAATAATTTTGCACGCCCAATTTTTCAGTTTTTGATTTGTTAAAAAAGTTTGAAATATCCAATAAATGTCGTTCCACTTCATGATTGTGTCCCACTTGTTGTTGATTCTTCACAAAAAAATACAGTTTTATATCTTTAAAGCCTGAAATGTGGCAAAAGGTCGCAAAGTTCAAGGGGGCCGAATACTTTCGCAAGGCACTGTATATGTATATATGTATATATATGTGTATATATATGTGTATATATATATGTGTATATATATGTGTGTGTGTATATATATATATATACACACACACACCAGTCAGACCCTTGGACACACCTATCTATATATACACACACTGAGGAGGGGCGACGCTTGATTAGTGAATGATTGAGAAATGACCAGGGGAAGGGTGAGGGTTGATCAGGAATGAGAAAGTTCCTTATATGGTGTGTGTCTTGGTAGTAATATTTGCTCCCTAAGTGGACAGTAACAGCTGTTCTTTTTCATCTATTTGTGCCAATTGGGATGTGTGTTAACACTTTTTTCATTGTTTCTCGATACTGATGGCTGTGATCTGGTACTGACCTTACAGAGTGAGTGTCCCTCATACATGTGGAAACGGCCCTGCATGCAAACACACGTCTTTCCTTTTAGCTCCCCAAAAAGCTGACTGTTCTATTTTCATAACAAACATTCCAAGTTAATGTCATCATGGCCATTGTGGTGTGTTAGGTATATTATGTTGATCATTGTTGTCTTTCTTATTGTAACAACCAGTGTATGTTACACAAACTTCTGCCCTTGGTCCATGTGAACATTCCCAGTTCCCATATCTCTCTCTTTCCTTCTTTCTTTCTTTTTTCATATTACATTTTTTTCTCTCACCTGTGCTCTGTGGGAACCCAGGGATGTCAGAGTAAGGACAGGAGTCCCGGCACTTAAGGGCATCAGCCAGCATGCCCAGTCCGGAGCCACTGATGATGGTCACTTTGGGCCTGTGCTGCGTCTGGGACAGGAGCCACTGATGATGGCCACTTTGGGCCTGTGCTGCGTCTGGGACAGGAGCCACTGATGATGGCCACTTTGGGCCTGTGCTGCGTCTGGGACAGGAGCCAGCTGGCTGTCTTCTGGTAGTCATCATGACTAAAGGAACAAGAAGAGGATAACACTGACTGTATAGAGCAGGAGCTGGGAACAATAACTATCCTGTCATGGGCAATACTTGGATAAAGGGTCTGCTAAATGGCATAAATTATAATAATCATTATTATTAACATGGTCCCCTCAGTGACAATTTAGTTCCCACACAGAATCTGACATTTTTATAAGACAGGTCTTGTATTTTCTATCGTGAATGTGCATGAACTGGAATAGTTTGCATCCTAGACTACATGTGATTTTACTTAACATACATTATGGGTGTATAGCACAGGGTTAGGGTCAATTGAAATTGAAAAGCTTTTGAAACAAATAGCTTCTCTTTTTAAATTTATTGAGAATTTAATTTCAGTTTTTGAATTGGAATTTAAATGTACTTCCTGAATTTACGGACTTAATTTCAAATTGAACCCACCCATGGTATAGTATATGTCACACCCTGACCATAGTTTACTTTGTATATTTCTATGTTTTGGTTGGTCAGGGTGTGAGCTGGGTGGGCATTCTATGTTACATGTCTAGTTTGTCTATTTCTATGTTTCGGCCTAGTATGGTTCTCAATCAGAGGCAGGTGTCATTAGTTGTCTCTGATTGAGAATCATACTTAGGTAGCCTGGGTTGCACTGTTTGTTTGTGGGTGATTGTCTATGTCAGTTGCTTGTGTCAGTCAGCTCAGGTCTATTTTGTAGCTTCACGGTCGTCATTTGTTTATTGTTTTGTATGCAGTGTCAGTACTTTCTTGATTAAAGATTTACCATGGACACTTACCACGCCGCATTTTGGTCCGACTCTCCTTCTCACCAAGAAAACCGTGACAGTATATACTCAGATACACCTTCAGTATAAGTGAGATGTCCTGTTGTCATGGTCTGGCAGACAGACCATGAGGGTTGCCTTACAGGAATCTTGAATCACGCAATCCTACTTATTATTTCCATAAAAAGGTATTCATCTGTCTAACCTAAGCAGAACAAGAAACAAAATCTATACAAAAGACTGTGTCTCTCTTTACATCCTCAGTACCGGTATGTCTATAACTGTGAAAGTTGTCAATAAAATGTGGCAAAAGCACGGAATGCATAAAACTAGAAGAATAAAGGCAGCGTGAAACAACATGACTATTATTACTCTGTACAAAAAAGTAAAGAAAATTACTAACAAAACAAATCCATTAAAGACAGATAATATTCTACTAACATTCAAGTAATGAAGACAACTTGATTTCACACAAAAACAGCTGGCACTTCACTGGTGTCCAGATTGAATCCTATAAAAAATATACACACTGGAAAACTCACCCAAAAACCAGTAAAGGAAAATGCAATGACTTACCAGATCTGATCTTTTCTGTGCATTTTGAAGGTTGTGGTTGATATACAGTAGGTCTTGAAATAGCAAAAATAAAGCCAGAGGTTGTATTTGTTATGATGTAGTAGTACTGTAGATCTAGACAGTACCCTATGGACACAGTGGTGTGTGAATGAAGTCACAGTATCTCTGGCTCCAGTTAAATAGACTCTGTGCCGGTTCCAGAGTAGTCACATGGTCCTTGATTGGTTACAACACTTCCACGTCCAATAGCATTAATAAATAAGACTCTAGTAGAGAGCTGTGTCAGGGGTTTGTGTGCATGCGACAAATTGTATTGGCGCTCCACACTGAGTTACTTTGTTTGGCTATGCCTCCTGTATAATCCCTTTGGCTCAGTTTTTGGTCAAGCCCAATGTAATGTAATTCTGAGTTAAATTGGTGGTGCTGAGTTAATGATGGTGATGCTGAGTTAATGATGGTTTTCTATTTTTGAAGGTCTACCAGCCGGCTCTGTAGCAATTAGCCTAGTACACGGTTAGTTACGACACCATCATAAAACTGCGTACAGAAGACCCACGTTAAGAAGCTGTTGTATAGCTCACTGTTTGATACAGTGCCTTCAGAAAGTGTTTATACCCCTTGACTTATTACATATTTTGTGTTACACTCTGAATTCAAAATTGACTAAACAGATTTTGTTCTCTCACCCATCTACACACAATACCCCAAATGATAAAGTGAAAACTTCTTTGTGGACATTTTTGCAAATGGATTCAAAATGAAATACAGAAATATCTCATTTACATAAGTATTCACACCAATGAGTCAATAATTGGTAGAAGCACATTTGGCGGCTTTGAGTCATCTTGGGTATGTCTGTATTAGCTTTGCACATCTGGATTTTAGGATTTTCTCCCATTCTGTTGAAATTATTATATATTTTTTTATTTCACATTTATTTAACCAGGTAGGCCAGTTGAGAACAGGTTCTCATTTACAACTGTAACCTGACCAAGATAAAGCAAAGCAGTGCAACAAAAACAACAACACAGAGTTACACATAAACAAACTGTACAGTCAATAACACAATAGAAAAATCTATGTACAGTGTGTGCAAATGTAGAAGAGTAGGGAGGTAAGGCAATAAATAGGCCATAGAGGTGAAATAATTACAATTTAGCATTGACAATGGAGTGAAAGATGTGCAGATGATGATGTGCAAGTAGAGATACAGGGGTGCAAAAGAGCAAGAGGATAAATAGCAATATGGGGATGAGGTAGTTAGGTGTACTATTTACAGATTGGCTGTGTACAGGTACAGTGATCGGTAAGCTGCTCTGACAGCTGATGCCAAATCCTTTCAGTCTCCTGAGGGGGAATAGGTTTTGTTGTGCCCTCTTCACAACTGATGTGGACACCAAGGAACTTGAAGATATCAGCCTGTTCCACTGCAGCCCCATCGATGAGAATTTAAAATGTCAATGAAGACACTTGCCAGTTGGTCAGCGCATGCTCGGAGTACACGTCCTGGTAATCCGTCTGGCCCTGCGGCCTTGTGAATGTTGACCTATTTAAAGGTCTCACTCACTTACTCATAGCATGGTAGCAAAACAACATGGCAGCAGCACAACATGGTTGCAGCACAAAACAGGGTACAAACATTACAAACATTATTGGGCAGAGACAATAGCACAAAGGGAAAGACGGTAGAGACAACAATACATCACGCAAAGCAGCCACAACTGTCAGTAAAGTGTCCATGATTGAGTCTGAATAAAGAGATTGAGATAAAACTGTCCAGTTTGAGTGTTTGTTGCAGCTTGTTCCAGTCGCTAGCTGTAGCGAACTGAAAAGAGTGCTTGGAGACCTTTTAACCGAATATGACTGGCAGAACAAGTATGTGGAGGATGAGGGCTGCACTAGATGCCTTTCGTAGGCCGTCATTGTAAATAATAATTTGTTCTTAACTGACTTAAATAAAGGTTACATTTGAAAAAATCTAAATTGTATAGGGTCTCTGTGCGCACCACTCTACCCTGTGAGAATCTGGAAATTTGACAAAAACTGAGTTTGTATGTAAACATGACCTACATACAGTACGTAGATGATTGCATTGTCATTCCATAGTCTATGGTCATTAGTCGTCATTGTTTATGTTTGACATACACTCAAGTTTTTATTGACTGAATGAATCTTGACATTATTGACATTATGCCAATTTTCACCATATTTGACATTTGGTTCCTTGAAAATGGTCTTGATTTTGGTGGTATTATTCTGATTGGATTTCTTAAAATCATTGTTCTTACGACTGAGAGATTTTCATAACCATTAATAGCTACTCCACCACCACACATTTAATGGTCACTACAGTCTAGCTTTGAGAAAATTAAAAACTTTTGATCCCAGTGTATATTGGAGCCGGACGTTTGCCCATCAGCAGAGAACCCACTTTAGTGCACCATGAGGTCTCCAATTGACGCTGACGCCTGGTTGGCCAGGCAGGCCGGCAGCGTCCAGATGAGTTCTGACAGACACAATGAGGAGGATCAGGCAGGTCAGCATGTGAAGCCCATTACTCCTCTCCATGCTGGACTGCTCCCTAAATCCAAAGCACGGGACTGCAACAATTGAATTTGAGTACCTCACAAGATCCATAAAATTACCAACCATTTTGCCCTTTTAGATCAAATCAAATGTATTTATATAGCCCTTCGTACATCAGCTGATATCTCAAAGTGCTGTACAGAAACCCAGCCTAAAACCCCAAACAGCAAGCAATGCAGGTGTAGAAGCACGGTGGCTAGGAAAAACTCCCTAGAAAGGCCAAAACCTAGGAAGAAACCTAGAGAGGAACCAGGCTATGTGGGGTGGCCAGTCCTCTTCTGGCTGTGCCGGGTGGAGATTATAACAGAACATGGCCAAGATGTTCAAATGTTCATAAATGACCAGCATGGTCTAATAATAATAAGGCAGAACAGTTGAAACTGGAGCAGCAGCACGGCCAGGTGGACTGGGGACAGCAAGGAGTCATCATGTCAGGTAGTCCTGAGGCATGGTCCTAGGGCTCAGTTTTGGAAACGTCAGAGTGTTTTCTATCCAAAGCTGTCAATTAAATGCATAGTCGAGCATCTTGTCGTGACAAAATATCCCGTTTTAAACATTTTTCATCCAAAAATGAAATACTGCCCCCAGAGTTTCAAGAGGTTAACATCAGAAGCCTCCTCCCTAAGTTTGTTTTATTCACTGCTTTAGCACACTCTGCCAACCCTGATGTTTTAGCCATGTCTGAATCCTGGCTTAGGAAGGCCACCAAAAATTATCCAACTACAACATTTTCCATCAAGATAGCACTGCCAAAGGGGGCGGAGTTACAATCTACTGCAGAGATAGCCTGCAGAGTTCTGTCATACTATCCAGGTCTGTGCCCAAACAGTTCGAGCTTCTACTTTTAAAAATCCACCTTTACAGAAATAAGTCTCTCACTGTTGCCGCTTGTTGTAGACCCCCCTCAGCCACCAGTGGTGTCCTGGACACCATATGTGAATTGATTGCCCCCCATCTATCTTCAGAGCATTTGCTGTTAGGTGACCTAAACTGAGATATGCTTAACACCCCGGCCATCCTACAATCTAAGATAGATGCCTTCAATCTCACACTAATTATCAAGAAACCTACCAGGTACAACCCTAAATTCGTTGCCCTCTAAATACACCTCTGCCTTCTTCAACCAGGATCTCAGCGATCACTGCCTCATTGCCTGTGTCCGTAATGGGTCCGCGGTCAAACGACCACCACTCATCACTGTCAAACGCTCCCGAAAAAAAACTTAATCGAGCAGGCCTTTCTAATCGACCTGGCCTCGGTATCCTGGAAGGATATTGACCTCATTCCGTCAGTAGAGGATGCCTGGTTGTTCTTTAAAAGTGTTTCCCTCACCATCCTAAATAAGCATGTACCGTTCAAAAAATGTAGAACTAAGAACAGATATAGCCTTTGGTTCACTCCAGACCTGACTGCCCTTGACCAGCACAAAAACATCCTGTGGCGTATTGCATTAGCATCGAATAGCATCGATATGTAACTTTTCAGGGAAGTCAGGAACCAATATACACAGTCAGTTAGGAAAGCAAAGGCTAGCTTTCTCAAACAGACATTTGCATCCTGTAGTACTAATTCCAAACAGTTTTGGGACACTGTAAAGTCCATGGAGAATAGCTGTCCGCTGCACTGAGGCTAGGAAACACTGTCACCACTGATAAATCTACGATAATCGAGAATTTAAATAAGCATTTTTCTATTGCCGGCCATGCTTAACACCTGGCTACCCCTATCCTGGCCAGGAGCTCTGCACCCCCCACAGCAACTTGGACTAGACCTGAACAAGAGTTCGGTGTGTCAAATCGGAGGGCCTTTTGTCCGGACCTCTGGCAGTCTCTATGGGGGTGCCATAGGGTTCAATTCACAGGCCGACTCGTTTTTCTGTATATATCAATGATGTCGCTCTTGTTGCTGGTGATTTTCTGATCCATCTCTACACAGACGACACCATTCTGTATACATCTGGCCCTTCTTTGGACACTGTGTAAAACAAACCTCCGAACGAGCTTCAACGACATACAACTCTCCTTCCGTGGCTTCCAGCTGCTCTTAAATGCTAGTAAAACTAAATGCATGCTCTTCAACTGATCACTGCCTGCACCCGCCGCCCGACTAGCATCACTACTCTGGACGGTTCTGACTTAGAATATGTGGACAACTACAAATACCTAGGTGTCTGGTTAGACTATAAACTCTCTTTCCAGACTCACACTAAGCATCTCCAATCCAAAATTAAATCCAGAATCGGCTTCCTATTTCGTAACAAAGCCTGCTGCCGAGCATACCCTCATAAAACTGACTATCCTACCAATCCTTGACTTCGGCGATGTCTTTTACAAAATAGCTTCCAACACTCTACTCAGCAAATTGGATGTAGTCTATCACAGTGCCATCCGTTTTGTCACCAAAGCCCCATATACTACCCACCACTGCGACCTGTATGCTCTCATTGGCTGGCCCTCTCAGCATATTCGTCACCAAACCCACTGGCTCCAGGTCATCTATAAGTCTTTCCTAGGTAAAGCCCCGCCTTATCTCAGCTCACTGGTCACCATAGCAACACCCACCCGTAGCACGCTCTCCGGTAGGTATACAGTATTTCACTGGTCATCCCCAAAGCCAACACCTCCTTTGGCGCCTTTCCTTATAGTTCTCTCGAATTGCAAAAATCACTTTAGTTGGATACTTATATCTCCCTCACAAACTTTAATTATCAGCTGTCAGAGCAGCTTACCGATCACTGCACCTGTACACAGCCCATCTGTAAATAGCCCACCCACCTACCTCATCCCCATATTGTTTTTTGTACCCCTATATCTCTACTTGCACATCATAATTTGCACATGTATCACTCCAGTGTTAATGCTAAATTGTAATTATTTTGCCACTATGGCCTATTTATTGCCTTTACCCCCCTAATCTTACTACATTTGAACACACTGTATATCAATGTTTCTATTGTGTTATTGACTGTATGTTTGTTTATCCCATGTGTAACTCTGTGTTGTTGTTTTTGTTGCACTTCTTTGTTTTATCTTTGCCAGGTCACAGTTGTAAATGAGAACTTGTTCTCAACTGGCCTACCTGGTTAAATAAAGGTGAAATAAAACAAATATTTAAAAAAAGCAGATGCTCTCTTTTCTGCCTCATCCTCTCCCACTGAAGGAAGATTACGGTAAGGAATTCTTTCCAAATAGCACAAAAAATGCGAAATGCATAGCACTCAGAATTAAAAGGGTTTTACCAGATACTGTTCATCCTGATCAGACAGGTTTTTTACATTGGATATAATATACGACAACTACTAGAGATAATATAACATCATGGAATATCTAAAAAGCCAGGCTTGGTATTTATAGTGGATTTTGAAAAGGCATTTGATAAAGTAAGACTGGATTTTATTTTTAAATGCCTGGATTTTTTTCAATTTCGGTGATTCTCTTCTAAAATGGGTAAAAGTAATGTATAGCAACCTCAGCGGTAAAATAGTAAATAACAGCTACTTCTCAGAGTTTTAAATTGTCAAGAGGAGTTAAACCAGGGTGTCGGCTGTCACCATATCTATTCGTTATGGCCATTGAAATGCTAGCTATTAAAATCAGATCCAATAACATTAGAGGATTAGAAATCCAAGGCTTAAAAACAAAGCTGTCCATGTATGCCGATGACTCAGGTTTTATGTTAAGTCCACAAGCTAGATCCCTGCAATGTCTTATTGAAGATCTAGATAACTTTTCTGGACTCTCTGGACTAAAACCTAATTATTATTTATTTTTTTAAACTCTGTTTATTAAGTTTTGAACATACACAGACAAGACAAAGCAATATAAATAATATACTCCACTAGAAAAAAAAAATACAAATAAAAATACAAAATAAAAAAAATAGCTTTAAAGATACCATACTTTAGACAAGTTAAACACACCAGGCAGAAGGCTACAGAGGTTAAAGGGCAATCTATAGTACAGGGACAGAGCAAACACCTCACCATTGTTCCTGTAAACAGTCAAGGGATAAGGGTGGAGAAATGCAACCACTCACAGAGAGTCATGGCCACAGACCAACCATCCACTGGACAAAAAAAAAGTTTACAATGCTTTAAAATAAAAAAAATAAAATGATTATTCATGTAGGCGTGAACAAAATGTAAAAATAACTGGGAAAAACAAGCTCACACTTCAGTCTCTGCCCGGGCAAGATGAACAAGGCATCTGCGGACCACAATCAATAAGCACATGGACCTTAATGCCCCCCCAGCAAAAACACAGAGAGAAGCTCCTCCGACCCTTAAGTCACAGACTTATTTTAGTATTAATTGGAATGCCATCAGAGGATGGACTGTTTAAAGTAAGACCGGAATGGAGCCCAAGCCTCATCAAACAGTTTGGGGTTCCCACGTGAATTGAATTTATTTTTTTCTAGTTTCAGAGAGCACAACACATCCCTCACCCAATATTTATAAGATGGGGGAGCTGCCATCTTCCAGTTCTGTAGTATTAGCCGTCTAGCTAAAAGAGTTTCCGACTGGATTCTTGATAGGGGGGTACCCATGGGCAGTACTCCAAAAAGGGCTGTAAGGGGAGACGGATCTATAACAGTGTCATATATATCAGAGAAACATTTAAATATTAATTCCCAGAAACCTGACAGTTTATGACAGCCCCAAAACATATGCAACAGTGTGGCTGGTTCCACCTTACATCTGACACAGGTAGGATCAAAATCAGAGAATATTCTTCCAAGTTTGGCCCCTGACCAGTGGATACGGTGAACCACCTTGAATTGAATGAGGCTGTGTCTAGTGCTAAAAGAGGACGAGTGTACCCTGCGCAGCACAGATTCCCAGGCGTCTTCCCCAAGTTCCTCCCCCAAATCCTTTTCCCATTGAGTCTTTAAAGGCACCAGAGAAGGGTTCTGTAGGTCATGAATGATTGCATATACATCTGAAATTGCGCCTCTAGGAAGCTCGTTCAGCTCCAAGATGCTCTCTATAGCAGTATTCGCAGGCCTATTGGGAAATCCAGGTGTGTTAGCCCTGACAAAGTTTCTAGTCTGGAGATAGCGGAAAAAGTGGGATTGGGGGAGATTGAACTTTTCCTGCAGCTGAGAAAAAGAGGCAAATGTATCATCAAAGAATAATTGGGCTAGCGAGGAAAGGCCTAGTGAGTGCCAAATGCCAAAAGCCCCATCATTCAAAGATGGAGGAAATAAAATGTTATTTTTGATTGGGCCTGATAGAGAAAAGCCTCGGAGGCTAAAGGCTAAACGGAACTGATTCCAAATTTTAAGAGACTGCTTTACAATTGGGTTGGCACACCTTTTGCCTAGGGACACTGGGAGAGACGAGCACAGCACAGAGGAAAGTGCTGCAGGTTTACACGATTCAGACTCCATCTGGGCCCAGAGTGGTCTAGGGCCAGTAGGATCAGTCTGCAGCCAGTACAGAACGGCTCTGAAATTTGCAGCCCAGTAGTATGTCTGAAAATTTGGTAAAGCTAAACCCCCCAATGACCTAGGCTTCTGTAAATGTTTTCTACCAATCCGTGGTACCTTGCCATTCCAAATAAAATGCATGAATGTTTGATCCAGTGAAATAAAAAAAGATTTTGGAATAAAAATGGGTAAACATTGAAATAAATATAAAAATTTGGGCAACACATTCATTTTAATGACATGAATCCTTCCGATAAGAGAAAGGGGTAGCGAATTCCAAAAAGTAAAAGATTGTTTCAATCTGTCTGCTAGAGCAACAAAGTTTTCCTGAAACAAATTTGAATATTTCCTTGTCACTTTTACTCCCAAGTAAGTGAATTGATCCCGGACAATCCTAAACTGAGAACTTGTGAAAGAGCACTTTAAAGCAGCCTTGTTTACCGGAAAGAGCTCACTCTTGCCTAGATTCAGCTTGTACCCTGAGATTGATCCAAACTTTTTAAGAACAGATAGGGCACGTGGCAATGAGGTATCGGGGTTGGAGATAAACAAAAGGAGGTCGTCAGCATATAGCGAGACTTTCTGCTCTAAGCCCGCCCTGATTATGCCTTGAATGGCATCATTAGAGCGTAGTGCAATGGCGAGAGGCTTGATTGCCAAAGCAAACAACAAGGGGGAGAGTGGGCAACCCTGTCTGGATCCGCGGTGCAAGGGAAAATAGTCAGAGGACAAGTTATTGGTCCGTACCGAAGCCATGGGGGAAAAATAAAGAATCTTTATCCACGCAATGAATTTGGGGCCAAAGCCAAATCTATAAAGGGCAGCTGTTAGGTAATCCCACTCAACGCGGTCAAACGCTTTTTCGGCATCAAGTGAGACCACCACCTCCGGGTCCCCCGACGCTGGGGAGTACAGTATATTCATAAGGCGCCTAATGTTGAAAAATAAATGCCTATCTCTCACAAAGCCAGTCTGGTCGGAGTGTATTACTTGGTGCAGCAAGCCTTCCATACGGATGGCTAAAAGCTTAGCTAGGATTTTGTAATCACAGTTTAAAAGCGAGATTGGGCGATAGGATCCACATTCCAGGGGGTCTTTGTTTTTCTTTAGTAGTAATGAAATTGAAGCCTGATAAAGACTAGGCGGCAGCTTTGAAGTATTGAGGCACTCTGCAAATAGTCGGGACAAGAATGGGCAAAGCAGACCAGAAAACGTCCTGTAAAATTTGGTTGGAAAACCGTCCGGACCCGGTGATTTACCACTTTTCATTGCGGACACTGCTGTTGCAATCTCCTCAAGCGTAAATTCTTCTTCTAGACAGTCATGGGAGTCTGTATCAATTGAAGGCATATTCAAGCCATTAAAGAAGGAGTCAATCAGCGAAGGGTCTTGAGGGGATTCAGAGGTGAATAGCGCAGAGTAAAATTGTTTAAATTAATCATTGATCTCTTTATGTATAACTGTGGTGGAATCAGACGGGGTCCTTATTTGTGGGATTAAACGTGAGGCCTCAGATTTACGGATCTGATGTGCAAGGAGTTTACTGGCCTTGTCGCCTTGTTCATAGACTTTGTATCGAGCTCGCAAGAGTAACTGTTCAGCTTGCCTGGTAGAAAGCTCATCAAATTCAGATTGGAGTAGTTGGCGCTCTTTATGCAGATCAGAGGAAGGATCCGTAGCATACTTCTCATCCAATGTGGCTATGGACTCGCTCAGGTCCCGAAGTCGCTGGGAGCAAACTCTGTTTTGGTTGGCTGTATAAGAAATAATTTGGCCACGTAGGTATGCTTGAGAGACTCCCATATGGTAGAGCAGGACATACCTGGTGTTGAGTTAGTTTCTAGGAATAAGGTAATTTCAGAAGAAATGAAATTGACAAACTCCTTATCTGAGAGTAAAATGGGGTTGAGACGCCATTGATAACACCTAGGAGGTCGCTGGGGAAACTCTAGTTCAAGCACTAATGGTGAATGGTCAGAGATAACAATACTCTCGTAAGTACACTGCCGAAGGTTAGGCAGAAGTTTTTTGTCCAAAAATAAGTAATCAATCCGGGAGTATGTTTGATGAACATGAGAATAAAAGGAATACTGTCTATCTGTAGGATGCAGGAAACGCCAGGCCTCAAACATAGCATATTTCTGAAGAAAGGATTGAATAAGTAGGGCACATTTAGATGGGCCTGTATTTGTTTGTGAGGACTTGTCAAGAACTGGGGACATTTTACAGTTGAAATCCCCCCCTAAAATCAACAAATGAGAATCTAAATTGGGAATAGCAGACAGAAAGGAAGAAATTAAACTTGTGTCATCCCAATTGGGAGCATAAACACTAGCCAAAACAAGAGGGGTAGAAAACAGTTCACCGGTTACTATGACGTATCGTCCCTTAGGATCAGCAATAACCTCAGAAGCTACAAAGGGAGTAGCTTTATCAACCAGAATAGCAGCACCTCTTGATTTACTATGAAAGTTTGAGTGGAACACTTGACCAACCCAGTCCTTACGCATCCTAAAATGCTCACCAGTCCTCACGTGAGTCTCTTGTAGAAATGCAATATTTGCATTCAAACCCTTTAAGTGTGTCAACACCCTCTTACGCTTCACCGGGTTGTTAACCCCTTTGGTATTCCAAGAAATGTACTTGATCGTATTATTTCGGCCCCTCTGGGCATTCCCGTTATTCAACCCTGTCATTAGAGCATAGAATGGAAAAGCAATGAGCGCCCAAAACCCCCAGAATAACTTGTCTCAGAGTAATAATGTGCGGTGGTAAATGTTTGGAAAAAGTACAGAAAAAAAAACAGAAAAAAAAACTAAAAAGACAGAATGACAACATTAAAACTGAACAATTCAACCTGCCCCCCCACCCCCTCCCCCCATCCCAGACAATACCTCCCCAAACGAGGTACAAGCCTAAATAGAACATGTTCTCTTCGCACAGTATGTCTGTGAGAGTGTGGTCTTAAACCTAAACCCACAGTCCCGCTCTTTAAAGTCGCGTTTTGTTAGTGGATCAAGCAGCAAAAAGAAAGATTTGCATGTATTTTTTTCAAATAAAAAAAAGGCGAATCCCCTTGTGCAAACGGAATGACAAAAGCACCACTTGTAGATGTATATAATTGTATTCCCCGTCTTATAACAGGCATTGAGAGAAAATAAATAAAATGTATAAAGGCTCTCAGCCAAAAATCTAATTTGAAGTAAGAAAATCGTAGTAAGACAATCAAAAATAATAGTAATTATAATAGTAGTCTAATTGAAGCTGAGACAGCTTACAACCAATCCCAAAAAACTACGTCTGCGCAACGTTGAACGTTTGCTGGGCTTAAATGACGCTCAAAACTTTTAAAATTAAAGTGAGGCCCCAGAAACCGTGTAGCCTCTGGAGACATTTACTGTTTACTGGGTCAATGCAAACGGATGCAGTAAACAAATTAAAACCTAATTATGATGTGTACAATATTAAGTATTGGATCTTAAAAAAATACTACTTTTACATTACCCTGCAGTTTACGTATAAAATGGGCTGATGGTGAAGTAGACATACTCGGTATTCATACCACAAAAGATATAAATAAGCTCTCCACAATGAATTTTAATAGAACACTTGTAAAAATAGACAAGATCCTGCAACCATGGAGGTAAATACCTGTCTATTTATGGGAAAATTGTCCTGATTAACTCCTTAGTCATATCTCAGTTTACTCACTTACTTATGGTAAGTGACCAGCAAAAAAATATTTCACGTTATCTGGGACGCTAACCAGACAAAATAAAGCGTGCCTATCTATGTAAGGAATAGCAATTGGGTGGGTTGTTTTTCTTGAACCCTAAATGGTTCTCAAGTAGATTACTAAGAAAATCTCATCCATTGCTTAGAAATGGCCTTTTTGCCATTGTGCAGATTGCCATGTCTCATTTTCGATTAATTGAAAATGATACTTTTTTTCAAAGTATCTCTCTTTTTCAAACAAGCATTGCACAGCTGGCTAAAATGTCAATACCATCCCGCTGAAAAGACAGAACAAATATTACAACAAATATTATGGCTGAACTCAAATGTGCTGGTTGATAAAATACCTGTATTTATGGGAAAGATGTTTGAAAAGGGTATTTTGTTCTTAAACGATATTGTAAATTGGAATGGTAGAGTGATGTATTTTATGGAGTTATCAGAATTGTACGGGAAGATCTGCTCAATCCAAGAGTACAACCAATTGATTACAGCATCGCCCCAAATATGGAGGAGGCGGGTGGCAGCGGGTGGAGGTAGAGAACTGGTCTGTCTGCCCAGAATAAAGGATCAAATCTGACAGAGGAATAAAAATAGCATAAATAGGAAAGTATACCCGTTTCATTTGAGGACCAGTATGTTGACAACTGTGCCATACAGATTGCAAAATATTTGGGAAGAGATTTTTGATATACTGATTCCATGGTACACGGTGTATGAGTTTTTATATATAAAACAACGCAAGATTCAAGACTTTGTGCTTTTCAGCTAAAATTATTATATTGAATTCTTGCCATCAACAAAATGTTGAGTATTTGGGGCATAAAATCATCGAAGCTCTGCAGATTTTGTTGTGAGGATACAGAATCAACAGACCATTAATGTTGGTATTGTCTTCAGGTAGCCTGTTTATGGTCTCAGGTTCAGGAATGGCTGAAAATGCATGACATTGATCTAAAATTGACCCTAGAAATAGTACTGTTCGGAGATCTGGAGAGACCGGGTAAGTCAATTACTTATATCCTAATACTCTTAGTAAAAGTATTTATCTTCAACTCAAAATCTGTGGATTCTATTCAATTAGATAGATGGAAGTTGTACGTTAAACATCACAGCATAGTTGAAAGATATACACTACATTTCACTTGTTTTGTTTTGTGTTTTCTGTTTTATTTTGTCTCATGAGTTCATTTTTTTTAGTTGTTGGTGCATTGGGGGTGTTCTTGGTGGTGGGGAATGGAATTCATTGTATTTTTTAGAATATTATTTTATTTTTATTTTTTTTCTTGGGTGGGGGGACTGAGGGAGGGGTCTTGGATGGTTGAGGGACAGCTATGGGGAACTGTGGGGGGATCTTGGAGGGTTCGGGTCCCCGTTTTTTTTGGCCTTGTGGGAGATCTGTCGACGTGCCCTTGAGCAGGGCGTTGACCCTGGATGCTTCTGTGTGGAACTCTGAATGGGAATCTGTTGGATGACTGGTGTGGTGTAGTTGTTGAGCGGCTTCCCTGCAAGTATATTGTATGTTTTGGATATTCAATAACCTCTCCTGTATTTTCACGTCCGGATGAAAAGCGTGCCCAAAGTGAACTGCCTGTTACTCAGGCCCAGAAGCCAGGATATGCATATACAGTGCCTTGCGAAAGTATTCGGCCCCCTTGAACTTTGCGACCTTTTGCCACACTTCAGGCTTCAAACATAAAGATATAAAACTGTATTTTTTTGTGAGGAATCAACAACAAGTGGGACACAATCATGAAGTGGAACGACATTTTTTTGATATTTCAAACTTTTTTAACAAATCAAAAACTGAAAAATTGGGCGTGCAAAATTATTCAGCCCCTTTACTTTCAGTGCAGCAAACTCTCTCCAGAAGTTCAGTGAGGATCTCTGAATGATCCAATGTTGACCTAAATGACTAATGATGATAAATACAATCCACCTGTGTGTAATCAAGTCTCCGTATAAATGCACCTGCACTGTGATAGTCTCAGAGGTCTGTTAAAAGCACAGAGAGCATCATGAAGAACAAGGAACACACCAGGCAGGTCCGAGATACTGTTGTGAAGAAGTTTAAAGCCGGATTTGGATACAAAAAGATTTCCCAAGCTTTAAACATCCCAAGGAGCACTGTGCAAGCGCTAATATTGAAATGGAAGGAGTATCAGACCACTGCAAATCTACCAAGACCTGGCCGTCCCCTCTAAACTTTCAGCTCATGCAAGGAGAAGACTGATCAGAGATGCAGCCAAGAGGCCCATGATCACTCTGGATGAACTGCAGAGATCTACAGCTGAGGTGGGAGACTCTGTCCATAGGACAACAATCAGTCGTATATTGCACAAATCTGGCCTTTATGGAAGAGTGGCAAGAAGAAAGCCATTTCTTAAAGATATCCATGAAAAGTGTTGTTTAAAGTTTGCCACAAGCCACCTGGGAGACACACCAAACATGTGGAAGAAGGTGCTCTGGTCAGATGAAACCAAAATGTAACTTTTTGGCAACAATGCAAAACGTTATGTTTGGCGTAAAAGCAACACAGCTGAACACACCATCCCCACTGTCAAACATGGTGGTGGCAGCATCATGGTTTGGGCCTGCTTTTCTTCAGCAGGGACAGGGAAGATGGTTAAAATTGATGGGAAGATGGATGGAGCCAAATACAGGACCATTCTGGAAGAAAACCTGATGGAGTCTGCAAAAGACCTGAGACTGGGACGGAGATTTGTCTTCCAACAAGACAATGATCCAAAACATAAAGCAAAATCTACAATGGAACGGTTCAAAAATAAACATATCCAGGTGTTAGAATGGCCAAGTCAAAGTCCAGACCTGAATCCAATCGAGAATCTGTGGAAAGAACTGAAAACTGCTGTTCACAAATGCTCTCCATCCAACCTCACTAGGCTCGAGCTGTTTTGCAAGGAGGAATGGGAAAAAATGTCAGTCTCTCGATGTGCAAAACTGATAGAGACATACCCCAAGCGACTTACAGCTGTAATCGCAGCAAAAGGTGGCGCTACAAAGTATTAACTTAAGGGGGCTGAATAATTTTGCACGCCCAATTTTTCAGTTTTTGATTTGTTCAAAAAGTTCAAAATATCCAATAAATGTTGTTCCACTTCATGATTGTGTCCCACTTGTTGTTGATTCTTCACAAAAAAATACAGTTTTATATCTTTATGTTTGAAGCCTGAAATGTGGCAAAAGGTCGCAAAGTTCAAGGGGGGCGAATACTTTCGCAAGGCACTGTATATACAGTGTTGTATATACAGTGTTGTACCTCGTGCAGATCACAAGAGGTTGGTGGCACTTTAATTGGGGAGGACAAGCTCGTGGTAATGGCTGGAGCGGATTTAGTGGAATGGTATTGAATAGATCAAGCACATGCTTTCCATGTGTTTAATGCCATTCCATTTCCTCCGATCCAATCATTATTATGAGCCGTCCTCCCCTTAGCAGTCTTCTGTGGTGTAGATTAGTATTGAGGTCATTGATGACAGGGTGCAGTAATCCGCCCAATGCAGTCACTTAATCCCTGTGAGCCCGATGGCCAGTTGATGAGGACCACAGCATGTGGGAAGAAACTGTTCAGGTGGCGGGCGGTTTTGATGAACCTAAAACGTCTGCCAGAGCAGAGTCTTTGAAATAAGCGGTGTCCGGGGTGGGCACGGTCTGCGATGAACTTACATGCACACTTCTTTGTCATGGAGGCGTGCAGGTCCTTGATGGAGGGCAGGTGACAGCCCGTGACCTTCTCTGATGACCAGACGATGAGCTGCAGTTTGCACTTGTAGCAGGCAGACACAGATTCAAACCAAACGGTGATAGAAGAGGTAAGAATGGACTCAATGATAGACGTGTAGAATCGAACAAGAATTGTTAGGGAGAGTTTGAGTTTTCTCAGCTGGTGCAGATAGTGCATCCTCTGTTGATCCTTCTTGGTGACCGCTGTGATGTTGTGAGATATGCTGCCCAGGAATTTGAATGACTTGGCCGTGCTGACAGCTGAGCCATCAATCTCGGGGGGGGGAGAGATGGTAAGGGGAATTTCCTGTAGTCAACCACCATCACCACGGTTTAGACTGTGTTGAGTTCCAGGTTGTTGCGACAGCACCAGGCGGTCAACCTTTCAACAAATTCATCGTCGTCAGAGATGAGACCGACTAGGGTGGTGTCATCAACAAACCTGAGTAGTTCGACAATCATTGGAGGTGGAGTCATTGGATCGGGGTCGGCAGGTAGCCTAGCGGTTAAGAGCGTTGGGCCAGTAACCGATGCCGATTAGCACAGCCCCCCGCACCTCTCTAATTCAGAGGGTTGGGTTAAATGTGTAAGACACATTTCAGTTGTGCAACTGACTAGGTATCCACTTTCCCTTCCTTTTGGTGGAGAGGAGGGGGAAGAGCATGCAATATCATACACACACAATTAAGCAGATCAAGGTAATTCCAGGAGATGGTCAATGGAGAGAAATGCTGTATAATGAGTGGAGGCCGGCAGAGTGCACACACATTTTATGCTAATATTCACATTAATATGAGTGGTGCAGCAATAATCACCCTGTGTGAGACAGGAGATCATCAGTGTAGAACGAGGGATCTGCATTTATGGACAGTTTACGTGGGAGTAAAGTAACACATGGGCTTCGTCCCAAATGGCACCCTATTCCGTATTTTGTGCATTACTTTTGACCAGAGCTCCCCTAGGGTTCCAGTGAAAAGTAGTGCACTCTGGAAGTAGAGTGCCATTTGGGACGTAAACATGGATTTTCACTATTGCAGTTCATGTGACTTATATAATTAAAACAGTGCTAGCTGTCTGCACTGATGCATGGTTGAAGTTAAAAAGGGCAGATGGAGGAGTGATTGTATTTTATGGACCAGATCACTAACTATCACAGGCAGCCACCACACAGTCCAAACATCCGTGACACATACATGAAACTGGAATGAATGGCAAATGTGTTGGATGTTGACAAGTGTTCTGAAATGTTATTCAAAGGAAAAATACCTTTGCGCCTCTGAACACACACCAAGTAGAACAGACAGGGTTGTTGTAAATACTAAAAAGTGTTCAAACATGTTATAAAGGGAATAGAGCTCACACACTCATCACCTCCACAGCCTACTTTTATTCACAAACAAACAATGTTTAGATCCTGCACCTTATGAGTGTGCACAGTCTATTTATTATTTTTTGGGGCCCTGCACCCCACTAAAGGATGTGCATTTGATCACACTTGACATCATGTTATAGGGAACATCTACAACCCATGGGACATTGTGTCATTTCAAATGACAGAAATGACACAACCTTGTAACTCTGAACACACCCAAGGTAGAAGGCAGGGCCAGGGAGTTGGCTTGGTGAGTAGCAAACAGAAGGCCCACCAGTCTGTCCCAGGCCAGTTGTTGGCCTAGTCAGTCGGCAGCCTCACCAAGCTGCCTCAATGACAATTGGCACTAATTGGTAGGTTGCCTGCCAGTCTCTCCACTGGGGGTCCAGATGAATAGGGGGGAGAATGAAGGTGGACAACCCATTTGCACATGCTTATGTATGTATGTATGTCCTGTCCACACAGACGCTGACACACACACACACACACACACACACACACACATAAAGCTTTCAGACACATCTGTCACCCGTATTGTACTTTGCAGTGTTTTCACATATACTAACCTAACCGAACAAAATAAAACAAACATCTACCATGCAATCTAAATCTACTTAATTTTGCTGACCTGAGATCCTCACGAATCTAAACTATTTAATTCAGTGTACTAGGGTTTATTCCGGGCGGCCACCACAGGGACATATAGGGATTTTATTTATTGGTATTTGACTGGGCTGATTACGCCCTGATGCTCTGTTTGGGTATCACTCAGCGGTGCGTAACACTAAACCACTCAGCTCTTGTTGATTCCCTGTGTGTTGTACAGCACGAACTAGTCTGCAGATTATTCCAGATTAGCACTGCTGTCGGACACCCTGAGAGTAATCCTTTGCTGTATGCTAGACAATATACACACACACACACACACACACACACACACACACACACACACACACACACACACACACACACACACACACACACACACACACACACACACACACACACACACACACACACACACACACACACACACACAGGGAGCAGACAGGACACAGGCGCCTGGGGGGCGGGCTGGGATAGGCTACAGTAGGTTGGGCTGGCCTGGCACCCTCTCTCTGCCCTGTCCTTGGGCTTGTCGTAGCTAGCAGAGCACCAAGCTGACCTCATTGGCATGGTAACTCCGCCATACTCTTCTTACCCAGGAGACAGGCCCAGAGACCCACTCTGATCCAGCCCTAATCCGGATAAACCCCCATTAGTCTGGCAGGCCTCGGGAGACGCCAGGGTGATCCGCAGTGTCTTTCACATAACACCAAGATTCACCCCGTCTCACCTCATCCGCTTCCTTGTTTCGACAGGTCTGCTTCTCTGATTACGCGAGTGGAGTGCCCTCTCAGGGGAGATCCCTGTCTGACACATTCAGCCCGACCCACCTCCTCACACTTTCCACCTCTTTTTCCTTTGATTGGAGCTAAAACACCAGCCAGGTTCACGATCGAGCCCCAGAGCAGACACATGCTACACACCTCTACACACAACTCCACAAATCTCCCCTCAAATTTTTCTCTCTTTTCTTTCTTTATATTTTAATTTATCATGACATGTTGAATTCAAGTTAAAGTGGTGGTGTTGGTGGTGGTGATGGTGATGATGAAGATTGTGATAATGAAAATCTGAAGAGGAAGATTTGTTCTTACGCCTCAAAAGTCATATTAAGGGGTTGTTACTGTATTCAGCTACTGTAAAATAACAACCATCCAAATATACCATTAAATGTTGATGCTTAAATCCATACAGGAACTAATGCCCAGAGTTTGCATGAAACCCCCTAGTGTATCTTTACATGTATAACCACATCCTAATTTAATTGGTGTCACGTACTGTAGCATACCTGCCAATCCAGAAAAATAGATGCCCTTTCCTAATCAACCATAGGAAAGTCACCCAAAACTACATTGATAGAATTATGTTTTGTTTTTTTCCTGATAGGGTCCTTCTGAAAGATTAATTTGTTGTTTTCCTCTCCTCTCGTATTGGTTGTGTTGTGTAACATTTGACTCTAAAAATGTCAGGCAGGATTAGGGCAGCCGTAGTGAGGGCCTGCTGCCTGCGTTTGATAATGGGCACCCTGCTGGGGCCCTGGCTGGGGGGTCACGCTCGGCTTCCCTCGCAGTAGGGGTCGGCACGCTGTCACTCTGAGATATGGAGACATTTATTCATGTGGAGCCCTGTGCCAGAGAGGAGAGAGCAGGAGAGCAGGAGAGCAGAGAAGGAGGTCTAATGTCTCTATAACGTAAAGTGGACACACAAAAACACTCTCTGAGGTCGATAGGGAGGGACATGGGGAGGGTAATGGGGACCCGTGGGGCATGGGTACCTGAGGTGTGAGGTGGTGTCGTGACTGACTGACAACAACATTAACAAAACAAGTGATGTGCATTGTGATTCCCTGCGTGATTTTGGTTCCTTAGTGTTCTTACAATGTTAGCGATAATGTGAACCTAGTACCTGCTAGTATTGCTGGCTTAATCTTTATCACAGTGGGCTGGATGGGCCCTGGAAATATAATTTGTGTCTCGGGGACTTCTGAATGAGCACCAGCTTCTGAATTAGCTGTTTATACTTTGACATAGATTGTCAAATCAAATCAAACTTTATTAGAGGGTACAGAAGAAAAGGAGAGAATGAAGGTGAGGATGGAGGTCTATTGAGATTAACCACTCCACCTACAGTAAAAGTTGAAATGGAAGCTTATTCCACCAATTGACCCTCCGCCCCCCTTGATTAATGTTGCAATCTCGCACAACATTTTCCTGGGAAGACCTATTCCCCATTCAACCACTGGCGAAATACCCCCACAATGATCCCAAATTGTGTTTCTAATACACAAATAAATTACATACATACTACCCCTTGCTCATAAGGAAACTTGGGTATGTTATGGTGGACTGTCATTACATGTGCTTCATGGGAACTTGGTAAAATTATGTTTGTAGTGTAGTTAGCCACTGAATGGTTCAGAATTTATTGTCAGCATGCAGTAAAAGCTATAATAACCACTTTGGAGCTAACTAGTGCTTTCAAATCGTATTCCGTTGTCGACAGCTTTTTTGAGTTGTATTCATAATATTGCTAACATACATTTTGAGAAAACAAGTTATATTAAGTGGCTAGCTAGCGTTAGCAACTTTTTGTGTTCAATGAGACTGAGTGCTAGCTAACCAGCTGAACTACAAAACAATGTAACAAAGGTATAATTTTGGATTAAAACAATTCTTCATCATCAAGCTCTACATGTCACACCCTGATCTGTTTCACCTGTCTTGTGCTTGTCTCCACCCCCACCAGGTGTCTCCCATTTGTCCCCATTATCTCCTGTCTACCTCCCGAGGTGGTCAGGAAGATCAGATCCCAATGCATATTTTAATCGTCTGCACCTGTTTAAATATGGCCACTATCAGAATGTGGACAAGATCAGGACAAAGTTAACACCAGATATAAACAGGACTTTTTTTTGTTTTTGTTTCTGTTACTTAGGTTTAATTTCTTTCTCTTTCTATTTTTCCATTTCCCTTTCTGGCTATAGCTTCACTTCCATCTTTCTTTATGTCTTGTTAGTTCTCACTGATAATACGTTATTTTCCCCTTCTCAGCATGTTTGTAGCATTTCTACCTCTCATGACTTATAAAGTGACAACACACACATCTTAGAAAAAACACATGTGCATACTTGACTTTGTATCAGCCTCTGTAGCTACCTCTCAATCAGCCTCTGTATCAGCCTCTGTATCTACCTCTGTATCTACCTCTGTATCAGCCTCTGTATCTACCTCTGTATCTACCTCTGTATCAGCCTCTGTAGCTACCTCTCAATCAGCCTCTGTATCAGCATCTGTATCTACCTCTGTATCTACCTCTGTATCTACCTCTGTATCTACCTCTGTATCAGCCTCTGTATCAGCCTCTGTAAAGCTGTCTCTGTATCAGCCTCTGTATCAGCCTCTGTAAAGCTGTCTCTGTATCAGCTTCTGTATCAGCCTCTGTATCAGCCTCTGTATCTACCTCTGTATCTACCTCTGTATCAGCCTCTGTATCTGCCTCTGTATCAGCCTCTGTATCAGCCTCTGTAAAGCTGTCTCTGTATCAGCCTCTGTATCAGCCTCTGTAAAGCTGTCTCTGTATCAGCCTCTGTATCAGCCTCTGTATCAGCCTCTGTATCTACCTCTGTATCAGCCTCTGTATCTGCCTCTGTATCAGCCTCTGTATCAGCCTCTGTATCTACCTCTGTATCTATCTCTGTATCTACCTCTGTATCAGCCTCTGTATATACCTCTGTATCAGCCTCTGTATCAGCCCCTGTATCTACCTCTGTATCTACCTCTGTATCAGCCTCTGTATCTGCCTCTGTATCAGCCTCTGTATCAGCCTCTGTATCAGCCTCTGTAAAGCTATCTCTGTGTCTGTCCCTGTATATTTGCCTCTGTGGCAGCATCTGTATGCCTTCAGAAAGTATTCATAACCCTTGACTTATCCCACATTTTATTGTGTTACAGCCTGAATTTAAAATGTATTAAATATATGTATTTCTCACCAATCTACACATAATTCCCCATAATGACAAAGTGACAACATGTTTTTATACATTTTAGCAAATTTACTGAAAATGAAATACAGAAATATCTCATTTACGTATGTATTCACACCCCTGAGTCAATACTTTGTAGAATCACTTTTGGCGGAAATTACAACTGTCTCTGTATCAGCCTCTGTATCAGCCTCTGTAAAGCTGTCTCTGTATCAGCCTCTGTATCAGCCTCTGTATCAGCCTCTGTATCTACCTCTGTATATACCTCTGTATCTACTGTATCAGCCTCTGTATCTACCTATGTATCTACCTCTGTATCTACCTCTGTATCAGCCTCTGTATCAGCCCCTGTATCTACCTCTGTATCAGCCTCTGTATCAGCCTCTGTATCAGCCTCTGTATCAGCCTCTGTATCTACCTCTGTATCTACCTCTGTATCAGCCTCTGTAAAGCTGTCTCTGTAGCAGCCTCTGTATCTGCCTCTGTATCAGCCTCTGTATCAGCCTCTGTATCAGCCTCTGTATCTACCTCTGTATCTACCTCTGTATCTGCCTCTGTATCAGCCTCTGTATCAGCCTCTGTATATACCTCTGTATCTACTGTATCAGCCTCTGTATCTACCTCTGTATCAGCCTCTGCATCTACATCTGTATCAGCCTCTGTATCAGCCTCTGTATCTACCTCTGTATCAGCCTCTGTAAAGCTATCTCTGTGTCTGTCCCTGTATATTTGCCTCTGTGGCAGCATCTGTATGCCTTCAGAAAGTATTCATAACCCTTGACTTATCCCACATTTTATTGTGTTACAGCCTGAATTTAAAATGTATTAAATATATGTATTTCTCACCAATCTACACATAATTCCCCATAATGACAAAGTGACAACATGTTTTTATACATTTTAGCAAATTTACTGAAAATGAAATACAGAAATATCTCATTTACGTATGTATTCACACCCCTGAGTCAATACTTTGTAGAATCACTTTTGGCGGAAATTACAACTGTGGGTCTTTTTGGTTACGTTTCTAAGGACCTTGCACAACTGGATTGTTCAATATTTGCCCATTTATTATTTTAAAATGTTTTGAAGGTCTTCAAGCGCTAGACAGACATTTTCAAGCCAATTTTAGTCAGAACTGTAAACTAGGCCACTCAGGAACATTCAATGTTGTCTTGGTAAGCAACTCCAGTGTAGATTTGGCCTTGTGTTTTGGGTCGTCCTGCTGAAAGGTGAATTTGTCTCCCAGTGTCTGTTGTAAAGCAGACTGAACCAGGTTTTCCTATAGGATTTTGCCTGTGCTTATAGTTGTATTCAGTTTCCTTTTATCCTAAAAAGTTCCCTAGTTCTTGCCGATGACAAGCATACCCACAATATGATTCAGCCACCACCATTCTTAATTAAAATACGAAGAGTGGTACTCAGTAATATGTTTGGGGCAAATCCAACATAACACAACGCTTTGTATTTAGGACATAAATGTCATTTCTTTGCCACATTTGTTATAGTAATATTATTTAAAGGTGCAATATGCAGAAATCGCTTCGCCATTTCCTGGTTGCAAAAATGGGAATATTTAGCTTAATTTCAGTTTATGTGACAAAACAAGCAATGCATAGTGTAGATAATTGCTGTACCATCTACCTATATATTTTTAATAACCCCAAATATTGTATTTTCAGCTGTTTGAAGATGGTGTGCAAAACCGAAAGTAAAAGATGCAAAAATGAAACTTAAGAGAGAGCACACATAGAACAGATCTACCGCTTCTTAGACTTGCTTTCAACAGGAATGACAGATTTATAAATCACATTTCTATGTGAATTTGGCCAGGTAGACCAACAAGTTACATATTGCAGCTTTACGTGCCTTAAGTGCTTACTTCTTTTCACTCTGTCATTTAGGTTAGTATTGTGGAGGAACTACAATGTTGTTTATCCATCCTCAGTTCTTGTATCACAACCATTAAACTCTATAACTGTTGTAAAATCACCATTGGCCTCATGGTGAAATCCCTGAGCAGTTTCCTTCCTCTCCAGCAACTGAGTTAGGAAGGATGCCTGTATCTTTGTAGTGACTGGTAGAATTGATACAACATCCCAAGTGTAAAAAGGGATGTTCAGTATCTGCTTTTTTTTGTGGATGAATCTGTGCTTGGAGGGACCTAACAGATAAATGTACTGTATGTGTGGGGTACAGAGATGGGGTAGTCATTCAAAAATCATATTAACCACTATTTAACCGCAATTCATTATGCAATTTGTTAAGCACATTTTTACTCCTGAACTTATTTAGGCTTGCCATAACAACGGGTTTGAATACTTGTTGACTCAAGACATTTTAGCTTTTAATTGTTTGTAAATGAGAAAATGTTCTACAAACTAAATTCCAAACAAAATTCCACTTTGACAATGTGGTATTGCATGTAGATCAGTGATACAAAATCATTTTTTTTTATTAAGGTTTTAACACAACAAAATTTGGAAAAAGTAAAGGGGTGTGAATACTTCCTGAAGGCACTGTACCTCTGTATCAGCCTCTGTAGAGCTATCTTTGTAGCTGCCTCTGTCTCTTCCCCAACCATTTCCCCATTTGAGGAGTAGTTCTAGGCAGTGGACAGTAGATGTCACTAGATATAAAGCCTCTGGCACATTGCTCATATGGTGCACAGACATCAATTCCACAAGTGTAGAGCAGGAAGCCCAGGGCCCATTGGAGCTCAAATTAAACATGGGTTTGAGCATTACAGTTGTTTGGAGCCAGCAAATACTGCCATTTAATTTAGATCAATAACACCTGCTATGTAAATCCAGATTATAGATCATACTGTAGTTGTCTATCATTGTAAAAACAATATTCCTGTAAAGTAAGGCAATTGTAGATAGCAATGTTTATGTAAACAGGGGCTCGTGATGTAATCATGAATTAGTACAAACGAATCACTCATATTTTTCCCCTATAAACGACACTTATTTGACATCAAGACATTCTGTTTGGTATTTAAATATTCTTGTATAGTACACACTGTAAATTCTTAGCACTAAAAAAGGCTGACTTCAATAGAGTCATTTAGAAATGAAATATTCACAGATGGTACTTTATTCCACCATCTAAAACAAGCTACCCTCCACAACTTTCATCATATTGACTCTCCATGAAACAGTCTTCATGGAAATCCAGTTCGCTGACAATATGAAATCACAATTGATCAAACGCAGACTACTTTATGCATGCATTAATAATTAACCAGCAAATGGGTGCATTATTCCGTGTTTTTAATAATTCAGTGTTGTCAAGAAGCCCAGCACCATACCACCCAATGATTAAAAGAAAACAAAAAATACATCAAAACTAATAGTTTGCAGAGATGGCTTGGGTGGAGTTTTAGTTTTAGGTATACTGGAGTAAGTCTTATAGCTCCCGTACAAAATATTGCTCACTAGTGTCCAATGAAATGGGCTCTCGAGTGGCGCAGCAGTCGAAGGCACTGCATCTCAGTGCTAGAGGAGTCACTACAGACACCCTGGGTTGAATCCAGGCTGTATCACAACTGGCCGTGATAGGGAGTCCCATAGGGCGGGGCACAATTGGCCCAGCGTCGTCCGGGTTTGGCCGATGTAGGCCGTCATCGTAAATAAGATTTTCTTTTTAACTGACTTGCCTAGTTAAATGTAAAAATATATATAGAATTATCTTTACCAAAAGGAAAAGCACAGCCTTTCCTCAAGATTCAGAAAATATTAGTGTAGTTGAATTAATTTTAAGTGTAAAGTAAGGGAGTAACATGTAGCCTATTTAATCAGCAGACAAGAGTCAGACAATCTTACACAGTTGCGACTAGATGGAGTACAGCTACGACTGGAAGTTACTTTTCGTAGGAGGTTAGGAGAGTATTTTAGCTAACCCTAACTCTTTTCCAAACCTTAACCTAATTCTCCAAACCTGCTATGTTAATTCTCCTAACCTGATGCGTAAGCTCTCCTAACCTGCTACGTTAATTCTCCTAACTTGCTGTGTAAAGTCTCCTAAACTGTTACAAAAAAAGTCACTACCAGTCGTAGCTGTATACCACCTAATCAAAACCATCTTACACCTGCAGTTCCTATTTAGTTCAGATTTTTTTTCTCTTTGTTTCTTTCATTCTTTTTTTTGTTCCTGTGGCAAGTGGATTATCTAACATGACCTAAAGCATTCATTCAAATTATTTTAGGCAAGAGGAATATAATAACATAGCAATATCATCTTTCATAGAGCAATGACAGCCGTTTGTATTCACTAGAATGCATTCACTGTTCTCTAAAGCTAAACAAGCAAAACAAATGATTTAGTTTGGCTACTGAAAAGCAATACATGGACCATTAACGTTACGGGCCATTCCTATTTTTTCTCCTGACAGATTGCTTTTGTTTGTAGAGCCTCATTTGTTTTCGCACCAGCTTCGGTGTGGCTTGAAATATGCATACAATTAGCATAGATTACAAAACAACATTAAGGAATGGCCTGTCCATGAGGTTTTTACTAGTACTTCATGACTATGAATATAATAATATTAATGCTAAAAGCTTCTTCTGGCCCCCAATCCAGCCGACCTAATACCTCTCTAGACGTCTGTCTGCTCTGTGATCACTTGTCACGTTCTGACCTTTATTTCCTTTGTTTAGTCTTTATTTGGTATGGTCAGGGCGTGAGTTGGGGTGGGCAGTCTGTGTGTTTTTCTATGTCGGGGTTTTGAGTTCAGCTTAGTATGGTTCTCAATCAGAGGCAGGTGTTAGCAGGCAGGTTAGTTGTCTCTGATTGAGAATCATACTTAGGTAGCCTGGGTTTCACTTTTGAGTTGTGGGTGTTTGTTTTCCGTGTGTGTGTTTGTTGCCACACGGTACTGTTTCGTTCATGTTCACGTTTATTGTTTTGTATTTTCATAGTGTTCAGTTTATATCTTAAAATAAACGTTATGGACACTTACCACGCTGTGCATTGGTCCTCCGATCCTTCTCGCTTCTCTCCTCAGAAGAGGAGGAGGAAGGCCGTTACATCACTGATCAACTTTGAGGGTGTGTTTATGTTTATCCTCCCTTGTAGAGACTGTCTCCCACAGTCCTCCCACTGTAGACAAGATGTCACATCGCAGGGGTGCTGTTCTCTGTCACTACGGTCACCAGTGCATTTTTATAGTGATAATACACCATTAGGATTGCATCAGGGATTGCTCTTTTCATGACATAGCTTTCATTTAGATTCATCTGGTCAGTCTATGTCACTTGTTAAATCCACTTCAATCAGTGTAGATGAAGGGGAGGAGACAGGTTAAAGAAGGATTTTTAAGCCTTGAGACAATTGAGACATAGATTGTGTATGCGTGCCAAACTCTCACGAGCAACATCAGCACAAGAACTGTTCGTCGGGAGCTTGTGGAATGGCTTTCTATGGCCGAGCAGCTGCACACAAGACTAAGATCACCATGCGCAATGCCAAGCGTCGGCTGCAGTGGTGTAAAGTTCGCTGCCAATGGACTCTGGAGTAGTGAAAACGCGTTCACTGGAGTGATGAATTACGCTTCACTATCTGGCAGTCCGATGGACTAATCTAGGTTTGGCAATGCCATGAGAACGCTATCTGCCCAAATGCATAGTGCCAACTGTAAAATTTGGTGGAGGAGGAATAATGGTCTGTGTCTGTTTTTCATGGTTCGGGATAGGCCACTTAGTTCCAGTGAAAGGAAATCTTAATGCTACAGCATACAATGTCATTCTTGAAAATTCCGTGCATCCAACTTTCTGGCAAAAGTTTGAGGAAGGCCTTTTCCTGTTTCAGCATGACAATGCCCCCGTATGTACACAAAGAGAGATCCATACAGAAATGGTTTGTCGAGATCGGTGTGGAAGAACTTGACTGGCCTGCACAAAGCCCTGACCTCAACCCCATCGAACACCTTTGGGATGAATTGGAACGCCGACAGCAATTCAGTCAAGTCCCCGCAACATTGTTCCAATATCTAGTGGAAAACCTTCCCAGAAGAGTGTCAGCTATTATAGCAGCAATGGGGGGACCAACTCCATATTAATGCCCATGATTTTGGAATAAGATGTTTGACAAGCAGGTGTCCACATACTTTTGGTCATGTAGTCTCGTTTGCGCAAGATTCAGTTATGGGTTCCGAGATTAATAAATAGTTTATATACTTAATATTTATCTCCCAGAAACCGTCCTAGTCCTTGCCGATGATAAGCATACCCATAACATGATGCAGCCACCACCATGCTTGAAAATATGAAAAGTGGTACTCAGTGATGTGTTGGATTTGCCTCAAACATAACACTTTGTATTCAGGACAAAGTTAATTTCTTTGCCACCTTGTTTGCTGTTTTACTTTAGAAACGAATTGCACAGGCTTCCTTCTTTCACTCTCAATTGGTTTAGTATTGTGGAGTAACTACAATGTTGTTGATCCATCCTCAATGTTCTCCGATCACAGCTACTCAACTTGTAACTATTTTAAAGTCACCTCTCCGGCAACTGAGTTATGAAGGACACCGGTATCTTTGTAGTGACTGGGTGTATTAATACGTCATCGAAAGTGTAATTAATAACTTCACCATGCACAAAGGGATATTCAATGTCTGCTTTTTGTTTTACTAATCTACCAATAGGTGCCCTTCTTTGCAAAACATTGGAAAACTTCCCTGGTCTTTGTGGTTGAATCTGTGTTTGAAATTCACTGCTCGACTGAGGGACCTTACAGATAATTGTATATGTGGGGTACAGAGATGAGCTATTAATTTAAAAATCATGTTAAACACTATTACTGCACACAAAATAAGTCCATGCAACTTATGTGACTGGTTAAGCATATTTTTACTCCTGAATTTATTTAGGCTAGCCATAACAAAGGGGTTGAATACTTATTGACTCAAGACATTTCAGCTTTTCATTTTTTATTAATTTATAAATTAAAAATTAAAAACATAATTCCACTTTAACATTGACTATTGTGTGTAGTCCAGTGAAAAATACATCTCAATTTAATTCATTTTCAATTCAGGCTGTAACAAAGTCACATGAACAATTCAATGGATGTGAAAACTTTCTGAAGGCACTGTAACTGTTCGTAGAGAAATAAACCGATTATCAATTGGAGTAAAAATATGGGGAGTACCACCAGCACAAATCCACATAGCTCAAATGATTCTGCACATCTACATAATGTTGTTGTTTGTCATGTGAAAGTGCCACTTCCACTTGTATCACTGGATGGTTGTTGTGTAAGGTTTCATGGAACATCCATCAATTGTGTAATTTGGCTTAGCTTTGCAAAACTGCTAATTTCCTCTCCCATACATTAGTGTGGAATTAGCAGTTTTTGTGTAGGATATGAGGGCCTTTGATGAATTAACTTCTAACTGTTAAGGGGATCATTTGGCGTTATTCTTTGAACAGCCAAAACTGTGGCACACTACGGTATTTCTGGAGTAATATAATGTTGACTTATTTTTATCATTTGTTTCCTCCATTATTTTCAGGAATCCAATGGGAAAATAAAAAAACAACTGATCATAGGCCTACACATGTTTCTATAGTGGTCCATATAGAGATAGGGACATACTGTGGAGATGTTGGGGGTGGCAAGAACAACGCAGAACGCAACACAACAGACTTTCTCCCTCCATGTTGGAAACAAAGTTGTTGTAGATATTGGCCCCCATCTATAGTGGGAGCTCATCCAATAACACTGCTCCAGGTTTTCACGCTGCAATCAATATTTCAACAGCCCCTTTTGCTGATATGGTGGAAATGAGAATAATTAAAAGAGAAAGACACTGCATAGATTAACAACATGGAACCACCCAGGGTTAGCTCCAGCTGTCAGGGTTTTCACAATCTATCTGCCCCAATTCCTCTCCAAATCCCTCTTGTTCCCCCGTGTTTGGCTTGAGGGTTGGGGATATGAGGGCGGGAGGGCGGGAGGGCGGGAGGGAGGGAGGGACGGGGGAAGGGGAAAAGGGAAGGGGCCAGACAATGGATAGGGGAAGGGGCGTTTTTGAGGAGGAAATTCTATGCTGGAACCCTGCCATTTTGATTCTGTCTGTTCTGTTTCTGGCTGACTTATCCTCGGTCCAGAGCTTCAGTCATTGCCGTAGCGATGCTTCAGAAGACACTCCTCAAATTGGGGAGAAAAGCCAACCGTGACACCATGGCAACGGCAAAAGGGGAAAGAGAGCGACAGTGAGAGCATTCACAGGCCCCACATCTGTTTCATAAGTGAGGCTCATAGGCTGTATAAATATCAGGCACAAACACACACATACAAAGATGTACACACACACATACACACATACAGTACACACACACACAGAGATATGTGGGCACACACACAGTTGTACACACACACACACACACACACACGAACACACAGTCAAATTGATATAATAACGCACTTCATTCACATATGGATATTCATGATCACACATTCAGAAACACCTATGCACCTCACACATACACAAATACTATACAAAGGGGAAACAGATGCCTGCAATGACAAGCCTTGTCTGTTATATCATACACATTGAGCAATTTAATCAAAGTTGTACTTTCCCCTGAAAGAATGATACATTCTTAGAAAAAAGGTGCTGTCTAGAAACTTTTTTGTTGTTTTTCCTTTTAACTAGGCAAATCAGTTAACAACAAATTCCTATTTACAATGACGGCCTACCCCAGCCAAACCTGGATGACACTGGTCCAATTATGCGCCGCCCGATGGGTCTCCCAATCACAGCCGGATGCCTGGATTTGAACCAGGGACTGTAGTGATGCCTCATGCACTGAGATGCAGTGCCTTAGACCACTGCACCACTCGGGAGCCCTCAAAAAAGGGTTCTTTGGCTGTCCCCACTGGAGAACCCTTTGAAGAACCCTTTTTGGTTCCAGGTAGAACCCTTTTGAGTTCAATGTAGAACCATTTCCACAGAGGGTTCTATATGGAACGCCAAAGGGTTCTACCTGGAACCAAAAAGGGTTATCCTATGGGGACAGCCGAAGAACCCTTTAAGAACACTTTAAGAATATGTACTGTATTGCATCTCTTTGAGGGTCATATTGGTGTGTAAGGGAAAGAAACAGAAACACAGAACTTGGTAGAAGGAAGAAGGCAATGGACCTCAATAATGTGTTCTGTTGTCATACACTGCCTGTCACTGATACAGACAGATGGCTCTCCGTATTAAAGAGTTTCTGTTTGGTTTAGATGGTTCATGATTGACAGAACACTATGCCTCCCATCCCCATCCCAACGCACATTCCCATCATCAGTAGTTTATTTGGCTTTCCCTTTCAAACAGGCAGAGATTTGAGGCCTCGCAGAGGATCTAGCAGCACAGCAGGTGACCAGCACTTTGTACCTCAGGCAGGGTTTAGAATAAACAGGCTCTCTCCTCTCATCGCTGCCACCGTTAGCATTTACACACACACACACACACACACACACACACACACACACACACACTCTCTCTCTCTCTCTGAATATTAAAGCTAAAACAACAGAGACATCAACTCCAAAGACAGAGCAAGGTTATAACTCAAATGCAACAGACAAGGAATTACCAGGAGGACAGGGTCAGCTTCATAGGAGAGTTCTCGATTAAATTTCCCAATTTGAAAAAATCATGTTGTTATTGTAATAAGCAGAAGCCAAGTATGGATGGTTGGCTTTTGATAGGCAAAAGTAAGCTTTCCGGTGCCCACACTGTCACAGCTCTCTGATCGTTTCCCTTCCCATGCTTATCTCAGGCCCCTTTGTGGAAGGAGGGAGCCATGTTATTCTGCCATGGGCTCTGTTTTAATTTTCTGGCACTGTATGTGATGGAGACTGAGATATTTTGTTCTTCTTCTTCTAGTATTTTTTCCCTATGTGGTGGTTGTATTTTGTGCATGGCGCAAGGCTCAATGATAGCGAGCATCAGTGGCACTGAGGTCTGATTGCCTTGTTCCGCATGAATAATGCAGTCCCATAAGCGGGGAGTGTGGAGCGGGAGATGGAACGCTGTGGGGCGTCAAATTTAGGCTGATTTTAAAGGATAAAGGGGCTACAGGGAGGCACAGTCATCTGGGCCCAGCGCACTCATTAGAGGGGAAGATTGGCAAAGTTTCTCAGGGATAAATTAGTAAAGCAGTGCTTTTTGGTGCTTTTTTCCTCCCTTGGATGTTTCAAAACATGTTTCCAAATCTCTACAGGGTTGTAACTACTGTTGGCAAAGGAGTCAGTCTTATTGTAGTGTACACCGTGTGATAGAGCCAGGGATGATGATTGCGTTAAAAAGTTGTTTTTACCAAGAGAAAAATAAAAACTGGATTTCAAGTTACGTTACTGCATTCACATTTAAATATTACGTATACATATTTAACACAACACTTAATATACAGTGGGGCAAAAAAGTATTTAGTCAGCCACCAATTGTGCAAGTTCTCCCACTCAAAAAGATGAGAGAGGCCTGTAATTTTCATCATATGTACACTTCAACTATGACAGACAAAATGAGAAAAAAAATCCAGAAAATCACATTGTAGGATTTTTTATTAATTTATTTGCAAATTATGGTGGAAAATAAGTATTTGGTCAATAACAAAAGTTTATCTCAAAACTTTGTTATATACCCTTTGTTGGCAATGACAGAGGTCAAACGTTTTCTGTAAGTCTTCACAAGGTTTTCACACACTGTTGCTGGTATTTTGGCCCATTCCTCCATGCAGAAGTCTGGGACACACTTGGATTCAGAGTGCTGCTTGAAAAGTGATATCTGCAATCAGGATGAAAGCTTGGGAGGCTGCCAGATAATTAGGTTAGAGAGAGAGAGATACAGAGGAAAAATGCTTACCTCTGTCTCTCATTTCTCTGTTACTTGGACTCATATGCCATGTGCCCAGACAGTAGACAATATCTTGGATCTCCTCTTTCCTGAAATGATAGCATTTTCAAAGGAAGCTTTGCGCAGACAACAGGAGGATGGTGGCGCTTAGGCTTCTGTATTGTACTATATATTAACGCAGTTTAGCTTCAGAATAATTTGTTATCACCACTAAAGCTTTCAACAGTGCCGGATTCAACGTTGAGGGTGGATCACTTGGTAGATGCTTCCAAAAAGTGTAGGGCTTATGGCCGTATACTGCTCTAATGTACTTCTGCTGTAATAAGTGGAAATAGTGTCAAATGCAAGGTGAGAAGAACAATATATCATCCACATTCTGAATGACCATTGGCAGTATGAATAGTCCTCTGGTGGTGACACTGGTAGTTAGTACGGCATGTTTGCCAAAGACAATTATATGCTAAGACTCCTATAATATTGAATTAACAAAAATGTTACATTTCAGAGTGATTCAAATCATAGGTCTTCTGCCGCCGTGTTCTAAAATATGAAGACAGAAGAAATATAATCTCAACCAATCCATGAAACATGAAATATGAGACTACCTCCAGAATTAATGCTTTCTACTGCAACAGGGACTCAATCTCTGCAGATTGCATTCTCTAGCTATGTACCTGGACAAACGACATCAACAACAACATGCTTGTCCAATTAGTTCAGAATAAGGGTGCAAGAACACAGGAATCCCACTAATGAACTCTCTATGAACCAAACTGCAGCTGCAAGCTGCACTTGTCTTGGCCCAATAGGCCTATGTCTAGTTTGTTACATAGACAACACTCCTGATTCAGCTGGATGGGACTTTAGAGTTATTAATATGGTATGTACAAAGGGCTTTTGCTATCAGCGGTGCAGCTGTAGGTAAACTTTGATCATCCCCACAGACAGCAATGAAATCAAATAGACGCTATGTTAATCCAGTCCCAGTGGAGAGGGTGGCTGTGCTGATCTTAATGCATTATTGAGAGGGGATTGGCTGAGCCATCACACATGGGCCCCCACCTCTTATCCATTATTGAATACAGAGATGCACGGGGAGACTTTGATGAGGCAGTTTATCAAACAGGGAGATATCAAGTGGTTATGTTTCTAATGTGTTCTACCTGAGCAAAGGTACAGGAGAGAAGGTTACGTTCAGAGACATCAAAGCAAAGATACCCTGTCCCTAACCCCGTCTCAGGTCAGCCTATTACTCCCTTTCAATGAATATGACAGGCAGCAGTCATACACAGTGAGATGCCATTCCTTTCTCTTATAGACAAATTTGGCATGCAGTCAATGTCTAATACTAAACACCAAACACACTAGACATACATCTATTGAGGGAGGGAGGAGGGATGGAGGGATTGATGCTCTTCAATAGCTAGCATTTATTTTCTCTCCTCTTCTAGCCTCCTTCCCATCTCAAGCAGAACAGGCTTCTATTTATTACATTTTCAAACAGGATGATTAATCTGTAGACTATGTTCCAATTGGCTCCCTACTCCCTACATAGAGCACTAACTTTAGATCAGAGCCCTATTGGCCTTGGTCAAAAAGAGTGCACTATAAAGGGAATTGGGTGCCATTTGGAACGCATCCTGTGAGTGGATGGATCAGAGCAGTCTGCTTCCTTATCTCTCCTTCCCTGCTCCACGCCGCGCAGCTTAGCCGCTAGCTGCCGCCACCATCCCACCGCCCCACTACCCAATCAGCTTAGAGATGAATGCCGGGCCAATTATGCACACCTGACTAAGACACACGTCGGAAATAACAGAGACACCTGAAATGGAGGGAGGGTGACTGGTTTAGAATAACATATACACAGGCCCTGGACGAAAGTAGCAGAGGGACGGTGGTTCCGATTTACAATAACATACAGGCCCTGGGAGGAGGGGGCGGCGGGATGTGACAACTGATGTTCTGTCAGAATTAGATACAGTAATGAGATGGGTTTGCAGCAGGCATTGGTTGGGTTCCATTTTAGGAGTGTTAAGTGACTCAACAAAGTGTGGCTGTGGCAATGTATACTTCTGGCTCAGGCTGAGAAGCTTTTCAGGAGGTGGGGTATTAACCATTTTGATATGCTCATTATTTGAATGCAATCATTTTTATTTTACCTTTATTTCACTAGACAAGTCAGTTAAGAACATATTATTATTTACATTGACAGCCTAGGAACAGTGGGTTAACTGCCTTGTTCAGGGGCAGAGCAAATCTTTTACCTTGTCAGCTCGGGGATTCAATCTAGCAACCTTTCAGTTACTGGCCTAATTTACGATTAATAAACATTTCAATTTTTTGTGCTTTCTTGATAAGAAATGACCATAGAGATGAAGGATCTTAATTTGATCACCCTGTTGCAGGAGAACATTCGTTAAATGCAGGACATTTAAAAAGTTAAGTGTATTTGGTGTAAAAAGACTTCCACTTGGATATTTCAGACTTGATTTCCCCTCGTGAAAATGGTATCAACCCCTAAAAATATGTAAATTAAAGATGCACTCTGGGATCTTAAACAAAACAAATTCGTAACATATTGCACAAATTGGATTTGTAACATATCACACCAATTGCAAAATTAGTAACATATCACAAGTAGTGAATGACGTAGCACACAACTGGATGACATAGTACAGAAATAACGGGGACCTGTTTTGGCCTGTGAGAACCACTTTCAAAACTACTGGCTGAAATTATACCAAAGCTCGAGAATGCATGTAATCCACATAATAATTCAAATGTCTTGTTGCTGCAGGATTATTTGTCTGCTGTAGACAACTGGCTCAATTTAAGATCCCACATCTGCATTTTCTTAAGACAACTTTCTTTTTAAAGACAAGTTGTAATTAATGGATTAAATCAATTGGAAATGAAAAAATCATAAGAATAAGCTACACCAACAGCAGTTTTCCATTCATACAAGGTGTAAGGTAAATTGCCACAGTAGATTTTCCATGGTAAACAAGGAAATACTTTATTTCAGTTGCACGGAATGATTGTCAAATAGATCAATTGCCCTTAGTTTACTAAAAAAGCAGGATCATTTTGTTGAAGTGATACTACCCACCAGAGAGCAAAATATTATTGAAAAATGTTGGTGGCAATCAGGACTAAAAGATAACCTCCTGCTTTAAGGAACGGTAAATCGGTGGCCAGTTATGGTTGCAGTTGATATCAACTGTGATTACCTTAAGCTGGCCAACGTTTGTTGTAATAAGCCCATTGAGAACATCTGAGTTGTGCACACAGATTTAGGATTTGGCCATGTATTACATGCAAACTTCTTCAAAGTCACTCCTGCTACTATAGTTTAAAAAAATTGGTTTTATTATTTGTTATTAATCTTAACTTCTACTGAAGTTTGACAATTAGGTACTTTTTCCGCCACTGCCTATAACCTCCCTTCCCCCCGCAAACACACACATTTACACACACCACCCCCACTCCCCTTTGCCCTCCGTTATAGATTCCAGCTCCTGTCTATGGATGGTTAAACTGGCCAGGATCAGTTGGTCCGGCTGCTCCGCAATAAACGTGACATTTATCTTTTTTGATGAGGGTGCCTATCACTGACGCACACTGACACGTCCCACTGATACCAGGATGGACCTCTTTACATGGAAATGCATTGTAATTACCAGGCTGCATGGAAGTGATATTTGCTCAGGGATAAGCAAATTGCATAGGATTTGAAGCGAGCCGCTTTCAGAGTTGCTGTGGCAAGACAAAAAAAGAAAAGGAAAGAAAAAAGATTGTGGTTGCAAGGAAAGGGTGGGGGAGAGGTGGGGGAGAGGTGGGGGAGAGGCGGGGGAGAGGTGGGGGAGAGGCGGGGGAGAGGTGGGGGAGAGGCGGGGGAGAGGTGGGGGAGAGAGGGGAGAGAGGGGAGAGAGGGGAGAGAGGGGCTGTGGTAAACTCAAATACTGAAAAGAAAAGCTGCATCGAAAATAACTCTCATTACATTTATAAATTCCATAGAATGGAAGTGTACTGGAAGTATTCTTTTTTACATTTCAGGTGTAGACAAATGTGTGTAATTCCTAACCTTTAGAAACTGTAATAATTCTAATGTGAGGATAAATATTGTCATTTATTTTTTTATTTAACCTTTATTTAACCAGGTAAAACCTATTGAGGTTAAAAATCTCCTTTGCGAGGGCGACCAGGCAAGAAGGCTAAACAGGGAAATAGCAGCGTGTCCATAAAACATTACAGAAAAATACAGAATACACACAAAAGACAGTGTTAGATACAACTGAAGATGAGAAACAACTGCAGTTCTCCCAATCAGTGTTGTCGATCAGTCTTAAAAACAGACAAGGACACTAACTCCCCTAACTTTCAAATCTTCTGAAGCATGTTCTAATGTTAATGATGAACAGTGGTTAAACAATGTTTCACTATTAGTTGGCCTCTATCCCCCATAGTGTAGTCAGTGCCTCTGAGGAAACATTCAAACATAACTGCAGTGGGGATAAGTGATCAAGCTTGATGGTAGAAGAGGACATGGCCAATGACAATTAAACATTTTTGTAGGCCATCTTACTTTCTAAGACACAGACGGATATACAGTATAACGACCCTCACTCTTTCCTAATACACACAAGCACACACACACACACACACACACACTGATCAGAACATCACAGTCCAGCACATAAAAAAATATGCATTTTACTTATAAAATTCAAACATGCAAATTTGTGAGTTTGGCTATAAGCATTTGTTATTTGATCATGATTACACAGGCAGGTTGCTAGCCTCCGGGTGCATTTTTTGACGGTTGTCAAATATGCCGTTTCATTCTGAACATCTCCAAAAAATGTCAAACTGTTTATGGTAAACGATTGTACAGTAATAGACCATGTCAACATTTTGTCAACTATTCATGATTTAGGCCTACTATATCCCAGTTGTACAATCAAATGATTATCTTAAGCACAAATGTATACAGTACAGTAAGTTATGAAATAACACATATGGAATCATGTAGTTACCAAAAAAGTGTTAAACAAATCAAAATATATTTTATATTTGAGATTCTTCAAATAGCCACCCTTTTCCTTGATGACTGCTTTGCACACTCTTGGCATTCTCTCAACCAGCTTCACCTAGAATGCTTTTCCAACAGTCTTGAAGGAGTTCCCACATATGCTGAGCACTTGTTGGGTGATCTTACTTCACACTGCGGTCCAACTCATCCCAAACCATCGCAATTTGGTTGAGGTTGGGGGATTGTGGAGGCCAGGTCATCTGATGCAGCACTCCATCACCCTCCTTCTTGGTCAAATAGCCCTTACACAGCCTGGAGGTGTGTTGGGTCATTGTCTTGTTGAAAAACAAATGATAGTGGGACTAAGGCCAAGCCAGATGGGATGATGTATCATCCTGTGGTAGCCATGCTGGTTAAGTGTGCCTTGATTTCGAAATAAATCAATCACAGACAGCATCACCAGCAAGCACCCCCACACCATAACACCTCCTCCTCCATGCATTACGGTGGGAAATACACATGCGGAGATTGTCCATTCACCCACATCACATCTCACAAAGACACGGCAGTTGGAACAAAACCAATGGATAAATTTCCACCGGTCTAATGTCCATTGATCATGGTTCTTGGTCCAAGAAAGTCTTATCTTCTTATTGGTGTCCTTTAGTAGTGTTTTTTTTTGCAGCAATTCGGCCATGAAGATCTGATCCATACAGTCTCCTCTGAACATTTGATGCTGAGATGTGTCTGTTACTTGAATTCTATGAAGCTATTATTCGGTCCTCATGAGAGCCAGTTTCATCATAGCGCTTGATGGTTTTTGCGACTGCACTTGAAGATACTTTCAAAGTCCTTGAAATGTTCCATATTGACTGTCCTTCATGTCTTAAAGTAATGATTACATGTTGTTTCTCTTTGCTCATTTGTGCTGTTCTTGCCATAATATGGACTTGGTCTTTTACCAAATAGAGCTATGTTCAGTATACCCCCCTACCTACACAACTGATTGGCTGAAACACATTAAGAAGGAAAGAAATTCCACAAATGTACTTTTAAGAAGGCACACCTCTTAATTGAAATGCATTCCAGGTGACTACCTCATGAAACTGGTTGAGAGAATGCCAAGAGTGTGCAAAGCTGTCATCACGGCAAAGGATGGCTATTTGAAGAATCACAAATCTCAAATATATTTTGATTTGTTTAACACTTTTTTGGTTACTACATGATTCCATATGTGTTATTTCATAGTTTTGATGTCATCACTGTTATTATACAATGTAGAAAATAGGAAAATAAGGAAAAACCCTTCCATGACTAGGTGTTCTAAAACTTTTGACCGGTGGTGTATAATGGGCTCAGGTTAACTACACTATAAGTTTAGCTTCAGGATAAATGCAGTCTCTAGGCAACAAGCATCATGTTTAGGGTAGTTGTTAAAAAGTAGACTCAGTGAAATGATGTTGACACAAGCATCACCTCAGATATTGAGATGCTCAAGATGCAACACTTTGCTCTCACAGTCACACACAGTATCTGTGCATGTGCACAGGTTCCCTTCACGCTCTTACAGAGTGTGAGCCATGGGACCAAAACAACGTAGAAATTGAGACTTCAACGCTCTTAGTTGTTGAGGAAATTGACCCACTATGCTGTTTACTTTCTGCTTCTATGTCATATCGAGTCTACCTTTAAGCACAGTATCTAGATCGTGACTCAACTGTTTTTCCTGTACTATACCAGTGGACTGTAAAGCCCAGACCTGGGTTCAAATAGCATTTGCCCTAGCCTGCCTGAGTGCCAGATGGTGTGGATGGCAGTTTTGGGACTTTTCTATTGGTCCATTAAGCCAGGCAAGGTCAGTTACAGTATTTTAAATGATTTTAAATAGTATTTGAACCTGGTCTGGTAAAGCCTGTGTGTTAGTCTGTGTAACGCCATGCAACTATAGAAACAATATGCTAATCCGTGAACTGCTAATCTCTAGCGCAAGATCATGTCCATAATATTCATTTGAATTGTAGAGAGTGGGGTGCATATGGGTGCTTTTGTGATGCTTAAAATCCTGCCATGGAATCCTCCCAAACCCCTAACCCAAATGAACCACATGCTTAGGAGCATTAAAAGACTAAACCTCAACCATTTTAAGGATTAGGGCAATATGTAGTTAGAATCAGATTGGATAATCAGTCGCCAGGCAGCCATACACAATGTCACCGGCTGGACCTGACAGATTGGTCTAATGATTGGGATTGATGCACTTTTCCAATGATATTCATGTGCCAAGTGGACAGACTGCAGAGGAAAGGTTGACATAATGGGATTTCTGCACCGCTTCACCTGGGCTCTCCACTGGGGCATTCCCTGCATTCGGTTGGTTTAACACAATCTACATAGTTTCCTCTCTGAAGATTAAGTTGCACCGTGATAAACTGTGATAAGTAGATCCCCCTTGTTTACGTTACAGTATATGACACTACACACTGACTCATTAGGGTTAGGCAGGCAAGGAAATACAAGCAGACTGTATTTGATGAGCTGATTTTGGTGTCAGAAGGGATTCAAGAAACTAAAATAAGGAAGTTGTATCTGTGTGCGTCAGTAAACGATGGCCTCCAATCTCAAAGGTTAAATATGACTTATCAAAACGTATTTCCCAGAACCCCTTGCTTCCATGGAAAGTCTGGCATGGCTAAATGATCATTGGAGTTTGTGTCATCATCCATGCGCCTCGGCAAACTGCGGAGGGCGGTCTGAGTCACAGAGCTTGTTAACCCTCCACAGATAAATAGTTCTCCCCTGAGAGCTCTTCCTTCGCCCAAGCTAGCTAACACGTCCCAGATGTCCTCACGCCAGACATTCATGCACATACATGTGATGTGCGTGACACAGAACAGTACATAACTGTCACCGCAGCCTATATATGTCCCACAACTGAATGGTTAATTAGCTCCTTTTGTGTGCACAGTCACACAAACAATGAAAAAAGCCCTGTGGCAGCTTACTATTGAGGTTACCCAATAACCCGGCTGTCCTCAGCACTCCTCATAACAGTTAGCGTTGTGGGGAGGGGTGGAGCAGCATTTGTACGCTGTTCAATAAAGAGTCATTCATGTCATGTTGTTTTGGCTGTCAGAGTGGCTGAGAGGCAGATTGATTTGTACCTTATCTTCTCAGTCATTTGTTTGTTTATTAGGATCCCCATTAGCTTTTTCAGAGGCAGCAGCTACTCTTCCTGGGGTCCACACAAAACACACAACATGACAAGTAATAAAACAATGGTACACTGTTAAGGAGGACAATCACACAAATTTAAAATACGATATACAAACAAAACAAAATAATAAAAATGTGTGTGTCTGTGTGCTCCCGCCGTTCCATGAGATGTTATTCAATATTTTTTTGAAAGGTCATTTTGCTGTTTGGTTGAGTAATTGGTTCCAGTCAAGTCAATACTGATCTATAGATTTTGTATTCTTTTTTTTATTTAATTACACAAGTCAGTTAAGAACAAATTCTTATTTTCAATGATGGTCTAGGAACAGTGGGTTAACTGCCTTGTTCAGGGGCAGAACGACTGATGTTTTACCTTGTCAGCTCGGGGATTTGATCTTGCAACCTTTTGCTTACTACTCCAATGCTCTAACCATGTAGATCACTGAACTTTACAGAATTATTTGAAGTTCTTATGGTCCGATAGAGACAAGTGGCTTTTTTATGCTTTCATGAATATACAGGGAGCTGAATTAGAATACTCCAACAACCCACATTTCCAAAGAACCCACATTTTAAAATGTTGTTCTGTAGGACAAAAGTATCATCCCAATTACACCGTCATACTGTAGTGTCTTCCAATGCACTCTAGATATGGATTCCTCATATTAAATACAGTGAGTCACACACACAGCATTCATAAAGTAATGACAAACATGTTTAATGCATCCACTATGGTAGATTCGCCTTCAAGGGTACCTACAATTAATATGTTGGATTTACAGTCGTATTTATAGTTTGACTCCGTCATTGGTCATAACGTAGGAGATGGAGAACACAGCCTTATTTTTGTTGCCCTTGCCTGATGGTTTTGGCGAGCCTTAATAGCTGTTAGCAGTCAATAACAAACAGTTTCCAGCTGTAGCACTGCAGTCAGGCTGCCCCCTGACCCAGACAACATACACATTTATAGCTATCAATTATTGACTTTTTTCACCTCATCTGATAATGATTGTAAAAGCATCTGCGGTCAGTCATTGTTTTCTTTTTTTCCTGCCGCAAGGTTAAGTTAGAGTGCAGTGCAGATAGAGAGGGTTGTTGTTGTGGTGGGGGTGAGCTATCAGCTAATTTCACTTAAAGCGTGGAGTGAGTGGATTGCCCTCAAGTACACATACAATTGTGAGTAAGCTTACACTTGAGTTAGCCCAGAGAAATATACTATAATCTTTGTCCTCTTCTAGTATCTCAGGAACCTTAAGAAAATAAGACGACCTCACCACCTCATCTCTTCACCACCTCACCTCTTCACCACCTCACCACCTCATCTCTTCACCACCTCACCTCTTCACCACCTCACCTCTTCACCGCCTCACCACTTCACCTCTTCACCTCTTCACCATATGAATTATCCTCTGCACCTTATATACCTTAATTTGATGGTCATTTTCCCAGACAAAACGCAAATGCTGTTAAAGAAAAAAAATTTGCAGCACCTTTTAAACAATCGGCCAATATCATGCCTGGCTGTGGATGCACGCCGCTGATTAAGTGTTTCAGCAGACGTAAGCTGTATTCCAGACATTCCCAACAGGGGTTACAGTGTATTATTCTAGCCTGGATGAGATGGGGAAATGGTGAGAAAGAGGAGAGTAATTACTACACTGTTTGTTAAAACTGTTTGTAGTGCTGTCCTATATACAGCCTTCATGGGCTGTATATAGGCTGTGTCCTAAATAACCCCCTAGAGCACTACTTTTGATCAGACCCTAGGGAATAGGGTGCCATTTGGGACAAATACTTAGTATATTATACAGTAGATCCAGGGAAGGAAGAAAGCATTGAGCTGGATCATTGCAGCCGATAGTTTTTCTCCCTCTCGCTGTGAGGCACTGATGCACCGCCATGTCAATTATTTACCTCTGTGTACACACACACGCACACACACACACACTCTATAGGCTACAGTACACTGAAACACATAGACATCGAGCAACACAACCCCCTCTTATCCCTTCCTACACACATCCCCCCACCAGCGATGTCTCGTCCTCAAGGGAGGTTCAAGGGAGGTTACAGGGGGAGTCAGTCTTATTTTCAGCCTCATTAACTCTGGAGGCAGGCCTCCACTGTGGCTAATCCACCTTCCCAACCTGCCAGGGCACACTACGAAAATCTATTCTATAAATGCTAACAAAATATTCATACATCGAACAGGGAAAGAGAGACAGAGCTGCTGCTAGGTAGACCGTTAAGGCTATAGCCTGTTAACCCGAGCTCTGACACAGCTCCCGATAGAAAGGCTACAGTAAGCCCATAGACTTTCATTCTGTGGTTTGCTACTGATTGTGTCAGTGTCTCAATGAATGTTTTAACAAGATTGCTGCCAAACCAAGATGCATCCTAAATGGAACCCTATTACCTATATAGTGCACTACTTTTGATCAGAACTCTATAGGCACTGGACTGGTCAAAAGTAGTGCACTATGTAGGGAATGAGGTGCAATTTGGGACAAAGCCCATATGACCAGATCAATGGTAAATAATGTACCAGTGAATGGATGGAGTTGTTTCACCCTAACAGGTGTGAAAAGCTATTTGGAGACTCTATTAGATTTATTTTATTCAGTTCAGTCTGGTATGAGAACGGTAGACCCTATCTAAAAAAGCATGGTGTCTGTGGAAAGCGGAGTATCTTGGATATTGATGGGTGCCTTCAAATCTATGATATGACTTACTACCATATGTGGGCAAAATCACTCATAAGTGCAGGCCGAGCCAATGACCTCATTTCAAGATGGCTGCTACCTACGTTCCGTTTAGTGTTGTGAAGCATAAACGAAATAAACACGGAATATGTTGATACACCCCAAAAGCCGGGACTCCGCAGATCATGAGAAAATCTTATTTGTCTGACTGTGACCTACCGTTATAGATCACCATCATCTTACAAGGTAAGCTTGAATTCATATTTAATTTAATTTATTGACTCTATTTCTTGAACTGCATTGTTGGTTAAGGGCTTATAAGTAATTACATATGAATAGCAGTTACTTTTGGGTATGTCTATTTAGGCGGAAATCTACATTTTGCCATTACATTTAAGAGGTTAATTAAGAAGAAATCTTCAGCCCTGTTACACTCAATCAATCAATCAAATGTATTTATAAAGCCCTTTTTACATCTGCCGATGTCACAAAGTGCTGTACAGAACCCTGTTACGGTCAACCCTGTTACTTTATTTGGCACTTAATAGGCCCTTAACATAGTCCTTTTTTTTTTAACCCCTTGAGATGGAAAAAATTGTTTTTATGAAGTTGAACATGTGCTCTTTATGACAGAATTATGACATTTTGTGAAATCTAAAGTTTCTTTTGACCAAGTTACACTTCTCAAAAGGCACCGAATTGGTGGAACGACCCAAATGCAATCAGCCAAAGCTAAAGGCTGTAAAGCCAAAGTTAATGTAACATTTGTGCCAGACAGTTAAAGAAAACCTTTATTGTACTGACCCAATCGAATGTCTATTCACATTACATTGCACATGCAGCAGGTATTTACAGGTGGTACGTCATCTTTATGGCGGCAGGACTACACTAATTCATGGGTGTAAATTACAGTCCTCTCAGCGGACCCTTCCAGTTCATTACTTAAAGGATAGACAGACATATTGTTCACTAAAGGACAATGCGTAAAATGCTATAGATGCAGTCACAATGCATGATAATACTTGTCAAAAACATGTATGACACCTTTGTAGAGTCTGTAGTAGTGTCTGTGATATATTCCTGGCGACAAATCCATTTTACCCTCTGGGGGTCAATAAAGTTTTATTAATTCAATCATGACTCATCATTATTCTGAGAGTTTTCTCAGCCATTTTAAGTCTGTTGAAAAATGACTTGATGAAATGACCCAAAGTATAAAGATATGAAGAAACAGTATATATTCTTAGACCTGCTTTTAACAAGTAAAACTGTTAAAAGCAGTATGTTATAATGTTAGAACCTGTGCCTCTACAAGTAATAATGCACTTTAAATGCATTTATTGAAGTGTGACCAAATGGAATAGGGTGCCATTTGGGACATATACACTGTATCACGGCCACATACGCTGTACCACGGCCACAGGGCATTGGGAGGGCTAAAGACCAAGCTGGTCGACACTCCGATCGGGCCTGAACTTCACATCAGAGTGGCTCTCGCAGCATGGGGGTCCGATGAGTACTTTATCAGGGCTATCTGTGGTGGCCTGGCCTATCGTTGGCATTTCACATGTGGCTACGTGCACAGCAGGTTGTCTCTGCCTTTAGAGAGCCTCTGACACAGCAGCCAGCAGCCAGCAGCCAGCCTAGAGCCCAGTGACATCAACAGCCCTGCCAGAGGTACAGCACTGACAGCTTTGACTCCAGTTAGGACACGAGTGACTAGTCTTGCGTTGCCATACCTCCAAGACAGGACCAAAAAAAACAACAATCACCATAACCACCAGTCATGGTAATGAGTATAGAATCAGTATGATAGAGGTAGACCAGTCATGGTAATGAGTATAGGATCAGCATGATAGAGGTATACTAATCATGGTAATGAGTATAGGATCCGTATGATAGAGGTAGGCCAGTCATGGTAATGAATACACTGATAGGGTTCTACCAAGAACCGATTTGATATGAATAACCCTTTTTGGAAGACAAGGGTTTTTTGTAAGGCTAAGGGTTCTACCTAGAACATTTAACATTCTAAGAACCATTTTTGGAAGAACCATTTTTGATTAAAGCAAGGACTCGTTGAAGGCAAGAAACATTCTTTGTAAGGCAAGAATGGTTCTACATACAGCCATACATCATAATTCCCAGCATGCTCTATTGCAGGGTGATTTTCAGAATTGTTTCAATATCTGTGTTTTTGCTTATACTTTGTATTCGGAATGTATTCAGACCCCTTTATTTGTTCCACATTTTGTTGTGTTGCAGCCTGGTTTTAAACTGATTTAATTGAGAGGTTTTGTCACTGGCCTAGACGCAATACTCCATAATGTGAAAACGGAATTAGGCTTTTTGAAATGTATACAAATTAATTAAAATAAAAGCTGAAATGTTTTGAGTCAGTAAATATTCAACCCCTTCTTTATGGCAAGCCTAAATAACCAGTTAAATGTATCTAAATGTAATCCAGTGGAGGCTCCTCAGAGGAGGAAGGGGAGAACCATCCTCCTCAGGGAATTTCATAAAAATTAAATGGTAAAACATGAAAAAGTTATCCTTTTTAGATAAAACTATTCAAAATATTTTAACGTTTTCAAATAATTTATTAAAACACTGTTTTGCAATGAAGGTCTACAGTAGCCTCAACAGCACCAGTTTCCATCCTCCTATTGGTACATTGACTTCAATACTGAACATAGGAGGCTCTTGGTTCTCACCCCCTTCCATAGACTTACACAGTAATTATGAAGTCCTCCAGAAGTAGTCCTCCAACCTATCAGAACTCTTGCAGCATTAACTGACATGTTGTCCACCCAATCAAATGAATGAATCTAATGAGAATGAGTCTAGTACTAGTATGAATCTAGTACTGAAAGCATAAGCTACAGCTAGCTAGCACTGCAGTGCATGAAATGAGGTGAGTAGTTGACTCAAAGAGAGAGAACGACAATAGTTTTCAACAAATTAATTTCTTCAAAAATGAAAGAGAAGCAAGAGAGAGAGAGAGAGATTTCGTCATAAAAAAATGTCACTATGAGTATCCAACACAACACTTCCAAGTTAATGTAAGCTTTTGGTTGTATTAATTTATTGCCACCTGGGCGCGCCAGCGCAATAGGCAAGGGTGTTGCACACTGTAACTTCACTGCATGAATGTAGTGGGTTTACTTACGCATTAGTTCTATTAGCTATGTTATTTTAGCTAATATGGGGACAACGATGTAGGCTGTGTGTAGCGGTTATGAAATGGTTTGGCTTGGAAAGTTTTTTTCGCCTGGTCACATACAGCTGATGTGGTGTTCATTGAAGTCCACAAACGAAGGGAAAAGGTGAGAGGAGGAGAGTGCATAGAGGGTAGAATGAATACAACGTGGCTGCTATGATCAGGGGTGTATTCTTTCCTCCGATTTGGTTGAAAAACGTTTCTTAAATGGAAGCAAACAGAACAGGGATAAAAATAACGAAATTTGTCCAATCAAAACTCTTGTTTGCAACTGTTGGACTAATGATTACACCCTAGATAAGCTAGATGCAGGCAAGAGTGTGAAAGGCGGTATTAAATGTGTCACTGTCTCTCCATGTGTCACTGTCTGTCATCTCAAATTTTTCTCTCGACCTGTGTGCACCTACATTGTAAAATGTCATTAATAGGCAAGGGTGTTGCAACCTCATGATGGGCATAGGGAAAATTTGAGTATCATGTAGTAGCCTAAACTTATCAATGTTATATTTAACTGGGTGAATGGAATATGAATGACAGTCATCCAACATGCTGTAAAAGAAATAAGGCCATGCAAATTTAAAAAAGCATCATCCTCCCTCATCAAAAACAGCACTGACCGCCACTGATGTAATCACAAAAGTAATTATTTATTATGAGAGGGCCATAAACAATAACTAATAATGCCAAGAAAGGTTAAACTCCAAAAAGGTTAAACTCCACAATACTAACCTAATTGACAGAGGGAAAAGAAGGAAGCCTATTCATAACACAAATATTCCAAAACATGTATCCTGTTTGCAACAAGGCACTAAAGTAATACTGCAAAAAATGTGGCAGAGCAATTCACTTTTTGTCCTGAATATAAAGCATTATGTTTGGGGCAAATCCAATACAACACATCACTCAGTACCATTCTCCATATTTTCAAGCATGGTGGTGGCTGCATCATGTTATGGGTATGCTAGTAATCGTTAAGGACTGGGGAGTTTTTCAGGATAAAAAATAAATGGAATGGAGCTAAGCACAGGCAAAATTCTAGAGGAAAACCTGGTTCAGTCTACTTTCCACCAGACACTGGGAGATTAATTCAATACAAGGCCAAATCTACATTGAAGTTGCTTACTAAGAAGACAGTGAATGTTCATGAGTGGCCTAGTTACAGTTTTTACTTCAATCTACTTGAAAATCTATGGCAAGACCTGGAAATGGTTGTCTAGCAATGATCAACGACTTGAAAATGGGTGTCTAGCAATGATCAACGACCTGAAAATGGGTGTCTGGCAATGATCAACGACCTGAAAATGGGTGTCTAGCAATGATCAACGACCTGAAAATGGGTGTCTAGCAATTATCAACAACCTGAAAATGGGTGTCTAGCAATGATCAACGACCTGAAAATGGGTGTCTAGCAATGATCAACGACCTGAAAATGGGTGTCTAGCAATGATCAACAAGCAATTTGACAGAGCTTGAAGAATATTGAAAGGAATAATGGGCAAATGTTGCACAATTTTTTTATTTGTTTTAACTAGGCAAGTCAGTTAAGAACAAATTCTTGTTTTCAATGACGGCCTAGGAACAATGGGTTAACTGTTCAGAGGCAGAACGACAGATTTGTACCTTGTCAGCTCTGGGATTTGAACCTGCAACCGGTCACTAGTCCAACACTCTAACCACTAGGCTACCCTGCCGCCACATGCTGAGGTGAAACGCTCCTACAGACTTAACAAGAAAAACTCACAGCTGTAATCGCTGCCAAACGTGCTTCTATAAAGTATTGACTCAGGGGTGTGAATACTTATGTAAATTTGATATCTGTATTTTATATTCAATACATTTTGTTAATCTTTAAAAACATGTTTTCACTTTTTCATTATGGGGTATTGTGTGTAGATTGGTGAGAACAAAAATCTATTGAATCAAGTTTGATTTCAGGCTGTAACACCACAAAATGTGGACTAAGTCAAGGGGGATGAATACATTGTGAAGGCATTGATTATTTGATTAAATAAATAACAACATACATTTTTCTAATGTGGCCTATAAACTTTTAACTAGGCTCTCAAAGAAAGGCCTTAAATTATTATTGAAATTATTGTCATAAATCATTACATTTTAAAGGTTAATAAGGCTCGTAGAACCGTTCATAGACGATTCTAGGAAGAACCCTCCAAAGATAAAATGGTTCTCGGTAGATCCCTTCATAGAGGGTTCTATAAAGAACCTTTAAATGATAAAATGATTCTTGGTAGAACCCTTCATAGAAGGTTCTAGGGAGAACAATATACAGGGGTTCTATGAAGAACCCTACATAGACGGTTCTAGGTAGAACAAAAAGGGTTCCCCTATGACCCTCAAACTCAACTATGGACCTCGAAGCCAGTTCCACTGCATTTTTTCATTGTTCCCCCTCGAACAAAAGGACTAATTTAGACCTGAGACACCAGGTGGGTGCAATTACTTATCAGGTAGAACAGAAAACCAGCAGGCTCCAGACCTCATAGGATAAGAGTTAACTCCTGCCCTATGGGGACAAACCGAAGAACCCTATACGGGCTATTTAGCAACTTTTTTTCTAAGAGTCTACAGGCTAGTCATGGTAATGAGCATTTCAAAAAAATGTTTTAACCTTTTTAACTAGGCAAGTTAGTTAAGAACAAATTCTTATTTTCAATGACGTCCTAGGAACAGTGGGTTAACTGCCTTGTTCAGGGGCAGAATGACAGATTTTTACCTTGTCAGCTCGGGGATTCGATCTTGCAACCTTCCGGTATAGGATCAGCATGATAGATGTAGGCCAGTCACTGTAATGAGTATAGGATCAGCATGATAGATGTAGGCCAGTCACTGTAATGAGTTTAGGATCAGCATCACAGATGTAGATGTGTAGATGGTAAGATTTTGTCACTGCAGTGGTCAACCTGTCTATTGGCGTTAGAAAAGTAGGGTTTGTGTGCATGCGTGCCTGCAAAAGAGAGAAAGAGAAAGAAAAAAAGAAAAAGAAAAAGAAAAAAGAAAGAAAGAAAGAAAGATAGGTAGAAAGAAAAGAAGAGGCACTGTAGTGAGGGAGCGAGAGAGCTTTGGCAATATGTTTCAATACGTTTTGGCAATATGTACGTTGTTATGTCATGCCAATGAAACAGAGAGACAGAGATGGTTGGAGTCCTGCTCTGCTCAGTGAGGCTGCAGGGGGAGGGGGAGGGGGAGGAGATGGTGCAGGGATGAACCAGGGAATGTTTGGCAGATTTTCAAATAGGGTAAGAAATAAGCCTTTAACTCATTCTGATGACTGAAGGCAGGCAGAGACTCATCTTGGATTCAGACTCTCCTGAGTCTTTGTATTAAAGGGAGGGTGTCCTCCTCTCACTCCTATCACCTCAGGTCTACTTGTATCTTTAGTTACTTTTGAACTTCGGTAACAAAATGGAAACTTTGAGCCAGTGAAACGTCTTCTTTTGAGTCATGCCTCTAATATAATTTATTGTCTGAATGCATGCTTTTTGTCATTGAGTAAAGCGTAGCATCTTTTGTATTGCATTAGGGTTTATGAAGTAGAGGTTATTGTAGTAAACGTAAGACTTATTTGAAATGTGAGTATCCCTTCAAGACAGACTTATTTTTTTCTTATTCCACTTGATATAGTACTGTATGCCGTTCATACGTACGTTATCTCAGACAGCACTGGCCTGATTTTGACCTAACTTGGGTAAATGATGCATCTTGCCATAGATATCTGGCATTTACAAAATTACACTGATTGGCCCAAGGCAGGAGCTATAGTAATTAACTGAACTTTGCGAATCACACCAGAGAGTAAGCGGTGAAGCGAGGGGGATATCTGGGCCCAAAATCTGTCTTCTCCAGCAGGTGGCGTTTTTTCTTTGGCACATGACATGGAGTACAGGGAGTGGATTAGCTAAAGAGACTGCAGGGCTCAACTTTCAACATTCTTTATGCTCTATATTCACTGTAAATTCACACAGTTAGGCCTAAACTGTATTTCTAAAAACAATATTTCTTTTTTTACCTTACTTTAACTAGGCGAGTCAGTTAAGAACAAATTCTTATTTACAATGACGGCCTTCCCCAGCTAAACCAGGACAACGCTACTCTATCGGACTCCCAATCACAGCTGGTTGTGATACAGCCTGGAATCGAACCAGGGTCTGTAGTGACACCTCTAGCACTGAGATGCAGTGCCTTAGACCACTGTACCACTCAGGAGCCATGTAAAGAATACATGATTTCATTAGTGGAGTGATTACCCCATTGTGGTAAACAATGCAGAGGAGCAACCTCATGCTTCAGCCATGTAGCCACCAGGCTGCATTAGATAGGTGATCGTTCTTCAGCCATGTAGCCACCAGACTGCATTAGATAGGTGATCGTTCTTCAGCCATGTAGCGACCAGGCTGCATTAGATAGGTGATCGTTCTTCAGCCATGTAGCCACCATGCTGCATCATACAGGTGACCATGCTTCAGCCATGTAGCCACCAGGCTGCATTAGATAGGTGATCATTCTTCAGCCATGTAGCCACCATGCTGCATCATACAGGTGACCATGCTTCAGCCATGTAGCCACCAGGCTGCATTAGATAGGTGATCATTCTTCAGCCATGTAGCCACCATGCTGCATCATACAGGTGACCATGCTTCAGCCATGTAGCCACCATGCTGCATCATACAGGTGACCATGCTTCAGCCATGTAGCCCCCAGGCTGCATTAGATAGGTGATCGTTCTTCAGCCATGTAGCCACCATGCTGCATCATACAGGTGACCATGCTTCAGCCATGTAGCCACCATGCTGCATCATACAGGTGACCATGCTTCAGCCATGTAGCCACCATGCTGCATCATGCAGGTGACCATGCTTCAGCCATGTAGCCACCATGCTGCATCATACAGGTGACCATGCTTCAGCCATGTAGCCACCATGCTGCATCATGCAGGTGACCATGTTTCAGCCATGTAGCCACCATGCTGCATCATACAGGTGACCATGCTTCAGCCATGTAGCCACCATGCTGCATCATACAGGCGACCATGCTTCAGCCATGTTGACGCCATGCTGCATCAGCCAGGTGATCATTCTTATTGCTAAAATAGCATCAATATGTTATCGGGCTCATTTCTGGGTGAGAATATTACATTTTAAATGGTTTAATAAAAGCTATCTGTCATCATTGAGAGATGGTTTTATTTTTGTTTTCCAAACAATCAGTGTAAATATCAGATCTTACGGTTGGTTATAATATAAGGTATTTGCCCAGACTGTAAATGAAGCGCTGCATCATTCATGGGGGGTGACATATTTACTGTTGTATTGTTGAGCTTTGGTGTTTCTTCATTTCTGCCATATTGTCTTCAAATATTTGGCACAATGAGTCCTATACATTCTAGCCAACACACTGTATTGAGAGTTTCATGACCACTAACTTCTGTATCCTCACCCATATGCCTATCTTCCTGTTGTATCTCATTCCATTCCAAATTAAGTTATATTTTGTACTTCACATTTTTTGACAGTTTTGCATGTGTCCCACAGAAGCATCAAGCGAAATGTTTAATTCAGCTTCTTCTTGGGGCCCAGGTTGATGGCATGTCCTCACATCTTCTTGCGGCAGTTGACAGCATGAGAATGGAGGCGAGCGTAGCACTTGCGGCAGATCATTTTGTCTCAGTTGTCCTTCTGGGACAGCTGATGGCTCAAGAGATGGCTCGATGATGCCTCCACGCAGACACAGCACAAAATGTAGGGTGCTCTTTCTGGATGTTGTAGTGTGACAAGGTGCGACCATCTTCAAGCTATTTGCCAGTGAAGATCAGACCCTGCTGATTAGGATGAATACCTTCCTTACCCTGGATCTTGGCCTTGACATTTTCAATAGCATCGCTGGGCTCAACCTCAAGGGTGATGTTTTTTTCCGTCAACGTCTTCACAAAGATCTGCATCTTGGCAGGCCAGCCGCTAGCTGAGCCTCAACATATGTTTTGAACTCAAATTCCAGTAGCGCATTCGATAATTTTCCTAAGAAATTCTTCTGAATAATACATGTCCTTTTAAACAGAAAAACACAAAAGGAGACTGAGTAGTAGGAGGATGATAATTCCTGGGGAAGTTAGACCAGCACAACAGGCTCCCTGGAGACCAAACTGATGTTTACATTTGAGCTGCATCAAAGACACATCACAGCACATGCCAGTGATGCCACTGAGCCCCAGGAAGGAAGGCCTGCCTAGCTTGTCACAGAAACGTCTTCTCAGGTTTGTTGCTTGACGGTGCTAAATTCATTAATGAGAAAGAATGAGCTGATTTGAGGAGAAGATTAGACAAGGACTTCCTTGTTGGAAATCGTATGACTTTTTAAACAAGGTTTCAGGATAGACACTTCGCTCTATGTGAGCTTTTGAGGTTTTTCTAAATGAACCTGTGAATAAATGTGGCCTATGTGGCCTGTGAATAAATATTGGTAAGATTAATATGAAAGAGAGAACATTAGCTATATAAGTACAATATACAGTATATTAGGGGTCCCCAATAAGTGGCCTTTCAGCAGGATAATAACCTAAATAAAACGCAAGGCCAAATCTACACTGAAGTTGCTTACCAAGAAGACAGTGAATGTTCCTGAGTGGCAGAGTTACAGTTTTGACTTAAATCTGCTTGAAAATATATGGAAAGACTTGAAATGATCAACAACAGAATTTTTGAAAAGAATAATGGACAAATAATGTACAATCCTGGTGTACAAAGAGACAAAGATTCACAGCTGTAATTGCTGCCAAAGATGATTCTAACAAGTATATACACTGCTCAAAAAAATAAAGGGAACACTAAAATAACACATCCTAGATCTGAATGAATGAAATATTCTTATTAAATACTTTTTTCTTTACATAGTTGAATGTGCTGACAACAAAATCATCAAAATCAAATTATCAATGGAAATCAAATTTATCAACCCATGGAGGTCTGGATTTGGAGTCACACTCAAAATTAAAGTGGAAAACCACACTACAGGCTGATCCAACTTTGATGTAATGTCCTTAAAACAAGTCAAAATGAGGCTCAGTAGTGTGTGTGGCCTCCACGTGCCTGAATGACCTCCCTACAACGCCTGGGCATGCTCCTGATGAGGTGGTGGATGGTCTCCTAAGGGATCTCCTCCCAGACCTAAAGCATCCGCCAACTCCTGGACAGTCTGTGGTGCAACGTGGCGTTGGTGGATGGAGCGAGACATGATGTCCCAGATGTGCTCAATTGGATTCAGGTCTGGGGAACGGGCGGGCCAGTCCATAGCATCAATGCCTTCCTCTTGCAGGAACTGCTGACACACTCCAGCCACATGAGGTCTAGCATTGTCTTGCATTAGGAGGAACCCAGGGCCAACCGCACCAGCATATGGTCTCACAAGGGGTCTGAGGATCTCATCTCGGTGCCTAATGGCAGTCAGGCTACCTCTGGCGATCACATGGAGGGCTGTGCGGCCCCCAAAATAAATGCCACCCCACACCATGACTGACCAACCGCCAAACCGGTCATGCTGGAGGATGTTGCAGGCAGCAGAACGTTCTCCACGGCGTCTCCAGACTGTCACGTCTGTCACATGTGCTCAGTGTGAACCTGCTTTCATCTGTGAAGAGCACAGGGCGCAAGTGGCGAATTTGCCAATCTTGGTGTTCTCTGGCAAATGCCAAACGTCCTGCACGGTGTTGGGCTGTAAGCACAACCCCCACCTGTGGACGTCTTGCCCTCATACCACCCTCATGGAGTCTGTTTCTGACCTTTTGAGCAGACACATGCACATTTGTGGCCTGCTGGAGGTCATTTTGCAGGGCTCTGGCAGTGCTCCTCCTGCTCTTCCTTGCGCTAAGGCAGAGGTAGCGGTCCTGCTGCTGGGTTGTTGCCCTCCTACAGCCTCCTCCACGTCTCCTGATGTACTGGCCTGTCTCCTGGTAGCGCCTCCATGCTCTGGACACTATGCTGACAGACACAGCAAACCTTCTTGCCACAGCTCACATTGATGTGCCATCCTGGATGAGCTGCACTACCTGAGCCACTTGTGTGGGTTGTAGACGCCGTCTCATGCTACCACTAGAGTGAAAGCACCGCCAGCATTCAAAAGTGACCAAAACATCAGCCAGGAAGCATAGGAACTTAGAAGTGGTCTGTGGTTATCACCTGCAGAACCACTCCTTTATTGGGGGGGTCTTGCTAATTGCCTATCATTTTCACCTGTTTTCTATTCCATTTGCACAACAGCATGTGAAATTTATTGTCAATCAGTGTTGCTTCCTAAGTGGACAGTTTGATTTCACAGAAGTGTGATTGACTTGGAATTACATTGTGTTGTTTAAGTGTTCCCTTTATTTTTTTTGAGCAGTGTGTTTCATTTTCAACAAATTTGCAAAAATTTGTGTAGATGGGTGAGATTTTTTGTTGTTGATTTAATCCATTTTGAATTCAGGCTGTAACACAACAACATATGGAATAAGTCAAGGGGTATGAATACTTTCAGAATGCTCTGTATATTATTTTATTATAAGAAAATACATCATTGCTTATATCGGGCACGCTTTCAGGAGTTTAAACTCAGTTTAATGTGTCTCTTAACACAACACAAGAGACCATAGTGTCTTTACAGTACAGTGTTCCAGTATAATTGCATTGCCAGAGACAGATTCATCTACTGTATAAGCTCTTGGCTCTGAGTGGCGATGATAACACACAAACATTTCTTCGCATTAGTGTTAGAAAAATCTGCATATTGAGTATTGGTGTTGAAATAGCATCCCGTTAAAACAAGGAGCCCAGGATTAGACACGGGGCATTTTTCTTCATCTTCCTTTTCTTCTCACTTATTCCCCTCCCCCCCACTCCACTCACTCACTCACACACTCCCAAATGCAAATGAGCATGATACCCATGAAATTAAGATGCAGTTCCCCAGAGATAGCCACACAGATTATGGCATACTGCGGGAATTTGGAGATATATATGTCATGGTGAGTCAAATTAATTTCACGATAGACTGAGACTTGAAACTATGTCATACCTCCATGTCTGGCATGTACATTGTGTTTCCATTAATTAGGTTTGCTGTATCGGAGGGGTAATAAATCACAAGTCCAGTCAGTTCCTCTTGTAATGAAGTCCCAGCCGCACCGCATGCCGCATCAGCAAAGCATTATTAGCCGTCTCGCAACATTACAGTTTAAATGTACAGTACTGGTTAGAACAAATATATGTGCTGTATGTATAGGACCAAAGATACCGCTTTGTGGACCACACAAGAACCTCCTTGATACTTCCCTATGTGCTTTAAAACTAGAGAACCGGTTATATGTTATTCAGGTTCAGACCTGCTGCCCTGGCTGACTCCACACAGATTCAGCTGAGGTTAACCCTCCCTCTCTCTATCTCTATCCTTCTCTCTACACATACAGTGCATACGGAAAGTATTCATTTTTAAACATTTTGTTACGTTACAGCCTTATTCTAAAATTGATTAAATTAAAACATTTATTCATTTATCTACACACAATACCGCACAATGACAAAGCAAAAACATACATTTTATTCAGAGCCTTTGCTATGAGACTCGAAATGTAGCTCAGGTGCATCCTGTTTCCATTGATCATCCTTGCAATGTTTCTACAACTTGATTGGAGTCCACCTGTGGTAAATTTAATTGATCGGACATAATTTGGAAAGGCACACACCTGTCTATATAAGGTCCCACAGTTGACAGTGCATGTCAGAGCAAAAACCAAGCCATGAGGTCGAAGGAATTGTCCGTAGATCTCTGAGACAGGATTGTGTCGAGGCACAGATCTGGGCAAGGGTACCAAAAAAACTCTGTGAAGGCTTACCTACCAACAGGACAACAACCCTAAGCACACAGCCAAGATAAGGCAGGAGGGGCTTCGCGACAAGTCTCTGAATGTCCTTGAGTGGCCCAGCCAGAGCCCGAAATTGAACCTGATCGAACATCTCTCGAGAGACATGAAAATAGTTGTGCAGCGACGCTCCCCACCAACCTGACAGAGCTTGAGAGGATCTGAATGGGAGAAACTCCCCAAATACAGGTGTGCCAAGTTTGTAGCATCATACCCAAGAAGACTCGAGGCTGTAATCGCTACCAAAGATGCTTCAAAAAAGTACTGAGTAAAGGGTCTGAATACTTATGTAAATATGATTTCAGTTTTTGTTCTTAGTCTTTTTGCAAAAAACTCTAAACCTGTTTTTCCATTGTCATTATGGGATATTGTGTGTAGATTGATGAGGGGGAAAAACTATTTAATCAATTTTAGAATAAGGCTGTAACGTAACAAAATGTGGAAAAAGTCAAGGGGTCTCAATACTTTCTGAATGCAATGTACCTCTCCTCTCTCTCCCCCTCTGTCTCTTTCTGTCTGTCTCTCTCTCCTCATGTCCATCACTCTGTCAAAGGTAATAATTATCTGTCTCTCGTTGCAGAACTGCTGAGAGATATGCCTGCAGGGCCTGTCTGGCTGAAATGTATGGCCCCTCTGTGGAAAAGTCACACAGAGACAGGCTTGCACCCGCCACCAAGCCTCCCAGACTCAGCCTTGCATTTAAATGGCAGTAAATCGGTACTAATTTTCCCAGTGTGTCATTTCCCCATGTAATGGTGTCTGATGGGAGCCGGTGTGATTTTACCGGCGGAGCTGTCAAGGCTGATTTACCCAACGCAGCACTGGAATACAGAGAGGAAGAGCTCTTCAAGCACCTGAGTGAAGGGTAGAAGACAGACTCCTCGGTTTTACCTACAGGAATGATTAAGTGCTGGGGAGATGTAGGTGGGAGAGGTGTCCTAGAAAGACCCCAGTCATATCTGCCTCTGTGAGATCATGGTTTAGGACAGTAGCTTTTCCTGACCACGCAACCTGACAAGTAAAATCTCTGGTCCCTAGTTATGGGGAATGCTGCACAACGGGGGTATTCATAGCTTTAGTGTCAGTTGCTAAATTGTCACCAAAGGGACATGTATATAGTAGTCATTCCTCCTGCCTAACAACAGTACATTGGCAGGCTGTAGGTTTCACAGATGACAGCTATTAAAGCAGGTATAACTGCAGGCAGAACAGAAGGCTGGTTTTAAATGTCAATGGTAGAAATCATTGAAGTGAAGATAAAGGTTGGGCACAAATTAAGTGAATGCACACTGCACTGTACAATGACATGCAATAAAAGGTCTCCGGTTATTTCCTTGCTCTTAACAGATACCTGCACTGTCTATGACAGTAGTAGTGACAAGTCATCACTAATCGGAAATTGTCTCACCTGGCCTTAGCAATTCACATTAACTCTGCACCCCCCCCCCCCCCCCCTCCCCCCCTCCTTGCAGCGCTAACAACGCAGCCCCTCCTCTTACGGTAAAACAAAGGTCCCAGGACACAACAGCCTGAGCTGGGCGTATTAGCATTCACTGTGCTAGAGGTTAGAGGGAGTCTCTCAACTCATTAGTGAAGGAGAGGCCCTTTAAGCTGGCAGATGCTGCATACTGTATCAGCAGAAAGGGTAGAGCAGAGTCGAGTCGTTGAGTCGAGCAAAGCAGCATCCATCCACAGGCCTCCCTGTTGACGTGCAGGGCGCAGCTGGGGCTCAGCCCAGCCTTGGAGAGAGATCAAAACTGAGGGCAATACAGGGGAGGCAGGTCCCACTGGGCAATGGGGGTTGGATTATGCTGGCATACCCCTACTGCCAAGATCAAAATGAAGTGGAAGGAATATTAAACCCTGGGCTGGGGGTGCCTGGCAGGCAGACAGTAATTGGTACAGGATTGTGTCCTCCGGCACTCGCAGTGTTCCTACTCCTCTGCTCCTCCTGCAGAACCTCCCACCACTGAGAAGGGGAGGATGGAGAGTATACACATACACACACAGACATGAGCACACACATTGTACAGTACACACACACACACACAGGCCATAAACACACTAGGCACCCTCAGTGGCAGAGAAGAGAAAACGTCACAACTTCCAACACCAATCGACGTTACAGTACATGCATTTCAGCAAGGGGGTTCAAATCAACTAAATCACATAATTCTCATTCTCCAACGGGTTTTCACTCACACAAATCAATGCGAGTGGTCTTTTGAGAGGTGCTTTACACTTTTAAATATGTATTTTAAATGTAAGAAAGAAATAAACAAATCGTAATCTATCTACAGTGTGCCCTGTATAATGGGTCTTGCGTATTGTTTTTAATCATCTGCAAGACTACACAGACTACTCGGACTGGCAAGCCCCTGATGCTAGCAACTGTGAGTCATGCTAGATTAGAGGTAATTGGCTGCTTTGTTGTCCTTTACCTGGGTGGGCAGATTATAAAGACACGGCTGCGAAAGAAAATGGCCTCATTTCCCCTAGAAGCTAGCTTCCAAGGGAACCTGAACAGTGATAGTAATAATGATGAAGTAGCCTCTAAGGAGGCGAGAGAACATAAACATACGAGTGAGTAAGAGGCTATTTCCCAAATGGCACCCTATTCCCTATGTAGTGCACTTCTTTTGACTGGGTGTTTTTGGGCCCATAGGGCTCTGGTCAAAAGCAGTGAACTACATAGGGAATAGGTTATCATTTGAGACACAGACAGAGAGGGCCGCGGAAAGTTCTAGACCTTTTCTTCCCTCTCAACAAATATGTGAATTATTCTCTATGACAAAATGTCCAAGGTCAACAATTTGACTAAATGATTTTATGAGTGTTACTTTGTATTTCTCTAGCTAGCAACACCTACAGAGTTCCATTCGGAAAAAACATACAGTGCAACATGTTTCTATAATGACAGAGAGCTGTTTATTACGCTTAAGAGGATGATGACATGAGTGAAATCTCCTGAGGGATATGTTTTGTTTTGATGTACTTCTATTGGCCGTCTGAGCCTCACCCAAACCATATGTTCATTGGTCCTTACATGCAAAACAAAACAAAAGTACTAGAGTGTGGAGTTTAGTGTAATAATCTGCCACAAATCCCTAGCTGTTGCTTAGATTAGAGTCCCTAAATGTTGACTATCCATTATTTCCTCCACAGCAAAAGGACCTACACCCCCAAAATCAACAGGCCTTTAATTCTTAAAGCATAATGCTGACATCTAATGTGTCTCTCTGAGGGGTTTGATATCCCCCCCCAAAAAACCTCTATTGACTTTAATGATGAACAGATGCCTTAACTTACATACTTAGACAGAGGGAGATAATATAATATACCTGTTTTAAATGTTATTAATGCTAATGCTGGCAGAGTTGTGAGCCTTCTAGAGTCCAAACGTGGAAGGACACATTGAGAGCATACTGATACTCTTCACTCCAAATCCCATTTCAATACAATCTGCCCTCCGGTGACAATGTCAAAGCCAGGCCCTTGATTTGTTATAAAGGGATAGGTGTCTTAACCCTACATATTTATATTGATGTCACCTCAGTGTCAAACCCCCTTTCTTAGCTCATAATTTGAGCCAAATAACTGATCAAGGTGAATCATAAGTGTGTGCGTGCATGCGTGCGTGTGTATTTGTACGTGCGTATTTGTGCGTGTGTGTGTGCATGTACGTATTTGTGTGTGCACATGCCAAGGGCTGGAGGCTAGAGAGTTCAAAGGGATGATAACATTGAAACCATATGTTTTGTTAATAAGTCGATGAATATACAGTATTTCAGGAGATGGAGTTGCCTGTATGGTAGTGAGAGTAAGAGAGACTTACATTGAAATTGAAGTTTTGAGTGGTTTGAACAGGAGAGCTACAGCAGGTGAGCAGTTTGTCTATGTTAATGTGCTGGAATAATGAACAAGAACAGAGTTTGGTGGATGGGGAAAATGTTGGCCTTGGGATGGGGATGAGCTTGTTGTGTAATGTGCTCCAAGCCAGGTCCCCATTTAACCTCAGCTGTCACTGTCACGCGGCCAGAGCTTTCTTTTATTTATTTAATTTTATTGTCTCCACTTACTCTGACCCCCAAGGAATGGCTTGACCCACCCAATCCTCCTCCCTCATATGAGGAGAGCCTGAGAGCACACAGCCACTTGGACCAGTTCAAGCGCGAGGTAGGGGGAGAGAGACTAAATGTTATGACCTCGCGCTGCAGGTTCCTGTGTACGATGATGCTTCCAGCCCTTATAGCCAACATAACAAGTATTTCTCTGGTGAGACCAGTCGTTATGACATCATTCTGTGCATAATGAAGCTAAACAACAACATTGAAACAAGAATCTGTCATTTGAAATAGTAAAGAGGGCATCCTTGTTGTGAGATCCTCAGCTTCCCCCTAGCAGTCCTCCCAGCCTTTCATATGGAATTGGTTAATTATGTAATTTGTCCATTTTATTGCCCAGAGAGCCCTTTTGTAGGCTACAGATGCAATTGCAGTAATAGAATGGATATTGCTAAATTAATATAAACTTAATTGTCATCTCTTACCAATAAAATTTGATTGCATCCTTCTTTATCAGATGGGCTGCCGGGTGCTGGTACGGTGGGTAGGTATGATGAGGAAAGCAGTGAGACGAGGCACTGCATGGGCAGTAAAAGTGTTTGTGACTAGACCAGGATGTGTTAATAAAGGCTGTCCCCTCTCTCCTTCCCCACTAGCCCCTCAGATGCAACACAAGGGCTGTTTCTATTCTGAGAAATGGACAGGAGGATGAGGGGTGAAAAATGCAAGGGGGGGCTGTTTTAAAGAGGTCAGGGGTCCGAATCTGTGGGTGGGGGTTCATGGGGGGGGGGGGGGGGGGGGGGGGGTCACGTTCATTTATCCTGCTACTGTCTGCTCCGTTTGACAGGGGGGCCAAAGGTCAGAGGATGAGAGGAGGGGAAAGGGCTGTAATCTTGAACCTCTCAGTTGTCTGCCTGCGTACATGGTGGAGTTAATCAGCCTCCCTTCTCGTCCCCCTCCTCATCCAGCCAGAGAGCACCCTTTGACCTTTTTGCAAGGGAAAGCACCATTTCACCCCAAACAGATTGGGTAGAGAGTCAGGTCCCTTCACATAAGCAGATCACGACCTGACATTCCTGTGACATTGGGGATGTTACAATATGATTCACGCTGCCAGGTTTACAAGGGCAGTGCAGGCAACATGCTCATAGCACAGCAGGTGTTTTTCATAATGGAAAGCAGTGGGCAAGCCAAGCCAACCAAACAGTTCACTGAAGCTTTCATTTAAAGAGTGGCTAAGAATAAAACAAAGCCAAAGATAATGTGAAAAAAGGCACAAATGAATGTATTCATAAGAGAAAGGTTACATGACACTGTCAGCATGTGTCTTGTGGTGTGTAGAAAGCACACTGAGGCATAAATGCAGTGTCTGTGTGTTCATTAAACCACTCATGAAATAAATGTATATCATACATTTGCACAGCTGAGGGAGCAATGCCAACAACAAATAAATGCACAGCTGAGATTGAACAGCACTTTAAAAGTACATCCACCACCCTGGATGGTTCCGACCTAGAATATGTGGACATCTATAAGTACCTAGGTGTCTGGCTAGACTGTAAAAGAGACTCATATCAAACATCTCCAATCTAAAATCAAATCTAGAGTCGGCTTTCTATTTCGCAACAAAGCCTCCTTCACTCACGCCGCCAAACTTACCCTAGTAAAACTGACTCTCCTACCGATCCTCGACTTCGGCGATATCATCTACAAAATAGCTTCCAATACTCTACTCAGCAAACTGGATGCAGTTTATCACAGTGCCATCCATTTTGTTACTAAAGCACCTTATACCACCCACCACTGCGACCTGAATGCTCTAGTCGGCTGGCCCTCGCTACATATTCGTCGCCAGACCCACTGGTTCCAGGTCATCTACAAGTCCATGCTAGGTAAAGCTCCACCTTATCTCAGTTCACTGGTCACGATGGCACCACCCACCCGTAGCACGCGCACTAGCAGGTGTATCTCACTGATCATCCCTAAAGCCAACACCTCATTTGGCCACCTTTCCTTCCAGTTCTCTGCTGCCTGTGACTGGAACGAATTGCAAAAATCGTTGAAGTTGGAGACTTTTATCTCCCTCACCAACTTTAAACATCAGCTAACCGATCGCTGCAGCTGTACATAGTCCATCGGTAAATAGCCCACGCAATTTAACTACCTCATCCCCATACTGTTTTTATTTATTTACTTTTCTGCTCTTTTGCACACCAGTATCTCTACCTGCACATGACCATCTGATCATTTATCACTCCAGTGTTAATCTGCTAAATTATTATTTGCCTACCTCCTCATGCTTTTTGCACACAATGTATATAGACTCTTTATTTTTTATTTTATTTTTTTATTCTGTGCTATTGACTTGTTTATTGTTTACTCCATGTGTAACTCTGTGTTGTCTGTTCACACTGCTATGCTTTATCTTGGCCAGGTCGCAGTTGTAAATGAGAACTTGTTCTCAACTAGCCTACCTGGTTAAATAAAGGCGAAATAAAGAAACATCCACTACGACAAACGTTGCAAAGGAAAAGGACATTTCATTAAATTTTTATGAATTCCATAGAAGGGTTCTTAACTGGAGAGCAAGCCTGGGTTGGAGACAGAAGACATTAGATTACATGGGTTAGAAAGTCAAAATTCTATGAATAATCATACATTTATGATTAATATGCAGTGGTGTACTTGTATTTACTTGTATAAATTATGTTTCATGAAGGTTGGTGGGTATCAAAATGCTCACTTCATGTGAGCAATAACCATGTGTGATATAATGAGACATATTTTTTCATCAAACTATGTGATATAAAACAGCAAAAGACCAAAGATTACCAGGCCATTATATTTGGGGGAGTGGGGGGTAGATCCACTCTAGTCTGAAATGACAGCAGAGGATCTCTCTCTGTGCAGATCTCTAGCAGCCACTAATCCCTGAAAAATGATCTGTGGGTAGAATGGTGATGCACCCCAAGCCCCCAGGACCCCTCCTTTCCCAGGCCTTATCTGGCAGACAGCTCCACCAGGCCTGCCCCATGTGGGGGGTGCGAGGGCGGACTGAAGGGGGAAATAGAAAGAGAGGGGGTCCAATCCTCCAGCCTAAACCACAGCAATAATCGGCAGACATGCCTGCTCAGGGATTTAGGCAGGGCCTGAAGTAGGTCGCCCACTGATAGGGTTGTTGTCATTTTGTGTGCGGCCGTGCCAGGGCTAACGTCAGTTGTATTTGTCAAAGTGAACATGTCTGACATCCAGACACTGCGCTGGCCCGGAGACTAATGCAATGTGCTTGAGGAAGCAGATAATGAACAACCAATAATGAACAAGCAACAGAGCGAGAGATAGAGCACACCACCATGTGTTCGTTGCATTTTGCCATTTTATAAGAAGTATACTTAAGATTATTATCACTTAAAGTGCTATTTTAACACTTTTTTACAGCACTTTTTTTGATGAGAGAGTGGTTTGTAAAACCCCAAAATATTGAAACTTCCAAGAAAGTGCAAGGTTGCAGTTCTGTTGTTAGACTCTCCTAACTGGCATTGATTATGCCAAGAATATGTGTTACACCAGACTGTATGTATTATCTTCATAATGAAAGTCTCCTACTAAATACAGTTTGGGGATTTCTCAATTGGTGTATTAATGTGCTAGCTCTGTCCGGCAGAATGACCAGACACACTCCTCACAGAGCTTTAATGGTTTTGTCCACTCACATAATTGTCGTTCATTTTAATGGACCGTTTTCCAGGCTAGCAATAATGACAGAGCTGATGTCACATCAGGACATCGTGTACATTTTTTCATTTCAACTCAAACTTGACATTCAAATCCATACATGCTGCATCACATTTTCTCTCGTATCTCCTCTAGGTTCCCCATGAATCAAAATGCAACAGTATCTGCGACTAAGGTTTGGTCTGTCCTCAATAATCAATTGCGTATTAATTAATCAGCTTATCTATTTAAGATATTATTTATTGTATTTTACAGACACTGCCGTCACTGTACATTTTGATAGAGGAGCATACTGTACTGCAAACACATAGCATGACTTCAACTGTTTCCCCCTTGACCTTTGACCTTCTCCCTTTGACCTTCTCCCTTAAAGACATTTCCGGCGCCGACAGAGATGGCCGCCTCGCTTCGCGTTCCTAGGAAACTATGCAGTATTTTGTTATTTCTTACATTGATACCCCAGGTAATCTTAGGTTTCATTACACACAATCGGGAAGAACTACTGAATATAAGAGCAACGTCAACTCACCATCATTACGACCAGGTATATGACCCTCCCGAAACGGATCCTGTGTTTTGCCTTCCACCCAGGACAATGGATCGGATCCCAGCCGGCAACCCAAAACAACGATGCTGTAAAAGGGGCAAACGAAGCGGTCTTCTGGTCAGGCTCCGGAGACGGGCACATCGCGCACATCGCGCACCACTCCCGAGCATACTACTCGCCAATGTCTAGTCTCTTGACAACAAGGTTGATGAAATCCGAGCAAGGGTAGCATTCCAGAGAGACATCAGAGACTGTAACTGTTCTTTGCTTCACGGAAACATGGCTCACTCGAGACACGCTATCGGAGTCAGTACAGCCAGCTGGTTTCTTCACGCATCGCGCCGACAGAAACAAGCATCTTTCTGGTAAGAAGAGGGGCGGGGGGGTATGCCTTATGATTAACGAGACGTGGTGTGATCATAACAACATACAGGAACTCAAGTCCTTCTGTTCACCTGATTTAGAATTCCTCACAAACAATTGTCGACCGCATGATCTACCAAGGGAATTCTCTTCGATTAAAATCACAGCCGTATATATTCCCCCCCAAGCAGACACATCGATGGCCCTGAACAAACTTTATTTGACTCTATGTAAACTGGAAACCGCATATCCTGAGGCTGCATTCATTGTAGCTGGGGATTTTAACAAGGCTAATCTGAAAACAAGACTCCCTAAATTCTATCAGCATATTGATTGTGCTACCAGGGCTGGTAAAACCCTGGATCATTGTTATTCTAACTTCCACGACGCATATAAGGCCCTCCCCCGCCCTCCTTTTGGAAAAGCTGACCACGACTGCATTTTGTTGCTTCCAGCCTACAGACAGAAACTAAAACAAGAAGCTCCCGCGTTCAGGTCTGTTCAACGCTGGTCCGACCAATCTGATTCCAAGCTTAAAGACTGCTTCGATCACATGAATTGGGATATGTTCCGCATTGCGTCCAACAACAACATTGACGAATATGCCGATTCAGTGAGCGAGTTCCTTAGAAAGTGCATTCCCAAACCAGAAACCGTGGATTAATGGCAGCATTCGCGTGAATCTGAAAGCGCGAACCACTGCTTTTAACCAGGGCAAGGTGACCGGAAACATGACTGAATACAAACAGTGTAGCTATTCCCTCCGCAAAGCAATCAAATAAACTAAGTGTGAGTATAGAGCCAAAGTAGAGTCACAATTCAACGGCTCAGACACAAGAGGCATGTGGCAGGGTCTACAGTCAATCACGGATTACAAAAAGAAAACCAGCCCCGTCGCGGACCAGGATGTCTTGCTCCCAGACAGACTAAATAACTTTTTAGTGCCAGACTAAATAACAATACAGTGCCACTGACACGGCCCGCTACCAAAACCTGTGGGCTCTCCTTCACTGCAGCCGATGTGAGTAAAACATTTAAACTTGTTAACCCTCGCAAGGCTGCAGGCCCACACGGCATCCCCAGCCGCGTCCTCAGAGCATACGCAGACCAGCTGGCTGGTGTGTTTACGGACATATTCAATCAATCCTTATCCCAGTCTGCTGTTCCCACATGCTTCAAGACGGCCACCATTGTTCCTGTTCCCAAGAAAGCTACGGTAACTGAGCTAAACGACTACCGCCCCGTAGCACTCACTTCCGTCATCATGAAGTGCTTTGAGAGACTTGTCAAGGACCATATCACCTCCACCCTACCTGACACCCTAGACCCACTCCAATTTGCTTACTGCCCCAATAGGTTCACAGATGACGCAATCTCAACCACGCTGCACACTGCCCTAACCCATCTGGACAAGAGGAATACCTATGTGAGAATGCTGTTCATCAACTACAGCTCAGCATTTAACACCATAGTACCCTCCAAACTCGTCATTAAGCTCGAGACCCTGGGTCTCGACCCCGCCCTGTGCAACTGGGTACTGGACTTCCTGACGGGCCGCCCCCAGGTGGTGAGGGTAGGTAACAACATCTCCACCCCGCTGATCCTCAACACTGGGGCCCCACAAGGGTGCGTTCTGAGCCCTCTCCTGTACTCCCTGTTCACCCACAACTGCGTGGCCATGCACGCCTCCAACTCAATCATCAAGTTTGCGGACGACACTACAGTGGTAGGCTTGATTACCAACAACGACGAGATGGCCTATGGGGAGGAGGTGAGGGCCCTCGGAGTGTGGTGTCAGGAAAATAACCTCACACTCAACGTCAACAAAACAAAGGAGATGATTGTGGACTTCAGGAAAGAGCAGAGGGAGCACCCCCTTATCCACATCGACGGGACAGTAGTGGAGAGGGTAGGGCTGTATGTCGGGCTGTATCACCGCCTTGTACGGCAACTGCTCTGCCCACAACCGTAAGGATCTCCAGAGGGTAGTGAGGTCTGCACAACGCATCACCGGGGGCAAACTACCTGCCCTCCAGGACACCAACACCACCCGATGTCACAGGAAGGCCATAAAGATCATCAAGGACAACAACCACCCGAGCCACTGCCTGTTCACCCCATTATCATCCAGAAGGCGAGGTCAGTGCAGGTGCATTAAAGCAGGGACCGAGAGACTGAAAAACAGCTTCTATCTCAAGGCCATCAGACTGTTAAATAGCCTCCACTAACATTGAGTGGCTGCTGCCAACATACTGACTCAACTCCAGCCACTTTAATAATGGAAATTGATGGAAATTGATGTAAAAAATGTATCACTAGCCACTTTAACTTCTTATGGTATAGGGGACGCTTGCATCCCACTCTGCCAAAAGCCAGGGGAAATGCAGCACGGGAAATTCAAATAAATGATATAAAAATCAAACTTTCATTAAATCACACATGTAAGATACTAAATTAAAGCTACACTCGTTGTGAATCCAGGCAACATGTCAGATTTTAAAAAGCCTTTTTGGCGAAAGCATAAGAAGCTATTATCTGATGATAGCACAACAGTAAACAATTTTAGATTAACAGTCTTCAAAGTAATTGTAACGGTATTCTTGATGTGAAGGAGAGTCGGACCAAAATGCGGCGTGTCTATTGCAATCCATGTTTAATGAAGTAACACACTAAACACAAACACTATCAAAACAATAAACTTAACGAAAACCGAAACAGCCTATACTTGTGTAACCTAACACAGAACAATGACATCAGGACACTAAGGACAATCACCCACGACAAACTCAAAGAATATGGCTGCCTAAATATGGTTCCCAATCAGAGACAACGATAAACACCTGCCTCTGATTGAGAACCACTTCAGACAGCCATAGACTTAGCTAGAACACCCCACTAGCTACAATCCCCATACATACACACCACATACAAAAACCCATGCCACACCCTGGCCTGACCAAATAAATAAAGATAAACACAAAATACTTCGACCAGGGTGTGACAGAACCCCCCCCCCCCTAAGGTGCGGACTCCCGAACGCACCTCAAAACAATAGGGAGGGTCCGGGTGGGCGTCTGTCCATGGCGGCGGCTCCGGCGCGGGACGTGGACTCCACTCAATCAATGTCTTAGTCCCCTCTCCTCGCGTCCCTGGATAGTCCACCCTCGCCGCCGACCATGGCCTAGTAGTCCTCACCCAGAACCCCACTGGACTGAGGAGCAGCTCGGGACTGAGGGGCAGCTCGGGACTGAGGGGAAGCTCGGGACTGAGGGGAAGCTCGGGACTGAGGGGAAGCTCAGGCAGGTTGATGAATCTACCAGATCCTGGCTGGCTGGCAGATCTGGAAGAGTCTGGTCGGCTGGCAGATCTGGAAGAGTCTGGTCGACTGGCAGATCTGGAAGAGTCTGGTCGACTGGCAGATCTGGAAGAGTCTGGTCGACTGGCAGATCTGGAAGAGTCTGGTCGACTGGCAGATCTGGGAGAGTCTGGTCGACTGGCAGATCTGGGAGAGTCTGGTCGACTGGCAGATCTGGGAGAGTCTGGTCGACTGGCAGATCTGGGAGAGTCTGGTCGACTGGCAGATCTGGGAGAGTCTGGTCGACTGGCAGATCTGGGAGAGTCTGGTCGACTGGCAGCTCTGGCTGCTCCATGCTGACTGGCTGCTCCATGATGACTGGCAGCTCTGGCTGCTCCATGCTGACTGGCTGCTCCATGCTGACTGGCAGCTCTGGCTGCTCCATGCTGACTGGCTGCTCCATGCTGACTGGCAGCTCTGGCTGCTCCATGCTGACTGGCTGCTCTGGCTGCTCCATGCTGACTGGCTGCTCCATGCTGACTGGCTGCTCCATGCTGACTGGCGGCCCTGGCTGCTCCATGCTGACTGGCGGCCCTGGCTGCTCCATGCTGACTGGCGGCCCTGGCTGCTCCATGCTGACTGGCGGCCCTGGCTGCTCCATGCTGACTGGCGGCCCTGGCTGCTCCATGCAGACTGGCGGCCCTGGCGGCTCCTTGCAGACTGGCAGCTCTGGCGGCTCCTTGCAGACTGGCAGCTCTGGCGGCTCCTTGCAGACTGGCAGCTTTGGCGGCATCCTGCAGACTGGCAGCTCTGGCGGCTCCTTGCAGACTGGCAGCTCTATGCAGACTGGCAGCTCTATGCAGACTGGCAGCTCCTTGCAGACTGGCAGCTCCTTGCAGACTGGCAGCTCCTTGCAAACTGGCAGCTCCTTGCAAACTGGCAGCTCCTTGCAAACTGGCAGCTCCTTGCAAACTGGCAGCTCCTTGCAAACTGGCAGCTCCTTGCAAACTGGCAGTTCTGAACAGGCGGGAGACTCCGGCAGCGCTGTAGAGAAGGAAGGCTCTAACAGCGCTAAACAGGCGGGAGACTCCGACAGCGCTGGAGAGGAGGAGGGCTCCGACAGCGCTGGACAGGCGAGGCGCACTGTAGGCCTGATGCGTGGTGCTGGCACTGGTGGTACTGGGCCGAGAACACGCACAGGAAGCCTGGTGCGGGGAGCTGCTACCGGAGGGCTGGGGTGTGGAGGTGGTACTGGAAAAACCGGACCGTGCAGGCGCACTGGAGCTCTTGAGCACCGAGCCTGCCCAACCTTACCTGGTTGAATGCTCACGGTCGCCCTGCCAGTGCGGCGAGGTGGAATAGCCCGCACTGGGCTATGCAGGCGAACCGGAGACACCGAGCGACGCTCAATCTAGCCCGGCCGACACGTGGAGCTGGAATATACCGCATGGGGCTATGCACCTGCACTGGAGACACCGTGCGCACCACTGCATAACACGGTGCCTGTCCGGTCTCTCTAGCCCCCGGTAAGCACAGGGAGTTTGCGCAGGTCTCCTACCTGGCGTAGCCATACTCCCTGTTAGCCCCCCCCCAAGAAATTTTTGGGGCTGCCTCTCGGGCTTCCTTGCGAGCCGTGTTCCCTCATAAGTGCCTCCACCTGTTCCCATGGGAGGCGATCTCTTCCAGCCAGTATCTCCTCCCAAGTGTAACAGCCCTTGCCATCCAAAACGTCCTCCCATGTCCATTCCTCTTTACGCTGCTGTTGCTGCCTGTTGACACGCTGCTTGGTCCTTTTGTGGTGGGTGATTCTGTAACGGTATTCTTGATGTGAAGGAGAGTCGGACCAAAATGCGGCGTGTCTATTGCAATCCATGTTTAATGAAGTAACACACTAAACACAAACACTATCAAAACAATAAACTTAACGAAAACCGAAACAGCCTATACTTGTGTAACCTAACACAGAACAATGACATCAGGACACTAAGGACAATCACCCACAACAAACTCAAAGAATATGGCTGCCTAAATATGGTTCCCAATCAGAGACAACGATAAACACCTGCCTCTGATTGAGAACCACTTCAGACAGCCATAGACTTAGCTAGAACACCCCACTAGCTACAATCCCCATACATACACACCACATACAAAAACCCATGCCACACCCTGGCCTGACCAAATAAATAAAGATAAACACAAAATACTTCGACCAGGGTGTGACAGTAATGACTCGGGACGTCGGGTTTGATATGAAAGCTTCTTTTAGTAATAATACTTGTTCACATTACATTTAACAACTTTAGATTCTACAGAGCAATGCAGGTAAGATGCTAGCGGAAAATCAGCTTAATCACTTTGCACCTGCACATAACTGGCGTGTTCTCTCTCATTCCTGTCTCAAGGCATTCTGGAACTTGCAGTCAAAAGCGTAATTCAAAAGAAATGTATTTAGATACAGCTCAATTAATTAACTTAAACATTAACTCTGCAACACATTAAAGTTACAACAAACAAAGAGGGTAGCATATTTCAGCCCTGCAGACGCGACACAAAATGCAGAAATAAAATATAAAACATGCCTTATCTTTGACGAGCTTCTTTTGTTGGCACTCCAATATGTCCCATAAACATTACAATTGGTCCTTTTGTTCGATAAATTTCGTCCATATCTATCCAAAATGTCCATTTATTTGGCGTGTTTGATCCATAAAAAAACAGCTTCCACATTGCGCAACGTCACTACAAAATATTTCAAAAGTTGCCTGTAAACTTTGCCAAAACATTTCAAACTACTTTTGTAATACAACTTTAGGTATTTTTAAACGTTAATAATCGATCAAATTGAAGATAGGTCTATCTGTGTTCAATACAGGAAGACAACAAACCAAGCTACTTTTTTTTTTTCAAGTCTTGCGCAACTCTCAACAGTGTTACGCAGTTCCTAGATGGCCGTACTTCTTCATTGCACAAATGAATAACCTCAACCAAATTCCAAAGACTGGTGACATCCAGTGGAAGTGGTAGGAACTGAAAACAAGTTCCTAAGAAATACCGTTTCCCAATGAGAACTAGCAGGAAGTAGCAGGAAGTTGAAATTGGGCATGCAATTTATCCAAAAGTGAAAATGCTGCCCCCTATACCTTAAGAAGTTAAACAATACCACTTAATATAATGTTTACATACCCTACATTACTCATCTCATATGTATACTGTACTCTATATCATCTACTGCATCTTGCCATCTTTATGTAATACATGCATCACTAGCCACTTTAAACTATGCCACTTTATGTTTATATGCCCTACATTACTCATCTCATAAGTATATACTGTAATCTATGCCATCTACTGCATCTTGCCTATGCCGTTCTGTACCGTTCTGTACCATCACTCATTCACATATCTTTATGTACATACAGTGCCTTGCGAAAGTATTCGGCCCCCTTGAACTTTGCGACCTTTTGCCACATTTCAGGCTTCAAACATAAAGATATAAAACTGTATTTTTTTGTGAAGAATCAACAACAAGTGGGACACAATCATGAAGTGGAACGACATTTATTGGATATTTCAAACTTTTTTAACAAATCAAAAACTGAAAAATTGGGCGTGCAAAATTATTCAGCCCCTTTACTTTCAGTGCAGCAAACTCTCTCCAGAAGTTCAGTGAGGACCTCTGAATGATCCAATGTTGACCTAAATGACTAATGATGATAAATACAATCCATCTGTGTGTAATCAAGTCTCCGTATAAATGCACCTGCACTGTGATAGTCTCAGAGGTCCGTTAAAAGCGCAGAGAGCATCATGAAGAACAAGGAACACACCAGGTAGGTCCGAGATACTGTTGTGAAGAAGTTTAAAGCCGGATTTGGATACAAAAAGATTTCCCAAGCTTTAAACATCCCAAGGAGCACTGTGCAAGCGATAATATTGAAATGGAATGAGTATCAGACCACTGCAAATCTACCAAGACCTGACCGTCCCTCTAAACTTTCAGCTCATACAAGGAGAAGACTGATCAGAGATGCAGCCAAGAGGCCCATGATCACTCTGGATGAACTGCAGAGCTCTACAGCTGAGGTGGGAGACTCTGTCCATAGGACAACAATCAGTCGTATATTGCACAAATCTGGCCCTTATGGAAGAGTGGCAAGAAGAAAGCCATTTCTTAAAGATATCCATAAAAAGTGTTGTTTAAAGTTTGCCACAAGCCACCTGGGAGACACACCAAACATGTGGAAGAAGGTGCTCTGGTCAGATTAAACCAAAATTGAACTTCTTGGCAACAATGCAAAACGTTATGTTTGGTGTAAAAGCAACACAGCGGAACACACCATCCCCACTGTCAAACATGGTGGTGGCAGCATCATGGTTTGGGCCTGCTTTTCTTCAGCAGGGACAGGGAAGATGGTTAAAATTGATGGGAAGATGGATGGAGCCAAATACAGGACCATTCTGGAAGAAAACCTGATGGAGTCTGCAAAAGACCTGAGACTGGGACGGAGACAATGATCCAAAACATAAAGCAACATCTACAATGGAATGGTTCAAAAATAAACATATCCAGGTGTTAGAATGGCCAAGTCAAAGTCCAGACCTGAATCCAATCGAGAATCTGTGGAAAGAACTGAAAACTGCTGTTCACAAATGCTCTCCATCCAACCTCACTGAGCTCGAGCTGTTTTGCAAGGAGGAATGGGAAAAAAATGCAGTCTCTCGATGTGCAAAACTGATAGAGACATACCCCAAGCGACTTACAGCTGTAATCGCAGCAAAAGGTGGCGCTACAAAGTATTAACTTAAGGGGGCTGAATAATTTTGCACGCCCAATTTTTCAGTTTTTGATTTGTTAAAAAAGTTTGAAATATCCAATAAATGTCGTTCCACTTCATGATTGTGTCCCACTTGTTGTTGATTCTTCACAAAAAAATACAGTTTTATATCTTTATGTTTGAAGCCTGAAATGTGGCAAAAGGTCGCAAAGTTCAAGGGGGCCGAATACTTTCGCAAGGCACTGTATTCTTTATCCCTTTACACTTGTGTGTAGAAGGTAGTAGTTGTGGAATTGTTAGGTTAGATTACTCGTTGGTTATTACTGCATTGTCGGAACTAGAAGCACAAGCATTTTGCTACACTCGCATTAACATCTGCTAACCATGTGTATGTGACAAATAAATCTGATTTGTGATTTGATTTGTTAACCTTTTAACGCTGATAGTGTGTAGACGCATTTCAACATGCACACTTTAACCCACAAAGTGTACTGGTCAACAGATTCATAACAGTGAGCACTCCATTATTTAACTGTCAGACAGACAACATCTTGCAGGAGACAATTCACTGCAAGGTCTCCTTCTTTAAAACTGCACTTAACATTTAAGCAATTAACATTTCAACCACCTCGCTCAGTTTCCCTGTTCTGTCACTGTGCCTGTGACTAACTGTATGGATATTTTCTGCTCTACCACGCACACACACACACAGCAAGCGTAGACTGGTGGGTGGAGGGGGAGGAGTTTGTGTCAGAGGAGGTTGAGCTGTCTACTGTGAGGTTTATAGAGTAGCAGACAGGGGTGCTGTCCTACAAAGAGGGAATGGAAGAGACTCTGACAATGAACGAAAGTAGACAGTAAGAGAGAGAGACAGAAAGACAGAGATTGAAAGAAAGTCTACATGCAGCCAGCCTGGGACAGCTGGCACTATAGAGAGACAGACGTTGGACTCTAGCACTCATTTCCTGTCTGCTCCACTGCAAGCCCAACTCCTTCAGCTCACCACTGCATCAGGAGAGTCAGCCCATGTGGAGAGGGAACCAGTTTCTTTTTTTTCAGACACTCAGCATCTAGGTCCTGAGGCAAGGAGAACTGAAGCAGAGTCCTGCAGAATTGCTGGTGAGTGTTTTAGTTTTTGTCCTAGTGGTCACATTTCCAATGTAATGTTAGATACAGTATGTTTTAATTTGTTTAGCTCTGGGCTGGATTTGTACAGAATTTCTTAGTTTGCACCTCTAAAATCAGATGGGATATCTGCTTCTTTTTCATTGAGTATTAGCTATATAAGGAAACATATTGTATTGTACAGACATGGGATCTTAATTTGATCACCCTGTTGCAGGATAACTTTGGTTTTTCCTTCACGAAAAATGGATCAACCCCTACAAAAATGTCCATTAATACTGTATAATAATTCACATTTGCTGTTGCTGCAGGATTATTTTTGTACTGATTCTTTTTGTATTTTCTGCATGATTATGATCTGTACTGATTATATGTAACAACTGAAAATGAATGGGGACAACATCAGTATAGATTTATGTGATATTTACAGTCCTGCTGTCAGCTGAGTGATGATACTCTTTATGGTGGTATTTATGGCTTGTCTTTTTCCTTTGGGGGTACAGGAGGAGGAAACATTGAGGTAACAACTTAGAGTGTCTGTGTGATTATGGATGACTCCAGCCGTCATTTTGAGTAGAGCGTCTTCCTCCATCATGGTACAGCAAAGGGGACACAAATACCCAGCAGTTATGGACAGTGATATGAGCCAAGAGGTTTTCTTGGGACTGGGTGCAGATGACAGGGAGGAGATTTTTGGACGGTTGCCCTCCAACAAAGACCCCAACTGGTGCAAGACTCCCACGGGTCACATCAAGAGGCCCATGAATGCATTCATGGTCTGGTCGCAGATCGAGAGACGGAAGATCATGGAACAGTGGCCAGACATGCACAATGCAGAGATCTCCAAACGCCTAGGCAAGCGCTGGAAACTCCTCCCCGACTATGAGAAGATCCCCTTCATCAAGGAAGCGGAGAGGCTCCGGCTAAAGCACATGGCCGACTACCCCGACTACAAGTACAGGCCCCGGAAGAAGAGCAAGAGCTCCATTCCCGTGCGGGTTGGGGACAAGGTCCCCTTGAAGACAAGCAAGTCCCACCAGGGTAGTCGCGCATCTGCTTCCGCAACCTCCACCGCCACCAGCAGAGGGCTCAAGATACGAACGCCTTCCTCCAAACACAGAGCCAGCTTCGACAGCAATAAGTTCAAAGGTTACGATGAGGGCATCAGCGATGATGACACAGTGGATGTAGAGTTGGCCAGTCCGATGACGAGCCAGCCAGGAGGGCAGAGGCCAGCAAGCCTGGGTGTCTTCCACCACCAGCAGGCTGCCATGACCCCCGGCGAGCAGCAGACTCAGCTTGCAGCCCAGCTCAGAGTCAAAGTGTCAACCACCACCTCCCACCAGCCCACCTCCAAGCTGCCTGTGGGCCTCTCCTCTGGGTCTCCAGTACCCCACAGCCTCCCAGAGTCATCCCCCAGGGTGTCCTCTTCCTCGGAGCCTCTGGCTCCCCTCTCCTCCACCGGCCGCTCCTCCACCGGCCGTTCCTCCACCCCCACCTCCACCAGCTCCTCCTCCTTCGTGTCGTCGGCCTCCTCCGACGAGGAGCTGGACGAGGAGATTTTGCATATTATCTCCAACGCCAACTTCGACACCATGCCCATGGACTGCTCCACTCTGGACAAAGACTTTGACGCTACATTTCACACCAACTCAGGATCCCACTTCGATTTCCCTGATTACTGCACCCCGGAAGTGAATGAGATGATATCTGGGGACTTGCTGGTGCCCAGTATCTCTGACCTGGTGTTCACCTACTGAGGCCCAGCATGCCTATACAGGATTCTGGCTTACTGGAAGAATATATACTATTCATAAAAGCCTGTGGTTTTTTGGTTATATTATAAATTGGACACTTTATTTTGTATTTTCTCAATCAAGTCCGTAAGTGCTAATTCTTCACTTTTCCCAGTATGCCACATCCTGAGGGTCTGGTGTACAAACAGTGAAAGGTTGCTCACGTCAAGCCTTTTATCAGAGTTCAAATATTCAGGCACTGAACAGATATGTTCTTAGTAGAGGGATAATAGCGCTTTCAACAGTAAACTTATTCAGTATTTTTTCTTCAATTTTAACCGGAGCATGTACAGTAGCATTTCCATGTCTTTCATATGCATTTGTTGTATATGAAGCAGCATAACAACCATGTTCTGACATAATCAACCAAACTCAAGGCAGCAACTGCAGATTCAAATCAAAAAATGCATGTTATCAACAAACCATCTGTAAATATCAAAGGGTCAAAAGGGAGATCATGTGAGGAATAGTCCTTATGTTGCAGCTAATAGTCCTTATGTTGCAGCTAATAGTCCTTATGTTGCAGGTAATAGGAATCTGCAGCACTTGTCATCAGGCTTTTACAGTAGCATCAGTTAAAGCATAGGCTCTCTCCAGGAGAGAAATCCGCCGCATACTCTGTAATTAGGTTACAGCACTTTCATCGCCTTGCTAATAGTGCAGACTCCAAGACATGGAGTTAATGTAAACACAAGCCTTGTGTGTGTGCCTGATTCATTCCAGACAGTTGTGTGACTGTAACGGTGGTAGGTGGTTAGAGAGTAGGGCTAAGTACTGGAGGGGGAAGAGGAGGAGTGAAAGAGGGGTTGGGGTTGTCTATGATGGGGGTCAGGAGAGGCTTTTCATTCAGGGAGCTGTGCATCTGCCCTTGCAGGCAGCAGCCTTTGTGCCGGAGTTCAGAGTGTGAGTGTGTGTGTGTGCGTGCGTGTGTGTTTGAGCTCAACTGAGCGAGCGTCTGCCAGCCGGGGGAGTGTAGGGGGGGGGGGGGGGTAGTGTATTCAGGGGGAGATGAGGATCATGGCCATCCACACAGCCACCAGCGCGGTAAAATTCATGTCATGTCTGCAGTCTGGCTGCAGCTGCCTGATCAGGGCCGATTCAGCGGTGAATGGAGGCGAAATCTGTGACTGCCAGCTGTCCCTCCATTGACTCTCTCAGGGATCGTTTTGTCTGGAGGTCCTACTGCCTCCCGTGGCTCATTCATCTGCCCTGATCTGGGGATGAGATGCACGCCACCTCTCCTCTCCTCCTATCAGCCCCTATCTTCTCTCTCTCAAATAGCCGTGAGGGGACGAGGTGACAAAGCGAGAGAAGGAGCCAGAACCCCTCCCCCTCTCTCCACCACAACATGTGACCTTTCTTCTTTTCATCCCTCTATCCTCATTAATTACATCGCCTAGCTTTGGCACCGTGGCGAAATGGACCCGTGTTATTTACTTACTCTCCACAAGCAGCTGGCGAAGAGCCAGCCAGAAAGCAGCACCAAAACCCTTCCTGCAGTTCATACCTTAGATAAACTGATTTGAATCCCTCGTCAGACCAACCTTGTTGGAGCCAGCCAGCATCCTCTAACAGAGGCCACCCCATGCGGTGCAGAGTGCCTCTGGAGCAGGCCATGGAGAGACAGGGGATACATGATGGGACCATGGCGGACACGCTGGAAGTTTGTTTTCAGACCAAAATGCACCATTTGGAGTAGTGTGATAATGACTGTGTGGTACAGGGACCATGACGAGAACCGTACTGGATTTTGTGATGTATTCCTCCTCAGTCCCTCCCTCCAGGAAACACCTGAAGGAACCAATGCGTGTCTATGTGTGGCAGGGTTTTAGTTCCTTGTGATGATGTCTGGAGAGAACTGCACCATAAACTTTACAGTACAATGTCTTCATTAGCAAAAAAATGAATAAACCAGGTAACTTGTTTCTGAACTGGAAGGTGGCTTCCCTCTTAGATATCAATGGTAGGAGAAGACATATGAAGAGATGGTTCTACTACAACCCGAGGCCTTTAAGAGTCCATACAGCAACACTGTTTTCTTTCTTCTGTTACACATAAGTAGAAGTTCCTCAACACTATACCGTGTGAAAATAAAATAATCCAGCAACAACATCCAACCTCCATCTAAAAGTGAACTGCAATCAAGGTTTTAGACATACTGCATGTGTCCTAGTGTTAAAAAAGTGATTGCCAGTATTTTGTACTTTTAATAGGCACCTTTTATTGGTTAGCATAGACAAAGTATGGGAAAGTTCACCATTCCTAATGAAACAAGTGAAATTACAAATGCAGATTCAGCAAAAATATATTGGCTCACAAATTGAATGGGTATTTCAGCTCCTGATCATGCACATGATCTGTCTGGCCATAATATTAGCAGTCAACAAACCTAAAGTACCGTACAGTGTAAACAGACACATCCTATGGTAATGGAACCAATACTGAATTCAACACCAGCAGTAAAAATTGGACTCAGGACTAAAGTAGCAGCTTACTGTGGTACACCTCCTATTTCTAATGTGCTGTATATGTCTGTGTATTAGATCATCAACCAAAAAAATTGGTAGCTGCAAGAAAATGTGATACTGCTTAGTAATACATTTTCAGATTCAGTCTTTGAAAGTAGTGTTTCAATCATTCAGGTGCATTTAAGTATAAATGAAATATTTATTTAATTACATTAAACAAACAAAACATTCTTAAGCTAAATGTTCAAAGGGAACACCCTTGACCTAAACTAACCAGCATTTTTTATTAGAATGATACTAGGCTCATTTTCTTTCTTTCTTTCATATTTTAGAAAGAGAGCTAGAAACCGGGCTAGACAACTCACAGATGGGCTTCAGCAAATTAGTGTCAGAGTAATAAATGAAAAAAAGATGGAGAGAAATTAAGCTGGATAAAAATACCCATCTGGTGGCACCTCCTACTCTGGGCCAGCCTTTGATGAATAGCATTCCCTGAGATGGAAATACAAGGACAAAGCAAATTTCATAGAGCTGTTGGCCCCCCTCTCCTACTGCCTCCCACATCACAAGTGGGGCACAGGAGCCCCTGCCATACTGAGCATGTCTGACTGCCTGTCTGTCTCCAGCTACAGCTTCATGCATGTGGCTGCCACCACTGCGACAAGGGGCCCCTCAGCAGGCCCAGTCCAGGGCTATAGGGGTCAACAGGGGACACTCTCAGCCTCAGGGTCCTAGTAGGACTTAACTTACCATTCCTTTAAACCACACCGACCTGACAACACAACAGCAGCACTGGGACACCCGGCCTCCTGCTCACAGAAGTAGCCAAAATACGACCATGATGCCTCACATTTTAGTACACATTGTTTACAAGGTTTTATGGTATTATAGACTAAGCTGAATATAGAATGTGTCCTCTGTTTTTCATCTTCGCAGCAAGGGTTGTTTTGATTTATTTACAATGTCAAATATGATTTGTAATCTATTCACCAGCACGTTTCTGGTCTTAGTTTTGGCAAATTGTAACAAAACGTATTTCTGTGATATGAAACAAACTGAATCTTGTTTATCTGAAAATATGCTTGTGTTGATTTCCCAACGTTATTGTAGAACAGGGGATAATGGGGGTGTTTAAATATATTTTCATGTGCTACAAATGCATTGGATCCAGCCTACACTCCAGAGTGTACTAGTCAGAACTGTCTAATCAAATATATAAGGGTCACCCCTATTCATCATATATATTGTATATTGACATACATTTTATGATCTGCATTGATGAATGTAATTGGTCGATAAGTAGTACCAAAATTCTGACATTGCATTGATAATAGATATGCATGTACAAATAGTAAACGTCTCTGAAATTGGAGTAACTGCACTTCATATAGCCCCCCATGCAACACCTTATAATTGAAAAATTGGGGGAGAATGATGGTGAAAGTCATTTCGAAATATGCATCACTATGCTAACAGAACATATTGCTAATATTGTCATATTGGAAACCCCCTCTGCTGTGTAGACTGTTTCATTCCTGCACTATTCTTTATGGATTGGTGCATAACAAACTATGTATTTATATCAATCAGGCAATTGCTATATTGCAATTCGATAAAGCTCATTTATTCCGTGTGTAAAATGGTTAAACAACTTACCATCTCGTTCATCTTAGTATCACGTTTGACCAATAATTAGCATTGCTTTATCATGTACATGTATGCTTTTTGTAGTGTGGTACATTCAGCTGTTCTGACAGCGAGTATGTGGATAGAGGTAAAAGCACTTTGTTGTAAATATGTACGTAGATCTGAGAGATGCCATTCTCATTTTGGATAGAGTTATTAGTGTAGTGACTCTGCATTACTGAATAAACTGTTACAGTCAACGTTGGATGTCTGTCTCAAACTCTGTTTCTGTCTGGGTAGAGTGGAATTTTCTGTATCAATCTGGAGAGGGAATATTCTCAACTGCCTTCTGGGGTTTTAACAGTTGGCTTCCACTGTGACAACGTTGTGTGTCGGTTGTTTCAGGGTGTCTGCCAGGATGCAGATGTTCTTGTGGTCAAACCTAAGGAACCTGAACATGTGCACTTATGATGTCATTCACTATGTACACAAGATATATTCGAAGCACACACTGAAACCACTATCACACACTGACTGAAAACCCACCACAACACATTCTCACAATAATTTTTTAACACTTAAAGTGTAGTGACTGTTATTTCAGCACGTTGAAGAAATACAAAAAAGTCATCGAGCTAGGGGTTATTCCTGAATCCAACTGAGCAACAAAAATTATTCTAAAGGGGAATTATTCGGTCGACCAAATAGTGTGCCCTTCTGAATTCCCATTTAGAATTCTAACCTGGGTCTGCAGCCAGCTGGGCTTCTATAGCCAAAGGCCATGTTTGACTGCTTATGGCTGATGAGGGTGACATTTATCCCTTTTGTCACTTCAGAGACTTACACACGAGACGGTGTGGTGAATCAAGCAGACATGCAGTGTGCATCAAGCAGACATGCAGTGTGCATCAAGCAGACATGCAGTGTACTCTTCACCGTTATGCCAGCTCCAGATTCAAATATGGGTTAAACAAATGGTATCAACAGCTGCTGAAATAGAGGCCAGACTGAATATTCAGCCCATTTCAGGGGTGAGTGACACTTTGTGTATTGAGAGAGAGTGTATTGTCGGAGCGCCCAAGCAGCATGCAGCAGAGTAGACGTGGTTGGTTGGGTGGAGGTTTGATGTGTGTCACGCTCTTGATTCCCTGATTCTAATAAGCTGATTTTGTGAGAGACACCTGAGAGGATTACTCAAAGGATTATGGGTAGCAGCAGCTCTCACATTAGATTAGATGCACCTCATACTCTCTCACGTTAGATTGGATGCATGTCACTCACTACCACCCCCTCCCTCCTCTTACCCAGGAGTCACACCATAATGTCTGACAAATAGCACTCTCCTAATGCCCTAAACACACAAATGCACAGGGATAACTGTATGTGATAACTAACTTCCAGAGCTAGGTGCCACATAGCTCTACACATGTTGTGTGACCTGACTCATCATTGCTCACCAAAGGTGTCAACAGGCTTCCACTTTGTTTCACTACCTGGACCCTTTAACCTTCTTACAGCAGCCCACAGTGATAACTGCCCTCAAAAGTGTGTCTGCCTGGTGAAAACAGCCTCATCTGTAGAACAATTTATTGAGTTTCACAGGGAGCTTAGGTAAACACATAGCTGTTTTACTGGCTGAATCATTGAAAGCTTACATTTCACTAGGACCAACTACCAATGGCTCTGGCGGAATTAGCCAGTAAAGGAGCATTTCTCCACCACTTTTCTCCCTGGTCAGAGAAAATTAAATGTACTGTTCTGTCCCTCCTGATGTATCTATTCTCCCCAGGAAAACACAGTCCTGCTAGGAAAGGAATTAGGTCGGTGTAAACTGCTGCATCAGTCCACTCAGGTCCATACCAGGATTAATTAGGCCTAATTGCTGTTCTTCCAATTATGCAGTGATGAGCAGAGAGACATGATTATTGCTGGCGAGCTCTGAAGGACTGAAGGAGAGTCCTCCTGCATAGTCTGAGGAGTGGGGAGGCAAGGATTGACAGTGGAACGCATTGTGTATTTGTGGGAGTTTTTGGGAGAGAGAGCGAGTGTGTGTGTGTATGTGTGATCTCTGTGTATTTTTGTATGTATGTGGTGCTCCTAAACAGCAAGACAGCCAGACCTATGTCACATCAAATCAAATGTTATTGGTCACATACACATTTTTAGCAGATGTTATTGCGGGTGTAGCGAAATGCTTGTATTCCTAGCTCCAACAGTGCAGTAACATCTAACAATTGGAATTAAGAAATATATAAATATTTGGACAAGCAATGTCAGAGTGGCATTGATTAAAATACTGTAGAATAGAATACAGTATACACATATGAGATGGGTAAAGCAGTATGTAAACATTATTAAAGTGGTCAGTGATTCCATGTCTATGTACATAGGGCAGCAGCCTCTAAGGTGTAGGGTTGAGTAACCGAGTGCCACAGTGGTCTAAGGCACTGCATCTCAGTGCTAGAGACATCACTACAGACCCTGGTTTGATTCCAGGCTATATCACAACTGACCGTGATTGGGGGTCCCGTAGGGCGGCGCACAATTGGCCCAGTGTCATAAGGGTTAGGGTTTGGCCGGGGTAGGCCGTTATTGTAAATAAGAATTTGTTCTTAACTGACTTGCCTAGTTAATTAAAGGTTAAATAAAAATAAAACCAGATGGTAGCCAGCTAGTGATGGTTATTTAACAGTCTGATTGGCTTGAGATAGAAGCTGTTTTTCGTCTCTCAGTACCAGCTTTAATGAACCTGTACTGACCTCGCCTTCTGGATGATAATGGGATGAACAGGCCGTGGATGTCCTTGATGATCTTTTTGGCTTTCCTGGGACATCGGTTGCTGTAGCTGTCCTGGAGGGCAGGCAGTGTGCCCCCAGTGATGCGTTAGGCAGACCGCACCACCCTCATGTGCCAGACAGACTACTGGGATTCTGTCTGTGCCATGGTGTGATCTCTCAGATGAGGCTGCTGAAACTGTGTTCGTCACTCCTGACCTGGGTCTGACTGCAAGTGTGATATTTCTGTACTTAATTTTATATAAATGTGCTTAAAACTTGTTTTCACTTTGTCAATATGGGGTATTGTGTGTAGATGGGTGAGAAAACAAGTATATTTAATCCATTTTGAATTCAGGATGTAACACAACAAATTGTGGAATAAGTAAAGGGTTATTAATACTTTCTGAAGGCACAGAATTTACTGTATCTATCTATCTCCTCCCTCCACAGGAAAGACCACAAGTGGAGTTTTGTGTTTGTCCTTTTGGAAAAACACAAGATACTTGAAGAGACCAGCCTACATCATATAAATCCAGTTATTCTCTGGATCTCCTCACACACATACACACACACCCTCAAATTAAAAACACACATTACCATGCGTTTGCCCTCTGGAGAATGCCGAGATGTGAGTGGGCCAGAAGACATTGGTGTGGACAGATTTGGACTGTCTGTCCCCTTTGGGCCAGTCTAGTAATATAGTGACTCCAGACAGGCTGCGTTACGGTGTGGAGGGAGCCAGAGGAGGCCACACACTGCCAAAAGGGGACAGTATGGAGGCTGTAAAGAGCTGAGCAGGCCAACAGCTGGCACCCTGCCCAGTGACCAGGCAGCCAGCCGCTACACAAGAGTACAGGCCTGAAAGCCAAGACAGACATACAGCCAGGCCAAGGGTACATCCAAAATTGCACCATATATCCTATATAGTGCACTACCATGTGGGCCCTGGTCAAAAGTAGTGTACTATATAGGGAATAGGGTGCCATTAGGGGTGCAGACCAAGTCTGTTTCAGGTGCTGCTGGAGCCTAGAAGTCTATGGAATAGTCACCCTCATTCAGTATAGACAGTGGACTTAAATGCTAATCCTGAAAAGTGCACATTGGAGAAGTGCAGTCTTGGTTTATGTGCATTGCGGTTCAACAGTCCCAATTCAAGTTCACTCTTTTTAATTGCTCTGGGTATCTGCATGCTCCAATTAGATAAAGCTAGTTGGATTCAATAGAGCATGTACATACAGTACATGACAGTCACAAAACAACACATTTATCAAGAGTTGACAGTATGTTGCTACCTACGGTACTGTATAGTATCTGTAGTCCTTACTGTAAAACCTGCTTTCTCAAGCCCAGTTGCTTTGAGTTCTAGGTGTTAAAAATAGTGACAACTGCAGCATTTTTTTAAGGGCTGGCAAAATACACACCATGCATCACTGAGATGTCTTTCACTTTTATATTGTCATGAACTGCACCAGTTCTCATTTTCTGGGAAAGCCAGTTCAGAGTTGACATTTTCATAAAGTGCTGTCTGAACATGTGTGCACAATTGTGTGTGTGCGTGCACGTGTCAAATCAAAAATCAAATCAAAGGTCGCGTAAACAGTTTAGCAGGTGTTATTGTGGATGCAGCTAAATGCTTATGTTACTGGCTCCTAACAATGAAGTCAAATGTCAAACAGCTAAAATGTAAATAAAAATACCAGAAAAAGAAAGGCAATAAAATCAAGAACAGCAGGACAAATCCAACTAACAACCCAAACAGCACTACTGTACGGGTGTGTGGGTGCGCATATGCCTTAGATGTTGTAGTTTGTATCTTTCATGGCAGTCCTGTACATTTTGGTCAAAGTTATTGCACTACTTCCACCTCAGGTGGCCTGAGCCCAATTTTATGGTGATTAACAGAAACACACTTCACCCACGAATGTACAACTAACCAGAACAGTCCAACCTGACTTATCCTTTAATGGCCCATGCACTTTTACACCTCATGAATTTCAATCTCTGCCATAGGTGGCTGTGTAGTGTGCACTTAACGACTGGGCTTTTCTATAGGGCTATAGCTTACTACCCACACCATTGACTTATTATATAAAGGGCAACAACATTTGGTTGTAACTCGCCTGAGGTGCTTGCTGAAGTTGCATTGAATTGAACACTGAAAAATATAGACCACATCATCGACTTGAATAAAATGATTTCATTATCAGAACATATACTGTATGTCAAGGTATTACCTGGAATAGTTTTGAATTGGGGGGCAAACTGTTACGATCCAATGATTGAGATCAATGCATAGGCCTACATCTGCGGAAGAATGCAATATCCATATCCAGCTGTATGTCAGTTATGTTGAGCTCAAGCACAGACGTATAGACATCAAGACAGATGATAATGGTAAATTTCACCCCAAATGGCACCATATTCCCTGTATCAGCGTTTCCCAAACTAGGGGTTGCACTTGGTTCATAGCCACTAGATGAGGTTGTAATAAACAGAGCAGTTTCTGTTTTCTTCCTACAAACGTGTCTCTATCGTTAGAATGGTTTAAGCTACAAAAATATGTTGACCCCATCCTTGAAAGATAAGACTCTCAGAAACACGTACGTGTCTTCTGTTTCCCTCTACAATGTCCACAAGCCTCATTGGAACAGAGTGGACAAGACCAGGCACTAAATCAGATGAGAGGAAAAAGAAAATCATCTTCTTCTCAACACAAACGATCATACACAAAATAATTGTCTGATGATTTTCTGATCTTCCCAATCAATACCTTTTGATCAATTTCAGTCACTTCAAACCATACTGTCAAAAGTACTGTCAGACTGATTTCTAATGGACTATCAGAGCCCCAATTTTAAAAGTAAACATTGGCCCTTGATTACATCACTTTTCTTACATGGTGGAGTCGCATAAAATGTTGGGGAACCCCTGCCCTATATACTGTAGAGCGCTACTTTTGACCAGGGTCCATAGGGGGCCCATCGGGCTCTGGTCAGTACAATACTGTATGTAAGGAATAGGGTGCCATTTGGGAAGCAAAATCACATGAGCATTTCCAGGGAGGCAGTGTAGCAGTAGCCTACATGTCTGGACATGTCTTGCATCAACAGGATAGGCACAATCAATCTGGCAACCTGCTCCTGGCTATGACCTACTTCTCTGCACACTGACCTTCAGCGGTGGAAGACATTCTCCAGACACACACATAGACACGGACAAGCATGACACACACTGACACCTGCTCGCCCACATGCCCACATACATACATAGTGTATACAGACACACATGATTGTAAATGTGGATTTACAATCATGTGTGTCTGTATACACTATGTATGTATGTGACATGTGGGCAAGCGGGTGTCAGTGTGTGTCATGTTTGTCCGTGTTTATGTGTGTGTCTGGAGAATGTCTAGTGGTTAGAGTGTTGGACTAGTAACCAAAAGGTTACTGGATTGAATCTCCGAGCTGACAAGGTAAAAAATCTATCGTTCTGCCCCTGAACAAGGCAGTTAACCCACTGTTCCTAGGCTGTCATTGAAAATAAGAATTTGTTCTTAACTGACTTGATAGTTAAATAAAGGTGAAATAAAAAATGTACCCACACACATCCTCCCCACCTGGATGCATCTACACCAGGGCGAGCTGTACACATCGGAAACACTCATGAGTTTGTAGGCCACTGCTTGTGTCTGAACTCACTTCAAGATGAAGAAGTTCTCTCTCTAATTACAAGCATCATGGGGTTCAGAGCCTGCCCTACTTGTCTCTTATCAAACATTACAAGACATTTGCCAAAGAGTTCAGATACTGATACAGTGTTAGACCTCTTCACTGTAAAATTTGCTGTACAATGTCTGCCCTTTTGTAAAATGGAGTTCAAAACATCCATTTAGTTCTTATTAAGTGTTAAAGTTTGGGAAAGTCAAAGGGAAGGACACGGAAGTAGTTTTAGCAGGCCTCCTCATCCTGATCCTCCTCCTCCACTACCACACCTCATGTGGATGTTATTTCTACTTCGCTCAAATCAATTTGCCTTTAATCCTGTGTATGCCAGTGGATTTACCCACTTCTCTCTGGGTTACAGGGAACTTTGAAAGTTTCATCAAGTGCAGTCACAAAAACCATCAAGCGCTATGATGAAACTGGATCTCATGAGGACCTTCACAGGAAAGGAAGACCCAGAGTCACCTCTGCTGCAGAAGATAAGTTCATCAGAGTTTCCAGCCTTAGAAATTGCAGCCAAAATAAATGCTTCACAGAGTTCAAGTAACAGACACATCTCAACATCAACTGTTCAGAGGAGACTGCATGAATCAGGCTTTCATGGTCAAATTGCTGCAAAGAAACCACTACTAAAGGACACCAATAATAAGAAGAGACTTGCTTGGGCCAAGAAACCTGAGCAATGGACCTTGGTCTGATGAGTCCAAATCCACCTTGGTCTGATGAGTCCAAATCTGACATTTTTTTATTCCAACCTCTGGGTCTTTGTGAGACGCAGAGTAGGTGAACAGAGGATCCCCAAATGTGTCGTTCCAACAGTGAAGCATTAATGAGGATGTGCTTTGCTGGTGACACTGTCAGTGATTAATTTAGAATTCAAGGCACACTTAACCAGCATGGCTACCACAGCGTTCTGCAGCGATACTCTATCGCATTTGGTTTGCACTTAGTGGGACTATCATTTGTTTTTCAACAGGACAATTACCCAACACACATACAGGCTGTGTAAGGGCTATTTGACTAAGAAGGAGAGGGATGGAGTGCTGCATCAGATGACCTGGCCTTCACAATCAACTGACCTCAACCAAATTGAGATGCTTTGGGCTGAGTCGGACGGCAGAGTGAAGGAAGAGCAGCCAACAAGTGCTCAGCATATGTGGGAACTCCTTCAAGACTGTTGGAAAAGCATTCCAGGTGAAGCTGGTTGAGAGAATGCATAGAGTGTGCAAAGCTGTCATCAAGGAAAAGGGTGGTTATTTGAAGAATCTCATCAAAAATATATTTGGATTTGTTTAACACTTTTTTGGTAACTACATGATTCCATATGTGTTATTTCATAACTTACTGTACTGTATACATTTGTGCTTAAGATAATCATTTGATTGTTCAACTGGGATATAGTAGGCCTAAATCATGAATGGTTGACAAAATGTTGACATTATGGTCTATTACTGTACAATCTTTTACCATAAACAGTTTGACATTTTATATGTATTCTACAATGTAGAAAATAGTTTTTAAAAAATAAAGAAACACCCTTGAATGAGTAGATGTCTCCAAACTTTTGACTGGTAATGTATAAAAACTGCTTCCCTCGTTTACCTTCTTGCATGGACTTGGTGTGGGTTTATCAGCAGGGTTTCTATAGATTTAGTGGGAAAAGACAGATTAACCTCAATACATCCCAACACATTAAAGCCTTTAAAACGACCACTGTTACATCCACGTGTTATACCGTGCAAGCAGCGCACCCATGTATTACCACCACAATTTAGCTAGATGCGCCTTTTCTTTTTCGAAAACATTTTCAACATACTGAAAGTGAATTTCATTGTAAATAGGCTGTCATTGTAAATAATAATTTGTTCCTAGTTAAATAAAGGTAGAAGAAAATGAGGATGAAAAGGTCACATGTTGATTGTGTTTTCGGTGGTATTTTTTTGTGAAGAATCAACAACAAGTGGGACACAATCATGAAGTGGAACGACATTTATTGGATATTTCAAACTTTTTTAACAAATCAAAAACTGAAAAATTGTGCGTGCAAAATTATTCAGCCCCCTTAAGTTAATACTTTGTAGCGCCACCTTTTGCTGCGATTACAGCTGTAAGTCGCTTGGGGTATGTCTCTATCAGTTTTGCACATCGAGAGACTGACATTTTTTCCCATTCCTCCTTGCAAAACAGCTTGAGCTCAGTGAGGTTGGATGGAGAGCATTTGTGAATAGCAGTTTTCAGCTCTTTCCACATTGGATTGGATTCAGGTCTGGACTTTGACTTGGCCATTCTAACACCTGGATATGTTTATTTTTGAACCATTCCATTGTAGATTTTGCTTTATGTTTTGGATCATTGTCTTGTTGGAAGACAAATCTCCGTCCCAGTCTCAGGTCTTTTGCAGACTCCATCAGGTTTTCTTCCAGAATGGTCCTGTATTTGGCTCCATCCATCTTCCCATCAATTTTAACCATCTTCCCTGTCCCTGCTGAAGAAAAGCAGGCCCAAACCATGATGCTGCCACCACCATGTTTGACAGTGGGGATGGTGTGTTCAGGGTGATGAGCTGTGTTGCTTTTACGCCAAACATAACATCTTGCATTGTTGCCAAAAAGTTCAATTTTGGTTTCATCTGACCAGAGCACCTTCTTCCACATGTTTGGTGTGTCTCCCAGGTGGCTTGTGGCAAACTTTAAACAACACTTTTTATGGATATCTTTAAGAAATGGCTTTCTTCTTGCCACTCTTCCATAAAGGCCAGATTTGTGCAATATACGACTGATTGTTGTCCTATGGACAGAGTCTCCCACCTCAGCTGTAGATCTCTGCAGTTCATCCAGAGTGATCATGGGCCTCTTGGCTGCATCTCTGATCAGTCTTCTCCTTGTATGAGCTGAAAGTTTAGAGGGATGGCCAGGTCTTGGTAGATTTGCAGTGGTCTGATACTCCTTCCATTTCAATATTATCGCTTGCACAGTGCTCCTTGGGATGTTTAAAGCTTGGGAAATCTTTTTGTATCCAAATCCGGCTTTAAACTTCTTCACAACAGTATCTCGGACCTGCCTGGTGTGTTCCTTGTTCTTCATGATGCTCTCTGCACTTTTAACGGACCTCTGAGACTATCACAGTGCAGGTGCATTTATACGGAGACTTGATTACACACAGGTGGATTGTATTTATCATCATTAGTCATTTAGGTCAACATTGGATCATTCAGAGATCCTCACTGAACTTCTGGAGAGAGTTTGCTGCACTGAAAGTAAAGGGGCTGAATAATTTTGCACGCCCAATTTTTCAGTTTTTGATTTGTTAAAAAAGTTTGAAATATCCAATAAATGTCGTTCCACTTCATGATTGTGTCCCACTTGTTGTTGATTCTTCACAAAAAAATACAGTTTTATATCTTTATGTTTGAAGCCTGAAATGTGGCAAAAGGTCGCAAAGTTCAAGTGGGCCGAATACTTTCGCAAGGCACTGTATTTAGTTCAGTTCATTCTGTTTGTGCCTTTGGGAGGTATTGTTCATTTTGACTCTACTAAGCCTTTTCCTAGCGCGTTTGTGAGAACCAGTTATCGCCTTCAGTCCTAGTTTTGATTCACCTGCCAGTTTGCCTACCTGTGTATGACCATTGTCTCCTGTGACCACGATTCCTGCCTTCTGCGAAAGCAAAATAAACACCTGCTGAAAATCTGCCCTCTTCTCCGCCAGCCTATTCCTACTTCTCCAATGCCCATAGCCCTCCTTCATTCATATCCATGACTTCAAATATGACGATTCATCTGGAAATGTCAGGGATTTCTGATTAATGCAGCAAATACATTGAGCACAACCCCACTAACTTCGCCACTGACAAAAGCAGGGTGGATTTTGTTGTATCTCTACTCACAGGCAAAGCCCTGGATTGGGCCACCGCCGTATGGACTGCCAACAGCACAGAACTCGGATCCAAGACCCATTTCCACACCCTCTTCAAAGAGGTATTCGATCATTCTCCTTCCGGTCGTCCTATAGGAGACCTCCTCATAGAACTTCAACATGGACGCAACTCAGCTGCTGAGTATGCCCTTGGCTGCAGTGAGTGGATGGAGTGAGGCTGCTTTACTTACCGTCTACCGAAGAGGGCTCAACAGGGCTCAACAGGGAACTTCAGGCCTCTGGCCTGTAGAGGTGACCTTCAGGATTTAAATCAAAACATTCCTATGTCCATCTCCATCGACCACCTCATCGCCGACCGCCGAAGAACTCTGTCACCCAGGAACCAAAAACCTTCTCTTTCCATGAATTCGTCATCCCGTCCGAGTCTTCCAGACCCCATGCAGTTGAGCCATGCTCCTCTCCCGTCTATCGAACGTCGAAGGCGGATCCAAGAAGGGCTCTGCCTATACTGTGGAGGGAAAGATCATCTACTCAGCCATTGCCCTGTTCACCCCTCCCCACTCCCCCACCCCACCCACAGAGAGATGATAAGTGTCCCCCGCTGCCATGCAGCTAGGCGTGTCCTTATTTCTAAATATCTCCCAGAAGCAATTCTCCGTCCCAATATTGATAACCGTGAATGGTGTTACTAAGTATGTAGAGGGCTTGATAGATTCGGGAGCAGCAGGTAATTTAATTGCTCACCAGCTAGTACAAGAGTTTGACATTGCTCTAACACCTGTTACCACTCCCTTAAGGATTACCACCCTGGACGGGCAGCCATTGGGCACAGGCTTCATTACGCACCTGACACAGAGCGTCACCATCCAGATTGGAGTCTTCCACACCGAAACCATTCAACTCGTGGAACTCTCTTCCTCGGACACTCCTGGCTTTGTCGTCACGACCCTGCCATCTCGTGGCGACAAGGTGAACTACTGTCCTGGTCTTCTACATGCTTCACCAGTTGTCTCAGCCTACCCTGCAGAACCACCACCATTGAGGTCTCTGCAGTGTCACCCACCATACCATCTGAATACGCACAGTACAGCAATGTATTCAGCAAAATAAAGGCCACCATATCGCCCTGTGCTATTGACTTAGTCCCTGGAGTGTCCCCACCGAAGGGCCGTGTTTACCCCCTATCTATCCCGGAAAATGAGGCAATGGAGAACTACATTGATGAAACGGTTTCATTCGTCCTTTTTCCCCGGCTGCGTCCAGCTTCTTCTTCGTTGGAAAAAAGGACGGTGGTCTCCGTCCATGTATTGATTGCCGTTCCCTAAATGACGTCACGGTCAAGAAACGTTTCCCTCTGATCCCAGTGACCCTTGAACAAGTGGGCCGCGCCAACATCTATACAATCTATACTCGACCTGCGAAGTGCATATAACCTTGTCCGTATACATGAAGGCGACGAATGGAAGACAGCCTTTATCACCGCATGAGGGCACTATGAATACCTGGTCATACCCTACAGCCTTACTAATAACACCTCCATCTTCCAATCCTTTATGAACAAGGTTTTCCAGGATATGAACAACCGCTTTCTCATCGTCTACATTGATGACATCCTGATTGACTCCCACTCCCTGAAGGAACACATACAGCATGTGCAGGTTCTTCAACAGCTCCTTGACCATAACCTTTACGTGAAGACTGAAAAGAGCATCTTCCAAATAACCTCGGTTAACTTTCTTGGTTTCGTACTGACACCTGGAGGGGTCAGCATGGATGAGAACAAAGTCACCGCCGTCAGTAACTGGCCCAAACCCACCACCGTTAAGGAACTCCAACGTTTCATTGGCTTATCCAACTACTATCGCTGGTTAATTCGGAACTTCAGTTCTACTGCCGCTCCCTTCACTGCCCTTACCAGACAAAAGACCCGGACCCTTCAATGGACTGATTCCACCCTGACTGCTTTCAACAACTTGAAATGCCTCTTCACTTCAGCTCCTGTCCTTCACCAACCTGATCCGACCCTTCCTTTCACCTTGGAGGTGGATGCCTCCGAAGTAGGAGAAGGAGCCATACACACTCAGCGGGTGGGAACACTCCCAAAATCACATCCCTGTGCCTTCTTCTCCAGGAAGAAATCCTCCGCTGAGAGGAATTACAATGTGGGTAGCAGAACTCCTCGCCATAAAGCTGGCCCTCGAGGAGTGGTGCCACTGGTTGGAGGGCACACATCCCTTTCTCATCCTAACAGATCATTGTAATCTGGAATATATCAGAGGGGCCAAGAGGTTAAACTCCAGACAAGCCTGCTGGGCTCTCCTTCACATGCTTCCTTTTTCATGTTGCTTACATCCCTGGAAAGAAAAACGTAAAAGCTGATGCTCTCTCCTGCCAGTTTGACCTTCTGACCAGTAACTCAGACCCTGCACCCATTCTTCCTTCTTGCATTATGAGACCGGTACAGTGGGAGATTCACTCTGCCATACAAGAAGCCCTAACCTCGGACCCGGCTCCTCCTGAGACACCAGCTGGGAAGAGTTATATACCAGCAGGTGTTAGACCCCAACTGATATAATTGTGTCACACGTCCTTGGGGTCAGGTCATCCAGGCATTACACAAACCACTGAACTTCTAGCCCGTAAGTTCTGGTGGTCCTCACTCGCATCCAACGTAAGGGGTTATGTACTCTCCTGTCCAGTCTGCGCCCAAACCAAAAGCCCTCGTCATCTCCCTTCCGGTAAGCTTCAACCTTTGCCAATCCCTCACAGACCCTGGTCCCACATAGCTGTTGACTTCATCACAGACCTTCCTGAATCCTCTGGTAACACCACCATACTTGTCATAATAGACCGTTTTTCAAAAATGTGTCTGGTTCCTCTTCCTCATCTACTTAACGCAATGGAATTGGCTGAGTGCATGTTCCAGCAGGTGTTACGTCTGTATGGGATTCCGGAAAACATCGTCTCTGACTGCATGCCCCAGTTTGTCTCCCGGGTGTGGCGAGTGTTCTGTGACCGACTGGGGGTTGCCCTCAGCCTCTCCTCCGGGTGCCACCCCCAGACTAACCAAGAAATAGGGAAGTACATCCGCCAACAATGTTCTGCCTCTGCACACGACTGGAGTCAGTATATAGCCTGGGCCGAATACGCTCAGAACTCACTCATGCATTCATCCCTCCTCCTTACTCCGTTTCAGCGTGTACTTGGTTACCAACCCCCCATGTTTCCCTGGGAGGCAGAGGCTGGTACTGTCCCAGCTGTCGACAACTGGTTTCGGCGTATTAAGCGTGTATGGGAGACCACACACCAGCATCTGCAGGAAGACTCTAATACCCAGAAACGCTTTGCCAACAAACGGTGCCGACCTACGCCACTCTTTCACCCCGGACAGCGTGTGTGGCTCTCTACCCCTGCAAAAAGTTCTGTCCTCACTTCATTGGTCCCATCAAGATAACCCATCGCATCAACCCTGTCATGTACCGCCTCCAGTTACCATCAATATAAAATCTCCTCGTCCTTCCATGTGTCTCTGTTAAAACCGGTCACCTACAGTCCTTTCCATCCTCCAGTCTCAACCCGCAGTTCCCCACCCCCCCCACCCCCCCCCCCACCGGTGGACGTTGGAGGGGAACTTGCCTACGCCATTCAGGCCATCCTTGATTCCAAACACCTGAGAGGTCGCATCCACTATCTAGTGGACTGGGAAGGTTATGGGCATCAAGACTGGTCCTGGGCCCTCGACCCAGAGATGATTCAGACATCCCACCATAACCATAATATTGATTGGGTGGTCTAGTCTAATTTGACTGTACGAAGACAGATTAGACTAGGTTTTAGTTGCCAGTTGTGGAGTTATAAAATACATAATTTATACAGTGTGATAATGTATTAATCCTGATACTCTGCTCTCCTGACCTTCTTGTAAGGTTTTAGGTCAAATCATTCTATGGGTTCAATATGGCATGTTTGAGACAGACACACAACCTATAGCAGAGACTTAAACCCTGCACATCATGATATTATGATTCGCCTCACGGATGGCAGGCCGAGTCCACATCAATCACAGAAATGACACCCCGATAACTTCGCCACCGCCCATATGACAAAAAGCGTTGCTGCAAATGGCACCGGCAGAATTTCAATGGTGTTCCGCTCCGATTTCAATAAATAACAATCTGAAGATATGCAGCAAGGCGCCTCCAAAGTGTGAATAAATAAGCATAAGAACATAAGCCTCTTATATTTGAGTCCAGGTCATAGTTTATAATGTACATTAGTCTGAGGGATTAAGGAGCTATAATATGTCGGTCTAGTTTTAGTCGGTGTGGCCATGACCACCACGAAGACAGAGACTTTCTATAAGCCAGTAGTGTTTAACCCCTGGGACATGGCTGGGAAGGGAATTAATGTGAAGGTACAAACTGAGTGACTTCCATTTTACATTTGACTGAATGGAATACAATGTCCTGGTTTTTGTCCATAAATGCTCAAAGGTGTTGCATTCGTTATTAAAAATGAATGAAGTCAAAACAACCTGTGCCAAGTATATCGGCAGCGCACAACAATAAATTGAGGCATGGTATAGTGCCACTGACAATAGCATGGTATACAGTAGTTCCAATAGCATGGTATACAGTAGTTCCAATAGCATGGTATACAGTAGTTCCAATAGCATGGTATACAGTAGTTCCAATAGCATGGTATACAGTAGTTCCAATAGCATGGTATATTTCCACTGACATACAGAAACTTTACATGAACCACATTTTAGAATGGAAAGAGACAATTATTTTGTATACATGACTTATCTGGTTCACATCAAATGTCTGTAAAGGTCAGCTAATTTGTTGTGACATAACACACATCTTATTCTACTATATACGGTCTCTTATTACCACGGTGCTAAAGATACAGATTGACAGTCTCTTATTACCACAGTGCTAAATATACAGATTGACAGTCTCTTATTACCACAGTGCTAAAGATACAGATAGACAGTCTCTTATTACCACAGTGCTAAATATAGTATTTTATTACCACGCTTTAATACTGCTGTAATAAGAGACTGTGTCCATCTATCTTTAATACTGCTGTAATAAGAGACTGTCTCTCTGTATCTTTAGCACTGTGGTAATAAGAGACTGTGTCCATCTATCTTTAATACTGCTGTAATAATAGACTGTCTCTGTCTTTAGAAGTCTCTCAATTACTGCAGTCATACTGAAAGACCAACTGATATTTATAACTTTATTTTTTTATTTTACCTTTTTGTTAAGTCACCAGTGAGACCAGGGTATCTTTCACAACACATACTGGGAAAGAAATGCATGTGAAATGTTCAAATACAATACAAATGTACCTATTCCAAATACAGTTATAAGTAAATGTATGTCACGCGTTAAAATACATTTCTAAATGCATAAGAAGTACATTATTTGGAGAGAAAAAACATGTATCCTAAAATGCATCCCAAAAAAATATTTTAAATATATTTTTGTTCAGTGTGGGAAGGGAACCCTGCAGAAACAATTTCATAAGACAAAATCTAAAATGCAATACAAAATAAATAAGTTGTAACGATTCTTGTATGAATGATCGGAGAATGCGCAGCGTGGTAAGTGTTCATTATATTTAGAACTCAGAACACTAAATAATAAAACAACAAAGAGAATGAAATGAAACCGAAACAGTCCTGTATGGTGCATACATAAAACACAGATCAGAAAATAAACACCCACGCAACACAGGTGGAAAAAGGCTACCTAAGTATGATTCTCAATCAGAGACAACTAACGGCACCTGCCTCTGATTGAGAACCATACCAGGCCAAACTCAAAACACAACGTAGAAAAACGAACATAGACAACCCACCCAACTCACGCCCTGACCATACTAAAACAAAGACATAAATAAAATAACTAAGGTCAGAACGTGACACAAGTAAAATACAGCACAACACAAATATTCAAGAAAAACAATTACATTCCTCAATAAGAAGGTCCCCAATCAATATTTTAAATAAAGAACATATATATTGGCCAATACGTAATCCTTCAAACCTGATTGGGCTCATAGCACTACTCAACCTATAGGAAAACAGAGGTGGTTATGCATGGCATGAGCTGATTGGACTTGATTTACTCATGTTGCAACACCACAACATTGTTACTTTGTAATTAAACTTCCAACACCATTTTTTGCAGAGCAAGCAAAATGGAATTGAAGATGGGATCATTCCAGTTCATGTTTTCTGAACTAATTTCATGCACAATTTCCTCTGTGGTAGATAGGAGCCGGTGTGTGTGAGGTTGCTAAAGCTGTCCTACACATGTAGACAGTTAAAGGTATACTGTACTGTACAGGGGTGAGAGGAGTACGGTATGGAGTAACATCAACAGCTTTTGACATGCAAATCCACAACTGATGGATAAATGTGATGAATATAAATTATATATAACGTGATCATATTAACTGAACATGGTGATAAAATAAAATACAGGTATGACAGTCACCCTAGCCATTTTCATCCAATAAAATAAAGAACATGCATAATCTTACATATTGCGCCTTCATACCTCCTACGTAATGGTACATGAACCATAGAAAATAAGGAAATATTTGACATATTTTGTATTTGTGGAGACCAAACTGACATTTTACTATTTCAGAATGGTAAGAATAAACCCGTTTTTAAAGGGGCACAACAAACCCCCTCTCCTGGTTCCAACCTTCACTGCCAGACATTGTAATGTAAACACGTGCTCCCGCATTGGTTTTCTGTCCTAAACTCAGTAAATCATAGAGACAGGCCACTACGGACAGGTTCATGAACACCCATGTGGTGGTTATACAGGGTTTTTGTTTGTGTGTTGTTGTATATTTGTTAGTGTCAGGCAGCTGTCCGTCATGCTTAATGCTGGGGAGGATAAAAGATAGACACACACAGGCATGGACAAGGACACACACACACACACACACACACACACACACACACACACACACACACACACACACACACCTCGCTGCTCCATTGATGAGACAGTCTGGGCCAAACACTCCACACACAGCAGCTGAACCCACACAGCTGGGAGCCCACAGATACAAACACACATACACACACACTTTCAACACCATAGAGCCCCCCAATCTATCCCTTAGCTCATTACTAAGCTCAGTGCAATAATCCAAGATGGCGTAGCAGTCAGATGTCTTTGTCTTCATCTTGTCGTCGTGTCCCGTGTATATATTTTTTATATATTTTTCTTAACCTCAACTTCAACATACTCTCCTGCAATCCGCCTCACCCAATGTGGTATAGATCTAATATTTTCTTTACTTTAGAATCCGGAACCCCCAACAGAAGCTTAACTAGCTACTAGCTAGTAGTCAGCTAGCCACTGCTAGTGGTCATCAGCTATTATTTAGCCCGGACAACTCTTGCCAGTCTGCAAGAGTTGGACCCCTTATAATGCTGACACAGAGCCCCGCCGATCCGTCACAACTGGACTACTGACGTAATCTGCCCGAGGGGTTTTTTCCAACTGCCTCCTCCTTCGCAACGTCCCCTGAATGCCCATCTGCTAGCCTGCTAGCCGTGGCCCGCTAGCTGTCTAGAGCATATTGGACTGTTAGCTGAAGAGGCCCATCGGTTCATTTCTTTGGCCACCATACCTATTTTGCGAATTGGCCTGAACCCTTTCACTACACGAGCACTGCTGATCCATCACGACTGGTTTGCCAACGTACCAGCACGAGGGGGATACAATAGACTTATTCTGTCGCGACGTCCCTCTAAGACCCTTCTGCTAGCCCCAGCCCGCTAGCTGTCTTAATCACCGTGTTTCCAGCCCGCCTAGCTACTCACAGGACCTCTATGATCACTCGGCTACGCATGACTCTCCCTAATGTCAATATGCCTAGTCCATTGCTGTTTTGGTTAGTGATTATTGCTTTATTTCACTGTAGAGCCTCTAGACCTGCTCAATACACCTTAGCTAACCCTTTAGGTCCACCTCCCACACATGTGGTGACCTCACCTGGATTAAATTATGTTTCTAGAGACAATATCTCTCTTATCGTCACTCAATGCATAGGTTTACCTCCACTGTATTCACATCCTACCATACCTTTGTCTGTACATTATGCCTTGAATCTATTCTACCGTGCCTAGAAACCTGCTCCTTTTACTCTCTGTTCCGTACTAGGCGACCAGTTCTTATAGCCTTTAGCCATACCCTTATCCTACTCCTTCTCTGGTGATGTAGAGGTTAATCCAGGCCCTGCAGTGCCTAGCTCCACTCCCATTCCCCTGGCACTCTCATTTGTTGACTTCTGTAACCGGAAAAGCCTTGGTTTCATGCATGTTAACATTAGAAGCCTCCTCCCTAAGGCTTTAGCACATTTTGCCAACCCGGATGTCTTAGTCGTGTCTGAATCCTGGCTTAGGAAGCCCACCAAAAACCCTGAAATGTCCATCCCTAACTATAACATTTTCCGACAAGATAGAACTGCCAAAGGGGGCGGAGTTGTGATCTATTGCAGAGATAGCCTGTAGAGTTCTGTCTTACTATCCGGGTCTGTGCCCAAACAATTTGAGCTTCTTCTTTTAAAAATCCACCTTTCCAGAAACAAGCCTCTCACCGTTGCCGCTTGCTATAGACCACCTTCTGCCCCCAGCTGTGCCCTGGACACCATATGTGAATTGATTGCCCCCCATCTATCTTCAGAGCTTGTGCTGTTAGGTGACCTAAACTGAGATATGCTTAACACCCCGGCCATCCCACAATCTAAGTTTGATGCCCTCAATCTCACACAAATGATCAATGAACCTACCAGGTACAACCCCAAATCCGTAAACACAGGCACCCTAACAGATATCATCCTGACCAACTTGTCCTCTAAATACACCTCTGCTGTCTTCAACCAGGATCTCAGCGATCACTGCCTCATTGCCTGCGTCCATAATGGGTCTGCGGTCGAATGACCACCCCTCATCACTGTCAAACGCTCCCTAAAACACTTCAGCGAGCAGGTCTTTCTAATTGACCTGGCCTGGGTATCCTGGAAGGATATTGACCTCATTCCGTCAGTAGAGGATGCCTGGTTGTTCTTTAAAAGTGCTTTCCTCACCATCTTAAATAAGCATGCCCCATTCAAAAAATGAAAAACCAATAACAGATATAGCCCTTGGTTCACTCCAGACCTGACTGCCCTTGACCAGCACAAAAACATCCTGACGGAGCCCTGCATTAGCATCGAATAGCCCCCGCGAAATGCAACTTTTCAGGGAAGTTAGGTACCAATATATACAGGCAGTTAGGAAAGCAAAGGCTAGCTTTTTCAAACAGAAATGTGCATCCTGTAGCACAAACTCCAAAAAGTTCTGAGACACTGTAAAGTCCATGGAGAATAAGAGCACATCCTCCCAACTGCCCACTGCATTGAGGCTAGGAAACACTGTCATCACCAATAAATCCACGACAATTGAGAATTTCAAGAAGCATTTTTCTACGGCTGGCCATGCTTTCCATCTGGCTATCCCTACCCCGGTCAACAGCTCTGTACCCTCCACAGCAACTTGCCCAAGCCTCCTCATTTCTCCTTCACCCAAATCCAAATAGCTGATATTCTGAAAGAGCTGCAAAATCTGGACCCCTACAAATCAACTGGACTAGACAATCTGGACCCTCTCTTTCTAAAATTATCCACCAAAATTCTTGCAACCCCTTTAACTAGCCTGTTCAATCTCTCTTTCGTATCATCTGAGATCCCCAAAGATTGGAAAGCTGCTGCGGTCATCCCCCTCTTCAAAGGGGGAGACACTCTAGACCCAAACTGCTACAGACCTATATCTATCCTACCATGCCTTTCTAAGGTCTTCGAAAGCCAAGTTAACAAACAAATCACAGACCATTTCGAATCCCACCATACCTTCTCCGCTCTGCAATCTGGTTTCCGAGCTGGTCATGGGTGCACCTAAGCCACGCTCAAGGTCCTAAACGATATCATAACCGCCATCAATAAGAGACAATACTGTGCAGCTGCATTCATTGACCTGGCCAAGGCTTTCGACTCTGTCAATCACCACATTTTTATCGGCACACTCAACAGCCTTGGTTTCTCAAATGACTGCCTGGCCTGGTCCACCAACTACTTCTCAGACAGAGTTCAGTGTGTCAAATCGGAGGGCCTGTTGTCCCGACCTCTGGCAGTCTCTATGGGGGTGCCACAGGGTTCAATTCTCCGACTCTCTTCTCTGTATACATCAATGATGTCACTCTTGCTGCTGGTGATTCTCTGATCCACCTCTACGCAGACGACACCATTCTGTATACTTCTGGCCCTTCTTTGGACACTGTGTTAACTAACCTCCAGACAAGCTTCAATGCCATACAACTCTCCTTCCGTGGCCTCCAACTACTATTAAATGCATGTAAAACTAAATGCATGCTCTTCAACCGATCGCTGCCCACACCTGCCCGCCCATCCAGCATCACTACTCTGGACGGTTCTGACTTAGTTTATGTGGACAACAACAAATGCCTAGGTGTCTGGTTAGACTGTAAACACTCCTTCCAGACTCACATTAAGAAAACTATGTGGATATATTGAAGCAACATCTCAAGACATCAGTCAGGAAGTTTTTTTCCGAAGTCTTGGCTGATATCTTTTGATTTTCCCATGATGTCAGGCAAAGAGGCAAAGAGGAGTTTGAAGGTAGGCCTTGAAATACCTCCACAGGTACACCTCCAATTGACTCAAATTATGTAAATTTGCCTATCAGAAGCTTCTAAAGCCATGACATCTTTTTCTGGAATTTTCCAAGCTGTTGAAAGGCACAGTCAACTTAGTGTATGTAAACTTCTGACCTACTGGAATTGTGATACATTGAATTGTAAGTGAAATAATATGTCTGTAAACAATTGCTGGAAAAATTACCTGTGTCATGCACAGAGTACATGTCCTAACCGACTTGCCAAAACTATAGTTTGTTAACAAGACATTTGTGGAGTGGTTGAAAAATGAGTTTCAATGACTCCAACCTAAATGTATGTAAACTTCTGACTTCAACTGTATATATATAAACTCAGAACCCTGTCTTTCAAAGATAATTAGTAAAAATTAAAATAACTTCACAGATCTTCATTGTAAAGGGTTTAACTTCTTAGGGCTGCAATCACGTTAACAGGATTGATATGACAACACCCAGTGAAAGTGTGAAGCGCCAAATTCAAACAGAAATCTCATAATTAAAATTCCTCAAACATACATGTATCTTATACCATTTTAAAGGTAATCTTGTTGTTAATCCCACCAAAGTGTCAAATAGGCTTTCAAATAGGCTTTACAGGGAAAGCACCACAAACGATTATGTTAGGTCAGAGCCAAGCCACAGAAAAACACAGCCATTTTTCCAGCCAAAGAGAGGAGTCACAAACAGCACAAATAGAGATAAAAATTAATCACTAACCTTTGATGATCTTCATCAGATGACACTCATAGGACTTCATGTTACTCAATACATGTATGTTTTGTTCGATAAAGTGCATATTTATATAAAAAATCTCAGTATACATTAGTGTGTTATGTTCACTAGTTCCAAAAACATCCGGTGATATTGCAGAGAGCCACATCATTTTACAGAAATACTCATTATAAATGTCGATGAAAATACAATTGTTAGACATGGAAATATAGATACACTTCTCCTTAATGCAACCGCTGTGTCAGATTTCAAAAAAGCTTTACGGAAAAAGTAAACCATGCAATAATCTGAGAATGGCTCTCAGAAAACAAATAGAGATATCCGCCATGTTGGAATCAAAAGAAATCAGAAATAACATTATAAATATTCCCTTACCTTTGATGATCTTCATCAGAATGCACTCCCAGGAATCGCAGTTCCACATTAAATGTTTGATTTGTTTGATAATGTCCATCATTTATGTCCAAAGAGCTACTTTTGTTAGCACATTTGGTAAACAAATCCAGTCAAGAAGCACGTTCCCTAGTTGCAGACGAAATGTCAAAAAGTTCCGTTACTGTCCATAGAAACATGTCGAAAGATGTATGGAATCAATCTTTAGGATGTTTTTAACATAAAACTTCAATAATATTCCAACCGGAGAATTCCTTTGTCTTCAGAAAAGCAAAGGAACGCAGCTACCTCTCATGTGAAATACTCATGACCAGCTCGTGACTGCTGGCAGACCTCTGACTCATTCCTCTCTCATTCGGTCCCACTTCACAGTAGAATCCTCAAACAAGTTTCTAAAGACGGTTGACATCTAGTGGAAGCCTTGGGAAGTGCAACATTACCAATATCCCACTGTGTATTCAATAAGGGCTGGGTTGAAAGTCAACCAACCTCAGATTTCCCACTTCCTGTTTGGATTTCTTCTCAGGTTTTTGCCTGCCATATGAGTTATGTTATACTCACAGACATCATTCAAACAGTTTTAGAAACTTCAGATGGTTTCTATCCAATACTAATAATAATATGCATATATTAGTAACTGGGACTGAGGAGCAGGCAGTTTACTCTGGGCACCTCTGGGCACCTTTTCATCCAAGCTACTCAATACTGCCCCTGCAGCCATAAGAAGTTTTAAGTACGGCAGTGCATCTTCTCCTCATGGACGGCACCAGATTTGTCAGTTCTTGCTGTGAGATGTTACTCCACTCTTCCACCAAGGCACCCGCAAGTTCCCAGACATTTCTGGGGGGAATGGCCCTAGCCCTCACCCTCCAATCCAACAGATCCCAGACGCGCTCAATGGGATTGAGATCCGGGCTCTTCACTGGCAATGGTAGAACACTGACTTTCCTGTCTTGCAGGAAATCACACACAGAACAAGCAGCATGGCTGGTGGCATTGTCATACTGGAGGGTCAAGTCAGGATGAGCCTGCAGGAAGGGTATCACATGAGGGAGGAGGATGTCTTCCCTGTAATGCACAGCGTTGAGATTGCCGGCAATGACAACAAGCTCAGTCCGATGATGCTGTGACACACCGCCACAGACCATGACGGACCCTCCACAGTTATATATATATCTATGCTCATTCTCGTTCATATTTCACTTTTTTTTTTTTTACTTTTTGGATTATGTCTGTATTGTTTAGTATTGCTAGGTACTGCACTGTTGGAGCAACCATCACAAGGTTTAACTGTGAACTTCTCTAACATCACAGTATCTCTCCACACAATCAGTTCTTCATTCTATTCTACAGAGTCGTTCAACACCACAGCACTGTACAGATCTGTCTACCACCGTTGCACATCCCTCTGTGCCAGCAGCAGTGAAGGTGAGAACGTTGTAAAGGGCACTACAGTCCCGGGTCATACCAAACGGAGCTGGCCCACAAGGGGCTGGCGAACGCGCCCCACACACATCCTACAAGACAAGCCGCGCAATTAAGGCAGACAGGAGCGGGTGCCAAACTGTTCCCCTTGAAATACCCCTCCACTTCATCATGCAGGGTATTTGGTATGTTACTCCCCAGAGTCAGGCCTGCTACTGTGAGATGGCAGGTAATGAATTACAACAAGATCCCCCTTCAGAAAAGGGCCCTAACCCTGTCACGTGAGTGGCCATCTTGATCCATGAACTTGTTATGGAGGCCCCCGGGGGCAAAGAGCTAAAATGGCTGCCTCAAGTTACATTGAGGGGAGTCCCTGAGTCTGAGTGGGTTTTATGGCACGTTACTACATTTCCGCAGTAACACAGCAGCATTGGCCCACATTTGACAATAGATCTACTGTTATCAATGCTCTTTTTAATGTTGTTTGACAGTAAAAAATAATTGTAAAAACATTGAGGAGAAATAGGATTTGGGACCTATATGAGGATGACAAACATATGTAGTCAAGTTAGAGGCCAAATTGCATTCATGCTGGATTCAGAGCAGATAAATTCAGATTTGCCAATTAATTTTAATTAGTCCTGTTCTATCCTCTTTTTCGAACAGAAAGGCTCTACAATAATACATCCTGGAGAAAGATCCCTCTGAGAGAAAATAAATGGGGCACATTATCCTCCTCTTCTCCTCCTCCTCCCAGCCAGGCACTTAACTACTGGCTGAATTGAAGTGTGAATGACACTTAAGGCGGGGAGGAGAAAATATTGGAAGGAAGGGGAAATTGGATCAATTCATGTGGTGGCGGTGATGAATTTGGGTTGTGGTGGTGATCTACTTAATGTGGGCCTCAAATCTATAAAGTAATTTTCTTTTCACAGTCACACCTCAGTGTGTCAGGCACAAAACCAGCTCGCTGTAGCTGGAAAAATATGCACTCACTCATCCCCTCACTCTCTCTCTCCCCTGTAACCGTTATCGCTGGGACTCATTGTGTGTTTGTGTGTGTGTGTGCGTGCGTGAGTGTGTATGAGAGAGAGAGAAAGGGGGAACAGAATGAGAGGGAGAGAGGAAATATCAGAGGGTGGGAGCGTAAAATGAACCAGTCACCGTGTTTCAAGTTTTTCATGTCAATTGCACAAGTACAATGAAATGCCTTTCTTGCTAAATCAAAAACCCACAATGCAATAATCAATAACAATGTACAACTAGAAAAAAAAACACAAGAAATAAGAAGAAATATGAAGAACACAATAAGTAAGTAAGCATACTGTATACAGGGTCAGTTCCAGTACCATATTAACAATGTGCAGGGATACTGGAGTGATGGAGATAGATATGTATAGGGGTAAGGTGACTAGGCATCAGGATATACGATAAACAGAGCTGCAGCAGCTTGTATGTGACAGGTTGTGCGCGTGTAGAGTTAATATAAATGTATGTGCACATTATATGTGTGTGAGCAGATGAGTGTGCATAGAGAAAAATACAAATAAAAGGTCAATAAAGATACAAGATTAACTCAGATAGTCCATGTAGCTATTTTGTTAGCTATTTGTCTGTCATATTGCTTGGGGATTTAAGCTGTTCAAGAGCCTGTTGATTTCTTTATTCAGACGAAGAGTACTGCTATGGGATCCCCCATGGCTCCTAACTATGCTAATTTGTATGTGGGTTACATGGAGAAACAGTCTATTTTCAATCATCATCTCTTTTCTTGCCTAACATCATTATTTGGAAACGGTATATTGATGATATTTTTGTTCAATGGAGGGGTGATGCAAAACAGCTCCAGGCATTCTATGCTTTTCTTTATTCCTGTTCTGAGCATCTGAGATGCAATCTGATACACGTCAAATCAGTTTTCTTGATCTTCTGATCTTGTGTGAAGATAATGTTATATACACTGATCTTTACACAAAGCCTACTGATCGTAACAGTTTGTTGAGGGCTGATAGTTGTCACCCACTTCCCTTAAAAAATAGTTTGCCCTACAGCCAATTTTGTTGAATCAAAAGAATTTGCTAAAAACAATCAGATTTCGATAGAAATATGGCTGAGACGCAAAGAAAGTTCAAGGAGAGTGGCTACAAAAATGATCAGATTAATATTGCCTTAATATTGCCATTGAGAAAATTCTAAACAAAACGAGACATGACCTTTTTCAAGGTCAGTCTCGCAAAAAGACGCATTCTTGTGTTCTAACTACCCGCTATTCAAAGTGCTCTGAACAAATTAAGGGAATTGTTCACAAACATTGACACATTCTAAAATCCGATGATAGACTCGGTAATGTGTTTTCGGACCTTCCCTTGGTCGTATTCTCGCTGGGCAGAAATCTCAGAGACCAGTTGGTACACTCTGATTTACCACCCCAAGATATTCCTGAACAACGTCTATTTGCGCCCCTACTGGATTAAAATTACAAATGTAATGGCTGTGCTCAATGCAACGGCACTTATAAATGTAGATCCTTCAAACACCCACAAACAGAGAAATCGATCCCAATCAAAGGTGTTATTACGTGGTCCACTAAGGCAGATATTTATCTTATAACTTGTCCTTGTGGTAAAAATTATGTGGGTAAAACAAAGGGTGAATTAAAAGTACGTATCTCAGAGCATCGTAGCACCATTAGGTGTAAAACCTTACTTACCCAGTTCATGGAGGCAGGCCACTCGATTTCGTCTCTGCGTTATATTATATTGGCATCATACATGTCACCCTCCCTAGGAGAGGGGGTGACCTTGATAATTTATTGTTAAAACGAGAGGCTGCCTGGATCTTTAACTTAAAGACCCTTGATCCCTTCGGTCTCAACGTAGACTTTGATCTGAAGCGTTTCTTGTGATTACTGTGACTTTGCCATTGTAATTGTTTGTAAGCTTGTGTAGTCGAAAATTAATTTATGATCGTATGCTATCCATTTGTTGTTTGTATGCTGTTCTTTGTATGCCATTTTAATATTTGATAATTAACCAATGATATTAGGCCACTATTGGCCATGATTACAGACACCTGTGTCTTTTGACACTATATAAACAAGTCATCCCACAGTGTTTGTGATTATACCCTGATGAAGACAGCTTGGCTGTCGAAACGTTGGTAATTAAATTTTTGCATCTGAGCTCCTAGAGTGTGCGGCTCTCTTTTATTTTCAAGTTTTCTACTCCGCTAGCCAGCACCTCGTCTTAATAGGTGTGCGTTTATTTTTCTTCCAAAGAGCCTGTTGGTGCCAGACTTGATGCACCAGTACCGCTTGCCATGCAGAAGCAGAGAGAATAGTCTATGGCTTGGGTGGTTGGAGTCTTTAACAATTTTCCGGAACAAAAACAATAACGCCTTGGGAAAGAACCAAAGGGAGTGACATACATAGGGAAGGTAATCAGGCAGGTGATTGAGTCCAGGTGAGTCTGATGAGGCGCTGATACGTGTAACGATGGTGACAGGTGTGCGTAATAATGAGCCGCCTGATCTCGAGCGCCAGAGAGGGAGTATATGTGACAATTCTAAGACACTTTAACGCTACAGTAAGCTGAATACAATCTAATTTTGGTAATAAGGGCTGTTGAAAATGTTTATAGGTTGGCAAACAAATCTGATTGTCACGTTCTGACCTTTATTTCCTTTGTTTTGTATTTATTTAGTATGGTCAGGGCGTGAGTTGGGTGGGCAGTCTATGTTTGTTTTTCTATGTTTTGGGGCATTTCTATGTTTCGGCCTAGCATGGTTCTCAATCAGAGGCAGGTGTCATTAGTTGTCTCTGATTGAGAATCATACTTAGGTAGCCTGGGTTGCACTGTTTGTTTGTGGGTGATTGTCTATGTTAGTGGCTTGTGTCAGTCAGCACAGGTCTATTTTGTAGCTTCACGGTCGTCATTTGTTTATTGTTTTGTATGCAGTGTCAGTACTTTCTTGATTAAAGATTTACCATGGACACTTACCACGCCGCATTTTGGTCCGACTCTCTTTCCCATACAGAAAACCGTGACACTGATGCAAATAGGAATATGAGCATACAATATACCCTACTGATAGGTATCTCTAGAATGATAGCATCATAATAATGTTAGCATTACTTAATTTGAATAACTCAATAACAGATTTTTTTTTTGTTGATAGAAACTATGCATAAAATTATATCAAATATATAATGACAACGAAAAAATAAATCTGGCCTCCCGGGTGGCGCCAGCTGTGCCATCAGAGTCCCTAGGTTCGCGCCCAGGCTCTGTCGTAACCGGCCGCGACCGGGAGGTCCGTGGGGCAACGCACAATTGGCCTAGAGTCGTCCGGGTTAGGGAGGGCTTGGTCGGTAGGGATGTCCTTGTCTCATCGCGCACCAGCGACTCCTGTGGCGGGCCGGGCCCTGTGCGCGCTAACCAAGGTTGCCAGGTGCACGGTGTTTCCTCCGACACATTGGTGCTGCGGGCTTCCGGGTTGGATGCGCGCTGTGTTAAGAAGCAGTGCGGCTGGTTGGGTTGTGTATCGGAGGACGCATTACTTTCAACCTTCGTCTCTCCCGAGCCCGTACGGGAGTTATAGCGATGAGACAAGATAGTAGCTACTACAACAATTGGATACCACGAAATTGGGGAGAAAAAGGGGTTAAAAAAAAAAAAAAAAAAAAAAAAAAGCTAAATCTAACCAATAAATTGATAATCAGAGCTGTATATACAATGGCCCTGTAACTAAAACTTGAAAACAAATCTTGTTGAATAAATGCCTAAACCCAATTCCCCATCGTGGGTGTGATATTTCATCATACCATAATAATATTTGCATGGGTGAACCCTCATAAGAATTTACATGGGTCGGTCAAAGGTTAATGTGAAATGGGTTGACTAATTAACTTTCAGCTTGACTCCCATCTTCTCCCTTTGTTCAAGCTTTAGGAGATCTTCCAACCGCTATCACTATACCTCTTAGTTCAGTGCCATGGCAATTTCCTCCCCACACCTCCAGTGAGCCCCCTAATAGGTTCTCTTATGTGGAACAGATTGCTCAGTTCTGGTAACATTGGCACTGCATCTGCTGGAGTGCTTCCTTTTTGATGGTTTTATAATTGCCGGACGGGGCCCAATGAGATGTATGACACCTTCACAGAGTCTTAGAGGCATTGTTTAAGGTCACTTTGACGAATGGCTATGTCACCTACTGCTGGCACAGAGGTGGCTTTGGCATCCCGTGGTGTGTATAAATGACGTTCTCTGCTATGTGTGTTTGTCCTATGTGTAGGTGAGGCTAATCGGTCATCTGCTGTGTTGGATAGGCTTTATCTGCTGCTATTGGAATACTGAAACAATGTACTGAATCTACTGATGAATGAGCCAGAACAAAGCACCATGAAGGTGGAAATATTGCATTTTCTGTTTGAACTCCTGTATGGTTAGCTGCTGATCTAATCCTGGAGTATTTGTATTAAAATAACAGATTATAGCCACAGATATGAATAGATGGATGTACAAACTAACAAACAAATAGAGACCCAGAAGGGAGTTGCTCATTACATTTGTAGTGGGAGAGAGTAGAGGAGGATGTTAACCCTAAAATTGGGTTTTAACCAAGTCACATACATGTATAATCATCAGAATTATACACCCACATAATTCACTAGTACAGCACTGGGCAATTCATTGAATGAGTTGTCTTTATCTAGACTCTTGGAATCCCACAACAAAAACACTTATCTACCAAACCATAACTAGGAGTCTAACTCAGTACTTGCTATTGCTAATTCAGTCATAGCAACAGATGTTTTAATTAGCAGCCAGACTGTGTGTACAGTCGTGGCCAAAAGTTTTGAGAATGACACAAATTTGAATGTTCACAAAGTTTGCTGCTTCAACCAGCCGTACTGGTTGATGTTCACATCCAACCCGGAAGCCAGCCGCACCAATGTGTCAGAGGCTACACCGTGCACCTGGCCACCTTGGCTAGCGCGCACTGCGCCCGGCCCGCCACAGGAGTTGCTGGCAATGAGACAAGGATATCCCTACCAACCAATCCCTCCCTAACCCGGACGACACTAGGCCAATTGTGCGTCGCCCCACGGACCTCCCGGTCGCGGCCGGTTACGACAGAGCCTGGGCGCAAACCCAGGGACTCTGATGGCACAGCTGGCGCCCTTAACCACTGCGCCACCCGGGAGGCCTCCTGCATTGTTTTGGCTGTGTGCTTATGGTCGTTGTCCTGTTGGAAGGTGAACTTTTGCCCCAGTCTGAGGTCCTGAGCACTCTGGAGCAGGTTTTCATTAAGGATCTCTATGTACTTTGCTCCATTTGCGGCAACAGTGAGAGACTTGTTTCTGGAAAGGTGGATTTTTTTGAAGTAGAAGCTCAAACTGTTTGGGCACAGACCTCGATAGCATAACAGAACTCTGCAGGCTATCTCTGCAGTAGAATGCAACTCCACCCCCTTTGGCAGTTCGATCTTGGCGGATAATGTTGGTGGCCTTCCTAAGCCAGGATTCAGACATGGCTAGGACATCAGGGTTGGCAGAGTGTGCTAAAGCAGTGAATAAAACAAACTTAGGGAGGAGGCTTCGGATGTTAACATGCATGAAATCAAGGCTTTTACGGTTACAGAAGTCAACAAATGATAGTGCCTGGGGAATAGGAGTGGAACTGGGGGCTACAGGACCTGGGTTAACCTCTACATCACCAGAGGAACAGAGGAGGAGTAGGATAAGGGTATGGCTAAAGGCTATAAGAACTGGTTGTCTAGTGCGTTGGGGACAGAGAATAAAAGGAGCTGATTTCTGGGTGTGGTAGAATAAATTCAAGGCATAATGTAGGGTATGGTAGATGTGAGTACAGTGGAGGTAAACCTAAGCATTAAGTGACAATGAGATAGGTTTCTCTGGAGGCACAAGTTAAGCCAGGTGAGGTCTCCGCATATGTGTTGGGTGGGAAGAAAGAGCTATCTAAGGCATTTTGAGCGGGACTGAAGGCTCTACAGTGAAATAAAACAGTAAAAACTAGCCAAGACAACAGTAGACAAGGCATATTGACATTAGAGAGGCATAAAGAAATCACAGGTGTTGATCAGGAGAGCTAAGACAAATAGGCAGAGTGGGTCAGATAGGTACATACAGGACCTGAGTTTGAGGCTGGGGCCGACAGGTAAACAAAATTAGGGGCCGTGATATTTAAACAGTCCAGGAGGCATCAGCTGTGTAGCCGAGTGATCATAGGGTCAAAAGAGAAGCAATAGGTGAGTCAGGGTGCTGTTTGGTAGTCACTACTACGCTAGGCGAGCAGGGGGACACAGCGTTCAGAAAATCTAGCGGGAACTGTTTGACCATAATGACCATTGTTAAGTTGGGAGGAAAAAGGGGGAGGCTTGCAAGCCGAAGAACACCATCCCAACCGTGAATCACGGGGGTGGCAGCAACATGTTGTGTGGGTGCTTTGTTGCAGGAGGGACTGGTGCACGTCACAAAATAGATGGCATCATAAGGTAGGAAAATTATGTGGATATATTGAAGCAACATATCAAGACATCAGTCAGAAAGTTAAAGCTTGGTCGCAAATGGGTCTTCCAAATGAACAATGACCCCAAGCATACTTCCAAAGTTGTGGCTTAATGGCTTAAGGACAACAAAGTCAAGGTATTGGAGTGGCCATTCAAAAGCCCTGACCTCAATCCTGTAGAAAGTTTGTGGGCAGAACTGAAAAAGTGTGTGTGTGAGCAAGGAGGCAGACAAACCTGACTCAGTTACACCAGCTCTGTCAAGAGTAATGGGACAAAATTCACCCAACTTATTGGTGGAAGGCTATCTGAAATGTGTGACCCAAGTTAAACAATCTAAAGGCAATGATACCAAATACTAATTGAGTGTATGTAAAGAAAGTGATCAAATAAAATAAAAGCTGTTTTAAATCATTCTCTCTACTATTTTTATGACATTTCACATTCTTAAAATAAAATGGTGACCCTAACTGACCTAAAACAGGAAATTGTTACTTGGATTAAATGTCAAGGAATTGTGAAAAACTGAGTTTAAATGTATTTAGCTTAGGTGTATGTTATCTTCTGACTTCAACTATATGTAAGGACCTTGTGATTTCATTATTGTACTATGTGTAGGCTCTGTAGACTCACTATGTGTAACTAAGGGAATGACATCAACGATACACATTTAGAGCCAGCCAAACATGACAAGGCATACATTGAAGAAACACCGAAAATCAACGATCAAATTGATTACATAACTGTACAGGCTTACTGCTCAAGTGGGCAAATTTGTCCAAATAAGGTTCCCTGATTGTGCGCAATTAGCTAGCTCACGTGCAAAATGGATGCTAATTAACGCTATGCTAACATCGGAGTGGTAGTTGGTCATATAAAAATATACCACTGCACTGGTATAGCGTGAATATTACAAAGTACATTATGCATAATGACAGTCTCACTTACTTCCATGGTTTATATTTTTATCCATGTCAGTTAGGTTCGATTAAGATTTCTCTTTCGTTGACGTTGATACCTTCGACGTTTACCTCAACTTGGGTGACCTTGAAGGAGACGGGAAGGGTTCGGGTTAAACGCGTTTGACTCCGCCCTCATTGAGCCCGGCCCCGAATTGCACACTGCAGTCAGGGGCTTCTCGTGGTGGTAAATAGACAGCTATGAAAAATATACAGTGCCTTCAGAAAGTATTGACTTATTCCACATTTTTTTGTGTTAGTTTGAATACATATACATGTATGTATTTTCTCACTCATATACACACACAATACCCCATAATTACAAAGTGAAAACATGTTTTTATGCAGATGTATTTAATTTCTATAAGTAGTCACACCCCTGAGTCAATACCTTTGGTGCTGATTACAGCTTTGAGTCGTGTTGGGTATGTCTGTGTTATCTTCTCAAGCTCTGTTAAGTTAAATCTTTCTAAAGATTTTCAATGGGATTTAAGTCTGGGCTTTGGCTGGGTCACTCAAGGACATTCACATGACTGTTCTGAAGCCATTCCAGCATGCTTTGGTTGTATGCTTGGTATCATTGTCCTGTCTGAACGTAAATCTTCGCCCCCCAGTCTAAGGTTGTTTGCAGGTTCTGATCAAGGATTTGCCTGTATTTGCTTCCATTCATTGTTCCCTCTATCCTTATAAGTCTCCCAGTCCCTTCCTCTGAATAGCATCCCAATAACATGATGCTGCCACCACCATGCTTGATGGTAGGGAAAGTGTAGGGAAAGACAGGTGATGAGCTGTGCTTGCTTTTCTCCAGACATAGTGCTTTGCATTCAGGCCAAATAGTAATATTTTTGTCTCATCAGACCACAGAATGTTTTGTCTTATGCTTTCAGAGTCTTTCACGTGCCTTTTTACAAACTCAAGGCATGTTGTCAAGTGCCTTTTTCTCAAGAATGGCTTCCATCTGGCCACTATCCCATAATGCCCAGGTTGGTGAAGTGCTGTAGAGACTGTTGTCCTTCTGGAAGGTTCTCCTATCTCTGCCAAAAAACTTTGTAGTTCTATCAGAGTTGGGTTCTTGGTCACATCCCTGACCAAGGTCCTTCTTGCCCGGTTTCTCAGTTTGATAGGATGGCCAGCTCTAGGTAGAGTCTGAGTAGTTCCATATTTTTTCAATTTCCCAATGATGGAGACCACTGTGCTCTTGAAAATGTTCAACACTCTAGAAGTGGTTTTATATCCTTCCTAAGATCTATGCCTCATCACAATTCTATCTCGGAGATCTATGGACAGTTCCTTGAAATTAATGATATAGTTTCTGCTCTGACATGGACTGTCAACTATATAGACAGGGGTGCTTCTTTCTAAATCATGTCCAAACAATTAAATTGGCCACAAGTTGTGGTGACATCTCACGGATGATCAGAGGAATTATATGCACCAGAGCTCAATTTGGAGTGTCATAGCAAAGGTGTGTGACTCTTATGTAAATTAGATATTTATGTATTTCATTTCAATACATAAGTGAACATTTCTAAAAACATGTTTTCACTTTGTCATTATGGGATATTGTGTGTAGATGGGTGAGAAACAAAATCAATTGAATCCACACTCTTAGAAAAATGGGTTCCAAAAGGGTTCTTTGGCTGTCCCCATAGGAGAACCCTTTTTGGTTCCACATTTAACCCTTTTCCACGTAGAACCCTACATGGAACCCAAAAGGGTTCTTCAAAGGGTTCTTCTATGGCGACAGGCCGAATAACCCTTTTTTTCTAAGAGTACACTTTGAATTCAGGCTGTAACACAACAAAATGTGGAATAAGTCAAGGGGTATGAATACTTTCCGAAGACACAGTAGATGAAAACTCCCTTGGTAAATACTATGGTCTGCAGCGTATCATGTGGTATTCTATCTCAGGTGAGCAAAACCTTGAGTTTTTTTTAAACAAATGAAATCAAACATAAAAAATAAAAAAAATAAGTTATACTTCTCAAAATGCACTGAATTGGTGGAACGACCCAGTGCACTACTTTTGAACAGAGCCCTATGGGCCCTGGTCCAAAGTAGTGCACTATAAAGGGAATACGTTGCCATTTGGGATACAGACTGAATCTTGAGACTGAACAGCCCAGTGAACTCCCTGCAGAATGGGGACAGGGTGACTCACCACTGACTGTATACACTAAGAAATAAACGCCGCACTGGGCCTTAGTCAGCTGGCATAGTGATGGCTTCTGTCAGTTGGCATAGTGATGGCGTCTGTCAGTTGGCATAGTGATGGCTTCTTACAGATGGTACACTCCATATAGCCTGGGTGGTATTTTGTATCTGCCAAACCTTTTTTTGAAACGTTGTAATTTATTATTTCGACATTGGTTTAGGGTTCATTTGAACCAAGGTTCAACGTTGGTTTAAGGTTCATTTGATGGCCAGCATACAGTACAATGTTGCTTCACAGTTGCCTATGGGCTAAAAATGCTAAAAATGACGGTTACAATTAGGCTTACCTCTAATTCTAATTAATTGCTTGCACCAGCAACCACTACAAAACAAATGTCTCGGAATTAATATATGTATGGATTCCTAACTAATGATTGCAGTCGTGGTTATGATAGGACTAATCCTGTGTACAGTGTCGCTTTCTTCCTATGGTCGGTCCTGACCTGAAGCTGACAGCAGCGAGACGTCTGCTCTCCTCTAGGTCTTATCTTATGTCACCAGTGATCAGACGCACTCTACCGTTTCGCTCTCGTTTTCACCCCCCTCTCTCTCATCCCTCTCTCTCTCTACTGCTCCCCCAACTCTCTCTCATCCCTCTCTCTCTCTCTCTCTCTCTCTGTGTCTCAGGGCTACGATCACAGCCTGATTCTCTTTGATTAGGCATTGACCTCATCCCCCCCGATTGTGTAGTCTGACAGAAGTAATTGGTCAAGGTCACTAGGGGTTGCCATAACAACCAGACAAGTGAGCAGCGAGGCTTCCAGGCAAGGCTTCATGTTCCTGCCTGCATGGCTTCACCAGGCTTAGGCTGCAATCTGTGTGCATGACTGGCTGAGGATGGGTGGGTGGGGGGCAAGGAGGAGGAGGAGGTAGTCTGGGAAGAAGTGAAGGCAGGGATGGGGACATGTTAAATTTATGGAGATGGTTGGTGAGGAAAATTGGAAATGTTTGTACAAGGAATAGCCTATTACAGTAATTTCTCTTTAAACAGAAAATGATATGATATAAGAGTACTTTAAAGGGTAAATCTATATGGTTTGTGGTATTTGTGATTTCAGTGACATTGATAATAATGATTTGTCTTTGAATTATTATACATCCAAGTTTACATTCGAGGAGGACCATTCTCCTGTTTCTGCCTGCTATAGCCGCCCCTGATCCAGATACTGTAGGCCTTGGCTTCCTACAGTACAAGATCATGTCCTTGACTTAGACTTGCCTTCCATAACTGACTAGGTATCCCCCTTTCCCTTTCCCATAGTGTTTCCATTCTGGTGCCCATCTGCCTGTGGTGCTCCATATTTTACCCCCCATCAGGACAACCCCATGTCTCATTGAAGCCTCTCCACTGTACATACAGTGCCTTGTGAAAGTATTCGGCCCCCTTGAACTTTGCGACCTTTTGCCACATTTCAGGCTTCAAACATAAAGATATAAAACTGTATTTTTTTGTGAAGAATCAACAACAAGTGGGACACAATCATGAAGTGGAACGACATTTATTGGATATTTCAAACTTTTTTAACAAATCAAAAACTGAAAAATTGGGCGTGCAAAATTATTCAGCCCCCTTAAGTTAATACTTTGTAGCGCCACCTTTTGCTGCGATTACAGCTGTAAGTCGCTTGGGGTATGTCTCTATCAGTTTTGCACATCGAGAGACTGCATTTTTTTCCCATTCCTCCTTGCAAAACAGCTCGAGCTCAGTGAGGTTGGATGGAGAGCATTTGTGAACAGCAGTTTTCAGTTCTTCCCACAGATTCTCGATTGGATTCAGGTCTGGACTTTGACTTGGCCATTCTAACACCTGGATATGCCCAAACCACGATGCTGCCACCACCATGTTTGACAGTGGGGATGGTGTGTTCAGGGTGATGAGCTGTGTTGCTTTTACACCAAAAATAACGTTTTGCATTGTTGCCAAAAAGTTCAATTTTGGTTTCATCTGACCAGAGCACCTTCTTCCACATGTTTGGTGTGTCTCCCAGGTGGCTTGTGGCAAACTTTAAATGACACTTTTTATGGATATCTTTAAGAAATGGCTTTCTTCTTGCCACTCTTCCATAAAGGCCAGATTTGTGCAATATACGACTGATTGTTGTCCTATGGACAGAGTCTCCCACCTCAGCTGTAGATCTCTGCAGTTCATCCAGAGTGATCATGGGCCTCTTGGCTGCATCTCTGATCAGTCTTCTCCTTGTATGAGCTGAAAGTTTAGAGGGACGGCCAGGTCTTGGTAGATTTGCAGTGGTCTGATACTCCTTCCATTTCATTTTGCACGCCCAATTTTTCAGTTTTTGATTTGTTAAAAAAGTTTGAAATATAAAATAAATGAAATGAAATTAAATGAAATAAATGTCGTTCCACTTCATGATTGTGTCCCACTTGTTGTTGATTCTTCACAAAAAAATACAGTTTTATATCTTTATGTTTGAAGCCTGAAATGTGGCAAAAGGTCGCAAAGTTCAAGGGGGCCGAATACTTTTGCAAGGCACTGTAACAACTATCTAACAACAGATACTACTACTCGCTGCTCTCGCTGTTGTTACTACACAGTATGTGTCCCAAATGGCGCCCTATTCCCTATATAGTGCTCTACATTTGACCAGAGCTCTCCTAACAAGCTGAACAAGAGGATCCCAGAGAAACCATGTCAACTGCGAGTCACCACAATTTTACATGTTAGCTATCTTTGTTCATTCTCCTTCCTCCTGTCTTTGTTGGTACTTCTATTGTATTATTTTATGATGTGAATTTGTTACTTGTATTGAAAAGCGCTATACAAATTATTATCATTATTGTCTAGACTTTTAACAGCAAAAAAAAGGACGACTTATAATGGCATAGCTCCTGTTATAGCTCCTGGCCTAAAACTTCTACTCCTTCTCTCTATAACTCACTAAGCTCAGTCTTGTTATGAAGGACTGCTTGAGCTTCTTGAGGGTGTGTGCACGTGTACACTACCGGTCAAAATGATTTTTCTTTATTTTTACTATTTTCTACATTGTATAACAATAGTGAAGACATCAAAACTATGAAATAACACATATGGAATCATGTAGTAAGAAAAAAAGGGTTAAACAAATAAAAATATATTTAATATTTGAGATTCTTAAAAAAGCCACCCTTTGCCTTGATGATGCTTTGCACACTCTTGGCATTCTCTCAACCAGCTTCACCTGGAATGCTTATCCAACAGTCTTGAAGGAGTTCCCACACATGCTGAGAACTTGTGGGCTGCTTTTCCTTCAATATGCAGTCCGACTCATCCCAAACCATCGCAATTTGGTTGAGGTCTGGGGATTGTGGAGGCCAGGTCATCTGATGCAGCACTCTCATCACTCTCCTTCTTGGTCAAATAGCCCTTACACAACCTGGAGGTGTGTTGGGTTATTGTCCTGTTGAAAAATAAATGATAATCCCACTAAGTGCAAACCAGATGAGATGACATATCGCTGCAGAATGCTGTGGTAGCCATGCTGGTTAAGTGTGCCTTGAATTCTAAATAAATCAGAGTGTCACAAGAAAAGCACCCCCACACCATAACACCTCCTCCTCCATGCTTTACAGTGGGAAATACACATGCAGAGGTCATCCGTTCACCCACACCACATCTCACAAAAACACAGCGTTTGGAACCAAAAATCTCCAATTTGGACTCCAGACCAAAGGACAAATTTCCACCGGTCTAATGCAAATTGCTCGTGTCTCTTTTTCTTATTGGTGTCCTTTAATGGGTGTTTCTTTGCAGCAATTCACACAGTCTCCTCTGAACAGATGATGTTGAGATGTGTCTGTTACCTGAACTCTGTGAAGCATTTTTCTTGGGCTGCATTTTCTGAGGCTGGTAACTCTAATGAACTTATCCTCTGCCACAGAGGTAACTCTGGGTCTTCCTTTCCTGTGGCGGTCCTCGTGAGAGCCAGTTTCATCATAGCGCTTAATGGTTTTTGCGACTGCACCTGAAGAAACTTTCAAGATCTTGAAATGTTCCATATTGACTGTAATTTCTCTTTGCTTATTTGAGCTGTTCTTGCCATAATATGGACTTGGTCTTTTACCAAATAGGGCTATCTTCTGTATACCCCCACCACCCACCCACCCAAACTTGTGACAGCACAACTGATTGGCTCAAACGCATTAAGGAAAGAAATTCCACTAATTAACTTTTAAGAAGGCACACATGTTATTTGAAATGCAAAGGGTGGCTATTTGAAAGGCAAATGGTGGCTATTTGAAGAATCTCAAATGTAAAATACATTTTGATTTGTTTAAAACGTTTTTGGTTACTACATGATTCCATATGTGTTTGTTCATAGTTCTGATGTCGTCACTATTATTCTACAATGTAGAAAATAGTAAAAATAAAGAAAAACTCAGATGATTAGGTGTTCTAAAACGTGCGTGTGTGTGTGTGTGTGTGTGTGTGTGTGTGTGTGTGTGTGTGTGTGTGTGTGTGTGTGTGTGTGTGTGTGTGTGTGTGTGTGTGTGCTGTTATGTGGCCCCTGGTCAGTTGGCAGCTCGTCATTTAGCTCCAGTCGCTTGGCGTGCAATGCCAAAGGAACGGTGGGTCATAATATCAGAGGTGATGACAGACATAGAAATAGAATTGTTGCAGTTCTATATTCCATGTTCAGTTTGGTTTGTAAGCTAGTGTAATAAAGGAAATAGGCCTTCTAGCAATAAATTATAGAGGTACATTTGTATCTGTGTGAGTTGCTCCTCCACCAACCTCAAACTACAATGTTGTCTTTAGCCTTCATCAGAAATCACAGAACCATGTCAAAACATCAGTGTTGTTAGTTGTAAGTTACTCTGTTATTAAATCATTTCTAATGGGGTTGTAGCCTACAAAGAAACATTCTTGAGACCAAGATCAATAAAAATAACTCTAATTTGTATGATTCTGGAATATGGTGAACCTTTTTGTGGCGTGGGGGCTCATTTCAAGGCATTTGCTCCCAGAGAGCCTACGAGAGATGAGATGTGGAAGAGTCTGTTTGATTCCTCTGACACATTTTTGATACCCTGGTGGATATCCCCATTTGGTTGAAGGTTTAATGAGCCAGGGAGCTGAAAAGCTTTCTTTGGATCTCCATGCCATGTGAAAAACATGATACATTATTTAAAGGTATTACTTCACGTCTGAAGCACTCTCCTAAATGAGTACTGCTTGGGGCGCTGGTGAGAGCCTGGGACTGAACAAAATATGCTATTAAAAACTCTGTGTGTGTGTGTGTGTGTGTGTGTGTGTGTGTGTGTGTGTGTGTGCTTCCAACACTAACACAGGACAGACGTTAATTGTACTAAGAACATTGTCGTGGTACTGACATTATACTAGAACATTTGCGTACACACATTATTATACAGAACATAAGTAGGCATCATAAACAGTCAAAATGTGTAACGCACCACAATAACAATACATGATGTGAATAAGAAGAGATCAGTCTAATCTGGATTGTATCTCTAAGGGTGTTTGAAGAGAGCTTATCCGACCCCGTCCTAAAATCACCTTATTAGACCACGACTAGCTTAACATGGAGAGAGTGTGGTACTGATTTAGGTTGGTTTCAGGTTGGTATTGCAAAGGAAATAGGTTATCAGGTCAAATAAATCTGAAATAAATAGATTTTTTTTAAACCATCTATAACACCACTGAATGAAGTGATTATGCAAGCATATGTTGAACAACACCACTGAGTGATCTCAGACCTTAGATGCATCTCAAATGGCAGCCTATTCCCTTTAAAGTGCACTAGTTGTGACCAGGTTCCTCTGGAATAGGGTGCCATTTGGCAGGCAGATGCTCAATGAGATCTCCTGTAAGTGTGAGTGGGGATGACATCACTATGGGGAATAGTGAGAAGGCCTTCCTGACAGACATGCTGGAAGGAAATCTGACACTGCAGCAGGAACCTAGCAGCTTCTATTGACAAGAATCATTATCCCACTCCATGAGAGAGAGAAAGCCTTGGTTTATGTGTCAATACAAGCCTTTTGAACACCACAAGAAGTAAGGTGAGAAACCCCACCTAGTACAGTATGCGTGCACATAGACAGACAGGTTTTCTCATCAGGCATAAAAAAGTTTTTAGTTGGAAAGTATCTGAATGTGAAGAGAAATTCTTCACAGGCACACGTTTTACTATAAGATCATGGAAAAAAATCTCTCATCGCAAATGTGCCATACAACCAAACTTAAAATTATGATGATTGGTCTTAAATAGCTACCGTCTACTATATGTGCCAAGTTATTTCTGGTGTGTTATATTGAGGAATGATTATGATGAAGCGGAGCTCCCTAAAATGCATCTACTGTTTGTATACATAATTGTTAGAAATGGTATGTGGAAAAGGTACAGGATAGTGATACTCAACCATGGGATTGTGACCCCTAGGGGGCCTCAGTGAGCATAATAATTAACTTGCTGTAGTTGCATTATTTCACCATGGCATGGCAGCATAGGTCAGTTTATGGATCACCACCAGTGCTACTGCTGCCAGACCTTTTCTAATTTCCACAGATAAATCAACTGGCAGAATCTCAACCACTCTCCTAATATATGCTGCCTTAATCTACTGCTGAGCTCTCCCCATGCCCAATCCCGGTAAATGAAAAAGGCAAATTCTTGTTATTATCCTTTTCTATCCTAAAAATAACACATTACTGTATAACACAGAATTGCAGGAAATTTGCTTTAAAACTGCAATCTTTTCTCTCAGCCTCATGGCAAAATGTGAACAAAGGCATGAGAACAATAAAACAATACAGATTTTTTTCTGCCCCATGGCAAAAAGTGTAGAATTGCAGGAAATTTGATTTAAAACTACAACATTTTATCTTAGCCTCATGGCAAAATTTGTAGAAAAATCAATAAATCAAATGTATTTATAAAGCCCTTTTTAGATCAGCCAATGTCACAAAGTGCTGTACAGAAACCCAGCCTAAAACCCCAAACAGCAAGCAATGCAGATGTAGAAGCACAGTGGCTCGGAAAAACTCCCTAGAAAGGCAGGAACCTAGGAAGAAACCTAGAGACTATACCAGGCTCTAGCATTATAAAACTGCACACTTTTCTCTCTCTGTACCATGGCAAAATGTGTTGAAATGCAATTCTGTAATGAGTCGGTGACAGATGAGATGAGTGTAGACTAGAAGAGGCCGAGCAAGCGGGCGGTTGCATTAGCATGGTTAGCAGGAAAAGGGAAATAAAGTGATTAATTGTCAGGTCACTATTGAGCTGAACTGTGAAAACCAATTCCCCGGACAGACTTCCCATGTGAATGCTAAGCCCATATCCCCTCATCTCCTCCCACCTCCTTCCCCCTTTCCTCCTCTTACCCTCTCACATCCGCACTTCCTGGTCTGAAGAGCCCCTCTCACGAAAATAAATCATGCTAGTGATTCGAGGAAATTCACTGGATAAAGATGGATATCTAAGATGAGCCTCTGTCATGATCAGGGGAATTTGAATGGGGGTTGAATTTAAGTTGAGTTGCCAGTCTTGATTTACAGGAAGTGGATACCTTTTAGGAAGCAATGCATTTGATTTGTGTGGTTTCATCATGTCATGCTTATTGAAACTGAGGTGGCAGATGCCGCCACAATTTGATATATTAAAAAATATAGATAGCCTTCAACGTATACCCCAAAGTTATGCAAAGATATTGAATAAGGCCATCAGTGCCCAACAAAAAAAGTAAATGTTTTTAAGATAATAATACAGCCCACAATGTATACACAGAATTAATGCAAAGTTATTTAATTAGGCCATCAGTGCCCACTCAAAAAAAGTGGGTGCATGATGCCATTGACTGATTCAATTGCTGGCAGTCAGTCATCTGGTGTGAATTGTATGAATACAGTACTTTCATCGAGGGAAAGTCACGGAGCGACTAGCGATGATACACCAAATGTTTGCACTATAGCAGATGGTCATGGGTTGAGTGGGTGGAAGCCAAAAACAATCTTGGTTATGTATTTGCAATGATGTACAAATATTTTCACAGACATAAAGAGTACCTTATTGCCTAGGAGTGGTCATGAGCACACCGGTCATGTGAGATATGCCTTGGGCGTAGGCACTATGCATTTAAATGAGCACACTTGGGGACAAACACTGGAAATTAGCGCAAGATAAAGTGTGACGACGGTGCAATGAATCTGTTTAATGTTAATTCAATGTGTGCAGAAATCTGCTCTAAATAAGTATCCACATCCATCGTATGTACTGTAGTGATCATAATATAGTTCCAAAGGCTCGGTCTAATATAGTGTATAAGAGATCATACAAGAGGTTTTGTAATGATTCCTATGTTGAAGATGTAAATAATATTTGCTGGTCTGTGGTGTGTAATGAGGAGCACCCAGACGCTGCACTTCACGCATTTTTGAAATTGCTTATTCTAGTTACTAATAAGCAGGCACCCATTAAGAAAATGACTGGTTAAATCCCCGTGAATTGATGAGGAATTTAAAAATTGTATGATTGAGCGGGATGAAGCAAAGGGAATGGCAAATAAGTCTGGCTGCACAGCCAATTGTCAAGCATACTGTAAATTGAGAAATCATGTGACTAAACTAAGCAAAAAGAAGAAGAAACTGTACTATGAAACAAAGATCAATTATATAAAGGATTATATTAAAAGGCTTCAGAACACCTTAAATGAAATTTAGGACAAAAAGGCGATCTCAGCTCCATCATTCATTGAATCAGATGGCTCATTCATCAAAAAACTCACTGACATTGCCAGTTTTTTAAATTATATTTTCATAGGCAAGATTAGCAAATTTATGCACGACATGCCAACAACAAATTCTAAACCTACACATCCTTCATATCCATGCGTAACTGACCAAATTATGAAAGACAAGCATTGTAATTTTGAATTCTGTAAAGTCAGTGTGGAAGAGGTGACAAAATGATTGTAGTCTAATGTCTATCAACAATGACAAGCCACCTGTGTCTTACAACTTGGATGGAAAATGACTGAGGATGGTAGTGGACTATATTGACACTCTTATTTGCCATCTCTTTAATCTAAGCCTACAGGAAAGTGTATCCCCTCAGGCCTGGAGGGAAGCAGAAGTCATTCCACTACCCAAGAATAGCAAAACACCCTATACTGGATCAAACAGCCAACCAATCAGCCTGTTACCAACCCTTAGTGAACTTTTGGAGAAAAAAATTGTTTGACCAGATACGATGTTATTTCACAGTAAACAAATGAACAACAGACTTTCAGCACACTTACTGTATATGGAAGGGCAATCAACAACACTTACACAAATTACTGATGATTGGCTAAGAGAAATTGATAATAAGAAGATTATGGGAGCTGTTTTATTAAACTTCAGTGCAGCTTTTTGACATTAACGATCATAATCTGCTGCTGGAAAAACATATGTGTTATGACTTCACATCCCCTGCTATATTGTGAATCAAGCGTTACCTGTCTAACAGAACACAGAGGGTGTTTTTTTTATGTAAGTCTATCCAACATAATCCAGGTCGAGTCAGGCATTCCCCAGGGCCGCTTTCTAGGCCCCTTACTTTTTTCAATCTTTACTAATGACCTGCCACTGGGACTGAGTAAAACCTTTGTGTCTATGTGTGCTGATGACTAAACACTATACAAGTCAGCTACCACAGCAAGTGAAATCACTGCAACATTTAGCTGCAGTCTGTTTTAGAAAGGATTGCAAAAAATATGCTAGTCATATATAATTTCTAAAACTAAAATCATTGTATTTGGGACAAATCATTCACTAAGCCCTAAAACTCAACTAAATCTTGTAATCAATCATGTGGAAATTGAGCAAGTTGAGGAGACTGTCATGGTCAAAACATATTGATAAAACTGTAGGTAAGATGGGGAGAGGCCTGCCGTAATAAAACGCTGCTCTGCTTTCTTCACATCGCTATGAAAAAAACAAGTCCTACAGACCCTAGATTTATCGCACCTGGACTACTGCCCAGTCATATGGTCAAGTGCCGCAAAGATGGACATAGGCAAATTACGGTTGGCCCAGAACAGAGCAGCACGGCTGGCCCTTAAATGTAAACGGAGAGATAACATCAACAACATGCATGTCAATCTCTCCTGGCTCAAAGTAGAGGAGAGATTGACTGCATCACTACAACATGCTGAAAACACCAAGCTTAAACGACTATCACAGAGTTCAGACATACCCCACAAGACATGCCACCAGAGGATTGTTCACAGTCCCCAAGTTCAGAACAGACTATGGGAATCACAGTACTATATAGAGCCATGACTAAATGGAACTCTATTCCACATCAATTAACTCATGAAAGCAGTAAAATCAGATTTAAAAACTCGGTAAAACTACACCTTATGGAACAGCATGGACTATGAAGAGACACAAGCACACACATGCTAACACACACACTCTACACACATGTTCATTGTAATATTGTTATATTGTTGAATAATGGATTCTCTATTGTATGTGCTGTGGTACAGTGTGCAATAATGCGTTATGTGATGTAGTTCTATTTGTATATACAGTGCCTTGCGAAAGCATTCGGCCCCCTTGAACTTTGCGACCTTTTGCCACATTTCAGGCTTCAAACATAAAGATATAAAACTGTATTTTTTGTGAAGAATCAACAACAAGTGGGACACAATCATGAAGTGGAACGACATTTATTGGATATTTCAAACTTTTTTAACAAATCAAAAACTGAAAAATTGGGCGTGCAAAATTATTCAGCCCCTTTACTTTCAGTGCAGCAAACTCTCTCCAGAAGTTCAGTGAGGATCTCTGAATGATCCAATGTTGACCTAAATGACTAATGATGATAAATACAATCCACCTGTGTGTAATCAAGTCTTCGTATAAATGCACCTGCACTGTGATAGTCTCAGAGGTCCGTTTAAAAGCGCAGAGAGCATCATGAAGAACAAGGAACACACCAGGCAGGTCCGAGATACTGTTGTGAAGAAGTTTAAAGCCGGATTTGGATACAAAAAGATTTCCCAAGCTTTAAACATCCCAAGGAGCACTGTGCAAGCGATAATATTGAAATGGAAGGTGTATCAGACCACTGCAAATCTACCAAAACCTGGCCGTCCCTCTAAACTTTCAGCTCATACAAGGAGAAGACTGATCAGAGATGCAGCCAAGAGGCCCATGATCACTCTGGATGAACTGCAGAGATCTACAGCTGAGGTGGGAGACTCTGTCCATAGGACAACAATCAGTCGTATATTGCACAAATCTGGCCTTTATGGAAGAGTGGCAAGAAGAAAGCCATTTCTTAAAGATATCCATAAAAAGTGTTGTTTAAAGTTTGCCACAAGCCACCTGGGAGACACACCAAACATGTGGAAGAAGGTGCTCTGGTCAGATGAAACCAAAATTGAACTTTTTGGCAACAATGCAAAACGTTATGTTTGGCGTAAAAGCAACACAGCTCATCACCCTGAACACACCATCCCCACTGTCAAACATGGTGGTGGCAGCATCATGGTTTGGGCCTGCTTTTCTTCAGAAGGGACAGGGAAGATGGTTAAAATTGATGGGAAGATGGATGGAGCCAAATACAGGACCATTCTGGAAGACCTGAGACTGGGACGGAGATTTGTCTTCCAACAAGACAATGATCCAAAGCATAAAGCAAAATCTACAATGGAATGGTTCAAAAATAAACATATCCAGGTGTTAGAATGGCCAAGTCAAAGTCCAGACCTGAATCCAATCGAGAATCTGTGGAAAGAACTGAAAACTGCGGTTCACAAATGCTCTCCATCCAACCTCACTGAGCTCGAGCTGTTTTGCAAGGAGGAATGGGAAAAAATGTCAGTCTCTCGATGTGCAAAACTGATAGAGACATACCCCAAGCGACTTACAGCTGTAATCGCAGCAAAAGGTGGCGCTACAAAGTATTAACTTAAGGGGGCTGAATAATTTTGCACGCCCAATTTTTCAGTTTTTGATTTGTTAAAAAAGTTTGAAATATCCAATAAATGTCGTTCCACTTCATGATTGTGTCCCACTTGTTGTTGATTCTTCACAAAAAAATACAGTTTTATATCTTTATGTTTGAAGCCTGAAATGTGGCAAAAGGTCGCAAAGTTCAAGGGGGGCCGAATACTTTCGCAAGGCACTGTAATTGCTTTAATCTTATATGGACCCCAGAAAGAATAGCTGCTGCCTTGGTAGCAGAATATGGGGATTCATACTAAAATACAAATACAAACACGTCAAAGTTTTAATTACTTCTGTCCCTACTCAAATAAACAATTCAATTAAGAAAAGGATATACAAAACTCACACCCCCACATGTGAATAAACATTACAGTATGGATGCACTACATCACTCAAATCCATACACACACATTTACCAGAATGCATACTCTGCAACACAGAATATGTGGTCTTTCACACACACTAACCCAAACACTCTCATCCCTATTATTTCAAGCTGGCTCAGAGGACTTTGAGGAAAGCAGGAAAGGAGGGAATGAGTGGGCCAGAGGGGAAGAAGAGCGGGAAGGAAGCAGGGAGTCATTTGCACTGTCTGCAGGCTCCAAGACTGCACATCCTGTGTGTTGCTGCCTCTCACTCTTTTCACATGACCCGGGAGGGAGGATGTTGATCAACGGGCACAGGCCTAAGCGGCCGGTCAGACAGATAGGAGTCAGGCTGCATCTCGATTCTCCATCTTTTTCCTGAAGTGTGCACTTCCACACTTTCTCGCGTTAATTTAGCGACGGTACAAGTGTACAGCCTAAGAATATAATTCAGGCAAGTACGACAGAAATGAAAATAAGACCAGGAAGTACAATTGGTAAGCCAACCATTCCAATCTTCCATTTCCATTCACTGAGAGTTCCATCTGGCTTCTAGTGCAGTTCTACCTTCGGAAGAATCTGGAGGCCTATGACATCACTCTGATCCTTCTCCATCTAGCTCAAGGTCTGCTAGTGTGTCAGTCTGTGACTGTGCAGGTTATCCAGGCATTCTGGCCTCTGAGAGACAATGGTCCATTAACAGCAGACCTGGCCCTCCTCCAGGCCCCGGTCATCCCATCCAGCCTTTCTCTCTCTGGGCAATAGGAGGAGGACCTGGAACAACCCTAAAGCCTCTTTAATGAGAGGAATCAAACACTGCTCTGCACAACACTGACCAACTACTGTAGTATCATACAGCAGCAGAATGAGGCCTCAGAGGATGCAGGAAATGCAGCCGAGCCATAAAGTGCACAGTGGTGTTTAGTGTAATCACTTGTTTTACTATAAAAAGGTGGGAGGGATTGGATAATACAACAAATAAAAAATAGGCTCCAAACAGTCCATTCTCTCTGACAGGGAATATGGTTTGAATTCCCTGCCTACCAGGTCTGGCATGATGCCATAACATGATGACGTTACTGTGTTTCTGTTTGTGTGTCTGTGTGTGTGTGTGTGTGTGTGTGTGTGTGTGTGTGTGTGTGTGTGTGTGTGTGTGTGTGTGTGTGTGTGTGTGTGTGTGTGTGTGTGTGTGTGTGTGTGTGTGTGTGTGTGCGTGCGCGCGTGCGTGTGTGTGTTTTTCTGTGAGTGTGCATGCAGCCGGAGAAGCACAATGCCCACACTAAGGTGTCAATTACAAAGAATGACATCATCCTTTGAAAATCTCTCTCTACTCCCAGTCTAACTAACGTAACCCAGGCTTCTGTTGTGCTTAGATGTGGAGATATTAATATATAGTCCTTCAAATAAAAAGCAGCAGGTCTACTTCGCCTGGGGGATATGAAACACAGTCTAGTGTGTATGGAAACACAGCCAGCGTTTAGAGAGTGTGTATTGCTTTAACATTCTGATGCCTGAAACTACTCTACTGTGGTTCCTTATTGTTGATCATGTGTAATTTCTATGTACAGTCAACACTGGATAAGTGCATGTTTGTTCATTACTCTGGATACGCATGCTTCGATTTACACTGGAAACAGTCCCAAGCCTTGGAATTTATCATTAATGAGAAGCTGAGTGTACACTAGTTAATTTGTATGGAAGAGAACAAAATGTACCAGTTGTCTTTCAACATCAGAACCTAGCTGACATCAACGGCTGGGTTCTATGCTAGTACCAGATTAAGGACAGAAACCCAAACTTGTTCAAACTTGCTAGAGGCTATGTTATCCCACTGGGCACACAGTGGTTGAATCAACATTTTTTCCATGTAATTTCAATGAAATTACGTTGAACCAACATCGAATAGATGTTGAATTGATGTCTGTGTCCAGTGGGAAGTGTCTTGTCCGAGTACACTACACTACCACAGGGCTGGAACAGGGAAATGTGACACTATGTTTTTCAGACAGGTTCTTTTTTTTCTCGCTTTTTCAGGCTCTCTCTTTGTATGGCCCTAACTGTTGGGGATAAGACCCAAATGGAAGGAATATATCTTAGGCGAGAGCTAACCAATAGCATGTGACAAAGATGCTTTTGTGACAATGAAGAAGCCGCATTGTGTGTCATTGGGAGGATGTTGGAGGCTCTGTGGTGTGGCCTACAGGGAATGGGATTGTCCTCAAGTTACAAAGCAGAAGGATAGAACCCCCCCCCCCCCCCCCCCCCCCCCCCACTCGAACCCCATCCCCACCCTCTCATCATGGACTATTCTCCATTTTCTGAATGAAGGGGGAAATTAAACAACCAATGTCAACAACACCAGAACATTACCTCAAGCCCACATAGAATAGCAGGCCTCTCAGAACATCTCTGTTGTTGTTTGTTGTTATGTGAGCTCAGGGATCGATAGTTACGGGATCACAGACCTAGCTAGAATAACATGTTGACCCCAGCTCATCCGGGAAGTCTTTGACATGCTCTGCTCTGGGAATGGCTTCACTTGGAAGTCAGATGTGTCAGGAGGTGAGAGGTCAACACGCCCTAAAGTGACACACACACACTCTCACTAGAATGTGCGTAAAAACATGCACACACACACAATAACACACAAACACTGCTGAGCTACAGCTTTCTCCTCCATGGGAAACACAAAGTCCCGGGCCAAGAATGTGTAAACACTGGCTTCCTCAGTACAAACGGGAGTAAAAATGTACGTCAATCCACATGTCACACTGTAGGGTTCAGTGAGAAGTCCCACAGATGGCTATGAAATTAGAGGTATCAAACACTGTCTGTCAATATGTAAGGCTGAGTCCCAAATGGCACCCTATTTCCTATACAGTGCATTACATTTGACCAGGGTCCATAGGGTCAAAGGTTGTGGAAGGGTGCCATTTGGAACACAGTCTATAAGGCTTTACACTGAGTATCACACTTATAATGGTCTTAGTAACACAGTCTCTGGATCTATATGAACACACAGGCCGTCAAACTGAGCACCACTCTCATTCTACATGAGTAGGCCTATAGGGTGTCATGCCAATTCACGCTGCATGGCTATGGGGTATCACATTCAACAATGTCTCTCTCCCTCTCCCGCTCTGATTGAAAATCAGTGAGACCACTCTCAACTGAGCATTCAGGAAGAGCTGAAAGGGTATCTGGATATATCACATGACTGCAGGCCTCAGAAATCCATTCCCATGAATGGGCTGAGAGATTAATTGTATTCAGAATCACATCTCTACTGTAGTAACACATGTTTTATAAATAGGTAGCTATATATTCATGTACAGTAATACATATGAATATATCAACTAGAGGTTTTTTCTTCAATAAAAATATAGTCTCTTACCTTTGATTGTACATAAACGGTTTCACTCTGTGAAGAAAAGGATGGCACCACTTCGGTCAAGATGAATCTGAGTATTTGCTACATGCATGGAGAGTTCTAGAAATAGAAAACAACCAAAAACCTCAGTTTAATGTGTCTCAAGTGCATCCACAGCTTCTCCAATAGGAAGAGAAAGAAAGAGAGCAGATAGAATATACACACACACACACACACACACACACACACACGATTTCTCTGCAACATTAGAGATAATTCCTATGCAACATTGATAGAACCCTATTGTGGGTGAAGAATATTATCTAGTAAACTTGTGACTGGAGTTGTGACTGGAATTTAACGTTGAGGGTGTGGCTGTGTACAATTCAACACAACCATGGGCCTCTACTGCCAGCTTTACACCGTAGTGACTACAGCCAGGTCCCCCCACAGGCTTTCTGTATGACTCACGCGTATCCTGTAAAGTATGCACACACACACACGCAAGCAAACACACACACACATACATGCACACACACACATCCACACATGCACAACCATCTTAAGAATCAACCACAGAAGAGCACAACCACTCGAACAAAGGCTTGGAGTCAAAACAAGAGCAACAAAAGTTACTTGATGTTGTTGACATTGAAATACCTCTGGATGCAGATAGCAATTGTAGTATATGATGACTTTATGCAAAGAGAAGATTGAAATATCTCTTAAAGTACACCAATATCATGTATTCTGTCTATGTATAAATGAAACTGTTTTTTGTTTTAAAGGTCAGCAAAATACATGGAAATGTCCTGAAGAGGGACAAAAGCTGGGTAATCTGTTCACCCAATATGACATTGTGTTTCTGGGAAAGAGTGGCTAATGCTTTCTGATCCGCTCTCAGCCGTTCGTACGCCCCCTTTCCCAGCCTGTCACTTTTTCCAGCAAGAGGAACTTGCAAAGCCATTTCCCTTCCACAATTAGCTCTGTCATAGTGTGTGTTTGTGCATTGTGTACATTTGTGTGTGTGTGTGTGTAGGGGAATACCGATGTTATCAGACACTCTCTTTACAGAAAGAGCAGAGAAACCCAGATTTGCCTCTCAGCATTTCCTTTTTGTGGAAACCACAAAGTCACCAACAAGACACTTCCCTTTCGGTTGGGGTGACATTTTTGGGGGGGTTGTTGTTTAGTTTATTTTTCTTCCTGTGAGTTTTACTGTATGGTTGGCACCCAATCAAACCTGTCCAACTTCAGAATTTACATACAGTTGAAGTCAGAAGTTTACATACACTTAGGTTGGAGTCATTAAAACTTGTTTTTCAACCACTCCACAATTTCTTGTTAACGAACTATAGTTTTGGCAAGTCGGTTAGGACATCTACTTTGTGCATGACAGAAGTAATTTTCCCAACAATTGTTTATAGACAGATTATTTCACTCATAATTCACTGTATCACAATTCCAGTGGGTCAGAAGTTTACATACACTAAATTGACTGTGCCTTTCAACAGCTTGGAAAATTCCCGAAAATGATGTCATGGATTTAGAAGCTTGTGATAGGCTAATTGACATAATTTGAGTCAATTGGAGGTGTACCTGTGGATGTATTTCAAGGCCTACCTTCAAACTCAGTACCTCTTTGCTTGACATCATGGGAAAATCAAAAGAAATCAGCCAAGACCTCAGAACAAAAATGTAGACCTCCACAAGTCTGGTTCATCCTTGGGAGCAATTTCCAAACGCCTGAAGGTACCACGTTCATCTGTACAAACAATAGTACACAAGTATAAACACCATGGGACCACACAGCCGTCACACCGCTCAGGAAGGAGACACGTTCTGTCTCCTAGAGATGAATGTACTTTGGTGCGAAAAGTGCAAATCAATCCCAGAACAGCAGCAAAGGACCTTGTGAAGATGCTGGAGGAAACAGGTAGAAGAGTATCTCGACTTCCGGCGCCAACAGAGATGGCCGCCTCGCTTCGCGTTCCTAGGAAACTATGCAGTTTTTTGTTTTTTAAGTGTTATTTCTTACATTGGTACCCCAGGTAATCTTAGGTTTCATTACATGCAGTCGGGAAGAACTACTGAATATAAGAGTAACGTCAACTCACCATCAGTACGACCAGGAATATGACTTTCCCGAAGCGGATCCTGTGTTCTGCCTTTCACCCAGGACAGTGGAATGGATCCCAGCCTGCGACCCAAAACAAAGACGTCGTAAAAGAGGGAAACGTAGCGGTCTTCTGGTCAGGCTCCGGAGACGGGCACATCGCGCACCACTCCCTAGCATACTTCTCGCCAATGTCCAGTCTCTTGACAACAAGGTTGATGAAATCCGAGCAAGGGTAGCATTCCAGAGGGACATCAGAGACTGTAACGTTCTTTGCTTCACGGAAACATGGCTCACTCGAGAGACGCTAACGGAATCGGTGCAGCCAGCTGGTTTCTTCACGCATCGCGCTGACAGAAACAAACATCTTTCTGGTAAGAAGAGGGGCAGGGGCATATGCCTTATGGTTAACGAGACGTGGTGTGGTCACAATAACATACAGGAACTTAAGTCCTTCTGTTCACCTGATTTAGAATTCCTCACAATCAAATGTCGACCGCATTATCTACCAAGGGAATTCTCTTCGATTATAATCACAGCCGTATATATTCCCCCCCAAGCAGACACATCGATGGCTCTGAACAAACTTTATTTGACTCTATGTAAACTGGAAACCACATATCCTGAGGCTGCATTCATTGTAGCTGAGGATTTTAACAAGGGTAATCTGAAAACAAGACTCCCTAAATTGTATCAGCATATCGATTGCGCAACCAGGGCTGGTAAAACCTTGGATCATTGCTATTCTAACTTCCACAACGCATATAAGGCCCTCCCCCGCTCTCCTTTTGGAAAAGCTGACCACGACTCCATTTTGTTGCTCCCTGCCTACAGACAGAAGCTAAAACGAGAAGCTCCCACGCTCAAGTCTGTTCAACGCTGGTCCGACCAATCTGATTCCACGCTCCAAGACTGCTTCCATCACGTGGACTGGGATATGTTTCGCACTGCGTCCAACCACAACATTGGCGAATACGCTGATTCGGTGAGCGAGTTCATTAGAAAGTGCATTGAAGATGTCGTTCCCATAGCAACGATTAAAACATTCCCAAACCAGAAACCGTGGATTGATGGTAGCATTCGCGTGAAACTGAAAGCGCGAACCACTGCTTTTAACCAGGGCAAGGTGACCGGAAACATGACCGAATATAAACAGTGTAGCTATTCCCTCCGCAAGGCAATCAAACAAGCTAAGCGTCAGTATAGAGACAAAGTAGAGTCGCAATTCAACGGCTCAGACACAAGAGGTATCTGGCAGGATCTACAGTCAATCACAGATTACAAAAAGAAAACCAAGCCCGTCACGGACCAGGATGTCTTGCTCCCAGGCAGACTAAATAACTTTTTTGCCAGCTTTGAGGACAATACAGTGTCACTGACGCGGCCCGCAACCAAAACATGCGGACTCTCCTTCACTGCAGCTGACGTGAGTAAAACATTTAAACGTGTTAACCCTCGCAAGGCTGCAGGCGCAGACGGCATCCCCAGACGCGCCCTCAGAGCATGAGCAGACCAGCTGGCTGGTGTGTTTACGGACATATTCAATCAATCCTTATCCCAGTCTGCTGTTCCCACATGCTTCTAGAGGGCCACCATTGTTCCTGTTCCCAAGAAAGGTAACTGAGCTAAACGACTACCGCTCCGTAGCACTCACTTCCGTCATCATGAAGTGCTTTGAGAGACTAGTCAAGGACCATATCACCTCCACCCTACCTGACACCCTAGACCCACTCCAATTTGCTTACCGCCCAAATAGGTCCACAGACAATGCAATCTCAACCACACTGCACACTGCCCTAACCCATCTGGACAAGAGGAATACTTATGTGAGAATGCTGTTCATCGACTACAGCTCAGCATTTAACACCATAGTACGCTCCAAACTCGTCATCAAGCTCGAGACCCTGGGTCTCGACCCCGCCCTGTGCAACTGGGTACTGGACTTCCTGACGGGCCGTCCCCAGGTGGTGAGGGTAGGTAACAACATCTCCACCCCGCTGATCCTCAACACTGGGGCCCCACAAGGGTGCGTTCTGAGCCCTCTCCTGTACTCCCTGTTCACCCACGACTGCGTGGCCATGCACGCCTCCAACTCAATCATCAAGTTTGCGGACGACACTACAGTGGTATGCTTGATTACCAACAATGACGAGACGGCCTACAGGGAGGAGGTGAGGGCCCTTCGAGTGTGGTGTCAGGAAAATAACCTCACACAGGGGGATGGTAGGGGAGGTAGTTTTCCGTTTGCTCCCGTGGTATTCTTAAAGTTTATGTGAATTCTTGTTTTTTTTCAAATATTAATTTGGTGATCCCTTTCCGTAAAAACCAAGACTACTTTGCTTCCGAATGTCAGCATGTCGACCAAACATAAGGCCAAAAGCATGACTTTGAGAAAACCCGGCCTACAAGACCCGCTCTCATCACCGCCCTCTCCTGAGTCTGAGGGCCCGGGGACGCACACTTTACCTGGGGGTGCTGAAATGAACATTCTCGAGGCCATCAAACTTCTACGCTCTGAGATAGTTGAAATGAAAACACAGGTGGTTGCTACGATTGAGGCCAGAATACAGGAGGTTTCTGATACTTTAAAAGCAGATTTAACCATCCTGCGGAACGAGTTTGTGCCAGCAATCACATTACTCAAAACAACAACTGCGTCACACACTACAACGATTGCAGCACTGGAGACCTCCGCTACTAATGTCGCCGATTTAACTACATCCCTGGAGGCTGAAGTTAAACGCCTAGCTGCGGATTTGAAAAATGTGAAGGAGAGCTGTGTGAGTTTAGAGGGATTCTCTCGCCGCAATAATCTGACACTTGTATCGGTCCCAGAGTCCGCGGAAATGCATCGCGCCACGGATTTTGTTTCAGGGCTGCTGAAGGATGTTCTTGCCTTAGATGAAAAGCCCCTGATTGATCGAGCCCACCGGTCGCTGCGCCCAAAGTCCCGGGATGGGGAGAGGCCCCGTGACATAATTCTTCGAGTGCACTTTTTTCATGAGAAGATGGAGATCCTCCGACGAGCCCGCAATACCACTCTGAGCTTTCAAGGACAGAGCTTCTCCGTCTACACATTTGAATCTCCGGATGAGGCTATGGCTCACATTCAACGTCACATCAAGAAGTCTTGAATATGCTCACAGTTCAGCAACTGTTGCTTGCGAACTGTGTATAGTAAGTAACCCACTTGTGGTACAATTATGTTTAGATATAACAGGCTAGTCTTGTATAGTTGGCGAAACTATTCAGGCTTATTTGATGTGATCTAATGTTTTGATCATCTAGTGTGCGTGCCTTATCTCGCTCACCTATTTAGTTTGTTTACACATTGTCTCAGAGACTCAAAATATTTTTGGTTATTTGTTTACTGTATCCGTTTGCATTGACCCAGTAAACAGTAAATGTCTCCCGAGGCTACACGGTTTTTGGGGCCTCACTTTAATTTTAAAAGTTTTGAGCGTCATTTATGCCCAGCAAACGTTCAACGTTGCGCACACATAGTTTTTTGGTATTGGTTGTAAGCTGTCTCAGCGTCAACTAGACTACTATTATAATTACTATTATTTTTGATTGTCTTACTACGATTTCCTTACTTCAAATGAGATTTTTGGCTGAGAGCCTTTATACATTGTATTTATTTTCTCTCTCAATGCCTGTTATAAGACTGGGAATACAATTATATACATCTACAAGTGGTGCTTTTGTCATTCTGTTTGCACAAGGGATTCGCCTACAAATTTTCTTTTTGCTGCTTGATCCACTAACAAAACGCGACTTTAAAGAGCGGGACTGTGGGTTTAGGTTTAAGACCACACTCTCACAGACATACTGTGCGAAGAGAACATGTTCTATTTAGGCTTGTACCTCGTTTGGGGAGGTATTGTCTGGGATGGGGGGAGGGGGTGGGGGGGCAGGTTGAATTGTTCAGTTCTAATGTTGTCATTCTGTCTTTTTAGGTTTTTTTCTGTTTTTTTTCTGTACTTTTTCCAAACATTTACCACCGTACATTATTACTCTGAGACAAGTTATTCTGGGGGTTTTGGGCGCTCATTGCTTTTCCATTCTATGCTCTGATGACAGGGTTGAATAACGGGAATGCCCAGAGGGGCCAAAATAATGCGATCAAGTACATTTCTTGGAACACCAAAGGGGTTAACAACCCGGTGAAGTGTAAGAGGGTGTTGACACACTTAAAGGGTAAATGAATGTAAATATTGCATTTCTACAAGAGACTCACTTGAGGACTGGTGAGCATTTTAGGATGCGTAAGGACTGGGTTGGTCAAGTGTTCCACTCGAACTTTCATAGTAAATCAAAAGGTGCTGCTATTCTGGTTGATAAAGCTACTCCCTTTGTAGCTTCTGAGGTTATTGCTGATCCTAAGGGACGATACGTCATAGTAACCGGTGAACTGTTTTCTACCCCTCTTGTTTTGGCTAGTGTTTATGCTCCCAATTGGGATGACACAAGTTTCATTTCTTCCTTTCTGTCTGCTATTCCCAATTTAGATTCTCATTTGTTGATTTTAGGATGGGATTTCAACTGTAAAATGTCCCCAGTTCTTGACAAGTCCTCACAAACAAATACAGGCCCATCTAAATGTGCCTTACTTATTCAATCCTTTCTTCAGAAATATGCTATGTTTGAGGCCTGGCGTTTCCTACATCCTACAGATAGACAGTATTCCTTTTATTCTCATGTTCATCAAACATACTCCCGGATTGATTACTTCTTTTTGGACAAAAAAATTCTGCCTAACCTTTGGCAGTGTACTTACGAGAGTATTGTTATCTCTGACCATTCACCATTAGTGCTTGAACTAGAGTTTCCCCAGCAACCTCCTATGTGTTATCAATGACGTCTCAACCCCATTTTACTCTCAGATAAGGAGTTTGTCAATTTCATTTCTTCTGAAATCACCTTATTCCTAGAAACTAATTCAACACCAGGTATGTCCTGCTCTACCATATGGGAGTCTCTCAAAGCATACCTACGTGGCCAAATTATTTCTTATACAGCCAACCAAAACAGAGTTCGCTCCCAGCAACTTCGGGACCTGAGCGAGTCCATAGCCACATTGGATGAGAAGTATGCTACGGATCCTTCCTCTGATCTGCATAAAGAGCGCCAACTACTCCAATCTGAATTTGATGAGCTTTCTACCAGGCAAGCTGAACAGTTACTCTTGCGAGCTCGATACAAAGTCTATGAACAAGGCGACGAGGCCAGTAAACTCCTTGCGCATCAGATCCGTGAATCTGAGGCCTCACGTTTAATCCCACAAATAAGGACCCCGTCTGGTGCCACCACAGTTATACATAAAGAGATCAATGATCAATTTAAACAATTTTACTCTGAGCTATACACCTCTGAATCCCCTCAAGTCCCCTTGCTGATTGACTCCTTCTTTAATGGCTTGAATATGCCTTCAATTGATACAGACTCCCATGACTGTCTAGAAGAAGAATTTACGCTTGAGGAGATTGCAACAGCAGTGTCCGCAATGAAAAGTGGTAAATCACCAGGTCCGGACGGTTTTCCAACCGAATTGTACAGGACGTTTTCTGCGAATACAGCTATAGAGAGCATCTTGGAGCTGAACAAGCTTCCTAGGGGCGCAATTTCAGATGTATATGCAATCATTCATGACTTACAGAACCCTTCTTTGGTGCCTTTAAAGACTCGATGGGAAAAGGATTTGGGGGAGGAACTTGGGGAAGACGCCTGGGAATCTGTGCTGCACAGGGTGCACTCGACCTCTTTTAGCACGAGACACAGCCTCATTCAATTCAAGGTGGTTCACCGTATCCACTGGTCAGGGGCCAAACTTGGAAGAATATTCTCTGATTTTGATCCTACCTGTGTCAGATGTAAAGTGGAACCAGCCACACTGTTGCATATGTTTTGGGCTGTCATAAACTGTCAGGTTTCTGGGAATTAATATTTAAATGTTTCTCTGATATATATGACACTGTTATAGATCCGTCTCCCCTTACAGCCCTTTTTGGAGTACTGCCCATGGGTACCCCCCTATCAAGAATCCAGTCGGACACTGTTGCTTATACAACTCCAAGATCGCATAGCAGTTCAGACGTCTTTTGTCCTCGTCTTGTCGTGTCCTGTATGTATATATATATATTTACAACTTTTTTCACATACATTTTATTTTTATTTTCCATCAACTCATCTTCAAAACACTCTCCTGCAACCCGCCTCACCAATTTATATTTATAAAAAAGTATTATTTACCTCAGATCTGTAATCCTCCAAGAAGCTAGCCAGAAACTCCAAGAAGCTAGCCAGAAACTAGCCAGAAGCTAGCCAGGAGCTAGCCCAGAAGCTAATCCAGAAGCTAATCAGAAGCTAGTTAGCTTCTTTACTGGCAAATCGTTATTATTCAGCTAACCACGGTTTGTGGTCATCAGCTATCCTTTAGCTCGAAAATCTATCGAAAATCTATCGGCAGTTTTGTACGGCGCAGCGCGGCTCGGAACGGAACATAGCGGACCTATTTTTCTCTCCATGTCCCTGGATTTCAACTGCTCTCTGGACATTCATACCCGGATCTCACAGCTAGCTAGCTGCTATCCGTGTGACAATCGGCTTTCGTCGATTCCGGAGCAAACATCAATTATTCCGGTGCTAGCCAGCTCCGTCAATCACTCCTGAGTTCCATCATTCACTCCTGGGCTGCAGTCACCTATCCGGGGCCCCACCGGGCCTTCACAACTGGACTGCCGACGTTATCTACCTGAAGGAGATCCGGCTGGCTCCTCCGTCGCGACGTTACCTGAACGCCCATCTGCGGCCCGCTAACCGTTAGTTGTCTTTCCGGCTGCTATCTGAATAGACAATCTGACAATTTATTTATTTTTATTATTATTATTTATTCTTCTCGGGCCTCTATAACTATATCTATTGTTCTTATCTTTGTTGTTGTTGTGTGATTTGGATTAATCCCCTCTACCACACGGAACCCCACTAATCTACTGACCGAACGCAAGAGGTGGCTAACAACATACCTCCATCCTATGCTAGCTTGCTACCGATGGCCTGGCTAGCTGTCTAAATCGCCGTGACCCTCAACCAACCTCTCCACTCACTGGACCCTTTTGATCACTCGACTAAGCATGCCTCTCCTTAATGTCAATATGTCTTGTCCATTGCTGTTCTGGTTAGTGTTTATTGGCTTATTTCACTGTAGAGCCTCTAGTCCTGCTCACTATACCTTATCCAACCTATTAGTTCCACCACCCACACATGCAATGACATCTCCTGGTTTCAATGATGTTTCTAGAGACAATATCTCTCTCTTCATCACTCAATACCTAGGTTTACCTCCACTGTATTCACATCCTACCTTACCTTTGTCTGTACATTATACCGTGATGCTATTTTATCGCCCCCAGAAACCTCCTTTTACTCTCTGTTCCAGACGTTCTAGACGACCAATTCTTATTGCTTTTAGCCGCACCCTTATTCTACTCCTCCTATGTTCCTCTGGCGATGTAGAGGTGAATCCAGGCCCTGCAGTGCCTAGCTCCACTCCTATTCCCCAGGCGCTCTCTTTTGACGACTTCTGTAACCGTAATAGCCTTGGTTTCATGCATGTTAACATTAGAAGCCTCCTCCCTAAGTTTGTTCTATTCACTGCTTTAGCACACTCTGCCAACCCGAATGTTCTAGCTGTGTCTGAATCCTGGCTTAGGAAGACCACCAAAAATTCAGACATTTTAATTCCAAACTACAACATTTTCAGACAAGATAGAACTGCCAAAGGGGGCGGTGTTGCAATCTACTGCAAAGATAGCCTGCAGAGTTCTGTCCTACTATCCAGGTCTGTACCCAAACAATTTGAACTTCTACTTTTAAAAATCCACCTCTCTAAAAACAAGTCTCTCACCGTTGCCGCCTGCTATAGACCACCCTCTGCCCCCAGCTGTGCTCTGGACACCATATGTGAACTGATTGCCCCCCATCTATCTTCAGAGCTCGTGCTGCTAGGCGACCTAAACTGGAACATGCTTAACACCCCAGCCATCCTACAATCTAAACTTGATGCCCTCAATCTCACACTAATTATCAATGAACCTACCAGGTACCTCCCCAAAGCCTTAAACACGGGCACCCTCATAGATATCATCCTAACCAACTTCCCCTCTAAATACACCTCTGCTGTCTTCAACCAAGATCTCAGCGATCACTGCCTCATTGCCTGCATCCGTAATGGGTCAGCGGTCAAACGACCTCCTCTCATCACTGTAAAACGCTCCCTGAAACACTTCAGCGAGCAGGCCTTTCTAATCGACCTGGCCGGGGTATCCTGGAAGGATATTGACCTCATCCCGTCAGTAGAGGATGCCTGGATATTTTTTTTAAATGCCTTCCTAACCATCTTAAATAAACATGCCCCATTCAAGAAATTTAGAACCAGGAACAGATATAGCCCTTGGTTCTCCCCAGACCTGACTGCCCTTAACCAACACAAAAACATCCTATGGCGTTCTGCATTAGCATCGAACAGCCCCCGTGATATGCAGCTGTTCAGGGAAGCTAGAAACCATTACACACAGGCAGTTAGAAAAGCCAAGGCTAGCTTTTTCAAGCAGAAATTTGCTTCTTGCAACACTAACTCAAAAAAGTTCTGGGACACTGTAAAGTCCATGGAGAATAAGAACACCTCCTCCCAGCTGCCCACTGCACTGAAGATAGGAAACACTGTCACCACTGATAAATCCACCATAATTGAAAATTTCAATAAGCATTTTTCTACTGCTGGCCATGCTTTCCACCTGGCTACTCCTACCCCTGTCAACAGCACTGCACCCCCAACAGCAACTCGCCCAAGCCTTCCCCATTTCTCCTTCTCCCAAATCCATTCAGCTGATGTTCTGAAAGAGCTGCAAAATCTGGACCCCTACAAATCAGCCGGGCTAGACAATCTGGACCCTTTCTTTCTAAAATTATCTGCCGAAATTGTTGCCACCCCTATTACTAGCCTGTTCAACCTCTCTTTCTTGTCGTCTGAGATTCCCAAAGATTGGAAAGCAGCTGCGGTCATCCCCCTCTTCAAAGGGGGGGACACTCTTGACCCAAACTGCTACAGACCTATATCTATCCTACCATGCCTTTCTAAGGTCTTCGAAAGCCAATTCAACAAACAGATTACCGACCATTTCGAATCTCACCATACCTTCTCTGCTATGCAATCTGGTTTCAGAGCTGGTCATGGGTGCACCTCAGCCACGCTCAAGGTCCTAAACGATATCTTAACCGCCATCGATAAGAAACATTACTGTGCAGCCGTATTCATTGATCTGGCCAAGGCTTTCGACTCTGTCAATCACCACATCCTCATCGGCAGACTCAACAGCCTTGGTTTCTCAAATGATTGCCTCGCCTGGTTCACCAACTACTTCTCTGATAGAGTTCAGTGTGTCAAATCGGAGGGTCTGTTGTCCGGACCTCTGGCAGTCTCTATGGGGGTGCCACAGGGTTCAATTCTTGGACCGACTCTCTTCTCTGTATACATCAATGAGGTCGCTCTTGCTGCTGGTGAGTCTCTGATCCACCTCTACGCAGACGACACCATTCTGTATACTTCCGGCCCTTCTTTGGACACTGTGTTAACAACCCTCCAGGCAAGCTTCAATGCCATACAACTCTCCTTCCGTGGCCTCCAATTGCTCTTAAATACAAGTAAAACTAAATGCATGCTCTTCAACCAATCGCTACCTGCACCTACCCGCCTGTCCAACATCACTACTCTGGACGGCTCTGACTTAGAATACGTGGACAACTACAAATACTTAGGTGTCTGGTTAGACTGTAAACTCTCCTTCCAGACCCATATCAAACATCTCCAATCCAAAGTTAAATCTAGAATTGGCTTCCTATTTCGCAACAAAGCATCCTTCACTCATGCTGCCAAACATACCCTAGTAAAACTGACCATCCTACCAATCCTCGACTTTGGCGATGTCATTTACAAAATAGCCTCCAATACCCTACTCAACAAATTGGATGCAGTCTATCACAGTGCAATCCGTTTCGTCACCAAAGCCCCATATACTACCCACCATTGCGACCTGCACGCTCTCGTTGGCTGGCCCTCGCTTCATACTCGTCGCCAAACCCACTGGCTCCATGTCATCTACAAGACCCTGCTAGGTAAAGTCCCCCCTTATCTCAGCTCGCTGGTCACCATAGCATCTCCCACCTGTAGCACACGCTCCAGCAGGTATATCTCTCTAGTCACCCCCAAAACCAATTCTTTCTTTGGCCGCCTCTCTTTCCAGTTCTCTGCTGCCAATGACTGGAACGAACTACAAAAATCTCTGAAACTGGAAACACTTATCTCCCTCACTAGCTTTAAGCACCAACTGTCAGAGCAGCTCACAGATTACTGCACCTGTACATAGCCCACCTATAATTTAGCCCAAACAACTACCTCTTTCCCAACTGTATTTAATTTATTTATTTATTTTGCTCCTTTGCACCCCATTATTTTTATTTCTACTTTGCACATTCTTCCATTGCAAAACTACCATTCCAGTGTTTTACTTGCTATATTGTATTTACCTTGCCACCATGGCCTTTTTTGCCTTTACCTCCCTTCTCACCTCATTTGCTCACATTGTATATAGACTTGTTTATACTGTATTATTGACTGTATGTTTGTTTTACTCCATGTCTAACTCTGTGTCGTTGTATCTGTCAAACTGCTTTGCTTTATCTTGGCCAGGTCGCAATTGTAAATGAGAACTTGTTCTCAACTTGCCTACCTGGTTAAATAAAGGTAAAATAAATAAAAAAATAAAATAAAAAAACTATTTTAGCTAGACGGCTAATACTACAAAACTGGAAGATGGCAGCTCCCCCATCTTATACATATTGGGTGAGGGATGTGTTGTGCTCTCTGAAGCTAGAAAAAATTCAATTTAATTCACGTGGGAACCCCAAACTGTTTGATGAGGCTTGGGCTCCATTCCGGTCTTACTTTAAACAGTCCATCCTCTGATGGCATTCCAATTAATACTAAAATAAGTCTGTGACTTAAGGGTTGGAGGAGCTTCTCTCTGTGTTTTTGCTGGGGGGGGCATTAAGGTCCATGTGCTTATTGATTGTGATCCGCAGATGCCTTGTTCATCTTGCCCAGGCAGAGACTGAGGTGTGAGCTTGTTTTTCCCAGTTATTTGTACATTTTGTTCACGCCTACATGAATAATCATTTTATTTTTTAATTTTAAAGCATTGTAAACTCTTTTTTTGGTCCAGTGGATGGTCGGTCTGTGGCCATGACTCTCTGTGAGTGGTTGCATTTCTCCACCCTTATCCATTGACTGTTTACAGGAACAGGTGTTTGCTCTGTCCCTGTACTATAGATGGCCCTTTAACCTCTGTAGCCTTCTGCCTGGTGTGTTTAACTTGTCTAAAGTATGGTATCTTTAAAGCTATTTTTTTTATTTGTATTTTTATTTGTATTTTTTTTCTAGTTGAGTATATTATTTATATTGCTTTGTCTTGTCTGTGTGTGTGTGTGTGTGTGTGTAAAACTTAATAAACAGAGTTTAAAAAAAATAAAAATAACCTCACACTCAACGTCAACAAAACTAAGGAGATGATTGTGGACTTCAGGAAACAGCAGAGGGAACACCCCCCTATCCACATTCGTGGGACAGTAGTGGAGAGGGTAGTAAGTTTTAAGTTCCTCGGCGTACACATCACAGACAAACTGAATTGGTCCACCCACACAGACAGCATCGTGAAGAAGGCGCAGCAGCGCCTCTTCAACCTCAGGAGGCTGAAGAAATTCGGCTTGTCACCAAAAGCACTCACAAACTTCTACAGATGCACAATCGAGAGCATCTTGTCGGGCTGTATCACCGCCTGGTACGGCAACTGCTCCGCCCACAACCGTAAGAACCGTAAGGCTCTCCAGAGGGTAGTGAGGTCTGCACAATGCATCACCGGGGGCAAACTACCTGCCCTCCAGGACACCTACACCACCCGATGTCACAGGAAGGCCATAAAGATCATCAAGGACATCAACCACCCGAGCCACTGCCTGTTCACCCCGCTATCATCCAGAAGGCGAGGTCAGTACAGGTGCATCAAAGCAGGGACCGAGAGACTGAAAAACAGCTTCTATCTCAAGGCCATCAGACTGTTAAACAGCCACCACTAAGATTGAGTGGCTGCTGCCAACACACTGACTCAACTCCAGCCACTTTAATAATGGGAATTGATGGAAATTGATGTAAAATATATCACTAGACACTTTAAACAATAATACTTAATATAATGTTTACCCACCCTACATTATTCATCTCATATGGATATGTATATACTGTACTCTATATCATCTACTGCATATTTATGTAATACATGTATCACTATTCACTTTAAACTATGCCACTTTGTTTCCATACCCTACATTACTCATCTCATATGTATATACTGTACTCGATACCATCTACTGCATCTTGCCTATGCCGTTCTGTAGCATCACTCATTCATATATCTTTATGTACATATTCTTTATCCCTTTACACTTGTGTGTATAAGGTAGTAGTTTTGGAATTGTTAGGTTAGATTACTCGTTGGTTATTACTGCATTGTCGGAACTAGAAGCACAAGCATTTTGCTACACTCGCATTAACATCTGCTAACCATGTGTATGTGACAAATAAATTTGATTTGATTTATATCCACAATAAAAACGAGTCCTATATCGGCATAATCTGAAAGGCCGCTCAGCAAGGAAGAAGCCACTGCTCCAAAACCATCATAAAAAAAGCCAGACTACAGTTTGCAACTGCACATGGGGACAAAGATCGCACTTTTTGGAGAAATGGCCTCTGGTCTGATAAAACAAAAATAGAACTGTTTGGCCATAATGACCATCGTTATGTTTGGAGGAAAAAGGGGGAAGCTTGCAATCCGAAGCACACGGGTGGCAGCATCATGTTGTGGGTGTGCTTTGCTGCAGGAAGTACTGGTGCACTTCACAAAATAGATGGCATCATGAGAATGGAAAATTGTGTGGATATATTGAAGCAACATCTCAAGACACCAGTCAGGAAGTTAAAGCTTGGTCGCAAATGGGTCTTCTAAATGGACAATGACCTCAAGCATACTTCCAAAGTTGTCACAAAATGGCTTAAGGACAACAATGTCAAGGTATTGGAGTGGCCATCACAAAGTCCTGACCTCGGTCCTATAGAAAATGTGTGGGCAGAACTGAAAAAGAATGTGTGAGCAAGGAGGCCTAAAAACCTGACTCAGTTACACCAGCTCTGTCAGGAGGAATGGGTCAAAATTCCCCCAACTGATTATGGGAAGCTTGTGCAAGGCTACCCGAGACATTTGACCCAAGTTAAACAATTTAAAGGCAATGCTACCAAATACTAATTGAGTGTATGTAAACTTCTGACCCACTGGGAATGTGAGATGAAAGAAATAAAAGCTGAAATAAATCATTCTCTCTACTATTATTCTGACATTTCACATTCTTCAAGTAAAGTGGTGATCCTAACTGACCTAAAACAGGGAATTTTTACTAGGATTAAATGTCAGGAATTGTAAAAAAAAACTTTAAAAAAAAACTTGAGTTTATATGTATTTGGCTAAGGTGTATGTAAACTTCTGACTTCAACTGTATTTGTCGCAAGTAAAAGCCTTGGGTAGTGAGTTGATACAATTCCAAGTCTGGAAGGTTAAAATCACCCTCAGACTTAAGAAGATGTAAAACTTTCCTTTTTACTCTATGAATTGTATTTGCCCATATAAAGTCTGTTATGACAGAATATACTTTTATAAAGAATGTCTTCGGTGAGGTAATTGGTATTACCGAAAATAAATACAAAAACTTTGGCAGCCATGGCAAACCAAAGAAGTTTATTCTACCTGTAAGATTTATGTGAAGATTATTCCATTTAATTAGATCTGCTTTCATATTTTTCAGTAATGGAATAAAGTCATCCTTATATATTTGGTGTTTGTTTCCACTTATTAAGCATCCTAAGTATTTCAAGTGGTTCACTTAAAGGATTGCTGTAGATCGTTTTTGTTTTTCTTTATCCTTATTGCCTTTAATTTGTTTTTTTCCACATTAATTTGACTGCCTGTCTGTGTGTCTGTGTAGCCAGTGGGGCTGGAGCAGTATTTGCATGGCATTACCTCAGTCCCACTCCTCTGACACGTATCACATTCCTAGAAGAGAGTTGACTTTCAGCCACACAGACAGACTCACTCGCTTGCACCTGAAAGTGAAGGGGGGCAGCTTACGCAATGGCCTGGGGGATTGCTCAACCTCTCCCTCAACGCCAACAGGAACTGTGTCGACACACCGGGAGAGAAAACAAAAGCCAGAGCAAATAAGTCACTATAGTAACTATCAACACATGAAACCAGCAATTCAATATTTAAATGGGTCCCTCCTCCCTCTCTTCCCAAAACGAATCATTGAGAGGTTGCTGCACTAGCAGACTAGCCCGAGGCATGTTACTGTAGTTAATAATACAGGTTTCACTGTCTGTGCTGGCTTGTGGTGCATCTGTATGGACAATCTGAGTGTGTCTGGTGTGATAAATACTCATCATCACCATCATCCTCTAACCTCTTACAACCATCCAACCATGTCCTCACAGACATTTCAGGAAAGTCACACTGAGTTACAAGAACGCATCACGACAGTGGTCTGTGTAGGCCCCTTGAGGACACCCAAACCCATCTGATCCTACTCTGTTGTTTCTCGTCTGGAAGTGTTCTACACAAGGATGCTTGAACAAAGAAGAAGACCATCCAGGAGGTAAAATGAATACCACGTCAGTGACATTAACACAATTACACCTTGCTTATTTGTTTAAACCCAGAAGTTCAGTGAAACTATGTTGTGAGGTAATAGCAGGTTGCTGAGTTTTTCCTCATAACAGGATGTTTCCTCATAATAGGGATGCTCCACAGAATTTACTTCTACCTCTGATTGCTAAAACTTCTATTTAATTAATCAGGAAAAATAAAGGCTCAAATTATCACAGGCTTCAACTAATGACAGAACCATCACCTTTCAGAATCCTACTTCTCCACAGTTCGCTAAACACTAGTGTCATTTTCATTAAGTGTATGTGATTATGTTGGAGTTACATCATGCGGTGCTTTACTAACTCTCCCCAGTGGGAGTTCCCAACAAGACAATAAAGAGACTTTTATTCAACTGTCAAAAGCGAACAAGGCCTGCAATTTGAATCAAACAGAGTGCCGATGGAAGAGGAAGATTATTTTTGACCCTGGTGTATGACCCACTATTGAATTGACATACTGCATTACAGAGTGTTTCATCAGAGTTCCATTCCCAAGCCTGCGTGAACTGAAATGGCTGCCACTACCATAGCAGTCATCTGGGCAAGGGGAGTTGATTATTGTATAAGGAATGAGGGTGATATAAGCCTGAAATAATATGGAGAATGGGGTTGGGGGAGGAGAGGAGGTGGTGTGCAAAAAGTGGACACTTTATAAGTTAATTATTGTATATGGGAACTACAGTAACAGTACAGCTCTATTTTATCAACTGTAATCTCTGAAGTATATCATAACCTATTCATATCAGTGCATTTATTAGTATCTAGTGGATATCAAATCCCTTCCATCAATCAATCTTTAATTCTCAACTGGGAATTAATGCTGTACAACCAAGCTGACTAGTCATTATTAAAGCTGTACACTGGATGATCTCCTTCAGTTCCAGGACATTTCTCATGTATCTGTCCATACCCACCCAGCTATGCGGACAAAGTTTTTGCTTCCTTTTCCTGCCTGGTTTGCGACCCAGCTTCATGGGCAACAGGGAGTCCGATGCTGTGGCAACTGAGGGGAAGGAGCTAGGAGGAAGGAAGAGACGAGGAAATGAATCAAAGCTCAGATAAAGCACATATAGTTATATGGATTTCCTGCTCCTAGCAGGATGAAGCTCCCAGCACTGAGATGAGATGACTGATAGTTATTTTCTAATGAACGGCATTAATAGTGGGGCTTGCAAATACTTCCGACTTCTCGTTATTCAGCCCCCATTGATTTTGGTACACTGTTTGACCCAGTTAGCATAAGAACATGGCATAAGCCATGGCAAAATGTGTAGAATCCCAGAAAATTTGCTTTAAACCTGCAATTTTTTCTCTCAGCCCCTATAGCCAATAGCCCTATAGCCCTATAGCCCATATAGCCCATAATAGCCCTATAGCCCATAACAAAATGTGTAGAATTGTAGGTTTCTAGCTATTATCTGTACAGTCCTCGAGCAGTGAATTTTAAACAAAGAAGGGCACCTATACATAGACGAAAATAAGAAAAAAAGCAGACATTGAATATACCTTTGTGCATGATGAAGTTATTAGTTACATGTTGGATGTTGTATCAATATCTACACACAATACCCCATAATGACAAAACAAAAACAAGTTACATTTTTGCAAAGTTATTAAATATAATAACTTTGCGCCCAAGATGGCGTAGCAGTGAAGACGTGTTTTGTTCGTGTCTCGTGTACTTTTGTATTTTTCGTATTTTTTGTATATATATTAAAATTTAATTTTCAATCTCTTTTCAATTTTTAATTTGATTATAACTTCCGGTAACCTGCCTCACCCAATGTGATACGGTATCACTATTTTTAATTTTAGAACACATTCAAGAACCTCCAGAAGCTAACCAGCTAATTAGCTATTCAGTCATTGTTAGCCTCTGCAAGCGGCTTTTACCTTCTGCACAGATACCAGCCCTGTTCTTAGCCTGGATAATACTCGCCAGTCTACTAGTATCGGACTGTCTCTCCACAACAACGCCGGATTCCTGCAGTAATCCCTGGACCACTACTTCTGATCTTCACAGCTAGCTTGCAGCTAGCTAGCTCACAGCTTGCAGCTAGCTAGCTCACCGTGGCACCCAGTACCAAAGCGATCCCTGAGGCCCACCTCCCGGGCCTACTCAGCTGTTCACCCGAACCCCACTCATACACGGCTAGAGCCCGATACTCCACCGGATCCTTGCTGTAAACTTTGGACCTTGGCACCGGATCACAACTGCTACCGATTGGCTATAGTGGCTAACGCCACTGCCACGAAGCTAGCACCAGTTAGCCGTGAGCCAGGCGCATCTCCCGGCCAGCAAACTAAATTCTACAATACCTCTTTCGCCATCTGGCTTGGATTCTCTGTCGACACGGCGCCCCGCCGCACCACCACGACTGGTCTGCCGACGAATACTCCATCCGCTGTGCCTTCAACCGGCCTCCGACGGAGGGCTACTAACTTTAAACGCCTTGTCGCCTGCTAACGTAGTGGTGGGTTCCCAGTTCCATCTACTGCTGCCCCCTGGACACTATGATCACTTGGCTACATAGCTGATGCCCGCTGGACTGTCCATTAATCACGGTACTCCATTCTGTTTATTAATAGTTTTATCTGTCGGCCCCAGCCGCGAACTCAGGCTCTGTGTGTAGTTAATCAGACCCTCTCTGCCTAGTCATCGCCATTTTACCTGCTGTTGTTGTGTTAGCTGATTAGCTGTTGTTGTCTCACCTGTTGTTTTAGCTAGCTCTCCCAATCAACACCTGCGATTACTTTATGCCTCGCTGTATGTCTCTCTCAAATGTCAATATGCCTTGTATACTGTTGTTCAGGTTAGTTATCATTGTTTTAGTTTACAATGGAGCCCCTAGTTCCACTCTTCATACCTCCTTTGTCCCAACTCCCACACATGCGATGACCTCACCCATTACAACCAGCATGTCCAGAGATGCAACCTCTCTTATCATCAGCTTTGTATTCTTTGTCCCCAACGCTCTAGGCAACCAGTCTTGATAGCCTTTAGCCGCACCCTCATACTACTCCTCCTCTGTTCCGCGGGTGATGTGGAGGTAAACCCAGGCCCTGCATGTCCCCAGGCACCCTCATTTGTTGACTTCTGTGATCGAAAAAGCCTTGGTTTCATACATGTCAACATCAGAAGCCTCCTCCCTACGTTTGTTTTACTCACTGCTTTAGCACACTCTGCCAACCCTGATGTCCTTGCCGTGTCTGAATCCTGGCTTTGGAAGGCCACCAAAAATTCTGAGATTTCCATACCCAACTATAACATTTTCCGTCAAGATAGAACTGCCAAAGGGGGAGGAGTTGCAGTCTACTGCAGAGATAGCCAGCAAAGTAATGTCATACTTTCCAGGTCCATAAACAAACAGTTCAAACTACTAATTTTAAAAATTACTCTCTCCAGAAATAAGTCTCTCACTGTTGCCGCCTGCGAATGGACCACCCTCAGCTCCCAGCCGTGCCCTGGACACCATTTGTGAATTGATGGCCCCCCATCTAGCTTCAGAGTTTGTTCTGTTAGGTGACCTAAACTGAGATATGCTTAACACCCCGGCAGTCCTACAATCTAAGCTAGATGCCCTCAATCTCACACAAATCATCAAGGAACCCACCAGGTACAACCCTAAATCTGTAAACAAGGGCTCCCTCATAGACGTTATCCTGACCAACTGGCCCTCCAAATACACCTCCGCTGTCTTCAACCAGGATCTCAGCGATCACTGCCTCATTGCCTGTATCCGCTACGGGTCCGCAGTCAAACGACCACCCCTCATCACTGTCAAACGCTCCCTAAAACACTTCTGCGAGCAGGCCTTTCTAGTCGACCTGGACCCATTCTGTATACTTCTGGACCTTCCTTGGACACTGTGCTACCTAACCTCCAAACGAGCTTCAATGCCATACAACACTCCTTCTGTGGCCTGCAACTGCTCTTAAACGCTAGTAAAACGAAATGCATGCTTTTCAACCGTTCGCTGCCTGCACCCGCACGCCCGACTAGCATCACCACCCTGGATGGTTCCGACCTAGAATATGTGGACAACTACAAATGCCTAGGTGTCTGGTTAGACTGTAAACTCTCCTTCCAGACTCATATCAAACATCTCCAATCCAAAATCAAATCTAGAGTCGGCTTTCTATTCCGCAACAAAGCCTCCTTCACTCACACCGCCAAACTTACCCTAGTAAAACTGACTATACTACCAAACCTCGACTTCGGCGATGTCATCTACAAAATAGCTTCCCATACTCTACTCAGCAAACTGGATGCAGTTTATCACAGTGCCATCCGTTTTGTTACTAAAGCACCTTATACCACCCACCACTGCGACCTGTATGCTCTAGTCGGCTGGCCCTCCCTACATATTCGTTACCAGACCCACTGGCTCCAGTTCATCTACAAGTCCATGCTAGGTAAAGCTCCGCCTTATCTCAGTTCACTGGTCACGATGGCAACACCCACCCGTAACACGCGCTCCAGCAGGTGTATCTCACGGATCATCCCTAAAGCCAACACCTCATTTGGCCGCCTTTCCTTCCAGTTCTCTGCTGCCTGTGAATGGAACGAATTGCAAAAATCGCTGAAGTTGGAGACTTTTATCTCCCTCACCAACTTTAAACATCTGCTATCTGAGCAGCTAACTGATCGCTGCAGCTGTACATAGTCCATAGGTAAATAGCCCACCCAATTTACTTACCTCATCCCCATACTGTTTTTATTTATTTACTTTTCTGCTCTTTTGCACACCAGTATCTCTACCTGCACATGACCATCTGATCATTTATCACTCTAGTGTTAATCTGCAAAATTTGTAATTATTCGCCTACCTCCTCATGCCTTTTGCACACAATGCAGACTCTTTTTTTCTTTTTTAAACTGTGTTATTGACTTGTTTATTGTTTACTCCATGTGTAACTCTGTGTTGTTGTCTGTTCACACTGCTATGCTTTATCTTGGCCAGGTCGCAGTTGTAAATGAGAACTAGCCTACCTGGTTAAATAAAGGTGAAATAAAAAAAAAATGAAATACACCCAGCCACTACAAAGTTCCAGTAACATAAAACACAAGGCCAAATCTACACTGGAGTTGCTTACCGAGAAGACAGTGAATGTTTCATTTCCCATCCTTTGTGGGCTTTGCCTGTCAAGCAGCAGAAGGGCGCATTTGCCGATATACAGTGCCTTGCGAAAGTATTCGGCCCCCTTGAACTTTGCGACCTTTTGCCACATTTCAGGCTTCAAACATAAAGATATAAAACTGTATTTTTTTGTGAAGAATCAACAACAAGTGGGACACAATCATGAAGTGGAACGACATTTATTGGATATTTCAAACTTTTTTAACAAATCAAAAACTGAAAAATTGGGCGTGCAAAATTATTCAGCCCCCTTAAGTTAATACTTTGTAGCGCCACCTTTTGCTGCGATTACAGCTGTAAGTCGCTTGGGGTATGTCTCTATCAGTTTTGCACATCGAGAGACTGACATTTTTTCCCATTCCTCCTTGCAAAACAGCTCGAGCTCAGTGAGGTTGGATGGAGAGCATTTGTGAACAGCAGTTTTCAGTTCTTTCCACAGATTCTCGATTGGATTCAGGTCTGGACTTTGACTTGGCCATTCTAACACCTGGATATGTTTATTTTTGAACCATTCCATTGTAGATTTTGCTTTATGTTTTGGATCATTGTCTTGTTGGAAGACAAATCTCTGTCCCAGTCTCAGGTCTTTTGCAGACTCCATCAGGTTTTCTTCCAGAATGGTCCTGTATTCACCCTGTGTTCAGGGTGATGAGCTGTGTTGCTTTTACGCCAAACATAACATTCTGCATTGTTGCCAAAAAGTTCAATTTTGGTTTCATCTGACCAGAGCACCTTCTTCCACATGTTTGGTGTGTCTCCCAGGTGGCTTGTGGCAAACTTTAAACAACACTTTTTATGGATATCTTTAAGAAATGGCTTTCTTCTTGCCACTCTTCCATAGAGGCCAGATTTGTGCAATATACAACTGATTGTTGTCCTATGGACAGAGTCTCCCACCTCAGGTGTAGATCTCTGCAGTTCATCCAGAGTGATCATGGGCCTCTTGGCTGCATCTCTGATCAGTCTTCTCCTTGTATGAGCTGAAAGTTTAGAGGGACGGCCAGGTTTTGGTAGATTTGCAGTGGTCTGATACTCCTTCCATTTCAATATTATCGCTTCCACAGTGCTGCTTGGGATGTTTAAAGCTTGGGAAATATTTTTGTATCCAAATCCGGCTTTAAACTTCTACACAACAGTATCTCGGACCTGCCTGGTGTGTTCCTTGTTCTTCATGATGCTCTCTGCGCTTTTAACGGACCTCTGAGACTATCACAGTGCAGGTGCATTTATACGGAGACTTGATTACACACAGGTGGATTGTATTTATCATCATTAGTCATTTAGGTCAACATTGGATCATTCAGAGATCCTCACTGAACTTCTGGAGAGAGTTTGCTGCACTGAAAGTAAAGGGGCTGAATAATTTTGCACGCCCAATTTTTCAGTTTTTGATTTGTTAAAAAAGTTTGAAATATCCAATAAATGTCGTTCCACTTCATGATTGTGTCCCACTTGTTGTTGATTCTTCACAAAAAAATACAGTTTTATATCTTTGTGTTTGAAGCCTGAAATGTGGCAAAAGGTCGCAAAGTTCAAGGGGGCCGAATACTTTCGCAAGGCACTGTACTATTAGCTGACGATGTTTACTTTGCAAGCTTCAGAGGGGTTTAGTTAAAAGTAGAAGGCACATTTCAGTTGAAGGCATTGAGTTGTACAACTGACTAGGTATCCCCCCTTTCCCTTTCCCTTACTGGTAGAAACTTTGTACAGTTGGCTGAATACAGTGGTTAATAGACCTAATGTACTTTTTTCTCCAACCAAACTAGGCCTACCTAGCAAAGTTAGCTAACATTATTCCTTTTTCAACATTGCTTTTAGGTTGTTTAATCACAGCTACATTGATTAATGGATCACTTCAAATTCGCTAGCTAGCTAATAACAGATCACGTCAATATGGCTAGTTAACAAGCTATCTTTCAGGGGATGAACTAGATGGCAATATTTGTTCGCCATCTACAGTGGTGATGACAGTAGTCCGACTGACAACTTTGCCAATGTCAAGCTCTTTCCAAAAGCCTAATCTCTGATGAAGCAAGCTAAATTACACGCTGTTTGCTTAGCTAGCTGGCTACATGCCAAATGGTTAGGCTACCCTCACCTATATGAAAATACATGATAAATTGATGTTTACTGATCATGAAAAGCATGCAGATATCTGCTGTATAACTCTGATAGAGCTAAATGTGAAAAAATAGGAAATATGTAGTTCTGACTATGTGTTTTAAGAGGTGATGACATTAAAACCAAATACATTGAACACAAATATAAAAGGCAACATGTTAAGTGTTGGTCCCATGTTTCATGAGCTGCAATAAAATATCCCTGAAATGTTCCATACACACATTTAACTAAAATTGTGTGCACAAATTTGTTTACATCCCTGTTAGTGAACATTTCTCCTTCACCAAGATAATCCTTCCACCTGACAGGTGTGGCATATCAAGAAGAACCTGATTAAACAGCATGATCATAACACAGGTGTACCTTGTGCTGGGGACAATAAAGTGGCACTCTAAAATGTGCAGTTTTGTCACACAACACAATGCCACAGATGTCTCAAGTTTTGGGGGAACATGCAATTGGCATGCTGACTGCAGGAATGTCCTCCAGAGTTGTTGCCAGAGAATGCAATGTTCATTTCTCTACTATAAGCTACCTCCAACGTAATTTTAGAGAATTTGGCAGTACATCCAACCGGCCTCACACCCGCAGACCCCATTTATGGCGCTGTGTGGGCGAGCGGTTTGTTGAAATCGACATTGTGAACAGAATGCCCCATGGTGGTGGTGGGGTTATGGTATGGGCGGGCATAAGCTACGGACAACGAACACAATTGCATTTTATCGATGGCAATTTGAATGCATAGAGGTATTGAAAAGATTCTGAGGCCCATTGTTGTGCCATTCATCCGCCGCCATCATCTCATGTTTCAGCATGATAATGCATGGCCCCATGTCGCAAGGATCTGTACACAATTCGTGGAAGCTGAAAATGACCCGGTTCTTCCATGGCCTGCATACTTACCAGACATGTCACACATTGAACATGTTTGGGATGCTTTGGATCGTGTTCAGGTTCCCGCCAATATCCAGCAACTTCTCACAGCCATTGAATAGGTGTGGGAAAACATTCCACAGGCCACAATCAACAGCCTGATCAACTCTATCCGAAGGAGATGTGTCGCACTGCATGAGGCAAATGGTGGACAGACCACATATTGTCTGTCTGGTTTTCTGATCCTTTTTTTAAAAGGTATCTGTGACCTACAGATGCATCTGTATTCCCAGTCAGGTGAAATTTACAGATTAGGGCTTAATTAATTTATTTAAATTGACTGTAACTCACTAAAATCTTTGAAATTGTTGCATGTTGCGTTTATGTTTTTGTTCAGTATAGTGATAACTTTTATTTAACAATTTCTTGAAAATGGCACGTAGATGTCAATGGTTTTAGCGGAGCTGGGGTCTCCTTGTCGAGCACTCTGCACTGTATTGTGACATTTTATTGATAAGGAAACAGGAAATAGGCAACACTGTCTCCACCTATAAATCCACAATAATTGAGAATTTCAATAAGCATTTTTCTACGGCTGGCCATGCTTTCCACCTGGCTACCCCTACCCCGGTCAACTGCCCTGCACCCCCCACAGCAACTCGCCCAAGCCTCCCCATTTCTCCTTCACCTAAATCCAGATAGCTGATGTTGTCACGACTTCCACTGAAGTTGGTTCCTCTCCTTGTTCGGGTGGCGTTCGGCGGTCGACGTCACCGGTCTTCTAGCCATCGCCGATCCACCTTTCATTTTCCATTTGTTTTGTTTACATTACTTGACGTGCATCTAACCCTCTGTTCCCCCCATGTCTGTGGGAGGAAGTGTTTGTTGTAAAGTGTATGTGCACTTCAGACTGGTTTGCGACGGGTTATTTCAACAAGTATTTTGTCTTTCTGGGTGAAGTTTGTTTTGCTGAAATTAAACCGCTCCGGTTGTTACACATTTCTGCTCTCCTGCACCTGATTTCCCTGCAGCCAGTTACGCACCTCTTACAGATGTTCTGAAAGAGCTGCAAAATCTGGACCCCTACAAATCAGCTGGGCTAGACAATCTGGACCCTCTCTTTCTAAAATGATCCGCCAAAATTTTTGCAACCACTGTTATGAGCCTGTTCAACCCCTCTTTCATGTCGTCTGAGATCCCCAAAGATTGGAAAGCTGCCGTAGTCATCCCCCTCTTCAAAGGGGGAGACACTCTAGACCCAAACTGCTGCAGACCTATATCTATCCTACCCTGCCTTTCTAAGGTCTTCGAAAGCCAAGTTAACAAACAAATTACTGACCATTTCGAACCCCTCCGTACCTTCTCCGCTATGCAATCTGGCTCCCGAGCTGGTCATGGCTGCACCTCAGCCACGCTAAAGGTCCTAAACGATATCTTAACTGCCATCGATAAGAGACAATACTGTGCAGCCGTATTCATCGACCTGGCCAAGGCTTTCGACTCTGTCAATCACCATATTCTTATCGGCAGACTCAACAGCCCTGGTTTCTCAAATGACTGCCTCGCCTGGTTCACCAACTACTTCTCTGATAGAGTTCAGTGTGTCAAATCGGAGGGCCTGTTGTCCGGACCTCTGGCAGTCTCTATGGGGGTGCCACAGGGTTCAATTCTCGGGCCGACTCTCTTCTCTGTATTCATCAATGATGTCGCTCTTGCTGCTGGTGATTCTCTGATCCACCTCTACGCAGACGACACCATTCTGTATACTTCTGGACCTTTGGACACTGTGCTAACTAACCTCTAGACGAGCTTCAATGCCATACATCTCTCCTTCCGTGGCCTCCAACTGCTCTTAAACGCAAGTAAAACTAAATGCATGCTCTTCAACCGATCGCTGCCCGCCCGTCCAGCATCACTACTCTGGACGGTTCTGACCTAGAATATGTGGACAACTACAAATGCCTAGGTGTCTGGTTAGATTGTAAACTCTCCTTCCAGACCCACACTAAGCATCTCCAATCCAAAATTAAATCTAGAATCGGCTTCCTATTTCGCAACAAAGTCTCCTTCACTCATGCTGCCAAACATACCCTCTTAAAACTGACTATCCTACCGTTCCTTGACTCCGGCGATGTCATTTACAAAATAACCTCCAACACTCTACTCAACAAATTGGATGCAGTCTATCACAGTGCCATCCGTTTTGTCACCAAAGCCCCATATACTACCCACGACTGCGACCTGTATGCTCTCGTTGGCTGGCCCTCGCTTCATACTCGTCGCCAAACCCACTGGCTCCAGGTCATCTACAAGTCTTTGCTAGGTAAAGCCCCACCTTATCTCAATTCACTGGTCACCATAGCAGCACCATTCCCGCAGCACGCGCTCTAGCAGGTATATTTTACTGGTCACCCCCAAAGTCAATTCTTCCTTTGGCTGCATATCCTTCCAGTTCTCTGCTGCCAATGACTGTAACGAACTGCAAAAATCGCTGAAGCTGGAGACTCTTATTTCCCTCATTAACTTCAAGCTCCAGATGTCAGAGCAGCTCACAGATCATTGCACCTGTAAATAGCCCATCCAACTACCTCATCCCCATACTGTATTTATTTATTTATTTTGCTCCTTTACACCCCAGTATCTCTACCTCCACATTCATCTTCTGCACATCTACCACTCCAGTGTTAAATTGCTTTTCAAATCTAAAATCGGAAGAAAAATACCTTCTACCGATCAAAAGATATAGCTGTTTTACAAAGTGCATCAATTACATTTCCTCTAACTTTTTATAAACAACTAAAATGTTGACGACTTTCCCAAGAATGTTAGAAAAAAAATTAGAGTGTATGGAATCTTCCTCTACCTCTCTGCTATACAAATCTGGAATCAAAAAAAAAGATATATCAGGTACCAATCTAAAGATACAGCTGTTTTAGTAACCACATTAAAACAGTTTTCCCCAACTTTTTCCAAACAGCTAAAACTTTGCAGCACTTTAGACAAAAACTTAGAAGGTACGACATCTTGGTCTACTTCTCTGCTATTCAAATCTGGAATCAGAACAGAATGATCTACTACCAATCAAAAAGTTAAGCTGTTTGTCAGAGTTTAGAGTGACAAAAATGTGCCTGTCTGTAAAGAGAAGGGCGGTGGATAGTTGATCCTGCTGCTTTGATTGGATAGATGTCTCCTTTCACTCGCTTCACCCGGTCACTTCTCCTTGTATGTTTCGGTCTGATCATTTAGATTGCTGCTGCCTCCTGAAGCCTGCTACAATGATACATCAATAGGCGAGGACGTTTTCTAGCAAGCTATCAATGTCCATAATATCTAACAAGCGAAGCGAGAGGAGGGAAAAAAGAAGAAACTTGTCCCTGCAGATACAGGGATACAGTCAGATACAGATACAGTCACACACAAACACGCACACGCCTCTGCATGCTGCTCCTAATCTGCTGCTTTTTTGGTCCATGAACCTGCAGGGAGTTCTTTACCAACATCTACTTAGGCATAATAATACATGAGTATCAACTGTCAATTTACAGATACGATTATGAGTGGGTCCCATTTTGTCACACCCCGAATAACATCACTTTAGATTAATCTGATACATAGGCTAAAGGGGGAAAACTTATTTCAGGGTTGTTGTTTTTTGCATGTGATAACTTATTTCAGTTTTCACATGCAACAACTGCAGTTTAGACATATTAATTTGAATAAGAGTTGTGTAGCCTATTCAGTTCAGTCAGCATCAGTGATTCATATTTTCTTGCAACTTTCTGAAATGACACAGGAATATCCGTGTGTGTGTGTGTGTGTGTGTGTGTGTGTGTGTGTGTGTGTGTGTGTGTGTGTGTGTGTGTCTAAACTTTGTGTAGCAGTTAGCAATGATACTTATGATAACCTTCCTCTGGTAGAGATGGAAAGGCTTTCGCAAAACCTTCTCAAGCCTATGCTGCTGAAATAATGATATCATGATTATTTGCATCAATCCAATGGTAATTTGTTTGCAAAGCCATTTGTTTGCAAACAATCATATGAGCACAACAGAAACATTGCTCTCTTGCATTAAAGGGTAACTACACCCAAAAATCTAAATTTGTTTTATTTTTTCCCAGACTTAAAAAAAAGGTCTCCTGATGTGGTTTAAGCATTCTTGTAGACTTAGAACATCCAATGTGGTTTTATTTAAAAGGTGTGATTTTGAGAGCAATTTCTTTTTTTACTTGAACAAACGGAAACCTGGAAAACTAAACAGAGAAAATTGAATCAGGTGTGTATATATGCTACGCTCAGTTAATTTATGTCCCCCCCCCGCCCCGGGGGACAGAGGTGCTCCGAGGGAAGGGGTAACGCCTTTCCGGCCAGTGGGTCCCTCTTCCCACTGATCCCCCTCCAGCCCAGAGAGGACTTCATGAACATCCCGCTGTCATCCAAATATGTTCTAATATGTATTTTATTTAATGCCTCATTGTCTTCTGTGCTCTATTATGACAGTTATCATATACTGTGGTATTTTGGTAGGAGAGTGTATAAAGGTGTAGTGGTCCGAGTGTAGCTATTTCTGATTAAATGTGTGATCTAACTGCCCCACAATCCAAAGTAATAAGGTTGATATAGTAGTATATCAAAGTAATTAGAACAGTTATTTTACTTGACTATATGTAACTGCTTTGCTTTAAATAGTCAAATAAAACTTTTAAAACTTTTTACACTACCACAAAACTCATTTTAAAGACCAAAAGCAAGCCCCACTACGTTACTTCATGTAAAGTTACCATCTAAGTTAGTTATTATACAACATTTGAATGACCTTGTCATGAGATATCAAATGGACTTTTGACTGATCTCAAAGTGCTAGACTCATATCAATCTGTCAAATGTGTCAAAGTGCTAGTCAAGTAAAGTGTCTCTGAATAGTCTTTCTTACTTTTGCTTTTGTTTTCGCCATGGATTGTACAGCCCTCATTGCATAGTACTCGTACTCCACATGCAGTTCTGGGGCCTGTTCTATCCGCCACTGCTTGATCTCGGTGGCCTGGTTACTCACAGGCAATCATATGAGCAGAGAGTAGAAATGCTGGCTAAACCACAGAACTCAGCCCCACCACTCCACTCCAGTAGCCCCCCTTTCCTGCAGGCAAGGCCTTGTGGTTGCCAGTGAGACTGTGAGACTGTGAGGGGGGCTGAGGAGGGAAATCCTGACAGAGATTCAGATGGGAAGTGTCCCAGATAATTGCATCCTGATTCCTGACTATTGTCCCTGCCCTATCTCCAGGGTCCTTAGTGACATCCCCTGACCACAGACGACCTGTGTGGGAGAATCAATCATGTCGAGCCACTTTAAATCTACATCTAGATACCCACTAATGTCAGCTTATCTGAATCACAGAGAACAATTAAGCCAAAATAGTCATCTTCTCCTAAATACAGCTTGGAATGCACCCAATTAGCAACTAACTCTTATTAACTATTAGCAATATGAGTATGACAGATAGAGGGAAAGGTGCCAGGTGTAAAAGTATATGTAAAACCCACAGAACTGTATACTTTAAAGCAACATCCTCATTGGGGAATCACACAGACCGTGACATGCCTACCCAGCGAGAGGACCCACACCTACTGTTGAGCTCATCTAAAACACATATATAGTCAATATGGGGTCAACACCAAACCCTACTACCCACACTAGAGACCTTTTAATCTGTACCGCAGTTACAGAAAGACTTCGTAATTTACAGTTTATTAGGTACACCAACCTGTTCACGGAAATGGCATCTCAGAACGCACAACTCATTGATCCTTGTCATGGATGGGCTATTGCAGCAGACCACCACACTGGGTTTCACTACTATCAGCTAAAAACAAGAAGAAGTGGCTCCATTGGGCACACGATCACCAACACTGGACAATTGAGGAGTGGAAAGACATTGCCTGGTCCGATGAATCCCAGTTTCTGTTGCATCATGCTGTTGGCAGAGTCAGGATTTGGCATAAGCAGCATGAGTCCAAGGCCCCATCCTGCATGGTGTCAACATGTACCCAATAAACTGACCACTGAGTGTATATCGTTACATCATTCCACACACTGACACCTTTCTGTAGTCTTCGACAGCCACTGACAAACATCTGTTAAGTCAGAGTGGCTCAATACTAGCCAGTAAATGTAAACTTTTTCAAATCAAAGAAAAGGAAAACCCAGTGTTAAAGACTATTGGATCTGAGAATCTATTGAATTCAATAGCTAGATATTTGGGGAACTATACTGATTTGATCACAAGCCTAGGGAATCTGTCGGAAATAATGAGTGAGAGAGAAAGGCCTGTAAAATCCCCCAAATACCTCTGTTTTAATGATCAGAGTGTATCCAGACCAAGCTGTTGCTTTGTCTCTTGGTATAGCCCAGCATTAATGGCAGACCACCATTGAGTCAGAAAACTTGGCCCCTTATTTCATCACATTTTGTTATGAAAAGCATGTGATTCAGAGAGAAAACGCAGCCGACTCAAGGCCACCTTCGTGCCTGGGTGTGGAAATGCATTTGAAATGTCGCTCTCAATATAGCGATAGCGCCGATGCACCAGCCAGCAGCTATGAAATAGTAGCTTGGGGGCCGTTTATAATGCACATCTATTGAGTCCCAAATGGCACCCTATTCTCTATATTATGCACTACTTTTGATCAGACCCCTATGGGCCCTGGTCAAAAATACTGCACTATATACGGAATAGGATGCCATTTGGGACACAGCCATAGTGGGTGAACTCTAGCTTGGACTGAAGGTTAGTGAGCCACGGCAACAAATACATTTCATTTGGTTGACCCCAATCCTGCCTTGTACTACAGTGCCAGTGAAAATTCCATATTAATTTTGTGTTCTGTTGAAAATAGGGAATTGCTGATGTGTCATGTGTAAATCTTGTGTACTTGTTTGTGGTTTGCCGTAATGGTAGAAACACAAATAGAGCAGACTAGAGGGAAATGTGTGGCCTTATCAGCCAGAACCAAAATACCTTTCTCAGTATTTCACTGGGCCTTAGTTAATTCTCCATTGACCTGGGCATCCACTGGCTCTCTTCTAGTACACCCAGGCTCCTTGGCTTCTATGCCAGGTTAGTATGATTTCATTTAGCCCACGTTATGATTTTATTACAGTCATAAGGCTCTCATTGAGATTGTATCTGTTGCCCTCGACTACCGGCTCTGCTCGCTTGCGAAAGGTCATTTCAGTTTCAGAGGCCTCATGCTATGTTTACACAAGACTCGAAGACATGTGTTTGACATGACTCACATAACCACGTAGGCAGGAGTTCTTTGTGAAGACAGGGGTTTATTGTTTTGATAGAAAAGGGCAAAAGACAGTACTAGGGGTATCAAAAACAGATTGTCTGTACCTTTCCATTGGCTAAAGTTAAGCAATAGCCTGCAGCAGGAGAATTAAAAGGTTCAAGCAGTTGTTCAAAGTTCATAGACTTTTCTTCTTTCTTTTGATGGTACCAAAAAAAAGTTACATGAGAAAAAAGAAAGTCTAATAATATATCAAAGAAATGTGTATTTGTCACACGCTTCGTAAACAACATGTGTAGACTAACAGTGAAATGCTTACAGTACTTACGGACCCTTCCCAACAATGCAGTGACAAAAAAAGAGAAATAATAAAAACATGAATAATAATAAATACACAATGAGTAACGACAACTTGGCTATATACACGTGGTACCAGTACCGAGTCGATGTGCTGGGCTACAAGGTAATTGAGTTAGATATGCACATGTAGGTAGGGATAAAGTGACTAGGCAACAGGATAGATAATGAACAGTAACAGCAGCGTATGTGATGCGTCAAAAGAGTTAGTGCAAAAAGGTTCAATGTAGATACTCCGGGTAGCTATTGGCTAACTATTTAGCAGCCTTATGGCTTGGGGGTAGAAGCTGTTCAGGGTCCTGTTGGTTCCAAACTTTGGTCCAGTTTGCCATGCAGTACCAGAAAGAACAGTCTTGGGTGGCTGGAGACCATTTTTAGGGCCTTCCTCTGACACCGCCTGGTATAGAGGTCCTTGATGTCAGGGAGCTCGGCCCCAGTGATATATTGGGCCGTACACACTACCCGGTCAGATGCCAAGCAGTTGCCATACCAAGCGGTGATGCAGCCAGTCAAGATGCTCTTAATGGTGCAGCTGTAAAACCTTTTGAGGATCTGAGGCCCCATGTCGAATCTTTTCAGCCTCCAGTGGGGGAAGAGGCATTGTTTTGCCCTCTTGCAACTGTGATGGTGTGTGTGAACCATGATAATTCATATGTGATGTGAAAAACAAGGAGCTCTCGACCTTCTCCAGAACAGCCCCGTCGATTTGGATGGTGGCGTGCTCGGCCCTCCATTTCCTGTAGTCCACGATCAGCTCCTTTGTCTTGCTGACGTTGAGGGAGAGGTTGTTGTCCTGGCACCCCACTGCCATGTCCCAGTCCTCCTCCCTGAAGGCGGTCTCATCGTCATCAGTGATCAGGCCATCACAGTCATGTCGTAGGCAAACTTTAAGGGGAATTTCACCCTTGGGGAATCTGGGCATGTTATCGTCATGTCTGAGGCATCAACACAAATTTGACAATGGAGCATCTATTAGCTACATGGAGACATTCAACCATACATGTTTCAACCGGAATATAGCAAATAGGATTCAAAACAAAGAGTTGGAGTTCACTAACGTTAGAAGCTCAGCTAAAGTCGATGCCAGCAACAAGAGGGCAGATTACAAATACGGTGCCTAGTTAAGTAAGTTATTTTTCCTGCAAGCCACCTGGCTAACTAACTTAATTTAATCTACTGAAACCCATATTTTGTATTTCTGGCTAACATAGTACTGTGTTACAGTGGGGGGTAATCAAATAATTTTTCTGTTTGCAAACTTAGCTAGCTATGTAGCTAGCTATGTAGCTAGCTAACCAGCTAAGTAAGCTAGCTAAACAACTACCGGTAGCCATATCTATGACTAAAAATAGAAGAGGTTTACAATCTGAGATCTTTTGTATCTTGATTGTAAAACCTCTTCTCTTTTTAGTTGTAGATATGGCTAGCTATTAAACAAAAAGCTACAATTTTACAACCAGCCACCTAATGCTAGGTTTGCCAGCAAACGTTAGCACATGACTGGAGTTGACTAGCTAGTTAGCCTGATGCCTGTTAACGTCAGCAACTGTAAATAATGTTACTAGCTAGCTATGTAACATCATTGACAAGGGTTGACATTGGTTATGATGACAATCTTGGATTAAGGTTACCAGACTTCTGAAATGAAAACCGGGGCCATTTCCAGTTCAGCGGTCAGTATATCATTAAAATATCCAATGTTATTATCTATGAAATAAAAAAGTGGGACAATTCCGGTTTCATGTATTTAGTCTAACAGGCACACTGTGATAGAGAAAACAACTATATTACAGAAACATTACAGACAAGACAGAACTGTCCAATCTGAACAGCCATTCAGTGGTCCTGCTAGTCTGGGTAGAACTGATCTGAACAGGCATTCAGTGGTCCTGGTAGTCTGGGTAGAATAAGAGCAGAAGAGAACATGAGCAAAATTGAAAAAACAGACGCAAGAGTAAATGTGAAATACTTAACATAATAAAGAAATAAGATGATGATGAAATTGGTAACTACATAATATACATATACCAACCTAATCTGTATATTTCTCAGAAGAATGTATTTTCTTCAGGATTCCACTGTCTTTGGCCAGCTTCTCCATGAACTTCTGGCAGGGGAGGTTGAAGTTTGTCTTCACAATAAGCATGACCTTGATGGTAGGAACAGTGAAGCGATTTCTTGCTGCTGTCCAAATATCATTGGGGTGGCAGGTAGCCTAGTGGTTAGAGCGATGGCCTTGTAACCTGGCCTTGCAAGATCAAATCCCCGAGCTAACAAGGTAAAAATCTGTCTTTCTGCCCCTGAACAAGGCAGTTAACCCACTGTTCCTAGGCCATCATTGAAAATAAGAATTTGTTCTCAATTGACTAACCACCTAGTTAAATAATTAATTTGGGAGAACACTCTCTTGACATTACTTCCAGGTAAGCACATGACAACAGATGCTAATCTAGCCAGATTAGTGTGTGGGATGTCTTTCTCTTTGAAGTGGGTAACCTTCTTAGATTTTTTATTTTAAAGTAAAGGCCTCGGTGTAACGCTCATTCCTTCGACGATATTTATTTATTTTATTTTATTTAACCTTTATTTAACTAAGCAAGTCAGTTAAGAACAAATTCTTATTTACAATGACGGCCCTTTTTTTTCACCTTTATTTAACCAGGTAGGCTAGTTGAGAACAAGTTCTCGTTTACAATTGTGACCTGGGCAAGATAAAGCAAAGCAGTGCGACAGAAACAACAACACAGAGTTACACATAGAATAAATAAGAATACAGTCAATAACACAATAGAAAAAAAGAAAGTCTATATACAGTGTGTGCAAATGGCGTGAGGAGGTAAGGCAATAAATAGGCCATAGTAGCAAAGTAATTACAATTTAGCAGATTAACACTGGAGTGATAAATGAGCAGATGATGATGAGCAGATGATGGTGTGTAAGTAGTGATACTGGTGTGTAAAAGAGCAGCAAAGTAAATAAAAACAATATGGGGATGAGGTAGGTAGATTGGGCTATTTACAGCTACAGCGATCGGTTAGCTGCTCAGATAAGTCTCTAACTTCAGCAAGTTTTGCTATTCGTTCCAGTCACTGGCAACAGAGAACTGGAAGGAAAGGCGGCCCTGCCTTGTTCAGGGGCAGAACAACTTTACCTTGTCAGCTCAGGGATTCGATCTAGCACCCTTTCAGTTACTGGCCCAACGCTCTAACCACTAGGCTACTTGCCGCCCCAAATATATTCCATTCTTCAAGCGATCCCACCTTTAGGAACTCTTGCAGGCCAGTAACCTCATCAAACAATGCATCCTCATTGATGGTTGGGGCATTTTTCCTGCAGTGTGGCTGCTGGATCTCTTCACGCTGACGTTTCCTTTTTAAAAGGAGACAATGTAAATATTTTAGATTATCGGTGTGCTTTCCCCATGCTTGCAAGTAGTTCATAGCCATAGTGAAGAATGATTGGGGATGTTTTGAGAAAGCTCTCTTTAGACATGGCTCCATTTCCCTCTAGCTCTCTCAGAAGTCCTCTGACCAAAACTGGAAATGGAACGAAGTTGTCATCACGTCTTGCAGTCAATTTCGCCTCAACTTTTCTCAGAATTGCATCTGACTTCAAAGCACAGCGGTCCTGGCCTTCAAGCATCTTGATCATGTCACTGAATACGGTCAGGTTGCCATGGACGAAGGTTAGCCAAAGTTTAGTTAGTGGATCTTCAAACATTGTTCACAGGACAACAGGGCATTTGACTTCAGAAAGAAAAAAAGATTTCAATGGCACATACATTTTCAGCACTCTTTCTAGAGCAGGGAGCATGGACAGCCAGCGAACATTGTTGTGTAATAAAATGTTATGGTACTCCTGGCCAACAAACTCACAAAAGCTCTTCAGTCTTTCTACTCTGATGGTGAAAATATAAAAAAATCCAAATATCTTTGTGAGCAGGTACTCAACATCAAGGGGAATCATATCCAAAGCTGTTCTGGCTGTGTTATGAATGATGTGGGCAGGACAACCTATGCTAATCATCTCCCGCTGCAGAGCATTTTTAACTTTGGTATGGACATTGACCTTCCCCTGCCTATTCAGTCCTCCAAACTTGGTATTTGTGTTGTCGGCAAAGAATGCCACGACTTTGTTATCCAGGTAAAATTTTGGGATGACCCCCAGGACCTCAGCTACAATTTCCTCTGGTGTTTCCCCTTTCAATTAAAAAAATCAAGCAGTTTTGTTTCCACACATGTGCACATGTGCACATTTTTTGTGAAGAATCAACAACAAGTTGGACACAATCATGAAGTGGAACGACATTTATTGGAACGACATTTATTGGATATTTCAAACTTTTTTAACAAATCAAAAACTGAACAATTGGGCGTGCAAAATTATTCAGCCCCCTTAAGTTAATACTTTGTAGTGCCACCTTTTGCTGCGATTACAGCTGTAAGTCGCTTGGGGTATGTCTCTATCAGTTTTGCACATCGAGAGACTGAATTTTTTTCCCATTCCTCCTTGCAAAACAGCTCGAGCTCAGTGAGGTTGGATGGAGAGCATTTGTGAACAGCAGTTTTCAGTTCTTTCCACAGATTCTCGATTGGATTCAGGTCTGGACTTTGACTTGGCCATTCTAACACCTGGATATGTTTATTTTTGAACCATTCCATTGTAGATTTTGCTTTATGTTTTGGATCATTGTCTTGTTGGAAGACAAATCTCCGTCCCAGTCTCAGGTCTTTTGCAGACTCCATCAGGTTTTCTTCCAGAATGGTCCTGTATTTGGCTCCATCCATCTTCCCATCAATTTTAACCATCTTCCCTGTCCCTGCTGAAGAAAAGCAGGCCCAAACCATGATGCTGCCACCACCATGTTTGACAGTGGGGATGGTGTGTTCACCTGTGTTGCTTTTACGCCAAACATAACGTTTTGCATTGTTGCCAAAATGTTCAATTTTGGTTTCATCTGACCAGAGCACCTTCTTCCACATGTTTGGTGTGTCTCCCAGGTGGCTTGTGGCAAACTTTAAACGACACTTTTTATGGATATCTTTAAGAAATGCCTTTCTTCTTGCCACTCTTCCATAAAGGCCAGACTTGTGCAATATACGACTGATTGTTGTCCTATGGACAGAGTCTCCCACCTCAGCTGTAGATCTCTGCAGTTCATCCAGAGTGATCATGGGCCTCTTGGCTGCATCTCTGATCAGTCTTCTCCTTGTATGAGCTGAAAGGTTCAAATCAAATCAAATCAAATCAAATCTGTCACATACACATGGTTAGCAGATGTTAATGCGAGTGTAGCGAAATGCTTGTGCTTCTAGTTCCGACAATGCAGTAATAACAAGTAATCTAACTAACAATTCCAAAACTACTGTCTTGTACACAGTGTAAGGGGATAAAGAATATGTACATAAGGATATATGAATGAGTGATGGTACAGAGCAGCATAGGCAAGATACAGTAGATGGTATCGGGTACAGTATGTACAAATGAGATGAGTATGTAAACAAAGTGGCATAGTATAGTATAAAGTGGCTAGTGATACATGTATTACATAAGGATACCGTCGATGATATAGAGTACAGTATATACGTATGCATATGAGATGAATAATGTAGGGTAAGTAACATTTATATAAGGTAGCATTGTTTAAAGTGGCTAGTGATATATTTACATCATTTCCCATCAATTCCCATTATTAAAGTGGCTGGAGTTGAGTCAGTGTCAGTGTGTTGGCAGCAGCCACCCAGTGTTAGTGGTGGCTGTTTAACAGTCTGATGGCCTTGAGATAGAAGCTGTTTTTCAGTCTCTCGGTCCCAGCTTTGATGCACCTGTACTGACCTCGCCTTCTGGATGATAGCGGGGTGAACAGGCAGTGGCTCGGGTGGTTGATGTCCTTGATGATCTTTATGGCCTTCCTGTGACATCGGGTGGTGTAGGTGTCCTGGAGGGCAGGTAGTTTGCCCCCGGTGATGCGTTGTGCAGACCTCACTACCCTCTGGAGAGCCTTACGGTTGAGGGCGGTGCAGGTTAGAGGGACGGCCAGGTCTTGGTAGATTTGCAGTGGTCTGATACTCCTTCCATTTCAATATTATGCTTGCACAGTGCTCCTTGGGATGTTTAAAGCTTGGGAAATCTTTTTGTATCCAAATCCGGCTTTAAACTTCTTCACAACAGTATCTCGGACCTGCCTGGTGTGTTCCTTGTTCTTCATGATGCTCTCTGAGCTTTTAACGGACCTCTGAGACTATCACAGTGCAGGTGCATTTATACAGAGACTTGATTACACACAGGTGGATTGTATTTATCATCATTAGTCATTTAGGTCAACATTGGATCATTCAGAGATCCTCACTGAACTTCTGGAGAGAGTTTGCTGCACTGAAAGTAAAGGGGCTGAATAATTTTGCACGCCCAATTTTTCAGTTTTTGATTTGTTAAAAAAGTTTGAAATATCCAATAAATGTCGTTCCACTTCATGATTGTGTCCCACTTGTTGTTGATTCTTCACAAAAAAATACAGTTTTATATCTTTATGTTTGAAGCCTGAAATGTGGCAAAAGGTCGCAAAGTTCAAGGGGGCCGAATACTTTCGCAAGGCACTGTATATCTCACAATATCTGACTACTCTTGTCAGCAGCTTTACATGTCCATGATTGGATGCATCAATGGACAGGAACACAAATTCAACCTGGTCTAGGTCCTGTGTTACCAATGTAGTTGCCCATGGTGCTAACACGTTACTCTGGCGTCACATTTTGTCCTAGCACATATAAACTTTGTCTCATAAAGCTTCTGTGTCAGTTGTGCTGTGCTCAGCAAAAAAAGAAAGGTCCTCTCACTGTCAACTGCATTTATTTTCAGCAAACTTAACACGTGTAAATATTTGTATGAACATATAAAGATTCAACAATTGAGACATAAACTGAACAAGTTCCACAGATATGTGACTAACAGAAATGAAATAATGTGTGGCCACTAGCTGCATTAAGTACGGTAGTGAATGCACAGAATGAGCGGTATGGCTGGTCGCATTGTCATACTGGAGGGTCATGTCAGGATGAGCCTGCAGGAAGGGTACCACATGAGGGAGGAGGATGTCTTCCCTGTAACGCACAGCGTTGAGACTGCCGGCAATGACAACAAGCTCAGTCCAATGATGCTGTGACACACCGCCCCAGACCATGATGGACCCTCCACCTCCAAATCGATCCTGCTCCAGAGTAAAGGCCTCAATGTAATGCTCATTCCTTCGACGATAAACGCGAATCCGACAATCACCCCTGGTGAGACAAAACCGCAACTCGTCAGTGAAGATAACTTTTTGCCAGTCCTGTCTGGTCCAGCGAAGGTCGGTTTGTGCCCATAGGCAACGTTGTTGCCGATGATGTCTGGTGAGGACCTGCCTTACAACAGGCCTACAAGCCCTCAGTCCAGCCTCTCCCAGCCTATTGCGGACAGTCTGAGCACTGATGTAGAGATTGTGCGTTCCTGGTGTAACTCAGGCAGTTGTTGATGACATCCTGTACCTGTCCCGCAGGTGTGATGTTCGGATGTACCAATCCTGTGCAGGTGTTGTCACACGTGGTCTGCCACTGCAAGGATGATCAGCTGTCCGTCCTGTATCCCTGTAGCACTGTCTTAGGCATCTCACAGTACAGACATTGCCATTTATTGCCCTGGCCACATTGCCATTTATTGCCCTGGCCTCAAATCAAATGTATTTATATAGCCCTTCTTACATCAGCTGAAATATCAAAGTTCTGTACAGAAACCCAGCCTAAAACCCCAAACAGCAAGCAATGCAGGTGTAGAAGCAAAGAAAAACTCCCTAGAAAGCCCAAAACCTAGAAAGAAACCTAGAGAGGAACCAGGCTATGAGGGGTGGCCAGACCTCTTCTAGCTGTGCCTGGTGGAGATTATAACAGAACATGACCAGCATGGTCAAATAATAATAATCAGAGGGTGCAACAAGTCAGCACCTCAGGAGTAAATGTCAGTTGGCTTTCCATAGCCAATCATTTAGAGTATCTCTACCACTCCTGCTGTCTCTAGAGAGTTGAAAACAGCAGGTCCGGGACAGGTAGCACATCCGGTGAACAGGTCAGGGTTCCATAGCCACAGGCAGAAAAGTTGAAACTGGAGCAGCAGCAAGGCCAGGTGGACTGGGGACAGCAAGGAGTCATCATGCCAGGTAGTCCTGAGACATGGTCCTAGGGCTCAGGTCCTCCAAGAGAGAGAAAGAAAGAAAGAGAGAATTAGAGAGAGCATACTTAAATTCACAGAAGACAGGAGAAATGCACCAGATATAACACACACTCCAAGATCGCATAGCAGTTCAGACGTCTTTTGTCCTCGTCTTGTCGTGTCCTGTATATATATATATATTTACAACTTTTTTCACATACATTTTATTTTTATTTTCCATCAACTCATCTTCAAAACACTCTCCTGCAACCAGCCTCACCAATTTATATTTATAAAAAAGTATTATTTACCTCAGATCTGTAATCCTCCAAGAAGCTAGCCAGAAACTCCAAGAAGCTTGCCAGAAACTAGCCAGAAGCTAGCCAGGAGCTAGCCCAGAAGCTAATCCAGAAGCTAATCAGAAGCTAGTTAGCTTCTTTACTGGCAAATCGTTAGTATTCAGCTAACCACGGTTTGTGGTCATCAGCTATCCTTTAGCTCGAAAATCTATCGAAAATCTATCGCCAGTTTTGTACGGGGCAGCGCGGCTCGGAACGGAACATACCGGACCAATTTTTCTCTCCATGTCCCTGGATTTCAACTGCTCTCTGGACATTCATACCCGGATCTCACAGCTAGCTAGCTGCTATCCGTGTGACAGTCGGCTTTCGTCGATTCCGGAGCAAACATCGATTGTTCCGGTGCTAGCCAGCTCCGTCAATCACTCCTGAGTTCCATCATTCACTCCTGGGCTGCAGTCACCTATCCGGACCCGTTTTACTGCCTACGCGGAGCCCCACCGGGCCTTCACAACTGGACTGCCGACGTTATCTACCTGAAGGAGATCCGGCTGGCTCCTCCGTCGCGACGTTACCTGAACGCCCATCTGCGGCCCGCTAACCGTTAGCTGTCTTACCGGCTGCTATCTGAATAGACAAATCGGACAATTTATTTATTTTTATTATTATTATGTTTTCTTCTCGGGCCTCTATAACTTTATCTATTGTTCTTATCTTTGTTGTTTTTGTGTGATTTGGATTAATCCCCTCTACCACACGGAACCCCACTAATCTACTGACCGAACGCAAGAGGTGGCTAACAACATACCTCCATCCTATGCTAGCTTGCTACCGATGGCCTGGCTAGCTGTCTAAATCGCTGTGACCCTCAACCAACCTCTCCACTCACTGGACCCTTTTGATCACTCGACTAAGCATGCCTCTCCTTAATGTCAACATGTCTTGTCCATTGCTGTTCTGGTTAGTGTTTATTGGCTTATTTCACTGTAGAGCCTCTAGTCCTGCTCACTATACCTTATCCAACCTATTAGTTCCACCACCCACACATGCAATGATATCTCCTGGTTTCAATGATGTTTCTAGAGACAATATCTCTCTCTTCATCACTCAATACCTAGGTTTACCTCCACTGTATTCACATCCTACCTTACCTTTGTCTGTACATTATACCTTGATGCTATTTTATCGCCCCCAGAAACCTACTTTTACTCTCTGTTCCAGACGTTCTAGACGACCAATTCTTATTGCTTTTAGCCACACCCTTATTCTACTCCTCCTATGTTCCTCTGGCGATGTAGAGGTGAATCCAGGCCCTGCAGTGCCTAGCTCCACTCCTATTCCCCAGGCGCTCTCTTTTGACGACTTCTGTAACCGTAATAGCCTTGGTTTCATGCATGTTAACATCAGAAGCCTCCTCCCTAAGTTTGTTCTATTCACTGCTCTAGCACACTCTGCCAACCCGGATGTTCTAGCTGTGTCTGAATCCTGGCTTAGGAAGACCACCAAAAATTCAGACATTTTAATTCCAAACTACAACATTTTCAGACAAGATAGAACTGCCAAAGGGGGCGGTGTTGCAATCTACTGCAAAGATAGCCTGCAGAGTTCTGTCCTACTATCCAGGTCTGTACCCAAACAATTTGAACTTCTACTTTTAAAAATCCACCTCTCTAAAAACAAGTCTCTCACCGTTGCCGCCTGCTATAGACCACCCTCTGCCCCCAGCTGTGCTCTGGACACCATATGTGAACTGATTGCCCCCCATCTATCTTCAGAGCTCGTGCTGCTAGGCGACCTAAACTGGAACATGCTTAACACCCCAGCCATCCTACAATCTAAACTTGATGCCCTCAATCTCACACAAATTATCAATGAACCTACCAGGTACCTCCCCAAAGCCTTAAACACGGGCACCCTCATAGATATCATCCTAACCAACTTCCCCTCTAAATACACCTCTGCTGTCTTCAACCAAGATCTCAGCGATCACTGCCTCATTGCCTGCATCCGTAATGGGTCAGCGGTCAAACGACCTCCTCTCATCACTGTAAAACGCTCCCTGAAACACTTCAGCGAGCAGGCCTTTCTAATCGACCTGGCCGGGGTATCCTGGAAGGATATTGACCTCATCCCGTCAGTAGAGGATGCCTGGATATTTTTTTTAAATGCCTTCCTAACCATCTTAAATAAACATGCCCCATTCAAGAAATTTAGAACCAGGAACAGATATAGCCCTTGGTTCTCCCCAGACCTGACTGCCCTTAACCAACACAAAAACATCCTATGGCGTTCTGCATTAGCATCGAACAGCCCCCGTGATATGCAGCTGTTCAGGGAAGCTAGAAACCATTATACACAGGCAGTTAGAAAAGCCAAGGCTAGCTTTTTCAAGCAGAAATTTGCTTCTTGCAACACTAACTCAAAAAAGTTCTGGGACACTGTAAAGTCCATGGAGAATAAGAACACCTCCTCCCAGCTGCCCAATGCACTGAAGATAGGAAACACTGTCACCACTGATAAATCCACCATAATTGAACATTTCAATAAGCATTTTTCTACTGCTGGCCATGCTTTCCACCTGGCTACTCCTACCCCTGTCAACAGCACTGCACCCCCAACAGCAACTCGCCCAAGCCTTCCCCATTTCTCCTTCTCCCAAATCCATTCAGCTGATGTTCTGAAAGAGCTGCAAAATCTGGACCCCTACAAATCAGCCGGGCTAGACAATCTGGACCCTTTCTTTCTAAAATTATCTGCCGAAATTGTTGCCACCCCTGAGATTCCCAAAGATTGGAAAGCAGCTGCGGTCATCCCCCTCTTCAAAGGGGGGGACACTCTTGACCCAAACTGCTACAGACCTATATCTGTCCTACCATGCCTTTCTAAGGTCTTCAAAAGCCTAGTCAACAAACAGATTACCGACCATTTCGAATCTCACCATACCTTCTCTGCTATGCAATCTGGTTTCAGAGCTGGTCATGGGTGCACCTCAGCCACGCTCAAGGTCCTAAACGATATCTTAACCGCCATCGATAAGAAACATTACTGTGCAGCCGTATTCATTGATCTGGCCAAGGCTTTCGACTCTGTCAATCACCACATCCTCATCGGCAGACTCAACAGCCTTGGTTTCTCAAATGATTGCCTCGCCTGGTTCACCAACTACTTCTCTGATAGAGTTCAGTGTGTCAAATCGGAGGGTCTGTTGTCCGGACCTCTGGCAGTCTCTATGGGGGTGCCACAGGGTTCAATTCTTGGACCGACTCTCTTCTCTGTATACATCAATGAGGTCGCTCTTGCTGCTGGTGAGTCTCTGATCCACCTCTACGCAGACGACACCATTCTGTATACTTCCGGCCCTTCTTTGGACACTGTGTTAACAACCCTCCAGGCAAGCTTCAATGCCATACAACTCTCCTTCCGTGGCCTCCAATTGCTCTTAAATACAAGTAAAACTAAATGCATGCTCTTCAACCGATCGCTACCTGCACCTACCCGCCTGTCCAACATCACTACTCTGGACGGCTCTGACTTAGAATACGTGGACAACTACAAATACTTAGGTGTCTGGTTAGACTGTAAACTCTCCTTCCAGACCCATATCAAACATCTCCAATCCAAAGTTAAATCTAGAATTGGCTTCCTATTTCGCAACAAAGCATCCTTCACTCATGCTGCCAAACATACCCTTGTAAAACTGACCATCCTACCAATCCTCGACTTTGGCGATGTCATTTACAAAATAGCCTCCAATACCCTACTCAACAAATTGGATGCAGTCTATCACAGTGCAATACGTTTTGTCACCAAAGCCCCATATACTACCCACCATTGCGACCTGTACGCTCTCGTTGGCTGGCCCTCGCTTCATACTCGTCGCCAAACCCACTGGCTCCATGTCATCTACAAGGTAAGGTAAAGTTAGGTAAAGTCTAGGTAAAGTCCCCCCTTATCTCAGCTCGCTGGTCACCATAGCATCTCCCACCTGTAGCACACGCTCTAGCAGGTATATCTCTCTAGTCACCCCCAAAACCAATTCTTTCTTTGGCCTCTTTCCAGTTCTCTGCTGCCAATGACTGGAACGAGCTACAAAAATCTCTGAAACTGGAAACACTTATCTCCCTCACTAGCTTTAAGCACCAACTGTCAGAGCAGCTCACAGATTACTGCACCTGTACATAGCCCACCTATAATTTAGCCCAAACAACTACCTCTTTCCCAACTGTATTTAATTTATTTATTTATTTTGCTCCTTTGCACCCCATTATTTTTATTTCTACTTTGCACATTCTTCCATTGCAAAACTACCATTCCAGTGTTTTACTTGCTATATTGTATTTACCTTGCCACCATGGCCTTTTTTGCCTTTACCTCCCTCCTCATTTGCTCACATTGTATATAGACTTGTTTATACTGTATTATTGACTGTATGTTTGTTTTACTCCATGTGTAACTCTGTGTCGTTGTATCTGTCGAACTGCTTTGCTTTATCTTGGCCAGGTCGCAATTGTAAATGAGAACTTGTTCTCAACTTGCCTACCTGGTTAAATAAAGGTAAAATAAATAAATAAAAAAGATAACAGACTGACCCTAGCCCCCCGACACATAAACTACTGCAGCATAAATACTGGAGGGGTCAGGAGACACTGTGGCACCATCCGATGATACCCCCGGACAGGGCCAAACAGGCAGGATATAACCCCACCCACTTGGTCAAAGCACAGCCCCCACACCACTAGAGAGATATCTTCAACCACCAACTTACTATCCTGAGACAAGGCCGAGTATAGCCCACAAAGATCTCCGCCACGTAACAACCCAAGGGGGGGTGCCAACCCAGACAGGAAGACCACGTCAGCGACTCAACCCACTAAAGTGACGCACCCCTCCTAGGGATGGCATGGAAGAGTACCAGTAAGCCAGTGACTCAGCCCCTGTAATAGGGTTAGAAGCAGAGAATCCCAGTGGAGAGAGGGGAACCGGCCAGGCAGAGACAGCAAGGGCGGTTCGTTGCTCCAGAGCCTTTCCGTTCACCTTCACACTCCTGGGCCAGACTACACTCGATCATATGACCTACTGAAGAGATGAGTCTTCAGTAAAGACTTAAAGGTTGAGACCGAGTCTGCGTCTCTCAAATGGGTAGGCAGACCATTCCATAAAAATGGAGCTCTATAGGAGAAAGCCCTGCTTCCAGCTGTTTGCTTAGAAATTCTAGGGACAATTAGGAGGCCTGCGTCTTGTGACCGTACGTGTAGGTATGTACGGCAGGACCAAATCGGAAAGATAGGTAGGAGCAAGCCCATGTAATACTTTGTATGTTAGCAGTAAAACCTTGAAATCAGCCCTTGCCTTAACAGGAAGCCAGTTTAGGGAGGCAAGCACTGGAGTAATATGACACATTTTTGGGGTTCTAGTCAGGATTCTAGCAGCCGTATTTAGCACTAACTGACGTTTATTTAGTGCTTTATCGGCGTAGCCGCAAAGTAGAGCAGTTCAGTAGACTAACCTAGAAGTAACAAAAGCATGGATTAATTTTTCTGCGTCAATTTTGGACAGAAAGTTTCTGATTTTTGCAATGTTACGTAGATGGAAAACAGCTGTCCTTGATATGTTCATCAAAAGAGAGATCAGGTTCCAGAGTAACGCCGAGGTCCTTTGCAGTTTTATTTGAGACAACTGTACAACCATCAAGATTAATTGTCAGATTCAACAGAAGATCTCTTTGTTTCTTGGGACCTAGAACAAGCATCTCTGTTTTGTCCGAGTTTAAAAGTAGAAAGTTTGCAGCCATCCACTTCCTTATGTCTGAAACACAGGCTTCTAGCGAGGACAATTTTGGGGCTTCACCATGTTTCATTGAAATGTACAGCTGTGTGTCATCCGCATAGCAGTGAAAGTTTCGAATGACATCCCCAAGAGGTAAAAATATATAGTATACACAATAGTGGTCTTAAAACGGAACCTTGAGGAACACCGAAATTTACAGTTGATTTGTCAGAGGACAAACCATTCACAGAGACAAATTGATATCTTTCCGACAGATAAGATCTAAACCAGGCAATAACTTGTCTGTGTAGAACAATTTGAGTTTCAAATCTCTCCAAAAGAATGTGGTAATCGATGGTATCAAAAGCAGCACTAAGGTCTAGGAGCACGAGGACAGATGCAGAGCCTCGGTCTGACGCCATTAAAAGGTAATTTACCACCTTCACAAGTGCAGTCTCAGTGCTATGATGGGGTCTAAAACCAGACTGAAGCATTTCGTATACATTGTTTGTATTCAGGAAGGCAGTGAGTTGCTGTGCAACAGCTTTTTCAAACATTTTAGAGAGGAATGGTAGATTCGACATAGGCCGATAGTTTTTATATTTTCTGGGTCAAGGTTTGGCTTTTTCAAGAGAGGCTTTATTACTGCCACTTTTAGTGAGTTTGGTTCACATCCGGTGGATAGAGAGCCGTTTATTATGTTCAACATAGGAGGGCCAAGCACAGGGAGCAGCTCTTTCAGTAGTTTAGTTGGAATATGGTCCAGTATGCAGCTTGAAGGTTTAGAGGCCATGATTATTTTGATCATTGTGTCAAGAGATATAGTACTAAAACACTTAAGTGTCTCCCTTGATCCTAGGTCCTGGCAGAGTTGTGCAGACTCAGGACAACTGAGCTTTGGAGGAATACGCCGATTTAAAGAGGAGTCTGTAATTTGCTTTCTAATGATCATGATCTTTTCCTCAAAGAAGTTCATGAATGTTTTACTACTGAAGTGAAAGCCATCCTCTCTTGGGGAATGCTGCTTTTTAGTTAGCTTTGCTATTTATCAAAAATACAGTGCCTTGCAAAAGTATTCGGCCCCCTTGAACTTTGCGACCTTTTGCCACATTTCAGGCTTCAAGCATAAAGATATAAAACTGTATTTTTTTGTGAAGAATCAACAACAAGTGGGACACAATCATGAAGTGGAACTTTTTTAACAAATCAAAAACTGAAAAATTGGGCGTGCAAAATTATTCAGCCCCTTTACTTTCAGTGCAGCAAACTCTCTACAGAAGTTCAGTGAGGATCTCTGAATGATCCAATGTTGACCTAAATGACTAATGATGATAAATACAATCCACCTGTGTGTAATCAAGTCTCCGTATAAATGCACCTGCACTGTGATAGTCTCAGAGGTGCGTCAAAAGCGCAGAGAGCATCATGAAGAACAAGGAACACACCAGGCAGGTCCGAGATACTGTTGTGAAGAAGTTTAAAGCCGGATTTGGATACAAAAAGATTTCCCAAGCTTTAAACATCCCAAGGAGCACTGTGCAAGCGATAATATTGAAATGGAAGGAGTATCAGACCACTGCAAATCTACCAAGACCTGGCCGTCCCTCTAAACTTTCAGCTCATACAAGGAGAAGACTGATCAGAGATGCAGCCAAGAGGCCCATGACCACTCTGGATGAACTGCAGAGATCTATAGCTGAGGTGGGAGACTCTGTCCATAGGACAACAATCAGTCGTATATTGCACAAATCTGGCCTTTATGGAAGAGTGGCAAGAAGAAAGCCATTTCTTAAAGATATCCATAAAAAGTGTTGTTTACAGTTTGCCACAAGCCACCTGGGAGACACACCAAACATGTGGAAGAAGGTGCTCTGGGCAGATTAAACCAAAATTGAACATTTTGGCAACAATGCAAAACGTTATGTTTGGCGTAAAAGCAACACAGCTGAACACACCATCCCCACTGTCAAACATGGTGGTGGCAGCATCATGGTTTGGGCCTGCTTTTCTTCAGCAGGGACAGGGAAGATTGTTAAAATTGATGGGAAGATGGATGGAGCCAAATACAGGACCATTCTGGAAGAAAACCTGATGGAGTCTGCAAAAGACCTGAGACTGGGACGGAGATTTGTCTTCCAACAAGACAATGATCCAAAACATAAAGCAAAATCTACAATGGAATGGTTCAAAAATAAACATATCCAGGTGTTAGAATGGCCAATTCAAAGTCCAGACCTGAATCCAATCGAGAATCTGTGGAAAGAACTGAAAACTGCTGTTCACAAATGCTCTCCATCCAACCTCACTGAGCTCGAGCTGTTTTGCAAGGAGGAATGGGAAAAAATGTCAGTCTCTCGATGTGCAAAACTGATAGAGACATACCCCAAGCGACTTACAGCTGTAATCGCAGCAAAAGGCGGCGCTACAAAGTATTAACTTAAGGGGGCTGAATAATTTTGCACGCCCAATTTTTCAGTTTTTGATTTGTTAAAAAAGTTTGAAATATCCAATAAATGTCGTTCCACTTCATGATTGTGTCCCACTTGTTGTTGATTCTTCACAAAAAAATACAGTTTTATATCTTTATGTTTGAAGCCTGAAATGTGGCAAAAGTTCGCAAAGTTCAAGGGGGCCGAATACTTTCGCAAGGCACTGTACATTTCGGATTGTTCTTATTTTCCTCAATTAAGTTGGAAAAATAGGATGATCGAGCAGCAGTGAGGGCTCTTCGATACTTTCCTTCCAAGCTAGTCGGAAGACTTCCAGTTTGATGTGGTGTCATTTCCGTTCCAATTTTCTGGAAGCTTGCTTCAGAGCTTGGGTATTTTCTGTATACCAGGGAGCTAGTTTCTTATCACAAATGTTTTTAGTTTTTGGCCAAAACAAGCACAACGCGATTGAGACGTCAACTGTTAGGCTCTGCAGCCCGGTCTTTCTTGCCACGTAAAATATTATTTCAATTTGCGGTCTGTTTTTAACGCACAGTTAAAAAAGGGGACATTTCCCGGGGGACAGTTCCAGCCGGAGGCAGGCCACCAAAAACGGGGACTGTCCCCGGAAAATGGGGATGTCTGGTCATCCTAACTTGGATGTATTTCAATCTCACAAAATTATAGGCAAGACGCAAGATAGGATTCCAAACAGATGTAAATAACAAGTATTGCATATCCAGCAAGCTAGCTAGCTAAGTTTACTACCAAACAGTGAGGAGAAACAATAATACAACAATTTACTGTTGTAAATCTCTAAAACTGAACCTGGTTTTACTATAAAACATATTTGCCTAAGCATGCCTGATAGACATGACTGTAGGTAGATACTGTCTACCTAACTACCTAGTCTCTGTGCAAAGGTTGGGAATTATGACATATTTCTTTCTTTTAGGCCAGATATTGTTGTAAATGTAATCTCTGTTCCTGTGCACATGTATGCATGTTCAACTAGTCAACCCTAATCTTTATGTTATTCTGGCACGGTTCAACAGTTGTTCAAACTGTACAACAGTGTATAATTATTTTTGTTTTTTGTCTTACTGTGTAGTGCCTGGGCTTCTTTCTAGAGTGGATACAGAAACAGAATTCCTTTGACCTGCGTGTGCCATTGTAGCAGAGCTGTATCCCATGAATTATATCCCTCTCGAGGGATTAGACATTATGCAAGATTTCAAGCAGATGACTCATGAGGAGCTGAATGGCAGTTTGATCATGACAACACTCCTCCCACAGCTTTACAAGAATTCCCTGAACTTACTGTATGTTTCTTTGGAATGGTAATTTCATCATGAACACCTCTAGTATCATCTGCTGATCACCAATTCTCTTAGCTACAGATTGTTATACCAAATAATGTGATTTAACCAAAGATTTTTGGTATCCATTACTGGGAGTTACAGGATAGGTACTGTTTAGTGTAGCACAGAAAATTTTCAACCAACCTTAGCAATGCCGTCTTCGTCTGGGAAACAGGAGTCTCATTAAATGTCTGTGTCCAGTTGCACGGGATCAGTTTGAATTTAGAAAATGCTCCGTTATTAAAATACATATATTTTTTGGGTCTATAAAGCAATCCAACAATATGTGCGCCGCCATAATGTCTATTTCAAGTCTTCTCATTAATTGATCGAGACAGGTCTCTGTCATCATGACATGCAGCAATGAGAGAGGAATTGAAATAGACAAAAGTCTTTGGGTAAATCACATTATCTGGTGTAACAATCTAGTTTTCTGCACTTGTGTGTCTCTACACCTGAAACATACTCAGACACTGTTTGATGCTACAGAGCTCTGTACAGCTTATATAAATATCTCCTGTGAATTTGGACATTTCAAACCTGTTCCTGGAGTGGGAGATTGAGGAGAAATGGCATCTCAATCACTCTCATACACAACAATACATTTACTGTCTAAGCACAACCCTGCACAACCAACAAAAAAAATCCCATCTCAAAGTACTGTCCATAAACCTCCCCAGCCCACTGACTTAGAGAAATCATTATTGTCAATACTAGCCCTTTGCAGTGGAATTGTAGATGTCTTTGTATTGTGTTTTGAGAATCTGCAGAGAGAATAATGAGGTGGTTGTGTCATTACTGTTGTAGTCTTGATTTTATATATTTCAGTGTCCCTTGATGGTTTCTGTTCCACAATCTTGTTGTGCTCCATAAGCACAAGGTGTGTCCACTCCCTCATGCTTGTGTGCCCAAAATCACCCAACTTTGGGATATCAACAGGGCACTGTGGAATGACTCATAATAACCAGAGCCAGGATGAAATTCCCCGTTAATGATGGTGTTGGAGCCGTGTGCGGCCAAACAGACATGGGTGAACAGGGAATACAGGAGGGGACTAAGCACCCAACCCTGAGGGGCCCCCCATGTTGAGGGTCAGCATAGCGGATGTGTTGTTGCCTACCCTCACCACCTGGGGGGTGGCCCGTCAGGATGTCCAGGATCCAGTTGCAGAGGGAGGGATTTAATCCCAGGGTCTTTAGTTTAGTGAAGAGCTTGGAGGGCACTATGGTTTTGAACGCTGAGTTGTAGTCAATGAACAACATTCTTACTTAGGTGTTCCTTTTGTCCAGGTGGCTAAGGGCAGTGTGAAGTGCAAATGAGATTGCGTCATCTGTGGGTCTGTTGGGGCGGTATGCGAATTGGAGTGGGTCCAGGGTGTCTGGGATGTGAGCCATGACCAGCCTTTCAAAGCATTTCATGGCTACAGATGTGAGTGCTACAGGGCGATAGTCATTTAGACAGGTTACCTTGGTGTTCTTGGGCACAGGGACTATGGTGGTCTGCTTGAAACATGTAGGTATTACATACTGGGTCAGGGAGAGGTTGAAAATAGTAAAAACCCTTGCCAGAGCATGCTTTGAGTATGCACTCTGCTAATCCGTCTGGCTTTGCGGCCTTGTGAATGTTAACCTGTCTTTCTCACATTGGCTATGGCGTGCGTGATCCCACAGTCATCTGGAACAGCTGGTGCTCTCATGCATGGTTGAGTGTTGCTAGCCTCGACATGAGCATAGTAGGTATTTAGCTTGTCTGGTAGGCTTGCGTCTCTGGACAGCTTGGGGCTGGGTTTCCCTTTGTTATCCGTGATAGTTTGCGCATGCCCTGCCACATCCAACGAGCGTCAGAGCCAGTGTAGTAGAATTCGATCTTGGTCCTGTGTTGACGCTTTGCCTGTTGGATGGTTCGTTGGAGGCCGTAGTGGGATTTCTAAGTGTCCGGATTAGTGTTCCGCTCATTAAAAGTGGCAGTCCAAGCTTTTAGCGCAGAGCGGATGTTGTCGCTTCATCAGACCACTTTGGTATTGAGCATGTCACTGGTACTTACCGTTTGAGATTTGTAAGCAGGAATCAGGATGATAGAGTTATGGTCAGATTTGCCAAATGGAGGGCGAGGCAGTGCTTTTTATGCATCCCGGTGTGTGAAGTAAAGATGATCTAGAGTTTTTTTCACCTCTAGTTGCACAGGTGACATGCTGATACAAATTTGATTAAATGGATTTCAGTTTTCCTGCATTAAAGTCACCGGCCACCAGGAGTGTCGCCTCTGTATTTTCTTGTTTACTTATGGCCCTATATAGCTCGTTGACTGCAATCTTAGCACCAGCCTCAGTTTGTGGTGGTAAAATAGACAGCTACGAAAAATATAGATGAAAAGTCTCTTGATAAATAGAACGGTCTACAGCTTATCATGAGGTATTCTAACTCAAGCGAGCAGAACCTCGAGACTTCCTCAATATTAGAGATCAGACACCAACTGTGATTAACAAAGAGACACACACACACCCTCCCCTGAGCTTCCCGACACTGCTGCTATGTCCTGCCGATGGATAGAAAAACAGCTAGATTTATATTTACCAGGTCCTTGTTCAGCCACGACTCTGAGAAACATAGGACATTACAGTTCTTCAGAACACATTGATAGGATAGTCTTGAATGGAGCTTATCCCGGAGCTCATCCAGTTTATTCTCCAGTGATTGCACGTACGCCAATAGAATGGAGGGTAGAGGTGGATTATCCACTCTCTGACGTAGTCTCGTATGTGACGGCACGCCGGCATCTATAGGGCCGTCTCCTCTTTCTTTGAGTGTTGGGATTTGGGCCTGGTCCGAGATAATCAATATGTCATTCAATTCCAACTCATTGAAGTTGAAGTCCTCGTCCAAATCGAGGTTAGTGATAGCTGTTCTGATGTCCAGAAGCTCTTTTCGGTCACAGATGGAAGAAATATTATGTACAAAGAAAGTTCAGCGCAAAATAAAAAAAACACAAAATACCACAATTGGTCTGAAGCCAGTAAAACAGGCGTTATTCCCTCCAGTGCCATTCTCAGCAAGTTAGTCATTATTAACCAAGAAATACCCAGCTAAAATACCAGGCTAAAATACCCAGCTAAGCCAAGAAACTTGCCAATAGCCTGGAGAGACTGAAGCAAAGCTTTCTGACTTTCAGTTTCCTTCATGGTCATCACTTCAGAATATTTATTGCATTGTTAGGGATGTGACTTCTTATTGAGAAATCTTTCACAAGAACCACTCAACTCAGCATTTTCCACTTTGTTTGTGAGTTAAGTAATCCCTCACATTTCTTCTGAAATAAACAAATAAGGGGAAGGAATAGGGAAGTCCCTGTAATAGGTAATTGGGTGTCATGCTATGCTACCAATGTGAGTGATTGAGTTGAACTCGCTTGGGTTTTTCTTCAATATTTAATTATGTAGTACACACTCTATGGAGTGCTTTCGCAATCCTTTAAGTTAAGCTATGCTACACCACCTGTAGCTAAAATCGTTAAAACTGTGAAAACTTCTCCCCTTGACCATCTTCTGTTTCCCCCATATTGACATTCACAGGCTACACAGAGGCAGAATGTTGAGTGTTGAGGCAGGCTTCTAGGATTTGCAGTAAATTCCAGAAGACACTGGAGGGAGAGAGAATCTAAGCAACTGGGCCAGTAGGCACTGGGAAGCCATGGTCGATAAAGGGGTCAAATTCCCTTCACTCACTCACTCACGCACGCACGCACGCACGCACGCACGCACGCACGCACGCACGCACACACACACACACACACACACACACACACACACACACACACACACACACACACACACACACACACACACACACACACAGCATCCGACTACGCCACATGTCAGACCGCCAACCAACCTGATCCTTTCAGAGGATTGCTCCACAGAGTAGAGTGCACACCAACTGTGCAACGGTCTTAGAAGTCTGGGACGCTTCCGGGGCCACAGATGAGACAGGATCCTGTGTAATATGGTAACCTCTGAGTGGCCTTGAGATTGGGTTTACTATTGTATTGGTTGTGTGCACTAGCATTGCATAGATGTTAACCTATTCAAAAAGAACTGGTCAAGAGAAGCATGACCATTCCTAGTGAAACACAGTCCATACAATGGATGGCTGTTAGCGGAGGCTCTGGTTGCTAGCACTGACTGGTGTTTGACATTGATGTGACTGACCTAGTAGCTCTACAGGCAGCAGCACACTACAATATATAATGGATTGTGGATTAGCCAGAGGTGGCAGTGCCCTTAAGCCTTCCTCCTTCCTTCAAGTGTTAGCAGACACTAAGCTCCCACCAGACAGAAGCATTCAATTCTGTCAATACCCAGAACAGCTGTTAGCCAAAACTACATGAGGGCGTAGGTTTAAAACGATCAAATGTCTCTGACGATTTGTTTAGGGGACAATATATAAAGATGGGTTGTGTAAGGTTCATGAAATCTATTTAAAACGGTATAGGCTCTGACTTGAGACTGTGTTTACACGACAGCATTTAAGAATGTGTCACTCTTTAGAAATGGTTTGAACTGCCATTAAATGTAATGTGCAGGTAATACAGTAGGCACAAAGGACTGAAATCACAACTCTCTCGTCACTGAGCTAGAATAAAGAAATCAATAGGGACCGGTGATGAGGGAAGGCCTTGGGGATCTACAGCTTCCTCAAAGGGCAGGGCCCCTCCTTCCTGATTAGACATTAATGACACATTAGAAACAAACTGAAATATACAAACTGTGCCTCCCTACACAATATACAAACACCCACGGCCCTGCTATGTTTTGTGGAGCTGCTCCACTGTACCACAGTCAGCAGTAAGAAGTCTTAAAGGACAGTCATAATGTAACCCGACACCTACGACTTCTGAGATTAGATCTCAAAGCCAATCAAATTTTATTGGTCACATACACATGGTTAGCAGATGTTAACGCGAGTGTAGCGAAATGCTTGTGCTTATAGTTCCAACAGTGCAGTAATATCTAATAGGTCATCTAACAATTCCCAACAACTACCTAATACACACAAATCTAAACGGGTGAATGAAAATATGTACATTTAAATATATGGATGGCCGATCAGCAAGGTGCAATAGATGGTATAAAATACCACATATATGATATGAGTAATGTAAGATGTGTAAACATTATTAAAGTGGCATTATTTTAGCAGATGTTATTGTGGGTGTAGCGAAATGCTTGTGGTGGCGTCTTGGAGCAGCCTCTGTGATAAGTTCAATTGCGAACAAAGGATCCAATTCGGGAAAGTCGTATTCCTGTTCATAATGCTGGTGAGTTCCACCACATTAACAGAACCCAGCTAATTGAATCTCCTCTTCATTGAAAGGCTAGAGGAAGGTGACAGGTACTTTGTTGCTCCTACTTCAAGGGACAAATCTTTAACGTGATTAATAAAAGAGCAAAGCAGATGGCATCTTCAGGTTAAGTGAATAAGTGAATCAAAGTATGAAGCTATTTGAACTGTTCTGTTCATTTAAATTAGGCTTTTCTTTTTTCTTTGGCTCTTTCAGTTTTTTGTATCTGTCTGTCCATCTGTTTAATTGTCTTTAAGATAAATGGGCTATAACTAAAGTAGAAGCTTTGTCAACTGTCCTTGGGTAGCCTGAAAACAGGAGCACAGTCAGAGCAGCAGGTACTGCCTGCCTAAGAAGAACACCACTGTCTAACTTGTTTATGCAAAAAGGACCTGTCGCTACAATGGAATTTCTACTTTCGTAATCTCCTGCAATGCGCTGGCCATGCCAGAGCGAGGCCAGGCCAACTATGGTTGGCTCTGCTGTTATTTATTTTCCTGGCCGCAGTTAAGAAGTCCTGCCAATGTTTTCCCTAACAGAGAACCATCCACCTCAAAAGCTGTGTGATGATGAAATACCCCAAACTCGCCCTTTTCTTTCCACTGACTGAATCACGATTACAGTAGTGGGAACAGACCTGATTTCTGGAAGCGTCTGTCTGTTGTGAATGCCAGGAACTTCACTGTACTGCTCTCTGTGGTCTGATAGTTGAAGGGCCAAACTCCAAAGGAGCCACTGAAACCCCTAGAAGCACTGCTAATCCAATTACCCACAGACATATAAGCTATAGCCTCTTTGTAAACTAGGCTAATTCCTAGCTAGCCCCCTCACCTATGCGACTGACATGGATGGACAGCAAGTGACCTCCAAACCCAGTAGTGGTGGCCCCCTATCAGTTATGATAGCAATCTCTTGAAAAGACATGGCTGGAGCGAATACCCACTTGACAAGCGGCCCCATTGCCTCCAGTCGTCATGACATTTTGTATCATAGGTTACCAAGACAGCCATGTCTACATGACTCCAACATCAGGCCACGCCACTGCACTATTTATTGGACTAAGACAGTTGTTGGTTTATCATTGCACTATTCACAGACTGCTATGTTCCCAACACAAATGATGGTGTTTCATAATCCTTCCATGTCAGTGTTGATACAGAGGGTGATTCATTCAACATCAAACTGTGACTCTCAGAGGGCAGAGTTAGTGTAGGGAGATTGAGGCAGCAGGCAGGCAGGGGGAGAAATGCTCCCAGAGAATATTTAGGGATATTTAGTGCTGTCAAGTTACATTGCGAAGACTGACAATTTCACAGCTGTAGCCTCAGGCAATGTCTCTAGCAGCAATGCAGCACTGTGTGTGCGGCTGAAATGTTTCCATTTTAAGGCAAAAATTATCTCCGACTCCCACTCATAGGGCTGTCTAGAAATCACCATGGCACAGGCACAGGAAGCTGCCCTCACCCACATGCTTACACACACTTACACACATACGCACACACAAACACACACACCATCTGACTCCACACCAATACTGAAGCAGTACATCCTCTCTTTGGTCACACAAAGACATGACTTTGAAGGGAACATTTATCAATTATTTTTCACATGTGCAACTCAAGCACAAGCTCAGGCCATTAAAAGCTGTCTGTGCAGAACTAATGAACATTGACATGAATAATGTGAAATGCTCCTCTGTGTGTGTATGTAAGTGATGCATACCGGGGGAAGTTATATCAATAGCTGAACAAAAGGCCTTGCCCACTTAATTTCCATCCTTTTGGAGCTTTGTCATCAATGTTAGGCAATCTTTTCCTGATACTTGAAATGTGTAGCTAACGATAATGCTCTTCTAATTTTCAAATCCTTTTCTCTCCTTTTCCATGGTTGCAACATCAAACAGAAATGTTATAACCCATATAATAACCCATTCCATGTGCATGCCATCCAGAGAGCATGCATTGTGAGAAATGGTGCAATACCATTACTGCTATTGAGTCATAGGAGGGGTGTGGCAAACCCTGTCCAACATATAGTTGGGTTTATAGTGACATGTTTTCTGTTATTAAATAACATTCCCAATGTCCTTTTGGACAAATTAAATGACATGTACCAACTCTGGCATGTGGACACGATTGTTTAGAAAACGTGTGGTCAGAGCAAATTTGGATTTTGTCAAAGAATTACTATATAGCCAATGACATGCAATACACCTTGTTGTACGATTATTTTGTTCCATATGTAAACTGCCCGAGTGACGATTGCGAGGTTCACCCGCCGATGTCGTCAAACCAGGGGGTGGAGCTACGATGTTGCAATCATGCTCAGTTGCGCATTATCAACTTCACTGGCGTAACAGAAAGGATATTTGAAGCCACTGCGCTCTCTGGTCTATTCTCAATCAGACGGGCAGTCGGTGGGGGCACGTCTGATTAGAAATCTACTTTTTAGGGACTCAATTGACACATTAAAGGATTACTACGCAAGTGACCAAATAAGGGAACGTGTAGCCTACTCTACACTTTGACCAATAATTATTTATTATACGAGGTTCCATACTTTGGATGAGTATGCTCTTTTTTTTCCATTATTGTGCAAGAGCCTTTAAACAACTTTAAAGGTTTGTGTTTTCTCTGTTTATAAAACGTTTCTAAGGTTTTCTAATAACCTCCGTTTTAGAAAACCTGTCATCGCAAGGAAAAACGTTCGATACACAAGTCGCTGCCACACAGCGGGAATAAGGACAAAAGCATCTGTACCAACAACACAGGCGGTGTTGCCGCCACACTTCAAAGCGAAATAACCTGTTAAATGTGTCAATGACTTTCATACATATTCTGCTTTGGCTAAGTGAACAGACATCCTGAGCAAGAACCAACGAAAACTAATTTGAACTATTATGCATACATAGCTAATTTGTAACTGTTTAAATTAAAGACTCCCTTGAACCACTACGCTATTTATTTTAGAAAGGAAGAATAACTTTTGTCTGAAGCTCTCCAACCTCTGGTTTCCTCTACACCGCATGTGTTTTTGCTGAGTTTACTGCACATATCGTGTTTCTTGACAAGCAAAGCACTACACACGAAGCTGGAGTTACCATACCATTGTTCTGTTTTGAAGAGCGGACCCCTTTGTCTTCCACGGCCAAGGTAACAGTTGTTCATATTTTTCGCCCAACCTCAAAGTATCCATGTTTTTATCATTAGGCTACAATTGAAGGGGTTGCTTGTAGTCCCGACTCGCATTGATAATTCATTGATTTTTAACGTGTAGGCAGGCTTATGTTGTGAAACAACAAGGTTAAACTTTAGAAAGTGATGGTGCAACTCTTCCTACAAGTCACGACCTACCACTCCTCGCAGCCGGAGTATGTCTATCGCAACATTGTATCCCCCTCGCGCACACTGTTTCTCGGAATTGCGCACTGCCTGATCCTTTTCACCCGGTTCAACAAATATTTATTTTGACTAATAACATGACCCCCCATGTGACCTCGTGTTTTTAATGCCAATTTATCATCATCCTTTACCTGAACCTCTGGCGTTATTTGGTGCTTTCAAAACTACTGAACTCGGGAAAAACTAGGTCAACTCAAGACCTCTGATCTTCAGAAAGTCGGTGCTCTATAAAGATGCCCCAGATTCCGACTTGGAATTCCGAGTTGGGTGAATATTCAAAAGATTTTCCCTGTCGCGAGGTCGTTTCGAGTTTTCGAGTTCCCAGTTGTCTTGAACGCTCGTAAGTCGGATATTTCCACATTCCCAGTTGTTTTGAACGCGGCATTAGAGCAATCTAATGGAAACCTGACGTCACTTTCATGACGTTCGCCCATGATCTTATTTGGGTGGCTGTGAATGACTCACTGAGTCACAGCCACATTTCGAAAGAGACAGACAGTAATTTGAGTAATGCATAACCTATTACAGGCAACACTGCTCATCAGTCGAGACTCCATGGCATCATCCAAGCTCTTTTTAACCTATTATTTGGCACTGTTTAATGGTAGATATGATTCACATGTCTGCTATTCAAGTTCCCCTTGTCACAGATGCATTGTGTGTGTGTGTGTGTGCACTAAAAAGGGGATTTGCAGACACCAAGTTCTTCTAGCTAGTTCTGTCACTATGCATTTGAAATGTTGTCTTTATGTAACATGCATTTTCAGTGTATCCAATCTGTGGTTTAGTCACATCCTAGGCATAGCTCAATGAAACATACTAAAACAACTTATGTGACTTTCAGATGAGTGTGAACATCTCCTCTCCCGCCCCGGCGCCTACTCGTCCCCTGCGGCTGAAGCGGCTGGAGCTGGACGACCCTCAGGATGACACGGAAGCCCTGAAATGCAAGCGTCCTCGGCTGAGCCTTCCACCCTCGTCCCCTGGCCTGGCCCCCTGCCTAAGGCCCCTGAGCCACAGCCCAGACTCCGACCAGCACTGTGTGTCCTGCATTGGGCCCTACGTCCTGCTAGAACCCACCGAGGGGACAGAGACCTACAGGGCCTTCCACAGGGTTACGGAGCAGGAGTACATCTGCAAGGTATGTATTATAGCCTGCTCCATCACAGTATGGCTCCCGAGTGGTGCAACAGTCTAAGGCACTGCATCTCAGTGCCATAGGTGTCACTATAGTCCCTGGTTTGAATCCAGGCTGTATCACATCCGGCCATGATTGGGAGTCCCATAGGGCAGCGCATAATTGGCCCAGCATCGTCCGTGTTTGGCTGTGGTAGGCCGTCATTGTAAATAAGAATTTGTTAACTGACTTGCCTAGTTAAAGGTTAAATATAACAAAAATGGAGTGCAGTGGTGTACTGCAGTTTCACGGGGCCCCTGCAAGGTCTGTGCTAGGGCCCCCAACACCCAATATACACTGAGTGTAAAAAACATGAGGAACTCTTTCCATGACAGCCTGACCAGGTAAAATATATGATATCTTACTAATGTCACCTGTTAAATCCACTTCAATCAGTGTAGTTGAAGGGGAGGAGACAGGTTAAAGAAAGATTTTTAAACCTTGAGACAAAAGAGATATGGAATGTGTATGTGTGCCATTCAGAGGGTGCCTTTGAACGGGGTATGGTAGTAGGTGCCAGAGACAAAGGTTTGAGTGTGGCAAGAACGGCAATGCTGCTGGGTTTTTCACGCTCAACAGTTTCCCATGTGTATAAAGAATGGCTCACCACCCAAATGACATCCAGCCAATTGACACAACTGTAGGCCAGCATCCCTGTGGAATGCTTTTGATCCCTTGTAGAGTCCATGCCCCAACAAATTGATGCTGTTTTGAGGGCAAAGGTGGTGCAACTATATATTAGGAAGGTGTTCCTAATGTTTTGTAGTGTGTGTGTGTGTGTGCTCTTAACAAAAAAGTTAAACACAATATATAAAGTGTTTCATAAGCTGAATTACAGATCCCAGGAATGTTCCATATGCACAAAAAGCTTCTTTCTCTAAAATGTTGTGCACAAATTTGTTTACATCTGTTAGTGAGCATTTCTCCTTTGCCAAGATAATCCATCCACCTGACAGGTGTGGTATATCAAGAAGCTGGTTAAACAGCATTATCATTACAGGTTTACCTTGTACTGGGGACTATAAAAGGCCACTTTAAAATGTGCAGTTTTGTCACACAACACAATTCCATAGATGTCTCAAGTTTTGAGGTATGCTGACTGCAGGAATGTCCACCAGAGCTGTTGGCAGAGAATTTAATGTTAATTTCTCTACCATAAGCCGCCACCCATGTCTTTTGGGAGAATTTGGCAGTAGGTTCAACCGGCCTCACAACCGCAGACCGTGTGTAACCACGCCAGCCCAGGACCTCCACATCCGGCTTCTTCACCTGCGGGATCGTCTGAGACCAGCCACCCGGACAGCTGATGAAACCGAGGAGTATTTCTGTCTGTAATAGAGCCTTTTTGTGGGGAAAAACTCATTCTGATTGGCTGGGCCTGGCTCCCTAGTTGGTGGGCCTGGCTCCCAAGTGGGTTAGCCTATGCCCTCCCAGGCCCACCCATGGTTGCGCCCCTGCCCAGTCATGTGAAAACCATAGATTAGGACCTAATTAATTTATTTCCTTACATGAACTGTAACTCAGTAAAATAATTGAAATTGTTGCATTTATATATTTTTGTTCAGTGTATACACTGTCGACATGCCTTCAAATTAAAGGATTCGGCTATTTCAGCCACACCCGTTGCTGACAAGTGTATAAAATCAATCACACAGCCATGTGATCGCCATAGACAAACATTGGCAGTAGAATGGCCCCTACTGAAGAGCTCAGTGACTTTCAACGTGGTACCGTCATAGCATGCCACCTTTCCAACAAGTCAGTTCGTCAAATTTCTACTCTGCTAGAGCTGCCCGGTCAACTGTAAGTGCTGTTATTGTGAAGTGGACATGTCTAGGAGCAACAACATCTCAGCCGCAAAGTGGAAGACCACACAAGCTCACAGAACGGGAGTGCTGAAGCATGTCAAATATATTTTTTAAATAAATAATGTCTGTCATTGGTTGTATCACTCGATACCGATTTTCCAAACTGCCTCTGGAAGCTACATCAACACAAGAACTGTTTGTCAGGAGCGTCATAAAATAGGTTCCCATGGCCAAGCAGCGGCACACAGGCCTAAGATCACCATGTGCAATGCCAAGCGTCGGCTGGAGTGGTGTAAAGGTCACCGCTATTGGACTCTGGAGTAGTGGAAATGCATTCTCTGGAGTGATGAATCATGCTTCACCATCTGGCAGTCCGACGGAGAAATCTGGGTTTGGTGGATACCAGGAGAACACTACCTGCCTGTAAAGTTTGGAGGAGGCGGAATAATGGTCTGGGGCTGTTTTTCATAGTTTGCGCTAGGCCCCTTAGCTTCAGTGAAGGGAAATCTTAACAGTACAGCATACAATGACCTTCTAAATTCTGTGCTTCCAACTTTGTGGCAACAGTTTGGGGAAGGCCCTTTCCTGTTTCAGCACCCAAGTGCACAAAGCAAGGTCCATACAGAAATGGTTTGTGGAAGAACTTAACCGGCCTGCACTGAGCCCTGACCTCAACCCTATTGAATCCCTGTGATGAATTGGAATGCTGACTGCGAGCCAGGCCTAATCACCCAGCATCACTGCCCAACCTCATTAATGCTCTTGTGGCTGAATGGAAGCAAGTCCATGCAGCAATGTTCCAACATCTAGTGGAAAGAATGGATGCTGTTATAGCAGCAAAAGGGGGACCAACTCCACATTAATGGCCATGATTTTGGAATGGGAGATGGGAGAACCTTCCAGAAGGACAACCATCACTGCAGCACTACACCAATCAGGCCTTTTATGGTAGCCACTCCTCAGTAAAAGGCACATGACAGACCTCTTGGAGTTTGCCAAGAGGCACGATTCTCTGGCCTGATAAAACCAAGATTGAACTCTGGCCTGAATGCCAAGTGTCACATCTGGAGGAAACCTGGCAACATCCCTACAGTGAAACATGGTGGTGGCAGCATCATGCTGTGGGGATGTTTTTCAGCGGCAGGGACTGGGAGACTAGTCAGGATCGAGGCAAAGATGAACATCGCAAAGTACAGAGAGATCCTTGATGAAAACCTGCTCCAGGACCTCAGGCTGGGACGAGGGTTCATCTTCAAACAGTACAATGACCCTAAGCAAACAGCCAAGACAAGGCAGGAGTGGCTTCGGGACAAGACTGAATGTCCTTGAGTGGGCCAGCCAGAGCCTGAACTTGAACCCTATCAGAGATCTCCGGAGAGACTTGAAAATAACTGTGCAGAAACTCTCCCCATCCAACCTGACAGCTTGAGAGGATCTGCAGAGAAGAATGGGAGAAACTCCCCAAATACAGGTGTGCCAAGCTTATAGCGCCATACCCAAGAAGACTCGAGGCTGCAATCACTGCCAAAGGTGCTTCAACAAAGTACCCAGTAAAGTGTCTGAATGCTGTTCATCGACTACAGCTCAGCATTTAACACCATAGTACCCTCCAAACTCGTCATCAAGCTCGAGACCCTGGGTCTCGACCCCGCCCTGTGCAACTGGGTACTGGACTTCCTGACGGGCCGTCCCCAGGTGGTGAGGGTAGGTAACAACATCTCCACCCCGCTGATCATCAACACTGGGGCCCCACAAGGGTGCGTTCTGAGCCCTCTCCTGTACTCCCTGTTCACCCACGACTGCGTGGCCATGCACGCCTCCAACTCAATCATCAAGTTTGCGGACGACACTACAGTGGAAGGCTTGATTACCAACAACGACGAGACGGCCTACAGGGAGGAGGTGAGGGCCCTCGGAGTGTGGTGTCAGGAAAATAACCTCACACTCAACGTCAACAAAACAAAGGAGATGATTGTGGACTTCAGGAAACAGCAGAGGGAGCCCCCCCTATCCACATCGACGGGACAGTAGTGGAGAGGGTAGTAAGTTTTAAGTTCCTCGGTGTACACATCACGGACAAACTGAATTGGTCCACCCACACAGACAGGGTCGTGAAGAAGGCGCAGCAGCTCCTCTTCAACCTCAGAAGGCTGAAGAAATTTGGCTTGTCACCAAAAGCACTCACAAACTTCTACAGATGCACAATCGAGAGCATCCTGTCGGGCTGAATTACCGCCTGGTACGGCAACTGCTCCGCCCACAACCGTAAGGCTCTCCAGAGGGTAGTGAGGTCTACACAACGCATCACCGGGGGCAAACTACCTGCCCTCCAGGACACCTACACCACCCGATGTCACAGGAAGGCCATAAAGATCATCAAGGACAACAACCACCCGAGCCACTGCCTGTTCATCCCGCTATCATCCAGAAGGCGAGGTCAGTACAGGTGCATCAAAGCAGGGACCGAGAGACTGAAAAACAGCTTCTATCTCAAGGCCATCAGACTGTTAAACAGCCACCACTAAGACTGAGTGGCTGCTGCCAACACACTGACTCAACTCCAGCCACTTTAATCATGGAAATTGATGTAAAAATACATCACTAGCCACTTTAAACAATGCTACTTAATATAATTTTTACATACCCTACATTACTCATCTCATATGTATATGTATATACTGTACTCTATATCATCTACTGCATCTTTATGTAATACATGTATCACTAGCCGCTTTAAACTATGCCACTTTGTTTACATAACCTACATTACTCATCTCATATGTATATACTGTACTCGATACCATCTACTGCATTTTGCCTATGCCGTTCTGTACCATCACTCATTCATATATCTTTATGTACATATTCTTTATCCCTTTACACTTGTGTGTATAAGGTAGTAGTTTTGGAATTGTTAGGTTAGATTACTCGTTGGTTATTACTGCATTGTCGGAACTAGAAGCACAAGCATTTCGCTACACTCGCATTAACATCTGCTAACCATGTGTATGTGAGGGGGGGGGGGGGTTGGCGGACCTTCCTTGTGGGGTGTGTGGTTCCAGTAATGGCGTGGCGTGCACAATGAGCATGCTGTGTTGGCTTAGTCAAGTCATTTAATTGTCACTACTGGCTTATAGCAGGGTTTCCCAAACTTGGTCCTGGGGTCTCCCTGGGTGCACATTTTTGGCTTATGCCGAAAACCAAAACGTGCACCCAGGTGGGGCCCCAGGACAAAGTTTGGGAAACCTTGGCTCACAGTGAGGTTGACCTATGCACATATATTTTTGGTGTGACTTTGTTTGACAACGAGTTCACTCGTTGGGTACATTACCCTCAGGAGAAGACATTCATATAGTTTGTAATTTGACCATGACCTTATGAACTATGACCTCTAACCTAACTCTAACCCGTCTCCACTACCAGGTGTTCTCTATGAGGCGGTACCAGGAGTTCACCGCCCCCTACGTCCGCCTGCTGCCCCACGACAACATTTGCCGCATCGCCGAGGTGATAACAGGCGAGCAAAGCGTCTTTGTCTTCTTTCAGCGCAACTACGGCGACATGCACTCGTACGTGCGCACATGCAAGCGGCTCCAGGAGGAAGAGGCGGTGCTTCTCTTCCGCCAGATGGCGGTGGCGGTGACACACTGTCACAAGCATGGGGTGGTCCTGCGCGACCTCAAGCTGCGCAAGTTTGTCTTCGTAGACCAGCAGAGGTTAGTAGTTTATGCGCTTCATTTAAAGTGGCAATCAGCAGTTGAAACGATAACAAAACTCCTCAGTAAAAAGCTGAGGGATTAATAAATGTAACGACTGACCATATATTATATAAATATTCTAGTTTTAACCATATTTTGAGGAAATACAGTGTTTGTTTATATTGACTTTGTTTACTATCATTGGAGTAAAACAGGCTATTATTTTGTGTTCTGATGAGATGTTATGTTCTTCAGGAACCAATGAATCTGGTTGCCCCTTAACTTAATTAACTTAACCTAATTTTAGCTGAGCAACATGGTCATTGGATGTTCTGTTTGCAGGTTGGATTGACTTACAGTAGTGACTGAGACGTGGCCCAAATTCGTCATCTAAATGTTTACTTGAGACACATCAGCCAGGCATATGTCGACTAAGTTCAGTTGCATTATGTCACTGCTAAAGAAGGCCATTAAAGTTCCTCATGATGCCTTTATCACACCATCATAACAGCTATGTCATATGACTAGGGCTATATTTCTCCCACCCCGTAAACACAGGTGTCATTCCAGACAGAGTTATGTAAGGTGTATTATGCATATGACCCAGTGCACCATCAATGAATAACACAAAGCAGAAAACATGTCGCACCATGGGGGTATGATGATGACTCTATATCTCTCTCTGGTTTTCCTTCCTTTCAGGACCAAACTTGTTCTTCAGAACCTGGAAGACTCCTGTCTGCTCCACGGGGACGACGACTCTCTTACGGACAAGCACGGCTGCCCGGCCTACGTGGGCCCAGAGATCCTCAACTCGCACCACTCGTACTCAGGGAAGGCTGCTGATGTCTGGAGCCTGGGCGTGGTGCTCTACACCATGCTGGTGGGTCGCTACCCGTTCCAGGATGTGGAACCTGCCGCTCTCTTTAGTAAGATCCGCCGGGGGACCTTCACAGTGCCAGAGTCGCTCTCGGTGCGGGCTAAGTCGCTGGTGTGCTGCATGCTGCGTAAAGCACCCTTGGAGAGACTGGAGGCCTCAGAATTGCTGCTCCACCCGTGGCTGAACTGTTCCAATAACACAACACCTCCCAACATGCACCTCAACCCCAGGAACTGCACTGACCAAGTGGTCCCCAACTACACAGAAGATACTAAGGACACAGGCTGTTTCTAGAATAAAAATAAAAATGTCCTCTGTCCCAGTGATGCAAGTAGAGCAGTATCATCTCCATAGAGGGACTACTGGTAATGCAGGGTTTTTTCCTACCTACCTGACACTTAAGAAACATAACATAGTCACATGGCATTACATATTTCCAAAGTAAACCTCTTATGCTAATGTCTAACTGCAGTTTGGTATCAAAGCAGTCAAGCTTTGTTAATCTGTTGTTAGACATTAGCATGTATAGATGTTGAAGTTGTGCTTTTGAAGAAGTTGTGAACGTGTTATGCAGGGCCCTTAATCCAAATTGTTACCAAATGTATTATATAGTTCGGTGTCATGAAGCATGTATTTGTTTAGGTAGTGACATTGCGGTTACGCAAAGCAGTAACTACTAACTACTGGATCTCCTGGCAACGTGTAACAGACGCCTCCTTCGAGTTAGATGTATATCTGCTTGTCAAGGGTCCAATGCAGTTATTTCCACACTGCAGTGTAACCTCAAGAAAAGCGCTTTTCAAAAGCTACCCAACTATTGTGCTTTAACCAATGGACATTGTTTTGTTGACTCAATGGGAATAACAGGTGAAAACAGTCCTCGGGATCCCTTGCCCCATATAGAAGCAGACTGTCTAGCAGTATTCCCTTTTTGCTGGAAGCAGTAATTTGACCCATTTTTGATTGTGAGCAACTCTGTTGGGACACTAAATTGAAGCTGTATACTGAACAAAAATGTAAACACAACAATTTCAAAGATTTTACTGAGTTACAGTTCATAGAAGGAAATCAGTCAACTGAAATAATTTAATTTGTCCCTAATCTATGGATTTCACATGACTGGGCAGGGGCGCAGGAGGAGCCCACTGCAGAGCCAGGCCTAGCCAATCAGAATGAGGTTTTCTCCACAAAAGAGCTTAATTACAGACAGAAATAGTTCTCAGCACCCCCTCCCCCCTCAGACGATTCCGCAGGTGAAGAAGCCGGATGTGGCGGTCGTGGGCTGGCGTGGTTACATGAGGTCTGCGGTTCTGAGGCCGGTTAGACGTACTGCCAAATGTTCTAAAATTACTTTGGAGGCGGCTTATGATAGAGAAATTAACATTTTATCTCTGGCAACAGCTCTGTTGGACATTTCTTCAGTCAGCATGCAAATTGTACATCTGTGGCGTTGTGTGACAAAACTACATTGTATTGTCCTCAGCAGCAGGTGCACCTGTGTTATCATCATGCTGTTTAATCAGCTTCTTGATATGAAACACAGGAGAAATGCTCACCAACAGGAATGTAAACAAATTTGTGCACAAGATTTGAGAAAAGCATTTTGTCTTATGGAAAATGTCTGGGATCTTTTATTTCAGCTCATGAACTGTAACCTTTATTTAACTAGGCAAGTCAATTAAGAACAAATTGTTATTTACAATGACAGCTGACCCCGGCCAAACCAGGACGATGCTGGGCCAATTGTGCACATGAAACATGTGATCTTCTTTACATGTTGCGTTTTTATTTTTGTTCAGTATATATCTGACAGGATTGATACCTGATGCCTCTGAACTTGACAAAATCCTAGAATACTTGAAGCACGTTTTGTGCCTTTGTTTGTGTGTACTGTTGTTTACATATTTGAGTGACAAATCTGGATCGTTTCAACCATTAAAGTGCCTTGTTTTCATAACCACAGTTTGTTGTAGACCCCCTCCCCTCTCTTATATCCCTATCAGAAGTTCACCAAGCTTTTCTTTACCAAAGAATTAAGCTACCCTCATTTATTACGTATCGTGTGATGATCCAGGTTTAGTGAGCTGTGATTCAGTGATAGTTCAGCGTGGTGTCCTAGATCCCAAGACAAGTGTAGTCGTCATGACCTCAAGGTTAGATCCTGAAGGATACAGTGCTGTAGTGTACTTTAAACACCCATATAATGGTGAGACTGTTTAGTATCTGTTGAACTGAACAAGGGCATCACATACATTACACAGTAATGTGTGGTGTTAGTCGTGATGCCTGCATGCAGTTCGCTAACCCTAAATAGATCTCAGATCCTACTTCACTATGCCATAGATCTTATGAGACTTTAAATACTTTTTTATATATATTTATATATGATGCAAAAGAAAGTACACTACATTTGTTTTTCTTAGGTTGGAGGGTTGGTGGATGTACTTGTGTAAAAGTATTGTCATTTTCCAGTAAATAAATCTACCAATGGTAAATTAAATAAATCCTTCAAACGGTTTGCCAATAAATATGTTTTTTGTAATAAGACCAAACTTTGTCGTTGGAGATTGTAACTCACTTGTTCATTACCCATCTCTATTTCTGTTTTCAGGGTCAGATAAATATCAGTCAGATTAATACTAGGATGTACAGGCGACCTGAATATTATCAAGAGTAGCGTACAAGGACAGAGGTTATGACCAATTCATATTAAAGATATGATTATTGCTACTATTCACAATTTATAGTACTGATCTACTAGCTAGTCCCAAACCCTGTACTGGTTGGATTACACCAATTTTGAAAGGAAAACAAATCTCACCCAAGTTTGTCAAAAGAATTACACATCTACATGATTTAATCTGTGTAATAAAAACAGGGAAGTGAGGCAGTTTTAGTCAAGACCTTTATTATACATGGTGACAAATCAAATGGATACAAGTTTAGTGAAATAAAACCACAAGTATGAGGTCGTGTAAGCTGCCAGTCATTAGCACAAGACTAAAATAAATGTGCCAATGATGCAAGAGTTCCGCAACAATATTATCTTGCTTCTTAGTATTTAATTGGCCCATATCATCCGGAAGTGGGAGGCAATAAGCTTGCATGTCCTTGCCATGACAACCACCTTATTTTCACACATGGGCCACATTGAACACAAATCAGTGTTGAAAGTCTAAAACAGCTGCTCTGTCGACAAAGATAATCAACAAGAAAATGTGTACTGTAGACATGTCTACCTGCACAAAGTGTTTGTCAAAAGTCAATATGCTGATAACTTAGGATGTTGCTGACATTTGAAATCAAATTCAGGAATAGGTTTGTGGTTTCAACGTCACTAGAGGCAGATAGATATACATCACATAGAAGGGACTAAATGAAACTTTACAATACCTACTGTATCATTCTACCATTTTGTACCTAATGTACGAAGGATATGAGTCTTTCACATTTTACTTATACAAAAAAGGTGCAAGAGCAAGATGTATGCCACATACAGTAACACTGTCCAGCTGGTAGTCAATAGGACAACCAAAATACTGATACAGGAGCTGTGACCATTGAAAGACGACTAACCAACCACTCACTACTGAGCCTAAATAGGTATCCTTGCTCTTCAGTCCACCCATTAGTCACAAATGCATTATTGTATATTCAGTACATGCTTCATTTGATCAGGAAAGTTGGACCATAGGCATCACTGATCTCTACAGGGAGTTTTTGCAGTGGAAATTATAAATCAGACTTTAGATTTGTCTTGAGACTGTCTAAAATTACATTTAAAAATGCCACACACCAGGGGCACTGCTCTAACTAAACACACACAAAAAATGCTTCAACTAAAGCAATACCTAAAAAAGGCTTTAAGTTATTAAAATACAAGATATGTAAATTCAAACAGTATACTCTACAAGCAGAGTTTGTACTACATATGAGAAGTCACATAAGTCCTTAAAACACACGATGGAATTCAGAATCTAGTCTTGATTCTCGAGTGCTTTTGGAACAGATACAGTAGAATCGTATTTGCTGGCTTGACCCATAAAACTATAGACTGCACTTGTCGCTAAATAAAAACAAATAAACAATTGTAGGCTTGAGTAGCATTGGTATGGAAGGTAGAACATCACCAAGAGGCAGACTGATTCAAGCTGTGATATGACTTTTCCATCAGCTGAGATTGAAGTGACAGTATTGGTTGGCCAACTGCAAACAGCAGTTTTATGGATGTAGCTACAGTGGAGGAAACCTAAATTGAGTCTGCCCCCTGGTGTTCAAACATGCGCTCAAGCATGCAGTCAGAGAATGGTCCTATACCTAAACCTTGAGTGCCAATTTGGTATGAGAACAGCTCACACTTTGGAATGGTAAAGCTTGAAAAACATAATACAAATCTAAAACTTTGCTTAATTAATGTATTATCAAAACCAGCAAAGAGAATGTAAAATAAGTTGCAAATGAATGAGTGCCAGGACATGCTCGAATACCAGGTCAAACACACCAAACAAAGCTTTTGCTTCTGATAATCAAGGTAAGGAGAACGTAGCGATGGAAAATTAAAATGCTAAACACAAATACATGGGAATAATCCTCATCTGAACATGAGTAACAGATCTCCAAGCTCAGTCTGATTTCCGCAGTAAGAGGTTCACCACACAAAGTCAGAAAAAAAACAGAAGTATAATCCCAACACGAAATATGATGAGTTTAAGATGAGTTGTATAAGAAATGGTGATGTGGGTACAGACAGACATCCAGTATACTGTCTGGTCCTGTATGAGACTGGGACTTCACTGGGCACACAGGGCACCATACCTGCTGATCGAAAAAATACATGGTTTAGATTAAAGGATTAGACAGACCCAAATGATGCATCCATGAACAGTACTAATTCAACATACAAAATAACTTTGACACTTAAAAGAAAGTAAAACAGTTTCATGCTTTATCATATTTTAGGGTTTTCTATGAAGAATCCAGGCTGTGTGTCCTCCTCACCTCTCTTCATCCATGTTCTCATAATCTTCATCCAGCTCCAGGTCCAGTTCGTTGCCAATGCCAGAGTCCCGTGGGGCCATGAATAAACTAACACACGAGGACAAAAGCAAACGTTGCTCACTATAGACCACTTCAATGTACAAGCAATTACAGTGCCTTGCGAAAGTATTCGGCCCCCTTGAACTTTGCGACCTTTTGCCACATTTCAGGCTTCAAACATAAAGATATAAAACTGTATTTTTTTGTGAAGAATCAACAACAAGTGGGACACAATCATGAAGTGGAACGACATTTATTGGATATTTCAAACTTTTTTAACAAATCAAAAACTGAAAAATTTATTTTGAATGACTGCCTAGGACACTTATACATGTATCCATTTAGCTTTGAGCAAAGTATTTATTGCTCCCGAGTGAAGCGGTGGTCTAAGGCACTGCATCTCAGTGCTAAAGGCATCACTACTGACCCTGGTTTGATTCCAGGCTGTATCACAACCAGCCGTGAATGGGAGTCTCAGAGCGGAGCACAATTGGCCCAGCATCATTCGGGTTAGAGTTTGGCCGGGGTAGGCCATCATTGTAAATAGGAATTTGTTCTTAACTGACATGCCTAGTTAAATAAAGGTACAATTAAATGTAAACATATTTTGTCAGTATGCAGTTAGATTGTCTATGACCAACCATGTACAGATTATAAACAGATGATTTCCACTCAGATAAAAGAATACCATACCCAGATAACCGACACGTCCAATGGACATTAGAAGTTAAAAAGGTATAGTTCACTCAAAAACATAGTGGTTTATTTTGTTCCTATGTTAACTGTTAATACAATCCCAAATCATTGTGTAGTCAGCAGTCAACTTTTCAAGGTGGAGCACTTTCAGTACAGAGGAAAAAACGGTGGTGATGTGTTTTTCAGTCTTCAGTCTTACCTGACCGAGCGGCACGTGAAGAAGACGATCCTCTTCAGCCTTGTGTTGTAGAAGAAGTAGTTGAAGGACCACATGTTGCCCTCCTCTCCGTACGGGTCAGAGTCCAGGTCTGGGTTGTAGCTGCAACGTCCAAAACAATACGGCCTGTACATTCAGGTTTACAAATGGCATTCATGCCTCCCCTCAAGGGAAAACAAAATAACACAGAAAATTGATTATTGCTTGTCATATATCTGAAAGGATTGGATGGGTGTAAGCAATATGGTAGTGGCTCCACCTAGCACGCTGATGCTTGTGCCAGAGTTTCTAGTAATAGTTCTGCCAACTCCGGACCAAAAATACCCTCTCTATGGTTAATAAAAAGTGGCGTTGCTCACCTGTAGATGTCACACTCGGACAGGCAGATCTCAGCGTCGATGGCCTCCCACAGCTGGGGCTGAAGCAGACTATAATCCTCCCCGGCCGCCGCCGACAGACTACTGTTCACCGCGTTGAACACCTGAGGTCACACACTATGTTAATAATGGCATACAAAATGCATAACTTCCGTGTATATCCAGCCAGGTAAGAATTCAGCCAAGACTGTCCATGACTAGACATATAGTTTCAAGCACTGTGTGCTATACTTTACATTTTTGAGTTAATATGTTAGTCCCCTTCTGTAGCCTTTTGTCCTCCAGGTAATGGATTACAGACTCATTCCATATAAGACCAGACATGCTTTGGGTTGTGTACAAGCTGCCTCGGCACATCAAGCCCAATCAACTCATGCTGCTGTGTACCAGTCTGCTGTTCCCACATGCTTCAAGAGGGCCACCATTGTTCCTGTTCCCAAGAAAGCTAAGGTAACTGAGCTAAACGACTACCTTTGAGAGACTAGTCAAGGACCATATCACCTCCACCCTACCTGACACCCTAGACCCACTCCAATTTGCTTACCGCCCATATAGGTCCACAGACGATGCAATCTCAACCACACTGCACACTGCCCTAACCCATCTGGACAAGAGGAATACCTATGTGAGAATGCTGTTCATCGACTACAGCTCAGCATTTAACACCATCAAGCTGGGTACTGGACTTCCTGAAGGGCCGCCGCCAGGTGGTGAGGGTAGGCAACAACATCTCCACCCCGCTGATCCTCAACACTGGGGCCCCACAAGGGTGCGTTCTGAGCCCTCTCCTGTACTCCCTGTTCACCCACGACTGCGTGGCCACGCACGCCTCCAACTCAATCATCAAGTTTGCGGACGACACAACAGTGGTAGGCTTGATTACCAACAACGACGAGACGGCCTACAGGGAGGAGGTGAGGGCCCTCGGAGTGTGGTGTCAGGAAAATAACCTCACACTCAACGTCAACAAAACTAAGGAGATGATTGTGGACTTCAGGAAACAGCAGAGGGAACACCCCCCTATCCACATCGATGGAACAGTAGTGGAGAGGGTAGCAAGTTTTAAGTTCCTCGGCATACACATCACAGACAAACTGAATTGGTCCACTCACACAGACAGTATCGTGAAGAAGGCGCAGCAGCGCCTCTTCAACCTCAGGAGGCTGAAGAAATTCGGTTTGTCACCAAAAGCACTCACAAACTTCTACAGATGCACAATCGAGAGCATCCTGGCGGGCTGTATCACCGCCTGGTACGGCAACTGCTCCGCCCACAACCGTAAGGCTCTCCAGAGGGTAGTGAGGTCTGCACAACGCATCACCGGGGGCAAACTACCTGCCCTCCAGGACACCTACACCACCCGATGTTACAGGAAGGCCATAAAGATCATCAAGGACATCAACCACCCGAGCCACTGCCTGTTCACCCCGCTATCATCCAGAAGGTGAGGTCAGTACAGGTGCATCAAAGCTGGGACCGAGAGACTGAAAAACAGCTTCTATCTCAAGGCCATCAGACTGTTAAACAGCCACCACTAACATTGAGTGGCTGCTGCCAACACACTGACACTGACTCAACTCCAGCCACTTTAATAATGGGAATTGATGGGAAATTATGTAAATATATCACTAGCCACTTTAAACAATGCTACCTTATATAATGTTACTTACCCTACATTATTCATCTCATGTGCATACGTATATACTGTACTCTATATCATCGACTGCATCCTTATGTAATACATGTATCACTAGCCACTAACTATGCCACTGTTTACATACTCACCTCATGTATATACTGTACTCGATACCATCTACTGTATCCTGCCTATGCTGCTCTGTACCATCACTCATTCATATATCCTTATGTACATATTCTTTATCCCCTTACACTGTGTATAAGACAGTAGTTTTGGAATTGTTAGTTAGATTACTTGTTGGTTATTACTGCATTGTCGGAACTAGAAGCACAAGCATTTCGCTACACTCGCATTAACATCTGCTAACCATGTGTATGTGACAAATAAAATTTGATTTTGAATTTGATTTGATTTGATTTAGTGAAAGCCACGATGCAAAACCAGCAGAATATGCTGGTTCAGGTGTAAGCAATTCATAACAGCAATGCGAGACATGTACAGGTACAGGCACTGTTGTGTAGGTATGAGATGTTAATTAGATCCTCACCCAGTTAACGCTGGGCTCTCTGCTAAAGTCGTGGCTCTTGGTGCGGCTGAAGTCATAGTCGGGGCGGAAGGATTCGTTGAGGGTGGCGATCAGGTAAAAGAGGGTCTTCCTGCTGCACTTGTCAGAGAGAGGCCCTTCCCCCTCGTCTCCACTCTGACTCAACCTGCAACCACAGCACAAAACCAGACACACACTTGTTAGTGTTATGAACATGCTCAGTCCAAACTCGTTCATACTTGTAGTGCATTCTTGTCATTTGAACTGTGCTTGACAGGAACTTCAGGATTCTTCATGTGACCAGTCCATGGGCATTACATAATACAGATAGAAGTCTAATGACTAGAACATATTCAATTCACTATCACTATGTTATGCATCTACTTTAGTGTGTTCTCTACATGCATTAGCTACATTTATCTACAAAACACTGACCATTTTTCCCCATTACTGAATAGACCTCTGAGTTCCTATGGTGGTGGTGTAGTGTGGACTGAAGTCTTACTTGTTGGGGCTTATTCCTAAGGACTGTGGAGGGGACAGGGCTTCCAGGACATGAGGCAGTCCCTCCTGACAGAACTGCTTGAACATCTGCTTGTCCTCGCCTGCCATCTTGCAAGAGTAGCTCTCGATCCTGAGAAAAGACATGGTTCATCACATCATGCATACACTTAAACTATGTGGTTGCTGAAAATCTATTTCCTGTGTAGCAGTTCAGTTATGTTAGATCTTCATAGCGAGGCATTGAAGTGTTGGCCAATTCTGTGCAAATATTGTTCATTTGGAGGTCTACATAGCAAATTGGCTATTGGCACCATCTACCTGTTGATAACTTACCTTCCTATTATCTGACAGTCCCCCGTTTCAATGGTGAGTCTGGTGTTTATGGCTTCAAAACTAGAATTCTCCAGGAGTTTCATCTTGACAGTTTATTTATTTTTATCATGCAAAATATTAAGTGTTTAAAATGCATATACTCATTCCCTATCTAGCCCCTAGGCTTAGAGACGACCGTAAAAGGCTACAATCTGCCACCACCAGGAGGTCATGTAGCCAATTCTGATAAACAAAATGACACTTGTCTTTTTCGCAATCCTCTGTCTTACACGTTAGTTAGATATGCAACAATGGTCGAACGAATTTAACTAACCTAACAATTAACTATGCACTGGCCCACATCAAATAAACTCGGTCAAATGTGTCGTTCAAAAACAGCGAACACACAAACTTTTCAGGCCTTACTGTATCCAACTGGAAACATTTCGTGCAATAACAATGATTGCCTTGAATTTAAATACCTCCGACCACAGAGCTAACTGGTCGTGGAGATCCTCATCTCCCGCGCACAAAACAGTCTGTTGTATCTAGCGCTCACTCAATGCAATACCAAAGTAATCAATTTCAATTTCACAAACTTTAAATTAATTTACGGATGATGTAAAGATCTTTGTCGAGGGCTTATGGCACTTATATGTCTGATAAAAATGTCTTCCTTTTTACTGTGAAATTTCCAATATCTGCCATTAAATAAACTGAAATTAGATAGACAGTTCTTCATCCCAGCTTTTGTATCAGAATTTGAAGAGAAATCCCAGGCTTCTCGAAGCCTTTCGCCTTCGCTATGCACCTGAATTTGTCTGTAAAAACGGCAACCCAGTTTTGATGTTTTGATCCTTCCTCAATGTAACTGCACTTCCTTCTTCTCTCCAAGGCCAGTTCCTCTTTTACCGGATTTTTCCTCGAGAGGGCGCCATGGGGGCCAGATAAACATGCAATGACGTAGCTAGTAATTATAACACCCCCTTGCTCATCTTCCAGCTACATTCTCACTTGCGTTAGTTAGTTAAAACACATACACAAATATATTTAAATTATTAAAATACGTATTGGTCGATATTGATGTCATTAAACGGCAGTATGTCATCACTATATATGTACAGTACTGATCTGTCATAAATTGGAATGTGCAAATGGCTCCTTTAAAACGTATTTCCTGAATATAGTTACGTTTCGTTTCGCTTTTCATTTAGACTTCTGATCAGTGGCGTGTATTCATTGATGCAAAGGGAAGGCTTCCCCCCCCAAAAAATGGACCAATACTAAAATAAAATAATGTATATTTCGTCTGTCTGTGTTTCATAATTTGCCTTCATTTCGCAAGAGGCTGAATGTGTCTCACACGAGAAAGCATTCTGCGAGCAAAACAGCGCCCCTCTGTCTCTCTACGTGTAAGCCATCTATCTGATGCTGTCTGGTCCAAACGAGTATGGCATTGCTGCCGCCCTAAGCATCGAAGCCCACGGAAGCCAGGAAGCATCCGGTCTCCCTTGACAAAAAAAAAATATACAAAAATGAGCCAATCAGCGTTGAGATAAACTGAGCGAGCACAAATGTGAATGGTCCTGGCGTTGCAAAAAAAAGATGTCAAAGGAAGCCAGCTTGGATTTGGCCTCACTCCTATCATACCTCATTTATTGAAAAAATTGAATTGTTGCATCTCGTTGTGTTGTTGTCCTCCAGTGGCTGGCTAGCCATCTAGCTACAATTGGCCCTTTCCTAAATTAACTATGGATGGAGATAGTGATTTGGACTTCTGGTTTTACGTAATTCCCCATACTGGCCAATGACTATAATGCGATTCTGATCCAACCATTAATTCATACATTGTTGTGCCCCTGGCCTGAGAGGATGGAAGTGCAATATGTAGCTAGATGTAGAAGGCTAATGTTAACTAGCTAAAGTTGCCCATTCATGGAGGTTAGGTTAGAGAGCAAGCATTTTAGCCAGGTAGCCTAGGACAACAAAACATATAAGTATTTTACAGTATGACAGAGTGATAGACCGTTTCATCAACATCAAAGAGAGGAGGATGGCATTGGCCTTTCTCTACAAGTAGGGTGAGTCAACATGTTTTCTACTTGCACAAATGCGCACACGCACACAGAAATCAGAATCATGGACAGCCACATCATATGTAGCTTATGTTGATTGGACTAAAATGGGTGTATCTTTTAATTGTCACTGTATTTGTTAAGAGAATTATGTTTTCAATGTTCATAAACTGAACTTCAATTAAACTACTCGGTCTGTTACCAAGAATTTGTAAGGTTCTTGTTGAAATGAAACAGACAGAGGCCAGTCTACAATAGTCAGCAACGTTTTTTTTACGAGAACTCTGGCCATCGTTACATGTACATTGGTTTATATACCTCTCATTTCATCATAAATGTCCCTCCTCCTCTCAGACAATGACAATATAGTTTACAAGTCTTCATACATTGCTTATCACATCCTACAACATGTTACACAATCTACTGCAAGTCCAATGTTTCTCCCCTCCCTAGGTGGGGAGACTTCCTTCCCTGTTATCAGTTTCACAGTGGTCACAAGTTGTCTGTCACAAGTTAACTTGCTTGACCATGATGTAGGTCATGTAACTGTTTGTTACTGTACAGTACATGCAATATGCTTTGTGGACTTCACTGGACAGAGGTTGGCTTCACCAGTGATTTTACCCACTCACCGCTACTGCTTCTGATCTTGATAATAGCTACACACGTAAAGAGAAGGTTCAAGTTCTATAATTACATTCAAATGTTGAGGCAAAGGAAAGGTTTTCTATTGTCAACAGTTGTGGAAACTGTACGAAGAAGTCTGATAGCCATATTACGTAACTGAAAGCTGATCAGCTGAGAATCCCCTTTGCACCCCTTTGCACTTTTATAGCTAAAGTATACTTATGGCTAAAATATCACGTTATTTAGTTTACAATACAATATAAATATTGTCCTTAGTGTGCTGTCAAAGTGAAAGGGTGCTGTCAAAGTGAACGTTTCCATTTTGCATAATGTTGTTTTTCACTTTGTTATTCTTCTGTATCATGATTTTCTTTTGCTTGTAATTTCATAAAATAGGTCAAACTATGTCTTCTCATGAGGTGACGTTCACAAGCAATTTAAGATTAAAAGGAGGGTAAGAATAAAGGTTATTCATAATAAAGTTAGGCATAGCCTATGTTTGTGTGGTTCTCATTTCTGATTTCCTGATAATGTCTAAATAGGCAGGTCAATAAAGGGCCAAAGAGCAATGATAGTGACACATAATATGACATACTGTAATATGTGAAAATCAGCACATGCAATATCTGGTCTCTGACCAAGTTTAAATTAGCATTGTTCTATGCATTGATGAAAAGGTAATTTTTCTACTGCAGTGGAGGAGCTAGCCCAGTTGTTGAGTGAGGCCATCAGCTGTGGTGACAAAGAGGAAGCCAAGAGGTGTTTGGAGTAGCTGGCAGAGTTGTGTGTACCAATGTCTGTCAGGATCTCCCACAAGGCTTACTCCCAGGACTCTATTCGGTATGTGGAATCATTTAGTAGTGTTCTGTTGGTCAAACTTAACATTACATAGGATTGTCCTATACTGTATATGAGAGCAAACACAAGTGGAATAATCGACATGACAATAATCGACCACGAGGTACAAGGGATTGTGGATGACTTACTTTACACTTTAGCTCCCACCTTTCTCTTGAAAAACTGAATGAATAGTAAAACCTTTGTAAATGTGTTTAAGTGCAGAGTAATTCAGACCCAGTTACCTTTTCTGGTTGCTTTGCTGCAGTTTGAAGTTGGGAGTCGGGGATGCACATTCAGATAACCATGTTCCTGTTGCCTTGTTGGTAACACTCGACATGACCATTTCAGATCTGAAAGAGAAGGTAAAACAAATGATTGATGCAACTCTATTTTCACCAACAGCAATTAAACAATATCATATTTATTTTTTAAATATGTCATATATTTTTTCTCTATTTATTCAGTGTCTTTAATACACATATTTGTATGAAAACAAGTAGAGACAAAGCTCCCATGTATTCTTGAATCTCTCCACAGATCAATACCAACCATGAATTTAATCCATCTCTGCAGAGCTGGGTGATCAGGAAGCGTCTGGCCGAGGACTAACACTCAGCCATTGGTTGAGGAATAATGAAGACCAGGCCTACTTGTACATCAAGTCTGCCCATGCTGTCAACCTCAGCTGGGATCAACTGAACCAGGAGGAGCACCATCGGCTAGACCGTAAGGACACTCCACCCTACAGCACCATTTGGTCTTCCAAAAATAACCTATTATACTGAGCAAGGCCCACAGGTTGTCAGTATATCAGCTTGTGACACACACATGCACACTTAAAGGATAGGTAGCCTAAATGTAACCACATGTATTATATGGATTTGCATTAGTATATGCATCAAAAGTCCCAATGAAAGGTTACACCTTCCTTTAACATCTTTTGAGTTCTTAAATAAAACTGATCAAAATTCCGAAGAATGCCGAAGTCAGATTTTTTTTTTTGCAGGATGTGACATAATATGGAAGACCCGGCAAGCCAGCATATTCTCTCTGTGTAAACTCCAACAGAAATACCTTCAACTGTATAACTTCAAATAAAACAAAAACAAATAGTTTCCACCAAGGTTATTGTAGTTTTATTATAGTTTTTATATTTATATTTGAAATTCAGTTTAGTTTCAGTTAGATTTCAGAATTGGTTGACTAGTTTTTATTGATTTTGAGTTCATATAATTATTTATATTTTGTGATTATATTATCAAGTTTCAGTTTTAGTGTGCTGTAGGCCTATAGTTATGTCACGCCTACTCCCGCTCTCTCACACCAGGTCTACTAACCACCGGTCCAGGCAACCCACATTATGCACAGCTAGCAGCCATTATTGCGCACACCTTCTACCCTTTGTTACGCACACCTGGACTTCATTATCACCCTGATTACGCCCCCTTTATTTAGCCTTCAGTAGCCTCAATCTTCAGGCAGTATTGGTTTTGTTTATGTTCTGTACATTACTCCTGTTTTGATTATCTTCATGTTTCTTAGTATTAAACTCACCTTCTGCACCTGCTTCCTGACTCCCTGCGTATATGTTACAAGTTTTTTTCAGTCACCCCCAAAGCCAATTCGTTCCAGTCATTGGCAGCAGAGAACTGGAAGGAAAGGGGGCCAAAGGAGGAATTGGGCGTGACCAGTGAAATATACCTGCTGGAGCGCGTGCTATGGGTGGGTGCTGCTTTGGTGACCAGTGAGCTGCGATAAGGTGGGGCTTTACCTAGCAAGGACTTATAGATGACCCGGAGCCAGTGGGTTTGGCGACAAATATGAAGCGAGGGCCAGCCAACGAGAGCATACAGGTCACAGTGGTGGGTAGTATATGGGGCTTTGGTGGCAAAACAGATGGCACTATATTAGACTGCATCCAATTTTCTGAGTAGAGTGTTGGAGGCTATTTTGTAAATGACATTGCCGAAGTCGAGGATCGGTAGGATAGTCAGCTTTACGAGGGTGTGTTTGGCAGCATGAGTGAAGGATGCTTTGTTGCACAATTCTAGATTTAATTTCGGATTGGAGATGCTTAATATGAGTCTGGAATGGGAGTTTACAGTCTAACCAGACACCTGGGTATTTGTAGTTGTCCACATATTCTAAGTCAGAACCGTCCAGAGTAGTGATGCTAGGCGGGCGGGAAGGTGCGGGCAGCGATCAGTTGAAGAGCATGCATTTAGTTTTACTTGCATTTAAGAGCAGTTGGAGGCCACGGAAGGAGAGTTGTATGGCATTGAAGCTCATCTGGAGGTTAGTTAACACAGTGTCCAAAGAAGGGCCAGAAGTATACAGAATGATGTCATCTGCGAAGAGGTGGATCAGAGAATCACCAGCCGCAAGAGCGACATCTTTGATGTATACAGAGAAAAGAGTCGGCCCAAGAATTGAACCCTGTGGAACCCCCATAGAGACTGCCAGAGGTCCGGACAACAGGCCCTCCGATTTGACACACTGAACTCTGTCTGAGAAGTAGTTGGTGAACCAGGCGAGGCAGACATTTGAGAAACCAAGGCAGTTGAGTCTGCTGATAAGAATGCTGTGATTGACAGACTCGAAAGCCTTGGCCAGGTCAATCATTGCGGCTGCACAGTATTGTCTTTTGTCGGTGCCGATTATGATATTGTTTAGGATCTTGAGCGTGGCTGAGGTGCACCCATGACCAGCTCGGAAACCAGATTGCATAGAGGAGTATAGGTACGGTGGGATTCGAAATGGTCGGTGATCTGTTATGCCTTGCCTATGCTGTGCCTTGTTGGAGGAGGGGTGATAGAAGCAGACTGATACGCACATAAAAGACGCAGTCAGTCCTTTCTTGCTCCATCCGTAAACACACAGGGTTGTTTTTCATGCCTCTTTCGGAATCTCCTTAACTTTAAGGGTTGCTGTATCCATTTGCAAAGCAATCAAACCGTGCCAGGACTTTTACATTTGGGATCAAGTGTTTGGTTGAATTTTCTGAATGCTGTCTCACCGCACAGTCTTGCCAGACTGGATGAATAAACTAACTATTGCTTTTATTTTGTAAACTCATTTGAATGAGGTTGCCATGTTTCTGCTCTTTTCATGCAAACTGTTCAAGTTGGTTGTCCTGATGTGCAGCTACGAATAGCTGTTGGCTGTCTCACCTTGTCTTTATTCTGAAACTGTTTGTATGATTCTTTGTGGGCGCTGTATAGATGAACTTTGAGGTAGGTTGGGTTTTCCTTTTATCTCTGTTCCACACACGCTACCATCTTCTGACACTACAATACATTTTATTTTGTCCTTTCCAGCAATGTACTCAAAACAATCCCATACAGGGCTTTACCTTTTGCTGCCGCTATTGTTCACGCCTATGGTTCACTCTCTGCGCATGCCCACAGATTTCTTCCCTTAGCTACTGATAGCGGGTGAACAAGTTTTTATGACTCCAATCTAAGTGTATGTAAACTTCCGACTTGTATATTGCAAAGTTTGGTAACAGAATGACGGCACAAACAGCCCAAACCGTCATTCTGTCATGCTGTTATCAAGCTTTATATCTGCACTGTTCTTAAATATGTTAATGTAAAATTTTCGGTGGAAATTGTTATAAGTAGTCCTTGTGCATAGAGTTGTATGGTTTGTTTAACTTTGCAATCATTAGTTTTTGTTTGGCATACATTTTAAAGTGAAAAATGGATGTGGAGGTCCTAGGCTGGTGTGGTTACATGAGGTCTGCGGTTGTGAGGCCGGTTGAATGTACTGCTAAATTCTCTAAAATTACGTTGGAGGCAGCTTATGGTAGAGAAATTAACAATAAATTATCTGGCAACAGTTCTGGTGGACATTCCTGCAGTCAGCATGCCAATTGCACGCTCCCTCAAATCTTCAGACATCTGTGGCTTTGTGTTGTGTGACAAAACTGCACATTTTAAAGTGGCCTTTTATTGTCCCCCAGCACAAGGTGCACCTACGTAATGATCATGCTGTTTAATCAGCTTCTTGATATGCCATACCTGTCAGGTGGATGGATTATCTTGGCAAAGAAGAAAGGCTCATTAACAGGGATATAAACACATTTGCTGCTGTGGAAAACGTACCCATACTTGAGTAAAAGTAAAGATACCTTAATAGAAAATGACTCAAGTAAAAGTGAGTCACCCAGTAAAATACTATTTGAGTAAAAGTCTAAAAGTATTTGGTTTACAATGTACTTAAGTCTCAAAAGTAAATGTAATCGCTAAAATATACTTAAGTAAGTGAGATGATAAAGGCTTTGGAGGAAGAGCGGGAGAAGAATGTCTTGAGTGGTGGAAACGGACGCCCACAGCCTCGTCTCCAACACGGAGGAGCTGGACTGTCCTATCTGCTACTGCTCCCTTCCGCCAGTGGAGGGAGCCACACTGCGGTAGTGCCTGCATGTTTTCTGCAGGTATGACTCATCTTGACTAGGTTCCATTGTCTCATGCACAAATAAATAAAGCTACAACTATTGAGACAAAGCCCTGGCTGGTATTCTCTTGAGTAGATCACTGTCGCTCCACTGCTATTAATAATATAGACATGAAATACTAATTTATGTTTAATCTGAAATAAATGGAAATCTAATAGGATTGTTGTCTTACTCACCTTGTATCAATATTAAATATGTTTCTGTGAATGTTTCATCTGTAATAAATAAAAAACTAACACAACTGCCATCTAAATAATAAAGTAATTAGAGATGGGTTCAGGTTAAATGCCTTCTTATTTGGGTGTGTTTTCTAAGCTGGTAGTGTCTTAAAGGAACCATAGTGAACAACATGTATGCAGAGGTGACCTGCCCTTATGAGGACGAAAACTACAGCTGTGATAGCAAGCTGCATGACCGGGAGATCAAATCTGTGAGTCCTGCTGGTGCTCTCACTCTTAGCCTGGCAGCCAGTCTGTTTATGCTTTGTTGGCTAAGGAAAAAAACAACCTGTACCCAGGCTATCTCACGATGGTTATCTGTATTAAGTGATGACATTACCTTGTATAATTTATGAAGGGTGCTTTAAAAGACCCAAAGATGCTTTTGTGAAAGATACACATCACCATAACACATATTTAGTCAATGATGTTGTACTTTACACAGTGACCTGTTCTTTGTCTCTTTAGCTTCTCTCTCGGGAGGAGAACCAGAAGTTTCTAGAGCTGAGGCTCAGTATCACTGAGACATGGAGTGAGAACAGCTACCAGTGCAAAACTCCTGACTACGCTGGCTGGGGCATCTTTGAGGATGAAGTCAACGAGTTTATGTGTAAGCTCTGCAGAGAACAACTGTCTCCTCTGCAAGGTATGTCAACTTTCTCTCTCACTCCTCCTCCCTGGTCCCCCCTTGAATGCTAAAATAAATTATGAAGATAAAGATGTGTGCCTGGACAACAACCTTTTTGTCTACCTCCTTTTAAGGCCATCCACAAAGACAGGAACTGCAAGGAGTTTCAAGACGATTTCTGGATCAGAGCTGAGAAAGACTGTAAAACAGACCACACAGATGCTGGAGGTAATGTGGAAATATACAGATAGTTATTTCCCTCTAAGTGGTAGAGCCCTGTTTCTGCTCACCATTTCAATCAATCAGCTGATGTCACAAAGTGCTGTATAGAAACCCAGCCTAAAACCCCAAACAGCAAGCAATGCAGGTGTAGAAGCATGTGGCTAGGAAAAACTCCCTAGAAAGGCCGGAACCTAGGAAGAAACCTAGAGAGGAACCAGGCTATGAGGGGTGGCCAGTCCTCTTCTGGCTGTGCCGGGTGGAGATTATAACAGAACATGGCCAAGATGTTCAAATGTTCATAGATGACCAGCAGAGTCAAATAATAATAATCACAGTGGTTGTAGAGGGTGCAACAGGTCAGCACCTCAGGAGTAAATGTCAGTTGGCTTTACATAGCCGATCATTCAAAGTATTTTTTAATCTCTACCACTCCTGCTGTCTCTAGAGAGTTGAAAACAGCAGGTCTGGGACAAGGTAGCACGTCCGGTGAACAGGTCAGGGTTCCATAGCCGCAGACAGAACAGTTGAAACTGGAGCAGCAGCACGACCAGGTGGACTGGGGACAGCAAGGAGTCATCAGGCCAGGAGTCCTGAGGCATGGTCCTAGGGATCAGGTAGAGGTAGAGGTAGAGAGAGAGGTAGAGGTAGAGGTAGAGGGAGAGGTAGAGGTAGAGGTAGAGGTAGAGGGAGAGGGAGAGGTAGAGAGAATACTTAAATTCACACAGGACACCGGATAAGACAGGAGAAATACTCTAGATATAACAGACTGATCCTAGCCCCCCGACACATAAACTATTGCAGCATAAATACTGGAGGCTGAGACAGGAGTGGTCGGGAGACAGTGTGGCCCCATCCGACGATACCCCCGGACAGGGCCAAACAGGCAGGATATGACCCCACCCACTTTGCCAAAGCACCACTAGAGGGATATCTTCAACCACCAACTTACTATCCTGAGACAAGGCCGAGTATAGCCCACGAAGATGTCGCCCACGGCACAAACCCAAAGGGGAGCGCTAACCCGGACAGGAAGATCACGTCAGTGATAAAAGAGCACCAGTAAGCCAGTGACTCAGCCCCTGTAATAAGGTTTGAGGCAGAGAATCCCAGTGGATTTCCACTAAACCTGTTTTTGATTGAACATGAGATACTATCGGCCTATTACACTACTGAACTGCAATATGAAGCCTATAGCGAGTTTTGATGAAACATACTATCCGCCTATCACACTACTGAACTGTGATATGGAGTATATGGGTTTTGATTACACATACTATCAGCCTATTACACTACTGAACTATTATGAGAAGTCTAAAGGTGAACCTGACCTTGATTAAACCTACAATTGGCACAGCCAGTATTTCTGATCAATTTTATGTTATTTTAATGGACAAAAAATGTGCTTTTCTTTCAAAAACAGGGACCTTTCTATGTGACCCCAAACTTTTGAACGGTAGTGTAGCTTCAGCCGGCTGGTGTGTGACCGTGGCAAAGTTGGTTTGATAGCCTATCTCTGGTGCTAGTTAGGGACCGTCAATAAATTACACAATATAAATGGAACTATATTTTCATGTTGCACATCTTTTAGTTGTCTCATTAAATGCTTTAAATATTTTATATGAATTTATACAATTTACAGTGACTTGAGAAAGTATTCATAACCCTTGACTTATTTCACATTTGTTGTGTTACAGCTTGAATTCAAAATGGATTAAATATTTAAAAAATTCTCACCCATCTACAGACAATACCCCATAATGACAGTGAAAACATATATTTTTTTTAAATGTTTGCAAATGTATTGAAAATGAAATACAGAAATATCTCATTTACATAAGTATTCACCCCTGAGTCAATAAATGTTAGAATCACATTTGGCAGCAATTACAGCTTTGAGTTTTTCTGGGTAAGTCTCTAAGAGTTTTGCATAGCTGAATTGTACAATAATTGCACATTATTATTAAAACAATTATTCAGGTCAAATTGGTTGTTGATCATTGCTAGACAGCCATTTTTAAGTCTTGCCATAGATTTTCAAGACGATTTAAGTCAAAACTCTAACTAGGCCATTCATGTCGTCTTGGTAAGCAACTCCAGTGTATGCCTTATGCCAGCCTTGTGTTTTAGGTTATTGTCCTGCTGAAAGGTGAATTTGTCTCCCAGTGTTTGTTGGAATACCAGGTTTTCCTAAAGGATTTTGCCTTTGCTTAGCTCTATTAGTTTATTTTTATCCTAAAAAAACAAGCATACCCATAACATAATGCAGCCACCACCATGCTCGAAAATATGAAATGTGGTCCTCAGTGATGTGTTGTGTGATGTGATGTGTTGTGGGATTTGCCCCAAATATAACGCTTTGTATTCAGGACAAAAAGTAAATTTCTTTGCCACGTTTTGCAGTTTTACTTTGGTGCTTTATTGCAAACAGGCATGTTTTGGAATATTTGTATTCTGTACAGAGGTTGACACGGGAGTGAGAATTCATTCCTGTCCGTCTTATCCTGTCAATTTTGTCCCGTACTGTACTGATCCCGCAACAATTATATAATGCGTAACAGTTCTATTACTTTCTTGTCTTGTCCGGATACAAATCACTCCTGTCCCTTGCTCATTTTAATTGCATGCTCAGTGCTCACGAGATGAGAGAACTTTTAGCTAGCTACTGTTTTATGCCTGCCTGCTGATAAAGGTAGTGATTGAAGACTGAAGAACGCATGTTACTGTTGGGAGGGACAGGGGCCCAAAAATTCTAAACAATATGGCCTTCTAAAACGGCTTATAACAAAAAAAAAATTGATTCCTGTACTTCATGTGGACTGTTGATCCTGTCCCGACCTGTCCGGAACTTAACTCGGGAGTTTCACTCTCGTTCCTACAGGAATCCTGTGGGAGTGCTGTTCCCGTGTCAACCCAGGGCATGTGCCCTGCATGCCCATTTGGCCCTGTTCAGTAAGGGTTCAATCCTAACCTGGATTTTGAAAAACTCATGCACTGATGTCAAGGGATGATTTGTGTAAAATTGTGCACATAACTTGTTAGGATTCTGTTCAGTTCTTTGTGAAGACACTGGCTGGTCTTACTTCCAAAGGAACTTTATATTCATTTTATGTTGGAACTTTGAACACCATTGAGTGTCTGATGATTCCCGATATGAGAATAACATAACGGAATAACATTATCCTGGTGTTTAATTGAGAGTTCAAAGGACATTGCTATATCACTAATTGTATTACCTATTTGGGAGATTGATATTATTTTGCACTGTACATGCAAAATAATTTGTAAATTGACATATCACCACCTTTATCTGTCAGGGGACACTCCATTTGAACAAAACAGGGTTGTGATATAAATTCAAGAAGCTTGTTTTCTTTATGTTTCTGTTGAATGGCAAGTCTCCGACCCTGGAAGAATATAGTCTTTGATGTAGAAAATAAATGTCATGTTGACTAATTGTTTAACTTAAGTAGTAAACTGAGACGGGTCTCCATAAAGTGCTAGTCATGACCTTAATTCATCAATACTAGACAATGTAAAAGATACATATAACGGGGATAACTATACACAGCAACAAGTCAAGCAGATTAATTTGACTTTTGAGGGAGCATGTACAACTCTAATGGAGTATTTAACATTCATTTGTTCTGTTAGATTTTATAAGTTGTTATCAAATGGTGGTAATGAACAATCACATTTCTTCTGTAGTATGGTTTGACCATTCCTCCAGCCTGATCTTGGAAGTGTTTGTTTGAACACTCCAAGCAGAAGCCATACATTTCTGTCATTGATGACTACAGCCAATCTGTTCAGCGTAGACAATTTCTTATTTTTAACCCTGCAAGTCGTGTGTTGAGGTACTTTTTTTAAAAGGATATCATTGCAGAGCACAATGTCTACAATAAAATGTTTGACGAATGTAAAGCATTATTTACTTTGGGAATTAAAAACTTGACTCTTGATGAATGATCCAAAAAATAGATTTTCTACTTTTACTGCTTGGAAGATTCATTTTTAGCCCGTAAGTGTAAACAGAGACTGTATAAACCATAAATAGACTGCATTGACCCTAAAGAAATACTGTATAAGCAAATAGGGAACTAAACAGATACAATTGTCCACTCAACCTAGGTAGTTTATTTGCTTTGATCTTGTAAATGTTTTAATTGTTCTCATGACAAATATAACAGAAATCAACATAAAAGGCAGAAAAAAACATTTAGTGCAATGATACAGAATGAGGCAATTTCTGTGCAACAAAATCCACCTATTGCAAATAAGACTGATGGAGCTGTATTGTTTGATATCCAAAATAGGCACTGCTGAGTATCTGTGTCGCAATCAAGTCGACTACGCATGATTATACACATGTATTTCTGTTGAACAAATGAGCAGGTCCAATGAATCACTTTTTTTTTTAAACTCTGTCAACAAGCTCAAGTGACATTGCTAAAAATGAAATGTGCAAAAACCTTGTCCTTTCTTCAACCAAGCCATTTGGTGAGTATAATGAGTTCTGCTGAAATGTGAAGACATGTGGAACTAACTAAATAGGATTTAATTATTGTGCAATAAAAGCATGGGATCCAGTCAGGGCTTATGGGATATCTGGCAGTGCCATCGGTGCTTTGTCCGAGATCAAAGCTAACCTATTACTCATTTATTTTAGGCATAACTTATGCAAATTGTCATCCATGATAAATATGGGTGGTGTGTTTATGCAAAAATTATAGTTCCTATAACTTAATGCTTTAGAAAATGATACAATTAAGTGCTAAACATACAAAGATGGGAGTTGTGTATTTGGTCTTGGTACAGTAATGAAAAGGACGTGTTTTTAGGGCAGGCAATTTGACTTGATCTGCCGGGGGTGGGGGGGGGGGGAGACCAGGCCAGGGGGGGCGTGCGAGAACTGTCTGTCCTTGTGCCAACATGGCCCATGTGAGGCTCAGAGGGTCATTTAACTCACCCTTGAACCGAATAGCATGAACACACAGCATCTGAAATGGCACCCTATACAGTACACTACATAGGGACAAGTGTGCCATCTCGGACACAATCACATACACTCTTCATTGGCAGCAGTTTCGACCCCAGTGACTGCTCTTCAACTAGTAACCCAAAGCCTTAAAAGTTGCCGCTTGCCATCACATAAATAGCTTAATCCCTCTGTGCACGACATTTATCAGTATCCAGTTATTTTATTTACAAATATAAATTAAAGACAAAGTTAACAGTCAAGTCTCTGTTCCATTCTCGTCCTTCATAATAGGGAACAGAACTCCATATTCTCTTTCCCTCTCGTGTACGTCTTCTGCTGTAATAGCCGCCCTGTTTAAGTCTGTACGTCAGCCCCCATTTGTTCCCTCCAAGTCTCCCCCTCGCTCAGGGGAAGAGATGCAAGTCCAGTTTGGGCACCCACTCCAGGGCTGTGTTGACCAGGGTGAGGGCAGCTGCCCCCAGGGCCACAGTGAGCCCCATGACGGCCAGTCGTACGAAGCGTCGGGCCACAGTGGGTTGTGCCATCACCACCATGGCCCCTGCAGCTGCTCCTTCCAGCGCCTGCTTCTCCCTCAGCCGCCTTCGCAGGACTGAGTCAGGCCGCTGCTGCTCTGAGACCAGGTCAAAGTCTTTAAAGGTGGAAGCTGCTGTCCTGAGAGACCAAGGAAAACATTAACGCCAGCCAGCTATTGTTGGGACAACGCAGGGGAATTCACAGCTGTTTGGGGCGAACCTTGTTACTTCTACAACAAACTAGTTCTATAGTTCACCTATACTACTAGTGGTATAGGAGAGCAAACCTCAGAAGGACAGACATGTATTTTCCTAAATATACAGTACCTTAGCTTGGGGTATGTATAAGTTAAAATTCATGTGTTATTGTTTAAATATGCTGGGAATAAGTACATGATAGTAACAGTCATACAGGCTAATGAGAAGGAACAGAATTCTCTTAGTATCAGGTTATTAAAGCGACAGTTCACACCATCTCACCCGAGCGTGTTGAGGTAGCAGAGGGAGGGTGCGAAAGAGAGCAAAAGACAGACAGGAGATAGGAGGTAGAGGATCTGTAGGGGGGGATCCATGGGAGACTGTGGCAAAAAGAGACAAGCGAGAAAGTAGGTAGACAATCTTACTGTTGACTGTACTGTTGGGCAGCCTCCCTGGCCAGCTCGGAGGGGGGGAACTGGACAAAGAGATCTCCTGCACGGCTGATGAGTGTCTCGTAGGGCAGGTCCTGGGGGATCTGGGACAGGAGGTGGTGCACCGACGCCATGTCACACTCACAGTCCAACACCTCGTCCTCTCGATACAGCACAATCTGGAATAGACACCGACCAAACAGTGCACGCACAATACAAAAACTCGTTAACAGCATGCGGTCTATGGCCTATGCCAAGGTTTCCCAAACTCTGTATTGGGGCCCCCTCGGTGTACGTTTTGGTTTTTATCCTACCACTACACAGCGGATTCAAATAACCAACTCATCAAGGTTTGATTATTTGAATCAGATGTTTAGTGCTAGGGCAAAACATTTGGGAAACCCTGGTCTATGAATCTATTGAATTCAATGCAGTTTTATCAAACTCCTCAGGGGCAATTTAGAAGCTATTGTCCAAAGGGAAGAGCACAGCATAAGTGGTCAGCTAAGCTCTGCTGCAAAAATAAAAATATGTTTTTCATAAGCAAACACTTGATTTGAGGCACATTTGAACTCTAAGAATGATCTAGCCCCTGACCAAAGGAAAAAAGGAGAGAGTTATGTTGGGCTCCACTTTAGAGGACACTCACCACAGCAGCAAAGTAGATTGGCATCAGAGGATGGCAGGCCAGGAAGAAGTCATACAACCGCACAACGTGGCGGAAATCTGATAGGACGTGGCCAAACCAGGTGATGAGCCAGCTAAGGGCAAAGATGGTGCCCACCTCTGCCCTGGAGACACATTCAGTGGAACATTAGTAAAATTATTGGTATTGTATCTTCATTAGTTGTGCTCATTAATTATTTGACTAATTACTGATTGTACTAACAGAACAAGAGAAGAGATGCTTACTGCTGCATGAAGTCATGCACCTCTGGGTTGATCCTCTCGATGATTGGCATCAGATAGTTAAGGATGTGTTTAGTGTTGTCCATGGTGGGGTCCATAAAGTCCCTGCAGTAAAGGAACAGCAGAGGACCACAACGTGACAAATTGAACCAGGATTAGGCTGGCTACGTTCTCTTTTCAAAATGGATTCCCCTTCTACTTAACCCCCATTTTAAAGCCAAGCTCCTGTGTGAACACCAAAACAGACAAAGACCCACCTGAGGTGGTGCGTAGAGAGTTTCTCTACCAGAGCAGTGGCCAGACGTTCGTCCAGCACAAGTAGGAAGGTGACCACGATGTCGTGGTAGCCCTGGTAGTAGTGTAGCTGGGTGTTCCTTCCCAGCACCCGCAGGATGATGTCAATCAGCTCCTCCTGGAGGCCCTCACGCTGCTTGTCTGGCATGCCTACACAGGGAGAAGGGTCAAAGACACTTCTCTCTATATATCAACGATGTCGCTCTTTCTGCGGGTGATTCTTTGATCCACCTCTACACAGACAACACCATTCTGTAAACACATGGTCCTTCTTTGGACACTGTTAACAAACCTCCAGACGAGCTTCAACGCGATACAACACTCCTTCTGTGGCCTCCAACTGCTCTTAAAAATGATAGTAAAACGAAATGCATGCTCTTCAACCGATCGCTGCCCGCACCCGCCCGCCCAGCATCACTACTCTGGACGGTTCTGACTTAGAATATGTGGACAACTATAAATACCTAGGTGTCTGGCTAGATTGTAAACTCTCCTTCCAAACTCATTAAGCATCTCCAATCCAAAATTAAATCTAGAATCGGCTTCCTATTTTGCAACAAAGCCTCCTTCACTCATGCTGCCAAACATACCCTCGTAAAACTGACTATCCTACCGATCCTCGACGATGTCATTTACAAAATAGCCTCCAACACTCTACTCAGCAATTTGGATGCAGTCGATCACAGTGCCATCCGTTCTGTCACCAAAGCCCCATATACTACCCACCACTGCGACCTGTATGCTCTCGTTGGCTGGTCCTCGCTACATATTTGTCGCCAAACCCACAGGCTCCAGGTCATCTACAAGTCTTTGCTAGGTAAAGCTCCGTTCACTGGTCACCATAGCAACACCCACCCGTAGCACGCACTCCAGCAGGTATATTTCACTGGTCATTCCCAAAGACAACACCTTCTATGGCCGCCTTTCCTGAAGTTGGAGACTTCTCCCTCACTAACTTTAACTTCTTGTCGCTACCCATCCCGTTAGCGGGATCATTTTCGTCAGCAACCGTTAAATAGCATAACGCCACAGTCAAATAATATTACTAAAAAATATTCATATTCATGAAATCACAAGTGCAATATTGCAAAACACAACTTAGCCTTTTGTTAATCCACCTGTCGTCTCAGGTTTTGAAATTATGCTTTACAGCGAAAGCAATCCAAGCATTTGTGTAAGTTTATCGATAGCATAACATAACATTATGTACACTAAGCATTAAGTAGCTAGGTCCCGAAAATCAGAAAAGCAATCAAATTAATCGTTTACCTTTGATGATCTTCGGATGTTTTCACTCACGAGACAAATGTTATTTTTGTTCCATAAAGATTATTTTTATACCCAAAATACCTCCGTTTGTTTGTCGCGTTATGTTCAGAAATCCACAGGAAAGAGCGGTCACGACAACGCAGATGTATATTCCAAATAATATCCATAATGTCCACAGAAACATGTCAAATGTTTTTTTATAATCAATCCTCAGGTTGTTTTTAAAATATATATTTGATAATATATCAACCGGGTGTGTAGGTTTTTCAATAACACCGGGAGAAACAATAGCCGCTTTACTCTGTAGCGCAAAACTCACTCCGAGAGCACTCACCTATCCACTTACGCAATGTGATCTTTCACGCTCATTTTTCAAAATAAAAGCCTGAAACTATGTCTAAAGACTGTTGACACCTTAGGGAAGCCAGAGAAAAAGGAATCTGGTTGATATCCCTTTAAATGGAGGATAGGCATGCATAGGAACAGAGAGGTTTCAAAATAAGAGGCACTTCCTGATTGGATTTTCCTCAGGTTTTCACCTGAAATGTCAGTTCTGTTATACTCAGACAATATTTTTACAGTTTTGGAAACTTTAGAGTGTTTTCTATCCTAATCTGACAATTATATATATGCATATTCTAGTTTCTGGGGCTGAGAAATAGGCAGTTTCAAATGGGTATGTTTTTTTTGTTGCCAAAAACAAAATACTGCCCCCTACATGCAAAAGGGCAGCTTACCGATCGCTGCAGCTGTGTACAGACACAGCTGTAAATAGCCCATCCAACCAACTCCCTACCTTACTGTTTTCTGCTCTTTGCACACCAGTATTTCTACTTGCACATCCTCATCTGCACATCTATCAATCCAGTGTAAACTGCTAAATTGTAATTACTTTGCCACCATTGGCCAATTTATTGCCTTACCTCCTTACTTCATTTGCACACACTATACAGCTTTTTCTATTGTGTTATATTTTATCTCCCCAATTCCGTGGTATCCAATTGGTAGTAGTTACAGTCTTGTCTCGTCACTGAAACTCCCGTAAGGACTCTGGAGAGGCGAAGGTCGAAAGCCATGCGTCCTCCGAAACACAACCCAATCTAGCCGCACTGCTTGACACAATGCACAGAAGCCAGCTGCAACAATGTGTCGGAGGAAACACCGTACACCTGGAAACCTGGTCAGCGTGCACTGCGCCCGGCCCACCACAGGAGTCGCTAGTGCGCGATGAGACAAGGATATCCCTGCCGGCCAAACCCCCCCCCTAACCCGGACGACGCTGGGCCTCCCGGTCGTGGCCAGCTGTGACAGAGCCTGGGCTTGAACCCAGAATCTCTGGTGGCACAGCTAGCACTGCGATGCTGTGCCACCCAGGAGGCCCTCTATTGTGTTATTGAGTGTACGTTTGTTTATCTCATGTGTAACTCTGTGTTGTTTGTGTCGCACTGCTTTGCTTTATCTTGGCCAGGTCGCAGTTGTAAATGAGAACTTGTTCTCAACTGGCCCACCTGGTTTAATAAAGGTGAAATAAATCAAATAGGTCACAAGTCAAAAGGCCCAGCTGATTTCCTCAACTAGAGAAATAAATGTATAACTTGGCCTCTATGCACTGATGTCAACAGGAACTCAGTTATACACCTTTTGCAATATACTGTATTACCTGGAGTGAGGGGGGTATGAATGTGTGTGTGAATGTGTCCATAGACAAAACAGAAGGCCTTATAATGTCCAAAAAGCTTATTGGCCAAATGTCAATAGTCCCACACAAAATCAACAGTTCAAACAATAAAACAAACTCACGCAACCTCCCTTTAACTAAAAAGTCAAAAGGTTAATTATTAGTTCACCAAAGGTACTGAAAATAAAAGGGAACGCAGCACAAAGAGAAATTATTTCAGTGTAAAGAACTGAAGGAAATAGAAAGAGATGAGTTTAGCTGTTGCATCCAGGCTTGAACGTGCATTCGTCCATCTGACACAATCGTTGGTTGTTTGACAAAAGCTTGCAACAATGTTGCTAGTAATCCATGTGATCAGAGGCTTGAACGGTTCTAACGCATCAGGGGTAGCGCGATAAAGACGATCAAACTTTAAAATATATAAACTAAGTACGCGGAAACTACAATACTTCTGCAGAGTTGCACACACCGTCAAACTGCCACGCTAACCGATAGCCCCTACACAGAGCCGGAAGAGTCATCTTTATTTCCTCCTTCCTGACTGCTGCTGCGCTCTTAAAGTGGCAGCGCACGGTGAAGACTCCGTGCAGGATTTCACCATAAAAACATCATGCCTTTAATTTACAAAAATGGCAAAACTTTCCTGTGCCATGCCCGAGAAACAAGCATGGCAGAATTTCAAATCGCTCAGTAAATCAGATCAGACTTTCTTAATAATAATAATAATAATTAGTATTATTATTAGGTGGGTGCATATTTGTCCATGTGCTTTTTGCATATCCCAACTCCCGAGACACCCTCTGAGAGGTGTCTCGGGCAAGTTCCGCCATTAGCAACAGCAACATTGCAGCAATTAGGGTTAAGTGCTATATTCAAGGGCACACCGGCAGATTTGCACCTTGTCGGCTAGGGGATTCAAACTACCAACCTTTAGGTTACTGGGCCAATGCTCCAACCGCTAGGATTGCTGCTGCTTTAATAAAGAAAGTAGTGACACATAGAACACAAATACAAAATGACAGGGTTGCGTACCTGTACATCTGCATCACACAAGTCAAATTCAAGAGGGACAGCCAAAACAGACAATGACAAAACACAACCTGACATGATTTAGTGCTATTCTAAGAACATGGTCTGAGGTGTGCATGCATACCCCACAAGACATGCCACAGGAGGTCTCTTCACAATCCCCATGTCCAGAACAGACTATGGGAGGCGACAGTACTACATAGAGCCATGACTACATGGAACTCTATTCCACATCAGGTAACTGATGCAAGCAGTAGAATCTGATAACAAAAACAAGATAAAAATACACCTTAAGGAACAGCAGGGAACTGATAAAACACAGGTACAGACACACGCATACAGGCGCTAGCAAATGCACTCTACACACACATGCACATTGTAATATTGTTGTATGGTGGTATCATACATTTTGTGTTGTAGATATGTAGTGGTGTAACAATGTTATATGATGTAGTGTTTTATATTTTGTTTTATGTGTAATGTGGGGAGGCAGGTAAGCCTAGTGGTTAGAGCGTTGGGCCAGTAACCCGAAAATTTGCTGGATTGAATCCCAGAGCTGACAAGGTAAAAAAATAATAATAATAATAATAATAATTCTGCCCCTGAACAAGACAGTTAACCCACTGTTCCCCGGTAGGCCGTTATTGTAAATAAGAATTTGTTCTTAACCGACTTGCCTAGTTATATAAAGGTTAAATTAAAAACACAAATGTGAGTGCCTTAATATGTTTGAACCCCAGGAAGAGTATCTGCTGCCTTGGCTAATGGGGATCCCTAATAAATAGAAATGTGTGTCACTCACCAGGAGGGAATCTTTTAAGGGAACGCTGGACATCCAACAGCACCTGGTTATAGTCCTTATTATTCTCCCTCTCTATTTCCTCTGGAGAAAAGACAATGAGAAAAGGGTGAATATGTGCCCCTGCACTTAATTGTGGTCTAGTACCCTTTGTAGCCTCAGTGGCATCTATGGTCTGTCAGTAGCAGTGCCCACTGCCCAGGCAGCTTACCTGGTTTCTCAGGCAGGGTGTCGGTAGGCACGTTCAGCAGCCGGGGCCACACTTTACAGCGGATCTCGTCTGTGAGCAGCCCCCCCTCACTGATGGCCATCCTCCTTAGTGCCGCCACATCCACTGGCGTCACATTCAGGGCCTGAGAGATCTCTGCCACCTTCCTCTTCCTCCGGGAGTCGCCATCTGTCCACATGACAATGGTTCAGCTGAGGTCCCTCAACCCACAGCAGCTACAGTAACACAGTGGCCATTAGCCAGAACATCCTCCTGAGATAGCTATACTCAGAAGTGGAGAGGCCAAACGGCCAACAGACAACCAAGTGCATCACTCACAAAACTGAACTGCAGACTCCCAGCTCGCTAAAGTGAGGGAGCACTCCAGTAAAATAACCACATTCTCAGAGTTGCCAGCCATCATGTAATAGTGAGCCCACTTCATGACCTTATGCCTGCACTTTGCTTGATAGTGATGCCACTATGCCACACAATGGGAATAATTGTGTGTTTACAGTATGAAGAAATGTTATTTAGGTACCTAAAATGTCTTTCAAGGAAGCCAGTAAGTACTAGTAGTATTTATTATTGTCCTTATGTTTGATGAAAGACTTAGGAGACCACGTCTCCAAATCAACGGGTAACCTTACCAGTCAATTCTATGTTTTTAGCTAACGTTAGCGAACGTTAATGCAATTAGCTAGTTAGCTAGCTACATTTTCCAGCTCGTGACATTCGCTAGCTAGTTAATCTAAAACGAATTACGTGCAAACATGACAAATAGCTAACTAGTTAGACAGAGACACCTTCGACTAATTCAGGTAACTAGTTAGCTAGCTAGCTAACGTTAACTAAAAACATATATATATTTTTTTTGGTTTGTTTTTTTGTTTAACGAATGTCCATTACGCCATCTAGCAATACATACCTTGTTTTCCTATCCCATTCAAAGGTGAAGACGCACCAACACTTCTAGATCTTTTCATGGTTTCCACGATAGTCCTATTGTCATCGTAGATTACTCGATCGATATAATTGATTATACACCAAATTGATTATACATTACAAATGGTTACTCCTACAAGCTAGAGAGATAGCCAGTTGCAAAACTGGTCCAGTAAAATAGGCCATATCATTATTGCCTGCACAGGGTAGCTAGCTAGCTGCTGCTGCTGCTTCCTTCTTCTTTGGGATTGGGTTGTCGGATCGCAGCCAACATTTAAGGTGTTTACACCACCACCTACTGTACTGGAGTGTGTGGAAGGTCACGGCCTTCATACAGTACATTAAATTATCTTCATGTGTCCTGTTTCTCTAAGAAAGTGAACTAGAGCCCTAGTCTCCACTTTTTTTCCCACACTACACCACCTCAACCCTGTCCAGCCTCTCCAACCTTTTCACACAATCTCTCCTTATCTAAATCATACACTTCACAAAATATTAGGACCATGAGGAATGCCTCTGAGCGGTTGGGTAGGCTGTTTGGAGTGTTTATCATAATACATTTATCATAATAATAATTCCCCCCCCACTTCTAAAAACATATGCACATTTTCATGGACCAGTTTCATTTCAATAATGAAGTTTTCATTTCTAAAAAAGGGTGTAGTGTATACACCCTTGTGTTATAGTTGGGCTGACAGTGAGGACTTTTGAAGAGCAGAATCAACAGCCTCTGCATAATCAAAACAGTTGCTTTGTAAGAAGGTGTTAGCCATTGTTATGTAAATGAAATCTGAAAAGTGCCAGTGGCCTGGCTTTGGTCCCAAGTGAGAGCAGGTCCGCAAGAGCCATGGCCCAGTGAGACATGGGTGGCGGACCACGTAGATGGAAACAGAAAAGTCTGAGCCTTTTGGTTAAAACACTGGGGTAAATCGCATATGGAAATGCGCTAGAAGAGTAGAAGTGCTGATCTAGGGTTAGGTCCCACAAGTTAATATAATTTGATTCATTATGATCTAAAAGTACAAACTGATCCTAGATCAGCACTCCTACTCTAAGAAGCTTTGTGAATATGGGTCCAGATAAAACAAGTTGACCCTAGCCCCCCGGCACATAAGCTATTGCATAATAATTACTGGGGACTGAGACAGGGGGATGGGAGACACGGTCACCAATGTCACCCCTGGACAGGGCCAGCCAGGAAGGAGCTTACCCACTCTGAGGCAGTGATTGTGTGGCTACCAGAGGTGTGCTTAGCAGATCTGAAAGAAAAGCCCAACATTATTTTTATGAGATTCAGTCCACTTGACAATTCAACAGAATTCAGAATTCTTCATGCTGATGATTTGTACAACTTGAGACAGATAGCATTACAGTACAAATATATTAAAACATCAAATGGAATGTAACACAGATACAGATGATGTGCATGTGGTGGTTTCAAATAATAATGTTACTACAGATAACAGCTATGCTTTTCCTGAAAATGTTTATCTGATATTATAGCTAGCTAGTTGATGTTGTTTTTTAATTTTTAATTTCACCTTTATTTAACCAGGTAGGCTAGTTGAGAACAAGTTCTCATTTGCAACTGCGACCTGGCCAAGATAAAGCAAAGCAGTGCGACACATACAACAACACAGAGTTACACATGGAATAAACAAAACATACAATCAATAATGCAGTAGAAACATCTATATACAGCATGTGCAAATGATGTAGGATAAGAGAGGTAAGGCAATAAATAGGCCATGGTGGCAAAGTAATTACAATATAGCAATTAAATACTGGAATGGTAGAATGTGCAGAAGATGAATGTGCAAGTAGAGATACTGGGGTGAAAAGGAGCAAGATAAATTAATGAATTAATACAGTATGGGGATGAGGTAGATTGGATGGGCTATTTACAGATGAGCTATGTACAGGTGCAGTGATCTGTGAGCTGCTCTGACAGCTGGTGCTTAAAGCTAGTGAGGGAGGTAAGAGTCTCCAGCTTTAGTGATTTTTGCAGTTCGTTCCAGTCATTGGCAGCAGAGAACTGGAAGGAGAGGCGGCTGAAGGAAGAGGAGGACCATTCTCCTGTTTCTGCCTGCTATAGCCGCCCCTGATCCAGATACTGTAGGCCTTGGCTTACTACAGTACAAGATCATGTCCTTGACTTAGACATGCCTTCCATAACTGACTAGGTATCCCCCTTTCCCTTTCCCATAGTGTTTCCATTCTGGTGCCCATCTGCCTGTGGTGCTCCATATTTTACCCCCCATCAGGACAACCCCATGTCTCATTGAAGCCTCTCCACTGTACATACAGTGCCTTGCGAAAGTATTCGGCCCCCTTGAACTTTGCGACCTTTTGCCACATTTCAGGCTTCAAACATAAAGATATAAAACTGTATTTTTTTGTGAAGAATCAACAACAAGTGGGACACAATCATGAAGTGGAACGACATTTATTGGATATTTCAAACTTTTTTAACAAATCAAAAACTGAAAAATTGGGCGTGCAAAATTATTCAGCCCCCTTAAGTTAATACTTTGTAGCGCCACCTTTTGCTGCGATTACAGCTGTAAGTCGCTTGGGGTATGTCCATCAGTTTTGCACATCGAGAGACTGACATTTTTTCCCATTCCTCCTTGCAAAACAGCTCGAGCTCAGTGAGGTTGGATGGAGAGCATTTGTGAACAGCAGTTTTCAGTTCTTTCCACAGATTCTCGATTGGATTCAGGTCTGGACTTTGACTTGGCCATTCTAACACCTGGATATGTTTATTTTTGAACCATTCCATTGTAGATTTTGCTTTATGTTTTGGATCATTGTCTTATTGGAAGACAAATCTCCGTCCCAGTCTCAGGTCTTTTGCAGACTCCATCAGGTTTTCTTCCAGAATGGTCCTGTATTTGGCTCCATCCATCTTCCCATCAATTTTAACCATCTTCCCTGTCCCTGCTGAAGAAAAGCAGGCCCAAACCATGATGCTGCCACCACCATGTTTGACAGTGGGGATGGTGTGTTCAGCTGTGTTGCTTTTACGCCAAACATAACGTTTTGCATTGTTGCCAAAAAGTTCAATTTTGGTTTCATCTGACCAGAGCACCTTCTTCCACATGTTTGGTGTGTCTCCCAGGTGGCTTGTGGCAAACTTTAAACTACACTTTTTATGGATATCTTTAAGAAATGGCTTTCTTCTTGCCACTCTTCCATAAAGGCCAGATTTGTGCAATATACGACTGATTGTTGTCCTATGGACAGAGTCTCCCACCTCAGCTGTAGATCTCTGCAGTTCATCCAGAGTGATCATGGGCCTCTTGGCTGCATCTCTGATCAGTCTTCTCCTTGTATGAGCTGAAAGTTTAGAGGGACGGCCAGGTCTTGGTAGATTTGCAGTGGTCTGATACTCCTTCCATTTCAATATTATCGCTTGCACAGTGCTCCTTGGGATGTTTAAAGCTTGGCAAATCTTTTTGTATCCAAATCCGGCTTTAAACTTCTTCACAACAGTATCTCGGACCTGCCTGGTGTGTTCCTTGTTCTTCATGATGCTCTCTGCGCTTTTAACGGACCTCTGAGACTATCACAGTGCAAGTGCATTTATACGGAGACTTGATTACACACAGGTGGATTGTATTTATCATCATTAGTCATTTAGGTCAACATTGGATCATTCAGAGATCCTCACTGAACTTCTGGAGAGAGTTTGCTGCACTGAAAGTAAAGGGGCTGAATAATTTTGCACGCCCAATTTTTCAGTTTTTGATTTGTTAAAAAAGTTTGAAATATCCAATAAATGTCGTTCCACTTCATGATTGTGTCCCACTTGTTGTTGATTCTTCACAAAAAAATACAGTTTTATATCTTTATGTTTGAAGCCTGAAATGTGGCAAAAGGTCGCAAAGTTCAAGGGGGCCGAATACTTTCGCAAGGCACTGTACATTGTGTGCAAAAGGCATGAGGAGGAAGGCGAATAATTACAATTTTAGCAGATTAACACTGGAGTGATACATGATCAGATGGTCATGTGCAGGTAGAGATACTGGTGTGCAAAAGAGCAGAAAAGTAAATAAATAAAAACAGTATGGGGATGAGGTAGGTAAACTGGGTGGGCTATTTACCGATGGACTATGTACAGCTGCAGTGATCGGTTAGCTGCTCAGATAGCAGATGTTTGAAGTTGGTGAGGGAGATAAAAGTCTCCAACTTCAGCGATTTTTGCAATTCGTTCCAGTCACAGGCAGCAGAGAACTGGAAGGAAAGGCAGCCAAATGAGGTGTTGGCTTTAGGGATGATCAGTGAGATACACCTGCTGGAGTGTGTGCTACGGGTGGGTGTTGCCATCGGGACCAGTGAACTGAGATAAGGCGGAGCTGAATCTAGCATGGACTTGTAGATGACCTGGAGCCAGTGGGTCTGGCGAGAATATGGAGCGAGGGCCAGCCGACTAGAGCATACAGTTTGTCTCTGTGAATGGTTTGTCCTCTGACAAATCAACTGTAAATTTCGGTGTTCCTCAAGGTTCCGTTTTAGGACCACTATTGTTTTCACTATATATTTTACCTCTTGGGGATGTCATTTGAAAACATAATGATAACTTTCACTGCTATGCGGATGACACACAGCTGAACATATCAATGAAACATGGTGAAGCCCCAAAATTGCCCTCGCTAGAAGCCTGTGTTTCAGACATAAGGAAGTGGATGGCTGCAAACTTTCCACTTTTAAACTCGGACAAAACAGAGATGCTTGTTCTAGGTCCCAAGAAACAAAGAGATCTTCTGTTGAATCTAACAATTAATCTTAAAGGTTGTACAGTCGTCTCAAATACAACTGTGAAGGACCTCGGCGTTACTCTGGACCCTGATCTCTCTTTTGACGAACATATCAAGACTGTTTCAAGGACAGCTTTTTTCCATCTACGTAACATTGCAAAAATCAGAAACTTTCTGTCCAAAAATGATGCAGAAAAATGAATCAATGCTTGTGTTACTTCTAGGTTAGACTACTGCAATGCTCTACTTTCCGGCTACCCGGATAAAGCACTAAATAAACTTCAGTTAGTGCTAAATACGGCTGCTAGAATCCTGACTAGAACCAACAAATTTGATCATATTACTCCAGTGCTAGCCTCCCTACACTGGTTTCCTGTTAAGGCAAGGGTTGATTTCAAGGTTTTACTGCTAACCTACAAAGCATTGCATGGGCTTGCTCCTACCTATCTCTCTGATTTGGTCCTGCCGTACATACCTACACGTACGCTACGGTCACAAGACGCAGGCCTCCTAATTGTCCCTAGAATTTCTAAGCAAACAGCTGGAGGCAGGGCTTTCTCCTATAGAGCTCCATTTTTATGGAATGGTCTGCCTACCCATGTGAGAGACGCAAACTCGGTCTCAACCTTTAAGTCTTTACTGAAGACTCATCTCTTCAGTGGGTCATATGATTGAGTGTAGTCTGGCCCAGGAGTGTGAAGGTGAACGGAAAGGCTCTGGAGCAACGAACCGCCCTTGCTGTCTCTGCCTGGCAGGTTCCCCTCTTTCCACTGGGATTCTCTGCCTCTAACCCTATTACAGGGGCTGATTCACTGGCTTACTGGTGCTCTTTCATGCTGTTCCTAGGAGGGGTGTGTCACTTGAGTGGGTTGAGTCACTGATGTGATCTTCCTGTCTGGGTTGGCGCCCCCCCCTTGGGTTGTGCCGTGGCGGAGATCTTTGTGGGCTATACTCGGCCTTGTCTCAGGATGGTAAGTTGGTGGTTGAAGATATCCGTCTAGTGGTGTGGGGGCTGTGCTTTGGCAAAGTGGGTGGGGTTATATCCTTCCTGTTTGGCCCTGTCCGGGGGTGTCCTCGGATGGGGCCACAGTGTCTCCTGACCCCTCCTGTCTCAGCCTCCAGTATTTATGCTGCAGTAGTTTATGTGTCGGGGGGCTAGGGTCAGTTTGTTATATCTGGAGTACTTCTCCGGTCTTATCCAGTGTCCTGTGTGAATTTAAGTATGCTCTCTCTAATTCTTGCTTTCTCTCTCTCAGAGGACCTGAGCCCTAGGACCATGCCTCAGGACTACCTGGCATGATGACTCCTTGCTGTCCCCAGTCCACCAGGCCGTGCTGCTGCTCCAGTTTCAACTGTTCTGCCTGTGATTATTATTATTTGACCATGCTGGTCACTTATGAACATTTGAACATCTTGGCCATGTTCTGTTATAATCTCCGCCCGGCCCAGCCAGAAGAGGATTGGCCACCCCTCATAGCCTGGTTCCTCTCTAGGTTTCTTCCTAGGTTTTGGCCTTTCTAGGGAGTTTTTCCTTGCCACCGCACAAAGGCGCAGGTAGCGGTCCTGCTGCTGGGTTGTTGCGCTCCTACGGCCTCCTCCACGTCTCCTGATGTACTGGCCTGTCTCCTGGTAGCGCCTCCATGCTCTGGACACTACGCTGACAGACACAGCAAACCATCTTGCCACAGCATTGATGTGCCATCCTGGGTGAGCTGCACTACCTGAGCCACTTGTGTGGGTTGTAGACTCCGTCTCATGCTACCACTAGAGTGAAAGCACCGCCAGCATTCAAAAGTGACCAAAACATCAGCCAGGAAGCATAGGAACTGAGAAGTGGTCTGTAGATACCACCTGCAGAACCACTCCTTTATTGGGGGTGTCTTGCTAATTGCCTATAATTTCCACCTGTTTATTCCATTTGCACAACAGCATGTGAAATTTGTCAGTCAGTGTTGCTTCCAAAGTGGACAGTTTGATTTCACAGAAGTGTGATTGACTTGGAGTTACATTGTGTTGTTTAGGTGTTCCCTTTATTGTTTTGAGCAGTGTATTTCACCTCAAGCCATGCCAGATATCCCTACGGTTGTGTAATGACTATGGTGGACAAGACCTGTAACCTGGTGGATGGCAACCTGAGAAATATCTTTACAAGCGAGAAAATCTAACGAAAGGTGAGTCAGATCATTTAACACAGTTGAAGTTCCTTTAAAAGTACCATCATGTGCCAGTTATGCCAGCATTTATTGGCCAACAAATATAATCTGTAGATGTCAAATTTCAAACTGGGGAATGAGGTTACGAAGCTAAATCCGTTACATAGAGAAGCAACACATTTCTACTTGATTTCATCATCTTTCTCTGGATGGAAGAATGCAGTAATCAGCTGGGCATCCCAATGAACTGCATCCTTCCCCTAAAGGACTACGATAAGGAGGGAGATGTAAATGAGGATGTAGATGTGCTGCTGCTGAAACCTATCATCCAAATCACACATTTAGCAAAGGACTACATATGGGACCTTCAACACCAGGAGAGTTGCACTCTAAATGGAGCTTGATGTGGTGTACTGTTAATAACACCAAGTTGTGTCAAACTGCTTTTGAAAACATTGTGGGCATTTCCAGTTTGCCTTGGATGTATTGAATCTTTTTTATGTACTAAAACTTGTATTTTGATAAGAGAACCAGTTAAATTAGTTAGAAATGTATTGGTGAATTTTGAATTCTTCAAAGATAATTGATACATTTTGAATTCTTTATAAAGATAACTGATGAAATTAGGTATTATACTGTACAACATTGACTACAGTTTTGTTGAGTCGATCCTGTAGTAGATGACTGACTCTCCAATACAATGTAGAGGAGTCAAACTTGGATACATGCAGATATACAGTGGTAAACAGGTGTGAAAAGGTAAAGACAATTTAAAAACCCTCTTTTCCAGGACAAAATACCATACCAGTTTAGCTTTGTATTTATTCACACAAAACATTTTTTTTTAATAAGGCAACACAATATATACAGACAATGATTTATATATGAATACCATATTTCAATTTAAAGTTATTTCGTGACAAACATGTCATTCAGTACCAGCACTAGCCTGAACACAGTCATGGTTCAGCAAGTCATGTAAAAGAGTACCAGATGCTAAAGCCTCTTCAAAAGTCTCCTTAATGTTGGTGTCCATTAGAAACCCCACTTGGTTCAATGTGGAATTTTGTAGAATTCTCTAAGCAGCTACAAGCTTTTGAAAGTGATGTCTCGTACATAACATCCCTTTCCAATTGTGTACTATGAACAATGGGACATCAAATATCAAGACCCAGAGCCCTTTTCCAAAGGAAAGACTCAGAACAGAAACACTTTTGTTGAAATAACTTCCAATACAAGACCACTAAATCCTATTAATTTACGTACAGCGCAACCAAACTCCAATAGCATATACTGAGCACATTTCTTGTTACTTTCATTAGCTGTGTAAGATACAACAAAAACATATCCGATATTGAACATCTTGATCATTGAGGATTTATGTTAGAGACATTTTGGCAATCTCCTGACCTACTAATGCCAAAGAATATGACGGATGACTTCAGAGTGCTTGCATAGTGAAAGCTCCATTTGTTTAGTGTAAAACATCTCCACATACAGATTGCTATTTGGCAACTGGGACTATACAAAGTAGAATAATTATAGAAGAAAAACATGTGACAAGCCTACAAATGGCTTACTGCTAGATCTGAAAACTCTGTTGCAGAGAACAGACAGTTTGATACCTAGCTTATTAGTCTTTCTCAATAACCACGTCTCTGAAGTCAAATTAGTAGGTTGCTAGAAAGTTAGTGTTCCTTCTCTCCACTGCTGAGACTGAATTCACAATGATTTACAAAAATATAATTATATTCTGCATAACAAACATCAATAATATAGATTAGTACTGAATTAGAAGATGAAAGGACATGGAGTGACTTGAAAACAACACCGTGGCCCATGAAGTATCAGTTCAAAACACACCTGGGTTCAAATGCATGTGTATTTGATTATTTGCTATTTATATACTTGTGTTTGAGTATTTTCAAATAATGTGGCCTGAATCAACTACTTCTATTGAAAGTCGACTATTTGAGAGTATTTTCAAGTACTTATTTCAAATACTATTTTCAAATACCCGGGTTAAATGCATGGGAGTGTATTTAAGTCAGTGCATTTGAGATTCGTCAAATACATGCCAATTCGTTCCAAGTGTATTTCCAAATAGATTCCAATATTCAATTACTTGTCTTATCAAATAAAAAATATGACTATTTACTTCGAAATGTATGTGAAAGTAATTGAGATATTTGGAATAGTATTTGAACCCAGGTCTCGTTCAAACAGATCTGGTTCTGTTGTTATGCATGAAGCAATAGTAGGGCTCAGCTGTAACTGTTCAAAACACAGAGCTTCTTTTCACACATACAGTTGATAAGGCCATGAAATGATATGTTACAAAACAAAATGTTAAGGTTTGTATCAAGCTCATATCATAATCTCGATTTAAATACGATGGTAGACTTATTGGTAGTACCCTGCCTGGATTATTTGTGGGAGGTTGGATTTCAGATCATTAGACAAGCGACGTTGAGCTCAAGATGTAGTGGTTAGGGGATGTGTGTGGTTTCCTTGTCTTACTATACATAAAGACGCACACTCGCAATTATGCCCACACACACTATAGTCTTTCTCTCACTCATACATATGTAAACACAAACAGGCCTTCCACACATACTTCTCAGCCATAGTTGTAGGTGAAGTTGTAAGTGCTGGGCTCCTTTGGCACAGGGGGAGGGGCTTCAGGTATGGTGATGTTCTCCAGGTCCAGGAGGCGGAGCTTCATCTCCATGGAGATGAGCGTGTCCAGGTCGCTGCGTGTGAGGTCACTGCCCATCTCTCGCCCCAACAACGCACACAGCCCATCAGTCCAGATACAGTACTGCTCCATGCACAAGCAGGCAGGCAGGAACACAGACAAAGCAGACAGCGAGCACAGGTCAGATAACATACAGTACATTTGCAACACGCTCACATACAGTTGAAGTCGTAAATTAACTTCATATGGCTGCAGGGGCAGTATTGAGTAGCTTGGATGAAAAGGTGCCCATTGTAAACGGCCAGCTCCTCAGTCTCAGTTGCTAATATATGCATATTGTTATTAGTATTGGATAGAAAACCCTATAAAGTTTTGAAAACTGTCAAAATATTGTCTGTGAGTATAACATAACTGATATTGCAGGCGAAACCCTGAGGAAAATCAAAACAGGAAGTGGCTTCTATTTTGAAAACTCCATGTTCCATAGCCTTCCTTTGCTGGATTTAAACGGATATGAACCAGATTCCTTTTCCTATCGCTTCCTCAAGGTGTCAGTCTTCAGACATAGTTTCAGGCTTTTATTTTGAAAAATGAGCCAGAACGATAACATCGCGTCAAGTGGTCACATGAGTTATGCTTGCGCAACAGAATTTGGACAGCCATTGTTTTACCCTCTCCTACTGTAAAAGACATTTGCGGTTGATATATTATCGATTATATATTTTAAAAACAACCTGAGGATTGATTATAAAAAACGGGCTTCCCTAAGGTGTCAGTCTTTAGTCATAGTTTCAGGCTTTTATTTTGAAAAATTAGCGTGAAAGATCACATTGCGTAAGTAGATAGGTGAGGGCTCTCAGAGTGAGTTTTGCGCTACAGAGTAAAGCGGCCATTGTTTCTCCCGGTGTTATTGAAAAACCTACACACCCGGTTGATATATTATCAAATATATATTTGAAAAACAACCTGAGGATTGATTATAAAAAACGTTTGACATGTTTCTGTGGACATTATGGCAACTATTTGGAATTTTCGTCTGCGTTGTCGTGACCGCTCTTTCCTGTGGATTTCTGAACATAACGCAACAAACAAACGGAGGTATTTTGGATATAAAAATCATCTTTATGGAACAAACGGAACATTTGTTGTGTAACTGGGAGTCTCGTGAGTGAAAACATCTGAAGATCAAAGGTAAACAATTAATTTGATTGCTTTTCTGATTTGTGACCGAGCTACCTGATGCTAAGTGTACTTAATGTTTTATCGTGCGATCAATAAACTTACAAACGCTTGGATTGCTTTCTCTGTAAAGCATAATTTCAAAATCTGACACGACAGGCGGATTAACAAAAGGCTAAGCTGTGTTTTCCTATATTGCACTTGTGATTTCATGAATATAAATATTTATTGTAATATTTATTGTATGTAGCGCTATGCTATTCAGCGGTTGTTGATGACACTTATCCCCCGATAGGGGGATTGCAGCCATAACAAGTTAACATACACTTACTTAGGTTGGAGTCATTAAAACTTGTTTTTCAACCACTCCACAAATTTCTTGTAAACAAACTATAGTTTTGGCAAGTCAGTTAGGACATCGACTTTGTGCATGACACAAGCAATATTTACAACAATTGTTTACAGACAAATTATTGAACTTATAATTCACTGTATCACAATTCCAGTGGGTCAGAAGTTTACACTAACAGGCTGACTACACTGCTCTCGCTGCAAAATAAATGTAGAAATCTGTTATAGAGGTCGACTGATTATGATTTTTCAACGCCAATACCGATTATTGGAAGACCAAAAAAAGCAGATACCGATTAAATCGGCCGATTTTTAGAATGTATTTGTAATAATGACAATTACAACAATACTGAATGAACACTTATTTTAACTTCTTCGGGATAGGGGGCAGGATTTTCACTCTTGGATAAATAGCGTGCCCAATTTCAACTTCCTGCTACTCATCCCCAGAATATAAGATATGCATTTTATTAGTAGATTTGGATAGAAAACACTGACATTTCTAAAGCTGTTTGACTCATGTCTATGAGTATAACAAAACCCCGAGGACAAACGATTCAGATTTTTGTTTTTTGAGGTCACGCTCTATTCAATGAGTTGGGCAGCTGTTTCATTGGGAAACTAGATTTCTAAGGGACTTCCTTGCAGTTCCTACCACTTCCACTGGATGTCACCAGTCTTTAGAAATTGGTTGAGGTTATTCTTTTGTGTAATGAAGAAGTACGGTCATCTTGAATGAGTGTCATTTGAAGTGTACTTTTTGAGAGAGACGCATGACTTGAAAAGTAGCGTTAGTTTGTTGTCTTCCTGTATTGAACACAGAAAGTCCAGTCTTCAATTTGATCGATTATTAACGTTTAAAAATACCCAAAGTTCTTTTACAAAAGTAGTTTGAAATGTTTTGGTAGTGACTTTGCGCAAATTGGAAGCTGTGTTTTTCTGGATCAAACGTGCCAAATAAATGGACATTTTGGATATATATCGACGGAATTATCTAACAAAAGGACCATTTGTGATATTTATGGGACATATTGGAGTGCCAACAAAAGAAGCCCGTCAAAGGTAAGGCATGATTTATATTTTATTTCTGCTTTTTGTGTTGCGCCTGCAGGGTTGAAATATGCTACTCTTTGCTTACTGTTGTGCTATCATCAGATAATAGCATCTTATGCTTTTGCCGAAAAGCCTTTTTGAAATCTAACATGTTGGCTGAATTCACAACGAGTGTACCTTTAATTTGGTATCTTACATGTGTGATTTAATGAAAGTTAGATTTTTATGGTATTATTTTTATTGGCCAAGTGGGACGCGACTGTCCCGCCTATCCCAGAGAGGTTTTAACTTCAATTAAGCCTCAAATAAATAATGAAACATGTTCAATTTGGTTTAAATAATGCAAAAACAAAGTGTTGGAGAAGAAAGTAAAAAGTGTGCCATGTAAGAAAGCTAACGTTTAAGTTCCTTGCTCAGAACATGAGAACATATGAAAGCTGGTGGTTCCTTTTAACATGAGTCTTCAATATTCCCAGGTAAGACGTTTTAGGTTGTAGTTATTATAGGAATTATAGGACTATTTCTCTCTATACCATTTGTATTTCATTAACCTTTTATAGGCACTTTAGTATTGCCAGTGTAACAGTATAGCTTCCGTCCCTCTCCTCGCTCCTCCCTGGGCTCGAACCAGGAACACATGACAACAGCCACCCTCGAAGCAGTTACCCATGCAGAGCAAGGGGAACAACCACTCCAAGTCTCAGAGTGAGTGACGTTTGAAACGCTATTAGCGCGTACCCCGCTAACTACCTAGCCATTTCACATGGGTTACACAAGCCTAATCACGGGAGTTGGTAGGCTTGAAGTTATAAACAGTGCAATGCTTGACATACAACGAAGAGCTGCTGGCAAAACACACAAAAGTGCCGTTTGAATGAATGCTTACAAGCCTGCTGTTGCCTACCACCGCTCAGTCAGACTGCTCTATCAAATCATAGACTTAATTATAACATAATAAACACACAGAAATACAAGTCGTAGGTCAATAATATGGTCGAATCCGGAAACTATCTTCTCGAAAACAAAACGTTTATTCTTTCAGTGAAATATGGAACAGTTCCGTATTTGATCTAAGGGGTGGCATCCATTAGTCTAAATATTCCTGTTACATTGCACAACCTTCAATGTTATGTCATAATTACGTAAAAATCTGGCAAATTAGGCAACCCAAACAGGTTTAAAAATATATACTTCTGTGTATTGATTTTAAGAAAGGCATTGATGTTTATGCTTAGGTACACATTGGAGCAACGATACGTACAGCATCGATTATATGCAACGCAGGACACACTAGATAAACTAGTAATATCATCAACCATGTGTAGTTAACTAGTGATTATGATTGATTGATTGTTTTTTTGAAGATAAGTTTCATGCTAGCTAGCAACTTACCTTGGCTTACTGCATTCGCGTAACAGGCAGTCTCCTCGTGGAGTGCAATGAGAGGCAGGTGGTTAGAGCGTTGGACTAGTTAACTGTAAGGTTGCAAGACTGAATCCCCCGAGCTGACAAGGTGAAAATCTGTCGTTCTGCCCCTGAACGAGGCAGTTAAACCACCGTTCCTAGGCCGTCATTGAAAATAAGAATGTGTTAACTGACTTGCCTAGTTACATAAAGATTAAATAAAGGTGTATAAAAAAAAAACGGTGTCCAAAAATACAGATTTCCGATTGTTATGAAAACCTGAAATCGGCCCTAATTAATCTGCCATTCCGATTAATCTGTCGACCTCTACTATGTTATTCAATTATTGTACCCACACTGCTCGAAAGCGCCATTGCGCGTCTGCGTTGCCAAGGGCTAAAATAGTTATATTTCTGACGCAGATCGCGCTGCAAGTTCTGCCTCCCCATCTGCTCATTGGTTTATAGAAGCAGGTACCCACGTGCCATCTCCTCATTGGTTATACCCACGTGGGTGACTGAAAGACGAATGAGGTCAGTTGCGGTAATGCACCTAATTTATGAAAGTTGCCAATCGTAATATAAAGTCAAGAGAAGAAAAAGCCTAGAAGGAGGAGAGATGACTAGATACGATTTGGTTGGCCGTTTTATGTGTGGATTAATTGGCGGAGTAGAGGACCTTGTGCATTTCAGGTAAAATAACAACTCAATGTTTATATCCCAGGACAAATTAGCTAGCAACAGCAAGCTAGCTAAATAGGAGAAATTAGCTAGCAAGTACAAGGTAACTAGCTAAATTGCCATAAATGTTTAATGCTTTTCGACCAGTCCCCAAATTAATATAATTGGTTCAGAGTTTGTTTTGATACTTTAACCTGCGTGTCCTGATCGCGTTTGGTGTGGGGGGACAAAATACATTTATGCACGATGGCGCACGCGGTTTGGGTTCTGTGTAAGTTGACTGTGCTTTTCAACAGCTTGGCTTCAGAAGCTTCTGATAGGCTAATTGACATCATTTGAGTCAATTGGAGGTGTACCTGTGGATGTATTTCAAGGCCTACCTTCAAACACAGTGCCTCTTTGCTTGACATCATGGGAAAATCTAAATAAATCAGCCAAGACCTCAGAAAAAAATTGTAGACCTCCACAAGTCTGGTTCATCCTTGGGATCAATTCCCAAACACCTGAACGTACTTTGGTGCGAAAAGTGCAAATCAATCCCACAACAGCAGCAAAGGATGTGAAGATGCTGAAGGAAACAGGTACAAAATGATCTATATCCACAGTACAACGAGTCCTATATCGACATAACCTGAAAGGCCGCTCAGCAAGGAAGAAGAGCCACTGCTCCAAAACCGACATTAAAAAAGCCAGACAACGCACATGGGGACAAAGACTTTTTGGAAAAATGTCCTCTGGTCTGATGAAACAAAAATAGAACTGTTTGACCATAATGACCATCGTTATGTTTGGAGGAAAAAGGGGGAGGCTTGCAAGCCGAAGAACACCATCCCAGCCGTGAAGCACAGGGGTGGCAGCATCATGTTGTGGTGGTGATTTGCTGCAAGAGAGACTGGTGCACTTCACTAAATAGATGACATCATGAGGCAGGAAAATTAATGTGGATATATTGAAGAAACATCTTAAGACATCAGTTAAAGCTTGGTCACAAATGGGTCTTCCAAATGGACAATGACCCCAAGCATACTTCCAAAGTTGTGGCAAAATGGCTTAAGGACAACAAAGTCAAGGTATTGGAGTGGCCATCACAAAGCCCTGATCTCAATCTTACAGCACATTTGTGGGCAGAACTTTAAAAGCTTGTGCGAGCAAGGAGGCCTACAAACTTGACTCAGTTACACCAGCTCTGTCAGGAGGAATGGGCCAAAATTCACCCAACTTATTGTGGGAAGCATGTGGAAGGCTACCCGAAACATTTGACCCAAGTTAAACAATTTAACATCTTATGGCTGGGGGAGCTATTTTCACATTCGGATGAAAAGCTTGCCCAGAGTAAACTGCCTGCTACTCAGGCCCAGAAGCTACGATATGCATATTATTAGTAGATTTGGATAGAAAACACTGACGTTTCTAAACCTGTTTGAATGATGTCTGAGTATAACAGAACTCATATGGCAGGCGAAAACCTGAGAAAAATCTAACCAGGAAGTGGGAAATCTGAGGTTTGTAGTTTCAAGTGATTGCCTATCCAATATACAGTGTAAAATTTGGTCCAATTGCACTTCCTAAGGCTTCCACTAGATGTCAACAGTCTTTAGAACCTTGTTTCAGGCTTCTACTGTGGAGGGGGACCGAATAAGAGCGGTTTAAACCTGGGGTCTGGCTGAAAGCCATTAGTTTAATCACGCGCGGGGCCGTGAGCACGAGCTCTGTTCCTTTTCATTTCTAAAGACAAAGGAATTGTCCGGTTGAAACATTACTGAAGATTTATGATAAAAACATCCTAAAGATTGATTCTATACATCGTTTGACATGTTTCTACGAACTGTAATATAACTTTTTTGACTTTGTCTGGACTTAGTGCCCGCGCATTGTGCATTTGGATTACTGGACTAAACGCGAACATAACGGAGGTATTTGGACATAAATGGACTTTATCGAACAAAACACACATTTATTGTGGAACTGGGATTCCTGGGAGTGCATTCCGATGAAGAGCAAAGGCAAGTGAATATTTATAATGCTATTTCTGACTTTTGTTGACTCCACAACATAGCGGGTATCTGTTTGGTAGCTGAGTGCTGTACTCAGATTATCGCATGGTGTGCTTTTGTCACAAAGCTTTTTTGAAATCTGACACAGCGGTTGCATTAAGGAGAAGTATATCTTTAATTCTATGCATAACACTTGTATCTTTCATCAACGTTTATGATAAGTATTTCTGTAAATTGATGTGGCTCTCTGCAAAATCACTGGATGTTTTGGAGGCAAAACATTACTGAACATAACGTGCCAATGTAAACTGAGATTTTTGGATATAAATATGAACTTTATCGAACAAAACATACATGTATTGTGTAACATGAAGTCCTAAGAGTGCCATCTGATGAAGATCGTCAAAGGTTAGTGATTCATTTTCTCTCTATTTCTGCTTTTTGTGACTCCTCTCTTCGGCTGGAAAATGGCTGTTTTTGTGACTAGGCGCTGACCTAACATAATTGCATGGTATGCTTTCGTCCTAAAGCCTTTTTGAAATCGGACACTGTGGTGGGATTAACAACAAGTTCTTTATCTTTAAAATGGTGTATAATACTTGTATGTTTGAGGAATTTTAATTATGAGATTTCTGTTTGAATTTGGCGCCCTGCACTTTCACTGGCTGTTGTCAAATCGATCTCGTTAACGGGATTTCAGCCATAAGAAGTTTAAAGGCAATGCTACCAAATACCAATTGAGTGTATCTAAACTTCTGACCCACTGGGAATGTGGTGAAAGAAATAAAAGCTGAAATAAACCACTACTATTATTCTGACATTTTCACATTCTGAAAATAAAGTGGTGATCCTAACTGACCTAAGACAGGGAATTTTTACTAGGATTAAATGTCAGGAATTGTGAAAAACTGAGTTTAAATGCATTTGGCTAAGGTGTATGTAAACTTCCGACTTCAACTGTACATGTCTTCAGAGTTGTATTTATTCTGGGGATAAAACGGGTTGCTTACCTCGTATTTGTTGGGAGCCACAAAGTTGAGATTTTCATCAGGATCGTACAGGATGGAGAAAGCCTGCTCCAACACCTCCTACACACAGAACAGAGAGCACATTTCATGTCCACAACTCTAATATGAACCGCATGCACTAGAATGACTAGATATTCCATGGATGGACCCTGATCAAAAATAGTGCACTATAAAGGGAACAGGTTGCCATTTGGGATGCAATCCATAACCATTGAGATGAATAAGAGAAAGGGCTAGTAGTTAAATACAGTGGGGCAAAAAAGTATTTAGTTAGCCACCAATTGTGCAAGTTATCCCACTTAAAAAGATGAGGCCTGTAATTTTCATCTTAGGTACACTTCAACTATGACAGACAAAATGAGGGGGAAAAAAATCCAGAAAATCACATTGTAGGATTTTTTATGAATTTATTTGCAAATTATGGTGGAAAATAAGTATTTGGTCACCTACAAACAAGCAAGATTTCTGGCTCTCACAGACCTGTAACTTCTTCTTTAAGAGGCTCCTCTGTCCTCCACTCGTTACCTGTATTAATGGCACCTGTTTGAACTTGTTATCAGTATAAAAGACACCTGTCCACAACCTCAAACAGTCACACTCCAAACTCCACTATGGCCAAGACCAAAGAGCTGTCAAAGGACACCAGAAACAAAATTGTAGACCTGCACCAGGCTGGGAAGACTGAATCTGCAATAGGTAAGCAGCTTGGTTTGAAGAAATCAACTGTGGGAGCAATTATTAGGAAATGGAAGACATACAAGACCACTGATAATCTCCCTCGATCTGGGGCTCCACGCAAGATCTCACCCCGTGGGGTCAAAATGATCACAAGAACGGTGAGCAAAAATCCCAGAACCACACGGGGGGGACCTAGTGAATGACCTGCAGAGAGCTGGGACCAAAGTAACAAAGCCTACCATCAGTAACACACTACGCCACCAGGGACTCAAATCCTGCAGTGCCAGACGTGTCCCCCTGCTTAAACCAGTACATGTCCAGGCCCGTCTGAAGTTTGCTAGAGAGCATTTGGATGATCCAGAAGAAGATTGGGAGAATGTCATATGGTCAGATGAAACCAAAATATAACTTTTTGGTAAAAACTCAACTCGTCGTGTTTGGAGGACAAAGAATGCTGAGTTGCATCCAAAGATCCACCATACCTACTGTGAAGCATGGGGGTGGAAACATCATGCTTTGGGGCTGTTTTTCTGCAAAGGGACCAGGACGACTGATCCGTGTAAAGGAAAGAATGAATGGGGCCATGTATCGTGAGATTTTGAGTGAAAACCTCCTTCCATCAGCAAGGGCATTGAAGATGAAACGTGGCTGGGTCTTTCAGCATGACAATGATCCCAAACACTCCGCCCGGGCAACAAAGGAGTGGCTTTGTAAGAAGCATTTCAAGGTCCTGGAGTGGCCTAGCCAGTCTCCAGATCTCAACCCCATAGAAAATCTTTGGAGGGAGTTGAAAGTCCGTGTTGCCCAGCAACAGCCCCAAAACATCACTGCTCTAGAGGAGATCTGCATGGAGGAATGGGCCAAAATACCAACAACAGTGTGTGAAAACCTTGTGAAGACTTACAGAAAACGTTTGACCTCTGTCATTGCCGACAAAGGGTATATAACAAAGTATTGAGATAAACTTTTGTTATTGACCAAATACTTCTTTTCCACCATAATTTGCAAATAAATTCATTAAAAATCCTACAATGTGAATTTCTGGATTTTTTTTTCTCTCATTTTGTCTGTCATAGTTGAAGTGTACCTATGATAAATTACAGGCCTCTCATCTTTTTAAGTGGGATAACTTGCACAATTGGTGGCTGACTAAATACTTTTTTGCCCCACTGTATCAGTCATACTAACAGGCATGCCCTCTGCTGGTAGGCTACAGTACCTTATTTTGTTTCAGTGCACTCTTTTCTTTCATGTGGGGACAGTCCTTCCCCGTCACCACTGACTTGATATCAGACACGGGGACTGCAGGGGAAGATTAGAAAGAGCAGGAAATTAAAAAGAGATGAAACAGGCATGTATCTAGGTCAGTTCCACGGATCTAGGCGTGATGTGGATCAGTCCGTTTTAAGACTTGGTTATTTGCCATCCATATCTGTGCAACATCAGCTCAGAGAGACTGAGAACATCATGAGGTGTGGCTTTTGCCTAAAAAAAACTAAAACTGAAGCCTACAACAGACCTCAGAGCTGATGCCTTTCCATGTCATTTTGAGACTTCACCTGATGAGCTTTAAGATAGACAACCTCACTCAAATCTCACTGTAGAGAGTCAGTGGGAGACAGAGGGTTGTAGCCAGAAGACTCACTCTTGTCGGTGAGCAGCTCAAAAGGCACTTCCCCCTGGGGAGACTCGTCCAGATCTCCATAGTGCAGCACCTTGTGGTTCAGAGACAGGCGGCAGAACCAGAACTTCTCTGAGGACAAAACAAACGACAACATTAGGAATAAAGACAAAGGTAGTGATCAGTCCTATGAAGTAAATCAACAGTAAGAAAATATTTGTATTAAAACTCCAGGCAAATGCTGACATATTTGTTATTGTGCATGTGTGTAAGGTTCTCACCTTGTCTGCGGCGGTTGCCAAGCTTGCGGAAGCAGCTTCCCTCACACAGGCGGTTCAGTCGCTGTTGCTTAATCAGCTCCAGTATCTCTGGCTGGATCCTCTCACGCAGTTCACTGCAACACACACACACACACACACAGTAGGTCTCATAGTATTGAACAGAAACCAAGACAAGACTGAGGCAAGGCTAAAAAAATAACATGAGGGGTTAAGAAGCCAAACACAGAGGCAGACTAATCTGATTGCCAAAGTCAAAGAGTTAACGTGGATGTGGGACTGACATGATGGGTGGTGACTGAAAATCATCCTGGCTCATCCTCTCTGACTGGCGCAGACGCAGGATCTCAGAGTAGCTGAGGCCTCGTAGTTTCCCTTTTAGCTGGTCCAGGGACGAGGGCTTCATAGCCAGAGTCCGGGTGATCTGCTCCCGAACCACCTGCATCACCTGGCCAACCAAGGGTTAGCAACACAATGGATTACCAACCACAGTCAACCACACATCAGAGCAAATGGCTACATCCACATTTCCAGAAATTTCCAGTAGTGTGCACTTTAAAAGCATAGGATTGGTGTAAGCATTGGCTGGAGGGAGTTTCCACATTGTAAAATCCATATGAGAAAGTGTGCAAGTGCACACTTCCGGACAAGGGTGGAGAATTGTGACTCAGCCTATGAGGTTCAGAGATTCTGCGATGGTCAAAGGCCTCTAGGTGGTTGAACTCTGACCTTGTTGAAGTCCTCAGCCGTGGCCCTCATCTCCTTCCAGGTCTTGTTGAGCAGTTGGATGCAGACGCAGAAGAACTCCTCCCACGCCCGGTCGTGAGTAAAGAACATGGGGTGGTAGTCGTTGCAGCCCTCATTGGCTGGAGAGAGGGAACACACACAATGGACGCCTATTATAACACGTGGTTGTCATGAACAGAATGAATCAGTTATCCCTCTGACGATACATGTACAATAGAACTCATGAGGTTGGCCATTCTGATTAGCTTGGAAAGCTCCAAACAGATTGAGGCTTGCTTGAATGCCATGTCAGCCGTAAAGCCATCTGTGATGTGATGTGTTGAGTCCATGTATGAGAAGTGGGAGCATTGTACTCACGCAATTCTCCCACTTGAAGTATCTCACACAGCATTCGGGTGAGCTCGATGGCACAGCGTCCGAAGGGACACTCGTGTTTGTCCTCACGGCTGCTGTTCTCTAGAACAATCTGATGTGAGAAACACACACTATGGTCATACTTGGAAAAACTGAATTTCAACCATTTGAAATCTTTAATTACTTTTTCAGTTTTTTTTCTCCAGAAAACCTTGTGGTACAGGCTGCGTCTCAAATGGCAAGCTATTTCCTACATAGTGCACTACTTTTGACCAGGACCATGGTCAAAAGTATTGCACTATAGGTAAAAAGTAGTGCCCTATATTGGGAATAGGGTGCCAATTGTGAAGCACACAGACTCACCCTGATGTAGGTGTCCTGGTGCAGCTTGGCCAGGTAGAGCATGTTGTCCAGGGCCAGCATGCCTGGAGGGGTCTGAGTGAAGTCCATGGCAGGGTTCACATGGTTCTGGAGCGACAACCGCCATGAGAGTCAATGAAAGACAGACCGTAACTCCTAACAACTCCTCTAGAGATCAGCAGCTGTACCAACCCAAACACCTCTACAGAAGCAAACAATCCCATTATAACCCCAAAACAACCACTTTAATACATCCACACACACTCCAACTCAACACCTCTAAAGAGCTATACAGAAGAAAACAGCCCACTAGCTGGACTCACAGTGAAGCCCAGCATCTTGTAGTCCTTGGTGTACATGGCCTTTCTCTTCTCCGTGCCACTAGAGTCATTTTCCCCATCAAACGCAATCCTGCGCAGCTCAAAAATGATGTCCCTCTGGGCCTGGAAATGGATGAGGGCAGAACATAAAAACATCAAATCGGTATGAATAAGGCTAAAAGGGTTCAGCTTAAAGATTCAGGGAATCCAAAGAAAGAAAATACTGCTTTGTTAGTTTCTGGTCATTTTACCTGGTCACTGGGATCCATCTTGGTCATCATCCGTTCTTCCAAAAGGTTAAAGGTAAGCACCTGCAGCACGTACAGCTGGTGTGCCATCTCAGCTTTGATAGGTCGGTTGCCTCGGATAACATGCTGTGAAAGATGACATATATTAGGAGTTCTGGATCTGTACTGTTTAGAAAGCATCACGTTACTATGAAGGGCTGTTTAGAAAGCATCACGTTACTATGAAGGGCTGTTTAGAAAGCATCACGTTACTATGAAGGGCTGTTTAGAAAGCATCACGTTACTATGAAGGGCTGTTTAGAAAGCATCACGTTATTATGAAGGGCTGTTTAGAAAGCATCACGTTACTATGAAGGGCTGTTTAGAAAGCATCACGTTATTATGAAGGGCTGTTTAGAAAGCATCACGTTATTATGAAGGGCTGTTTAGAAAGCATCACGTTATTATGAAGGGCTGTTTAGAAAGCATCACGTTATTATGAAGGGCTGTTTAGAAAGCATCACGTTACTATGAAGGGCTGTTTAGAAAGCATCACGTTACTATGAAGGGCTGTTTAGAAAGCATCACGTTACTATGAAGGGCTGTTTAGAAAGCATCACGTTATTATGAAGGGCTGTTTAGAAAGCATCACATTATGAAGGGCTGTTTAGAAAGCATCACGTTACTATGAAGGGCTGTTTAGAAAGCATCACGTTATTATGAAGGGCTGTTTAGAAAGCATCACGTTACTATGAAGGGCTGTTTAGAAAGCATCACGTTATTATGAAGGGCTGTTTAGAAAGCATCACGTTATTATGAAGGGCTGTTTAGAAAGCATCACGTTACTATGAAGGGCTGTTTAGAAAGCATCACGTTACTATGAAGGGCTGTTTAGAAAGCATCATGTTACTATGAAGGGCTGTTTAGAAAGCATCACGTTACTATGAAGGGCTGTTTAGAAAACATCACGTTACTATGAAGGGCTGTTTAGAAAGCATCATGTTATTATGAAGGGCTGTTTAGAAAGCATCATGTTACTATGAAGGGCTGTTTAGAAAGCATCATGTTACTATGAAGGGCTGTTTAGAAAGCATCATGTTACTATGAAGGGCTGTTTAGAAAGCATCATGTTACTATGAAGGGCTGTTTGGTTGTGGCTCTGGTTTGTGCCATCCAAGACAAGTACACTCAGGCTTTCCCTGAAACTCACATTGAGGATGATGGATCGTAGGTGTTTCTGTGCCAGGGTGCTCGCCATCTCCTGAGAGGAAGATAGATGGAGAAATACAGTGAGACTCAAAAGTGAGGCCTGGTATGGAAATAGTTGGCCAATAAGCTTACTACCAGACAGCAATATCAAAAAGATAATTTGAGAAAAGGCTTACAGCCATTTCACACAACCCTGAAAGGGGTCCATAACTGTTACAATTCTGTTTTTTGGGTGGGGTCACATCATCAGAAACCCTTACAGCAGTGAGACATGTCTAAGTGCAGAATGCAGCTGCTACAACTAGGGGGACCCTTTGGATAAGAAAGAGGGGGGGGGGTTGAGGGGATGGAGTGAAGGATTGTGGAATGATGTGTACTCACTGTGAGCCGCTGGTCCAGGGGGTTAGTATGCTCCTCCTTAGGGGGGTGGGTTGGGAGGAGGGGTGCAGGTGTGACAGCAATGGAAACAAAGAGTGCACACTTATAGGCACACATCACAAGACACAGCATGGTACAGTACACCTTGGTAGTGAGGAACAGCACATCACAGCACAATATGGCATGGCAATGCACAACAGTATGTGACAACTAGAGGTCGACCAATTAAATCGGAATGGCCAATTAATTAGGGCCGATTTCAAGTTTTCATAACAATCAGTAATCTGCATTTTTGGTCACCGATCATGGCAGATTACATTGCACTCCACGAGGAGACTGCGTGGCAGGCTGACTACCTGTTATGTGAGTGCAGCAAGGAGCCAAAGTAAGGTGCTAGCTAGCATTAAACGTATCTTATAAAAAACAATCTTAACATAAATCACTAGTTAATTACACATGGTTGATGATATTACTAGTTTATCTAGCTTGTCCTGCGTTGTATATAATCGATGCAGTGCCTGTTAATTTATCATTGAATCATAGCCTACTTTGCCAAACGGGTGATTTAACAAGCACATTCGCGAAAAAAGCACTGTCGTTGCACCAATGTGTACCTAATCATAAACATCAACGCCTTTCTTAAAATCAATACACAAGTATATATTTTTAAACCTGCATATTTAGTTAATATTGCCTGCAAACATTAATTTATTTTAACAAGGGAAATTGTGTCACTTCTCTTGAATTCTGTGCAACAGAGTCAGGCTATATGCAGCAGTTTGGGCCCCTGGCTCGTTGAACTGTATGAAGACTATTTGTTCCTAATAAAGACAGCCAACTTCGCCAAACGGGGGATGATTTAACAAAAGCGCATTTGCGAAAAAAGCACAATCGTTGCACAGATGTACCTAACCATAAACATCAATGCCTTTCTTAAAATCAATACACAGAAGTATATATATTTTTAAACCTGCATATTTAGTTAACTTCTTTGGGGTACCCCCCCTTCTTCTCAATTTCCGCCCAAAAACATACCCTAATCTAACTGCCGGTAGCTCAGGCCCAGAGGCAAGGATATGCATATTCTTGACATCATTTGAAAGGAAACACTCCGAATTGTGTGGAAATGTGAATTGAATGTAGGAGAATATAACACAATAGAGCTGGTAGAATAAACTACAAGGAAATAAATATAAGTTTTCTGTTTTCTATTGTTGCTGCATCATGTACCCAAGTGGCCGAATTGGTACAGTGATACATTTTGAAGGAAAGAACTATATACAAAATACATAAATGCTATTCTAAGACACCCCCCCAAAAAATAAATATATATATATATGAAAAAAAAGAAAAAGAAACAAACAAATAACAAGGGTAACTATTTACACATTTTCTATTTACAATATTGTGAAGACCCTCAGTCCTCTACACAATATTGTGCTGCTTTGTTTGAGCTTTTCCTGATTTAGTCGCCATAATTTAAATATATAAACTTGTTGAAAATGCTATTGAATATGTACTGCTATGCGTAACACTCGTGGCTCCGTCAAGTAGAATTTGCAATGGCGAATGAACCTCTTTTACGCCAGAGTTTACAACAAAGGCTGGTCTTCGAACATATAACCATTACATATTGCTGTTTACCTCAGCTCATTGGCTATCTTCCAAGCTAAATTTCAAGAGGATCAGTCGTCATTGGGCTAAAATACAGTCAATCAACGATAGCCCGGTCCTACCATTGGTGCGCAATGAGGTCATTGATTGGTGTCTTCAAATCGGTTTGTTTCGGTCAATACGTCCCGGGAAAAGAACCATCATGTATGGTTGTGTTAGTAACAACCAGAGGATTGCAATGAAACCAACCATGACTGGATAAAAATATGTTTATTGTGTGTAATTACCACAAACGCTTCGTCCAAAGTTGAATGAGACGGAAATCACGACGCAACCGGTTTACAAATGTTTTGTGTTAGGCTATAAAAATAGATTTTATCAAACAAAACAAACATTCACAGTGTAGTTAGGACACTTGGCATTTCCACCAGAGGAAGATCTTCAATGGTAAGACATTTATTTTCTTGTTATTTCTGACTTTCGTGACGCTAATGCTTGGTTGGAAAATGCTAGTAATACTTGTGTGTGTGGGGCGCCGTCCTCAGAAAATCGCATGTTTGCTTTTGCAGTAAACCTTTTTGAAATCTGACACAGCAGCTGGATTAATAAGACGTTCATCTTTTAAATGATGTAAGATACATGTAATTACAATAATGTTTAATACAACAAAAGGTGTATTTAAAATATTAGCTCTCTGCAGTTTCACCGGATGTTGGCCTGTTGGGACGTTCATTCAAACAGCACTTTCGTGCGTTTGCCAGCAGCTCTTCCCTGTGATTCAAACATTGAGCTGTTTATGACTTCAAGCCTATCAACTCCCGAGATTAGACTGGTGTAACCGATGTGAAATGGCTGGCTAGTTAGAGGGGTGCGCGCTAATAGCGTTTCAATCGGTGACGTAACTCGCTCTGAGACATTGAAGAAGTTGTTCCCCTTGCCCTGCAAGGGCCGCAGCTTTTGTGGAGCGATGGGTAATGATGCTTCGAGGGTGGCTGTTGTCGATGTGTTCTGGTTCGAGCCCAGGTATGGGGGGGGGGGGGGGGGGGGGGGGGAGCTATACTGTTACACTGGCAATACTAAAGTGCCTATAAGAACATCCAATAGTCAAAGGTATATGAAATACAAATGGTATAGAGAGAAATAGTCCTATAATTTCTATAAAATAACTACAACCTAAAACCTCTTGCCAGGGAATATTGAAGACTCATGTTGACCATGTTAACCAAGCTGGAACCACCAGCTTTCATATGTTCTCATGTTCTGAGCAAGGAACTTAAACGTTAGCTTTTTTACATAGCACATATTCCACTTTTACTTCGTTTTTGCATTATTTAAACCAAATTGAACATGTTTAATTATTTATTTGAAGCTAAATTGATTTTATTGATGTATTATATTAAGTTAAAATAAGTGTTCATTCAGTATTGTTATAATTGTCATTACAAATAGATAAAAAAAATATAAAAAATAAAAAATGTATATTTATAATATTTCTTTTTACAAAAACTGCCTTTTTTGGTCCTCCAATAATCGGTATCGGCGTTGGAAAATCATAGTCAGTCGACCTCTAGACACAACAGCGTAGTATGGCACAGCACTGAATGAGATGTACAACAATGCAGTGTTGTGTGGCAATGCATGCACAGCAGAGCACAGTACAGCATAGCATGGAGTCTAGAGCCGAAAGACAGCTCAGACTGACCTGCTCCTCTGGTTGTATGAATAGTATGCATGTAGATTGGATGTCAAATTTAATCTTTGCACTTCAAAATATGGTATCTGCACTTCATTACTTTTGTAAAATAAATATATTACACTGAACAAAAATAAAAACGCAACAATTTCAAAGATTGTACTGACTTACAGTTCATGTAAGGAAATCAGTCAGTTGAAATAAATGTATTAGGCCCTAATCTATGGATTTCATGACTGGGAATACAGATATGCATCTGTTGGTCACAGATACACTACATGGCCAAAAGTATGTGGACACCTGATCGTCAAACATCTCTTCCCAAAATAATGGCTATTAATATGGAGTGAGTTCCTTCCTTGCTGTTATAACAGCCTACACTCTTCTGGGAAGGCTTTCAACTAGATGTTGGAACATTGCTGTGGGGACTTGAGGTCGGGCTGTGATGTTGGGCGATTAGTTCTGGCTCGCAGTCGGTGTTCCAATTCATCCCAAAGGTCTTTGATAGGGTTGAGCTCAGGGTTCTGTGCAGGCCAGTCAAATTATTCCACACAGATCGACAAACCATTTCTGTATGGCCCTCGCTTTGTGCATGAGGGCATAGTCATGCTGAAACAGGAAAGTGCTTTCCCCAATCTGTTGCCACAAAGTTGGAAGAACAGAATCGTGTGGAATGTCATTGAACGCTGTAGCGTTAAGATTCTCCTTGACTGGAACTATGGGGCCTAGCCCGAATCATGAAAAACAGCCCGGACCATTAATCCTCCTCGACCAAACTTTACAGTTGGCACTATGCATTGGGGCAGGTAGCGTTTTCCTGGCATCCGCCAAACCCAGATGCGTCAGATGGTGAAGCCCGATTCAATACTCCAGAAAATGCACCTCCACTGCTCCAGAGTCCAATAGCGGTGAGATTTACACCACTCCAGACGAAGCTTGGCTTTACGCATGGTGATCTTAGGTTTGTGTGTGGCTGCTCGGCCATGAAAACCCATTTTGTGAAGCTCCCGACGAACAGTTCTTGTGCTGACGTTGCTTCCAGAGGCAGTTTGGAACTCCCGCTTCAGCACTCATTGATCCCGTTCTGCGAGCTTGTCTGGCCTACCACTTCGTGGCTGAGCCGTTCTTGCTCCTAGATGTTCAGCATCATCATGCTGAAACATGAGGTGATGGCGGTGGATGAATGGCATGAGAATGGGTCTCAGGATCTCATCACGGTATCTCTGTGCATTCAAATTGCCATTAATAAAAAGTAATTGTGTTCGTTGTCCATAGTTTATGCCTGCCTATGCCATAACCCAAACGCCACCATGGGGCACTGACGTTGACATCAGCAAACCACTCGCCCACACCATATATGTTGTCTGCCATCTGCCCGGTACAGTTGAAACCAGGATTCACCTGTGAAGGGCACACTTCTCTAGGCCATCGAAGGTTAGCATTTGCCCACCTAAGTCAGTGACGACGCCGAACTGCAGTCAGGTCAAGACCCTGGTGAGGACAACGAGTAAGCAGATGAGCTTCCCTGAGACGGTTTCTGACTGTTTATGCAGAAATTCTTTGGTCGTGCAAACCCACAGTTTCATCAGCTGTCCAAGTGGCTAGTCTCAGACCATTCTGCAGGTGAGGAAGCCAGATGTGGAGGTCCTGGGCTGGCGTAGTTACACATGGTCTACGGTTGTGAGGCTGGATGGACATTCTGCCAAATTCTCCAAAAAGATGTTGGAAGCAGCTTATGATAGAGAAATTAAAATTACATTCTCTGGCAACTGCTCTGGTGAACATTCCTGCAGTCAGCATGCCAATTGTACGCTCCTCAAAACTTGAGACATCTGTGACATTGTGTTGTGTGACTAAACTGCACATTTTAGAGTAGCCTTTTATTGCCCCAGCACAAGGTGCATTTGTGTAATGATTAGCCTTTTATTGTCCCCAGCACAAGGTGCATCTGTGTAATGATTATGCTGTTTAATCTTCTTGATATGCCACAACTGTCAGGTGGATCGATTATTTTGGCAAAGGAGAAATGCTCACTAACAGGGACCAACATTTTACATATTGTATGTATATTTCTGTTCAGTGTATTTCGATACAGTTCTGAGTCCGAAAATAATTATTTTTTTTACACTGATTTCCAAATTTGACATCAAATTTAAAATAGCTTGCCTCTTAAATTGCATGATGTCAAATTTGGAAATCAAAATGTTTTATCTTTTTCCCATGCATCTACCAGACAGGATGTAGGAGAAGAAAGTATTGCGTGGGTGACTTCCTACATGATGTCATAGTACAAACTCTAGTATCCACATCTGTCTCACACATACTGCCTGTCCGTCTGCCAAGGCAGTTTTACTCTGTTTCTCAGTGTAGAGTGGTTGCTTGACAGTTTACTTTATGATGTATAACATTTTACATTTTAGTGATTTAGCAGACGCTCTTATCTAGAGCGACTTACAGTTAAGATCTTAAAATAGCTAGGTGGGGGGTGCTGTAGGATTATTTAAGATACTCTTCAAAGAGGTAGGGGTTTCAGATGTTTTTGGAAGATGACAGGGACTTGGTTGTCCTAGCTTCAGGGGGAAGCTGGTTCCACCATTGGGGTGCCAGGACAGAGAAGAGCTTGGACTGGGCTGAGTGGGAGCTGCCAAGAGACCAGAGGTGGCAGAACACCACATTTCATATTGTGTGTGCACATTTCAAGGTAAAGACTTTCTTCAATAAGGAAAATAGATGGACTAACTAAGCATAGAGAGCAGAGCACAGAATGACCAGAGGTCATTAAACTCGGTGACAGTGGGGTTGGCCTATATGACATGGGTTATTTATTACTGACCATGATATGTGTGAGTGACCATGAAGTGTGATGTAACAGTGAGATATGTATTACATTACCCTGATGTGTGTGCTAATGGCTGTACCATATATGAGACCTATGTTAAGACTTTCTAACCCTTATAGGTGCTAGTACGAGTGACGATGGTTGAGTGTAAATATGTTGCAGAGGACCAGTTCAGTGGGGGTTATGTACTAGTGACTAAAATATGAAAACTAGGTTAAGACATTGTCTAACCTTTATAGGTGGTATTCATGTATGAGTGATCATAGTTAAGTATAAATATTTTGCAAGAGGACCCTTCCGGTGTACTGGTGAGCAGGTACTGTACTGACCTGCCGCCTGTCCTCCGGTGCCTTGAGGAAGAGGGCGTTGATGAGTGCAATGGCGTATGTCTGGATCTCCTGATTGGACCTAAAAGTCACATCAGACACAGCAACACCAGTTAGAAGCATCTGGTTCTAGGAATTCTCACATGGGCATAAAAACATTAAGTTGCCACTGGTTAAGTGTATAAGTACAGTACTCAGATAGTATTAGTCTGGGGTTCTACACTTCTAAGCTTAGTCATAATTATAAGGAGGCAGAGCAAGGCAAGGCTTGTCATCTACGCTCTATTGCACTGACGTTAGTTACGCCACTACATTTCTACACACTAACTCAGGCTACATCCCCCACACAGCTGTATGTGGGAGGCCCCAGTGCGTGTGTGTGTGCTCACACTTGCAGGTGCCCGATGAGCTGTCCAACGGTGATCTCCTGCGCCACCCGGTGGTAGAGGCTGTGGCTGTTGAGGACCATGCTTTCCAGGATGGCCAGTGAGCGCTGCAGGATGGATACGTCTACCATCGGCTGGTTCACGTAGCTCGCAATCTGACCAGACAGGAGGGGGAAATACTCCATTAAAATGGACACCTAAATCTAGAGGCTTGTTGATTACAGCTAGGTTTATGAGGTAGTTTTGAAAGCTGATTTACTAAGGTTTGAGATTAAGACTACATACCCCAACCAGAAACCATGGATTACAGACAGCATCCGCACTGAGCTAAAGGCTAGAGCTGCCGGAAGCTTATAAGAACCCGGAAGCTTATAAGAAATTATATGCCCTCCGACAAACCATCAAACAGGCAAAGCGTCAATACAGGACTAAGATCGAGTCGTACTACACCGGCTCTGATGCTCGTCGGATGTGGCAGGGCCTGCAAACCATTACAGACTACAAAGGGAAGCACAGCCGAGAGCTGCCCAGTGACACGAGCCTACCGGACAAACTCAACTACTTCTATGCTCGCTTCGAAGCAAACAACACTGAAACATGCATGAGAGCACCAGATGTACCGAAAGACTGTGTGATCACGCTCTCCGCAGCTCTCCGCAGCCGATGTGAGTAAGACCTCCCTGAACTTCCGGTGCCGACAGAGATGGCCGCCTCGCTTCGCGTTCCTAGGAAACTATGCAGTTTTTTGTTTTTTTACGTGTTATTTCTTACATTAGCACCCCAGGTCATCTTAGGTTTCATTACATACAGTCGAGAAGAACTACTGAATATAAGATCAGCGTCAACTCACCATCAGTACGACCAAGAATATGTTTTTCGCGACGCGGACCCTGTGTTCTGCCTTACAAACAGGACAACGGAGTGGATCCTATGCAGCGACCCAAAAAAACGACTCCGAAAGAGAGGGAAACGAGGCGGTCTTCTGGTCAGACTCCGGAGACGGGCACACCGCGCACCACTCCCTAGCATTCTTCTTGCCAATGTCCAGTCTCTTGACAACAAGGTTGATGAAATCCGAGCAAGGGTAGCATTCCAGAGGGACATCAGAGACTAACGTCCTCTGCTTCACTGAAACATGGCTCACTGGAGAGACTCTATCCGAAGCGGTGCAGCCAACGGGTTTCTCCACGCATCGCGCTGACAGAAACAAACATCTTTCTGGTAAGAAGAGGGGCGGGGGCGTATGCCTCATGGCCAACGTGACATGGTGTGATGAAAGAAACATACAGGAACTCAAATCCTTCTGTTCACCTGATTTAGAATTCCTCACAATCAAATGTAGACCGCATTATCTACCAAGAGAATTCTCTTCGATTATAATCACAGCCGTATATATCCCCCCCCCAAGCAGACACATCGATGGCTCTGAACGAACTTTATTTAACTCTCTGCAAACTGGAAACGATTTCTCCGGAGGCTGCATTCATTGTAGCTGGGGATTTTAACAAGGCTAATCTGAAAACAAGACTCCCCAAATTTTATCAGCATATCGATTGCGCAACCAGGGGTGGAAAGACCTTGGATCATTGTTACTCTAATTTCCGCGACGCATATAAGGCCCTGCCCCGCCCCCCTTTCGGAAAAGCTGACCACGACTCCATTTTGTTGATCCCTGCCTACAGACAGAAACTAAAACAAGAGGCTCCCACGCTGAGGTCTGTCCAACACTGGTCCGACCAAGCTGACTCCACACTCCAAGACTGCTTCCATCACGTGGACTGGGAGATGTTTCGTATTGCGTCAGATAACAACATTGACGAATACGCTGATTCGGTGTGCGAGTTCATTAGAACGTGCGTTGAAGATGTCGTTCCCATAGCAACGATTAAAGCATTCCCTAACCAGAAACCGTGGATTGATGGCAGCATTCGTGTGAAACTGAAAGTGCGAACCACTGCTTTTAATCAGGGCAAGGTGTCTGGTAACATGACCGAATACAAACAGTGCAGCTATTCCCTCCGCAAGGCTATCAAACAAGCTAAGCGCCAGTACAGAGACAAAGTAGAATCTCAATTCAACGGCTCAGACACAAGAGGCATGTGGCAGGGTCTACAGTCAATCACGGACTACAGGAAGAAATCCAGCCCAGTCACGGACCAGGATGTCTTGCTCCCAGGCAGACTAAATAACTTTTTTGCCCGCTTTGAGGACAATACAGTGCCACTGACACGGCCTGCAACGAAAACATGCGGTCTCTCCTTCACTGCAGCCGAGGTGAGTAAGACATTTAAACGTGTTAACCCTCGCAAGGCTGCAGGCCCAGACGGCATCCCCAGCCGTGCCCTCAGAGCATGCGCAGACCAGCTGGCCGGTGTGTTTACGGACATATTCAATCAATCCCTATACCAGTCTGCTGTTCCCACATGCTTCAAGAGGGCCACCATTGTTCCTGTTCCCAAGAAAGCTAAGGTAACTGAGCTAAACGACTACCGCCCCGTAGCACTCACATCCGTCATCATGAAGTGCTTTGAGAGACTAGTCAAGGACCATATCACCTCCACCCTACCTGACACCCTAGACCCACTCCAATTTGCTTACCGCCCAAATAGGTCCACAGACGATGCAATCTCAACCACACTGCACACTGCCCTAACCCATCTGGACAAGAGGAATACCTATGTGAGAATGCTGTTCATCGACTACAGCTCGGCATTCAACACCATAGTACCCTCCAAGCTCGTCATCAAGCTCGAGACCCTGGGTCTCGACCCCGCCCTGTGCAACTGGGTACTGGACTTCCTGACGGGCCGCCCCCAGGTGGTGAGGGTAGGCAACAACATCTCCTCCCCGCTGATCCTCAACACTGGGGCCCCACAAGGGTGCGTTCTGAGCCCTCTCCTGTACTCCCTGTTCACCCACGACTGAGTGGCCACGCACGCCTCCAACTCAATCATCAAGTTTGCGGATGACACAAGTGGTAGGCTTGATTACCAACAACGACGAGACGGCCTACAGGGAGGAGGTGAGGGCCCTCGGAGTGTGGTGACAGGAAAATAACCTCACACTCAACGTCAACAAAACTAAGGAGATGATTGTGGACTTCAGGAAACAGCAGAGGGAACACCCCCCTATCCACATCGATGGAACAGTAGTGGAGAGGGTAGCAAGTTTTAAGTTCCTCGGCATACACATCACAGACAAACTGAATTGGTCCACTCACACAGAGAGCATCGTGAAGAAGGCGCAGCAGCGCCTCTTCAACCTCAGGAGGCTGAAGAAATCCGGCTTGTCACCAAAAGCACTCACAAACTTCTACAGATGCACAATTGAGAGCATCCTGGCGGGCTGTATCACCGCCTGGTATGGCAACTGCACCGCCCTCAACCGTAAGGCTCTCCAGAGGGTAGTGAGGTCTGCACAACGCATCACCGGGGGCAAACTACCTGCCCTCCAGGACACCTACACCACCCGATGTCACAGGAAGGCCATAAAGATCATCAAGGACATCAACCACCCGAGCCACTGCCTGTTCACCCCGCTATCATCCAGAAGGCGAGGTCAGTACAGGTGCATCAAAGCTGGGACCGAGAGACTGAAAAACAGCTTCTATCTCAAGGCCATCAGACTGTTAAACAGCCACCACTAACACTGAGTGGCTGCTGCCAACACACTGACACTGACTCAACTCCAGCCACTTTAATAATGGGAATTGATGGGAAATGATGTAAATATATCACTAGCCACTTTAAACAATGCTACCTTATATAATGTTACTTACCCTACATTATTCATCTCATATGCATACGTATATACTGTACTCTATATCATCGACTGTATCCTTATGTAATACATGTATCACTAGCCACTTTAAACTATGCCACTTTGTTTACATACTCATCTCATTTGTACATACTGTACTCGATACCATCTACTGTATCTTGCCTATGCTGCTCTGTACCATCACTCATTCATATATCCTTATGTACATATTCTTTATCCCCTTACACTGTGTACAAGACAGTAGTTTTGGAATTGTTAGTTAGATTACTTGTTATTACTGCATTGTCGGAACTAGAAGCACAAGCATTTCGCTACACTTGCATTAACATCTGCTAACCATGTGTATGTGACAAATAAAATTTGATTTGATTTGATTGATTTGACCTTTAGACAGGTCAACATTCACAGGGCTGCAGGGCCAGACGGATTACCAGGACGCGTACTGCGAGCATGCGCTGACCAACTAGCAAGCGTCTTCACTGACATTTTCAACCTCTCCCTGTCCGAGTCTGTAATACCAACATATTTTAAGATTGTGATCAAGGACAATGTGATTTTCTGGATTTTCCTACCACCATTTTGTCTGTCATAGTTGAAGTGTACCAATGATGAAAATTATAGGCCTCATCTTTTTAAGTGGGAGAACTTGCACAATTGGTGGCTGACTAAATACTTTTTTGCCCCTGTGTGTGTGTGTGTGTGTGTGTGTGTGTATATATATATATATATATATATACACACACACACACACATTTACTGCTCCCCTTTAATTACTTGTTACTTTGATCTCTTATTCTTATCCATATTATATGATATCTATCCTTATTTTTTGAAACTGCACTGTCGGTTAGGGGCTCGTAAGAAAGCATTTCACTGTAAGGTCTACACCTGTTGGATTTCGGCACATGTGACCAATACATTTTGATTTGAAACATGTCTGTCAAATGACATACAGTTGGCAAAAAAAAACTATCCATACATACTAACCCTAACCCTTGTACAGTACTTGTTGTTGTGCAGCACATCATAGGACTTCATCAGGGAGAAAACCATTCACAGAAGATACAGCTGAAAGAGCTCCAAATAACATGGGGGGGTTGCTAGGTAACAGCAACCAACTCAGTGCTGGCAGCCAATGAGGGGTTGAATGTCAAGTAATTAAAGAAGAGAGAAAAAATAAATAAGGGGAGGACTTTGAGATAGGCCTCAAACTACTGAAACTACCAAAACTAATCTACAAAAGAAAGTTCCACATATAAGTTTCATCAAACTAATCAAGAAATACATGACACATTTTTTCCATTGCAGACAGTGTAGGAATCTAACATCTGGGCTTCCTCATATGCCAAGTTTTACGAAGAGTGTTGTGTTTTGTGGAAGTAAGGAGGCGAGTTCTAACCTGTTTGATGAAGGACAGAGAGATAAGGTCCCAGGACACAATGCCATGGTCCATCAGCTCCAAGAAGGCTGTGAGAGTGAAGGCCAGCATCTCCCCAAAGCTGAAGAGAGAGCAGACTAGAGTCAGAGGACAACACTCTATATACACACTGAGTAAAACAATGTATTTTTTATTTTTAAATAGGGCCATATTCACCAACAAAGTCCTACGACAACTCTTCCTATGCGCCACCAACTACAGCCACAAACAGCATGCTATCAGTATTAGTAGTAAAAATGGTCTTGTGGGCTGACTCTGGCCTGAGTGATGCCAGTTTGAGACCCCCACTTTAGACAACAGACCCATGGATTGTCTGTATGAGACTCACTGGGTGCCACTCTCCACCAGGCGTGCCAGGGTTCCAATGCCCTCCATGCTGATGAACTCAGTGGCGAAGGTGGGGTCAGCTGACAGCTTGGCCAGCTCCTTAAGGGCCTCCAGGCGGGCGTCTATGCCGTGGGACTGGATCCTGTCCAGGAGCTGCCGCGCTGCACGGGCCTATTGGGGGGTGGGGGGGGGGTCAGGTATGCCGTTATATTGAATGTTTTTACCAGGTTTACCTCTGACTACATTAGCTTGATATATGCAGGCAGCAACCGTTGCTGAGAAATCTATAACGTAGCAATAGGGTTTATCTAATGCAGCAAACATTATTGTGAACTGTAAAGCCGTCATTATTTAGAATTAATCAAATATAATTTTTGAGGGGAGGGGGATTAAATAACTGCATGTACAAGAAGAGTGTCTCACAGGAGATATGGCTAATCGAAGGATGGTTCCATTCTTGATTTCACTACGGCTCTGGAAAGAAAGAAAATGGTGAACATTGCTACTACCACAGCACTTCTCTAGAGTCATTGGTAATATCACATAGAAATAGTAACATACTAAGGAACCATGTAGTGTATTGTGAAGAATTGTAAACAGCACTTTATTCTGCCATGGCGCTGAGGCTCACCTGCTCAGTAATGTAGAGCTGAGGACCGTCAGCATAACGCAGGGCAAACTGTTCCGAGCCAGACAGAGACCAGCTGTGGACACACACATGCACAAAATCTATTGAAAAGTGACCGAATTCACCAATTTTCCACTTAATACCAGAGCGCACTGACCTCCCTAAACATGAGGCAGACAGAAGCTAAACCCATACATTTCTCAATAAGACCTGTTACTATAATGACGTGCGTTTGTTTTTCCACCCTACAGAAAATACATACCATGTGCATAAGGTTAACAAACGTGATTATCGGAGCCTCCAGCATTTCTATTTGCCAGAAGATCAGATGGGGAACATTGTACAAGGAGATATTCAGTGGGCGTTAAGTGTTAGAAAAAAATCTAATGCATTCAGATGTGAGAGGGAGGAAGCAGAGAAGAGAGAGCGAGAAAGGAGAAGTAGGGAGTTAGCAAAAGTCTCAGTATTCATGATGGACAGACAAGGTAGATTAGGAGACAAAAGGAAATGGAAAGACAATGAGAGGAGCCACTCGGGGAGAACGAGTCAGAAAGAGAAAGCGATAAATGAACATTCAGACAAATAGGGAGAAAGAAGGAAAGAAATCAAAATGTTTATGAAATGGATGAATATAACCCTAACTCCATTAGTCAGATAACAAAGCAAAACAAATGTAACCCCTAAGCACACGGTTCCACTTACTTAGACTGGGTCTGGCCTAGAAGCAGATTAAGGTCACCTTGGATGCATCCCAAATGGCACCCAATTCCATAGATATTTAGGGAATAGGATGCCATTTGGGACATATTCCTTGTGTGGCATACCTTGGACTTAGTGAGTGAAGCCTGAGTATTGGCTAAAGGTTGTGTCTGTTTATTGGCAGTGGTATATGAGTAAGCTCTGAAAGGGTGGAGTACCAGAGCATTTATGTGTATCTAGGGATTACGCTGAACTGTCTGGTATTTTATTGAATAAATATCTGCATCTAATGCAAAATCATTCTGAACTTGTACGATAACATACCATAGTGAATCAGTATAGCATCACTAGAATCAATTGGTATGATGGAGCAAGACTGTAGAAGGCATTCAAAATGGGATTTGTTATTGTGTGCAGAACCTTCAGCAGTATGCCAATAGTAGTTAGTTACTCCAAACTGTTCCATTTCTACACAGGATAATATACAGTACCAGTCAAAGTTGACACACCTACTCATTCAAGGGTTTTACTTTAGACAATTTTCTACTTTGTAGAATAATAGTGAAGACATCTAAACTATGAAATAACACATATGGAATCATGTAGTAACCAAAAAAGTGTTCAACAAATATTCTTCAAAGTAGCCACACGTTGCCTTGATGACAGCTTTTTACACTCTTAGCATTCTCTCAACCAGCTTCATGAGGTAGTCACCTGGAATGCATTTCAATTAACAGATGTGCCTTCTTAAAAGTTCATTTGTGGAATTTATTTCCTTCTTAATGCATTTCATCCAATCAGTTGTGTTGTGACAAGGTAGGGGTGGTTTACAGAAGATAGCCCTATTTGGTAAAAGACCAAGTCCATATTATGGCAAGAACAGCTCAAATAAGCAAAGAGAAATGACAGTCCATCATTACTTTAAGACATGAAGGTCAGTCAATGCGGAAAATGTCAAGAACTTTGAAAGTTTCAAGAGCAGTCGCAAAAATCATCAAGCGCCAACTGGCTCTCATGAGGACCGCCACAGGAAAGGAAGACCCAGAGTTAACTCTGCTGCAGGGGATAAGTTCATTAGAGTTACCAGCTTCATAAATTGCAGCCCAGATAAATGCTTCACAGAGTTCAAGTAACAGACACCTCATTAGTGACAATGTCAGTGATTAATTTAGAATTCAAGGCACACTTAACCAGCAGGGCTACCACAGCATTCTGAAGCGATACGCCATCCCGTCTGGTTTGCGCTTAGTGGGACTATAATTTGGTTTTCAACAGGACAACGACCCAACACACATACAGGCTGTGTAAGGGCTTTTTGACCAAGAAGGAGAGTGATGGAGTGCTGCATCAGATGACCTGGCCCCCACAATCATCCAACCTTAACTTAATTGAGATGGATTGGGATGAGTTGGACCGCAGAGTGAAGGAAAAGCAGCCAACAAGTGCTCAGCATATGTGGGAACTCCTTCAAGACTGCTGGAAAAGCATTCCAGGTGAAGCTGGTTGAGAGAAAGCCAAGAGTGTGCAAAGCTGTTATCAAGACAAAGGGTGGCTACTTTGAAGAATCTAAAACATTAAACAATGGTTTTATTTGTTTAACACTTTGTTACTACATGATTCCATAGGTCATGTCTTCACTATTATTCTACAATGTAGAAATATTACAAATAAAAGGAAAATCCTGGAATGAGTAGGTGTGTCCAAACTTTTGACTAGTACTGTATATCCAGTGCCATGTGAAAGTATTCACACCCGTTGACATTTTGTTGTGTTACAGCCTGAATTTAAAATAGAGATTGTGTGTCACTGGCTTACACACAATACCCCATAAAGCCAAAGTGGAATTATGTTTTTAGACAATTTTACAAATAAATAAAAAATGAAAAGTATTCAACCCCTTTGTTGTGGCAAGCCTAAATAAGTTCAGGAGTATACATTTGTTTAAAAAGTCAATAAGTGGCACGGACTCACTCTGTGTGCAATAAGTGTTTAACATGATTTCTGAATGACTGCCTCATCTCTGTACCCCACACATACAGATAATTGTAAGGTCCCTCAGTTGAGCAGTGAATTTCAAACAGATTCAACCAAAGACCAGGGAGGTTTTCCAATGCCTCGCAAAGGGCACCTATTGGTAGATAGGGTTTTTTAAAAAGCAGACATTGACTATCCCTTTGAGCATGGTGAAGTTATTAATTACACTTTGGATGGTGTATCAATATACATCACTACAAACATCCTTCCTAACTCAGTTGCCAGAGAGGAAGGAACCCGCTCAGGGAATTCACCATGAGGCCAATGGTGACTTTAAAACATTACAGAGTTTAATGGCTGTGATAGGAGAAAACTGAGGATGGATCAACAACATTGTAGTTGCTCCACAATACCAACCTAAATGACAGAGTGAAAAGGAGGAAGCCTGTATAGAATAAAATATTCCAAAATGTGCATCATGTTTGCAATAAGGCACTAAAATAAAACTGCCAAAAAAGAATAATAATAGGCAAAGACATGACTGTCCTGAATTCAATGCATTGTGTTCAGGGCAAATCCAACACAACACTGAGTACCACTCTTCATATTTTCAAGCATGGTGGTGGCTGCATTATGTTATGGGTATGCTTGTCATCGGCATGGACTAGGGAGTTTATATGATACAAAGAAATTCAACAGAGCTAAGCTATGCACAGGCAAAATCCTAGAGGGAAACCTGGTTCAGTCTGCTTTTCAACAGACACTGGGAGACAAATTCACCTTCAAGCAAGACAATAACCTAAAACACATGGACAAATATACACTGGAGTTGTTTACTAAGACAACATTGCATGTTCATGAGTAGCCTAGCTACAGTTTTGACTTAAATTAGCTTTAAATTCTATGGCAAGACTTGAAAATGGCTGTCTAGCGAGGATCAACAACCAACTTCACAGAGCTTGAAGAATTATTTTAAGTGTGCAAATATTGTACAATCCAGGTATGCAAAGCTTATAGAGACGTATCCAGAAAGACTCAAAGCTGTAATCGCTGCCAAAGGTGATTCTAACATGTATTGACTCATGGGTGTGAATACTTAGACATTTCTGTATTTCCTTTTCAATAACTTTGAAAACATTTTCTTTAAACATGTTTTCACTTTGTCATTATAGGGTATTGTGTGTAGATGGATTCAGGCTGTAACAACCACATGTGGAATAAGTCAAGGGGCATGAATACTTTCTGAAGGAATTGTTTTTTGTTGGCTATGGCTAGAAATGCTGCAGATGTCATTTGGTTAGCTAGCAAGAAATGTGAATTGCTTTTCTAGCTAGCTGTGGATAGCATACTGTATCTCTTAGTTGTCGATCAAATGGGCGGACAGGCAAGTTCCCATTCAGTTGTCAAAACATGGGTTGGGACAAGCATGCACCGGCAGGCAAACTGCAGAAAGACGAGCAGGCTGCTATTCCCCATCGTTTATCGGCCAACTAGCTGAAAACATTTGAGAGGGTTTATCTAATGTTCCCTCGTTAGATTTTAGTTTAGCATTAGTTGTTGATCTTGCTGATGTGCATAGGCAACTGAGGGAGAGATAGCCTACCTTTTCATGGTTGTTTGATCAACAGGTTTGTCAAGTTCCCAAATGTAAGAGGACTCCCGTGGTATTTACATATTTGCAGAAATCCATTCAGGTGTATTTTGTGGCTTTCGGCAAATGCTTTCTAATGATCTAAAGTCACGCTGTTGCTACTGCCTGTAAACACACAATCCAGTTCAATGTGAATGAAGGCAGACCATCTGGAAAATGGTTTATTTGCATATAGGCCTACTATAGCTCTGATTGACTATGTCACACCGGTCTGTGTAGACTCTGGTCCTCTGGACAGGACAGATGTTTTTATTAGGTTTTATGACTACAGTGTATTAATTGTCCAAACACCCTGCCACTTTCCCACTCTATGTAGCTATAACATTTTCACAAATGCCTTACTATATGTCATTCCAAAACATTTTATGAATTTATGACATGAAAATGACCATATCTAAGTGCTCGCTATCTAAGTGTGACAAAAATGTGTAATATTCTTCCTGGGGATATGAATGATATGAACATATTTTAAATAAGATGTAATCTTGCTAAAATGCTGTCAATTCCACTTTAATGATATAATAAGACATCTGGCATTGTAATGAAGAACATGTGTGATCCAGTCCATGTGTAATGGCTCATACTAACATTTCTCTGTGTGTTCTTATTATGGACCTGCTATACATGTGGCTCCCGCTGAGTCCATCTAGCTACCACTAGTCTTACGCAAGTGAGCGCAGGGTGTGTGTTCATCACACACACACACACAGTAAACATTGTTACGCCATTAGCTCCAGCGAGAGCAGAAACAGCTGAGTGTGGAGCTGGTGCTTACCCATCACACACCTCCCGTATGATAGACGACAGGGGCTTCTTCTGCAAAACAGACGCCAGACAAAAAGAGAAACTGTCAAACTCTGCACTGCCACTGGAATCGCAGGAAAGTTGCTGATTGGTCAGAAAATACCCTTTTATAAGTTAACAATGGTTCTCACTCCTTGCTTTGCTTGGCTTTCCTCAGAGGAAAATAAACGTTGATGGATTTGTTAGTGGGTAGGCGCTGTTGAAATTGTGTTGGACAAAATCAAATCCACTATTGTGTTGCCAGCAAAATACAGAGAAATAAGATATGTGCTAGAGCTAGACTCACCAACAAAATCTCAGTGATGTAGTTTATGCTTGTCTGAGCAGAAAAAAAACATACTGTAGCTTTCTTTTCCCTTCAATTATTTAATGTGGAGTCTCTTGTGTTTAAAGTATCTGACACAGGGAAAACAGACTTCTATAAAAAGTTTGGTTGAGAAGACAGAGTGGAGGATTGATGCTGTTAAAGACAAAACAGACAAACAGAAACATCAGCACTACACAGTGCCTGGCTGCCCTATGGCCTCTGACCACAGAGGCTGTCATTTTCTGTTAATTTCTCTAGGATTTTACATGGTGAATCGCCAACGTTCGTCGATACCCAGCAGGCGATCTATTGTGCACGGCTGATGTTCATGTTGGTATGTCTTGTCGTTGAGTGGTGTTTTTAGACTGGACACTGACCTGGTCAATCTCCATGAGCTGGGCGTTGGCACCGGGCCACTCGATGGCCACCTTGACGATGTCAGAGGGGGGTGGCATGGCTGCTGTCTTCTCACGCACCACTAGAGGACAGACATCACAGAGAAGAAGAAACAGCTCCTTATTACTGTTACATCATTAGATATGATCCCACTTCCGCCACCATGTTACATTATTAGATATGATCCCACTTCCGCCACCATGTTACATTATTAGATATGATCCCACTTCCGCCACCATGTTACATTATTAGATATGATCCCACTTCCGCCACCATGTTACATTATTAGATATGATCCCACTTCCGCCACCATGTTACATTATTAGATATGATCCCACTTCCGCCACCATGTTACATTATTAGATATGATCCCACTTCCGCCACCATGTTACATTATTAGATATGATCCCACTTCTGCCACCATGTTACATTATTAGATATGATCCCACTTCCGCCACCATGTTACATTATTAGATATGATCCCACTTCCGCTACCATGTTACATTAGATATTTCAACATGACCACATTATGTTGGCATTAACGTTTCACAGCCATTTTTAAACTTCATAGTTAAATCACTCATTCTGTTGGCCCAAATGTGGCTTAAAACACCAGTTCATGGTATCAAAATGGTTCCTTACTAGTGGCACAAGGTCAGACGAATACCCTTCTCTTCATTGCCAAACAGCATCCATTCAATTTGGTCTCATTACAGTCCAGTTTGTCCTTCCCCACATGACAATACAAAACTTTAATGAGAGTGATCTAGGGTAGAAAGATGGGACCAGGACCGCTTTTACGGCTGTAGTGGCTTGTCGTAGCATCTATCAGTGTAATTAAACCCTCAGATGTAATACCTGAAGTAGCTAGTAGCTACACACTTTGTTTGCCTTTAACTAAGAGCCATTTTAACAGCCTGATGTATGGTGGTCTGGGCCATCAACGAGGAGACAGGGCGTTTATGTGGACATCCTCTAAATATCAGTGGCCAGGGTTTTAACATCAAAGCCCTGGACCACCAAGTGGAAAACAGGCTGACATTATGCATATGTAACCTGAACTTAACTTCAGCTGTGTCCCTGACAGAAATAGTCTAGCACTAAAGCCAGATGACCATTTGACAAAGAAAAACAATGTCTTGCTGTTTAAATACACAATGTTTTGCCTGTCTGTGTTTACTCCACTATACGGTCAAATTCTCTGTTGTTGCCGACATAAACATTTCATTCATCAACATTGTATTCAGACGCCTACAGAACCTTTCGAGATTCTTTCTGCACATTTCTGTACAGAAGATTTGCATGCAGGCACACACATACATACATGCACTGTATCTGGGGTAGTTATAAACAGCAGGTTTCACATATCCACATCTCTGGCAGGCTCAGTCCTCCCACTCAGGAGTCCTAGCACCTGTAGGTGGGCTGGGTTGGTTTACCACAGCTCCCCGATCTACTGCAGATGCAACAGCACCACAGCTCCCCGATCTACTGCAGATGCAACAGCACCACAACTCCCCGATCTACTGCAGATGCAACAGCACCACAGCTCCCCGATCTACTGCAGATGCAACAGCACCACAACTCCCCGATCTACTGCAGATGCAACAGCACCACAGCTCTCCGATCTACTGCAGATGCAACAGCACCACAGCTCTCCAATCTACTGCAGGTGCAACAGCACCACAGCTCTCCAATCTACTGCAGATACAACAGGACCCTGATCTACTGCAGATACAACAGCCCCGAAATCTACTGCAGATACAACAGGACCCTGATCTACTGCAGATGCAACAGCACCACAGCTCTCCAATATACTGCAGATGCAACAGGACTCTGATCTACTGCAGATACAACAGCCCCGAAATATACTGCAGATGCAACAGCACCCTGATCTACTGCAGATACAACAGCCCCGAAATATACTGCAGATACAACAGCACCACAGAGCTCAGGTTTATCCCTGCTAGCCTCCCTATTCTAAATCCACAGGGAATCTTTGCTCTGCGCTTGGCTGTCGTCAGGCAGTGCGATGACAGATGAGTGCGCATCAAAGGAGTAGAAATCAGTTCCATTTTACTGGGGAACCACACAACGCATAATCAAGCAGGGCTTTTCACTGCACGGTACAGATGTCGGCACTCTCCGAACCAACACTTTTTGTTGAGTGTTGGGCGGTGGGAGGAGAGAAGGAGGTTCTAAAAACTGTTTTGTTTGGGGAAATGTCTGTACACTGTCTTTTGCCAAATGCACAATGACTGGAAGGCATCCAAAGACATCAGTGAACAATCCTTCTCCCAGAATTCCCTCTGTCTCCGGGGGCCCCACTCTGGCTGGGAAGCCTGTTGGTGGGTTGTCATGGCCGTGGTTAAAAGTGTCCCTGTTTGTTTGGCTTGGTTCTCTTGCTGTTTTCTAGACAGTTTTCAAGAGGGATATTTTCAAAGCAGATACAATCTCAGGGTAATTACAGGTTCTGTGAACTAATAAATTCAAGCACCAGTTTTATTATCGATTGACCCTACTGAAAAAATCCTGAACTGCAAATGCAGTTCAATTCAGAAATCATAATCTGGGATTATTATTCTGCAGTAGTTGCCTAATGATCAACTGAAGTGGTCTGTGCAACACTTGTTAACTTTGAGGAAAATGAAATCCCATTCGTAACACCTCTAATAACAAGCTGGGTCCAATTCTATATTGCCTTTGAATAAAGTATTACTTCTGCTCTCATTTCTGGCAATAATATCCATACATCAGTCTCTCCAAGTTATGCAACTCAAGGGGATAGGAGAATTTTGCAAAATGAGAACAAGTCAAACCACAATCAGGAATGAGACTTGCCTTTGAGTGAATAATGGGGCATTGTGCAACAAAGCCACTCCTAAACAGGCTGTGAAAAATCTGCAGAGAAATACTAAGAATTGAGTCCAAGACTGGCCGGGGCAGGATAGCTCATCAACAGTGTACATTCAGAGACTGACTCTACTACACAAAAAGCATATGCTAGTAGTCTATGCTCCACTGCTGCATAGAATTACACAAACAGTTTTATATGAACACATCAACAGTGTTGGGGATTGTTTGAGGGTTTAATTCCTTAAAAAGTCATTTAATATTTTTTAATTTCAACTAACATCTTTTTCTTTCCATGCTGTCACTGCATTTGAGGCAAACATCAACATGAAAATAGACACATGGCACATGTAATTAGGGCCAGGATGATACCAGTATCACAATACTTTTTTCAATGGCAAAAATGACAACACCATGTAGACCAAACTCTTTGGTCCTTTAAAAATCAGCTGTAGGCCTATGTCAAATATTGTGTGCTATAGCTTGGATAATACATGTGACTCTGGATGACAACATAATGTTAGTTTCCAACACTAGGGTTGTTTTCCTAGAGAAGTTAAATCCGCCTTGTGTTTTGTTTCCTTGACACGATACTAACGAGTATGGTGATACTGGTATCGTCCCGGCTCTACATGTAATGGATCAATTAAAGGTAGGCTCAGCGAAATGACGTTGCCACAAGCAGCAGCACAGATAGAGATGAGCGAGATGCAAGATTTGGCTCTAACAGTCACATACAGTACCTGCATATGTGCATGGGCACCAAAACAGAGGAAAAGTTGAGCCTCGCACTAGAACGGTTTTAGTTTCTGCGGCAATCAACCCACTATGCTATTTACTTTCTGCATCTATGTAATGTCGCTGAGTCTACCTTTAACATTGCTACACAGGAACTCCTGCCATGATATATCAACTGGGCCACAACGCTGCCATTGTCTGGGGGTATAAATGAGAGAAGTTCATTCCCAGTCTGAAATCACACCCTATTCCCTATGTAGTGCACTACTTTTAACCAGGGCCTATAGGGCTCAGGTCAATAGGGGCGGCAGGGTAGCCTAGTGGTTAGAAGGTTGCAAGTTCAAATCCCCGAGCTGACATGGTACAAATCTGTCGTTCTGCGAACTGATTTTTGATACCATGAACTTGCAAGAACGGTGTTCATTTTGTCAGGTCACGGAATAGCTCTACAAAAATCGTTAAATGAGGCTCTTTCAAATTCTTGAATCAAGTGTAGCAAAAGTCAGACCGCTAGATCATAATTGAATTTGAAATGAGGGAAAGAATTAGAAGCCGAGTCAATATTCTACTGGTGAACAATAATGGCATGAAACACAAGTCCAGCATAGTAAGGACACCGACAGAATATCAACTGTGAATTCCATTAGTTGACAGAGGGCCAAGTGCTACCAACCACAATTGTGTGAAAACCCACTAAGCGCCACTAAGAAACCAGAGTCCATGAAGGAAAGGGCTAAGAGGTTGAAAGAGACTGTGTGTGTCTAGGTTGGGGGGGGGGGGGAGGAAGAAATCAGACAGTCAGTACAAGTCAGGACCTATATGCCTGGGCAATTACAGAGAGAATTGAAAACAGATGCCCAGTAAGCCTGAGAGAGAGCCATTCTTAATTTAGCAGGATTTCCCCTCTCCCTATAACAAAGACTATGCAGTCTCAGCAGCCATCTTGTTCAACATGAATTCACAACAACAAAATACTGCTGTTCCTGCCTAGAACAACTTTCCCCCACACATTTGAAGACAGTCTCAGCCCGGCTCTTTTTTAATGCTAAAAGGCAAATCTCAACTCTGTGTTGCTAATCACTTAAAACCATTAAATTGGTACATTGTTTCTGTTCCCTGATCCTGGGTCTTATCTTAACGAGATATGGCGACCGGACCTCACCTGTTGGAGCGTTGAGTAGGCACCTCACTCGCTCTCGCAGTCTCACAGTTCAGAACATGGCATCAGCTCCCCTGCAAAGTCAGACGGACAAATAACCGTCAGAGGAACTGTAGTACAGTCAAATATTCACTCTCTGAGGTTTATGTTGAGCACTCCTGTAAATTTCTTCTTTGAGAAGTTCCCTTCAGTCTTTTCTTGATGTTAATAACAAATCAAATACTGACAACCTGCTTTCAAAGACTTTTAATCTAAAACTGCTTCAGTTACATATCAGATTGTTTTCAATCTCGGAGAACGCTTTCAACTGATGGAGTTTTTTTAATGTATTATTTTATAGCCAGGGAGGGATTGTCTTGCATTTCATATTGATGTGGGAATGGAAAAACTGTAAGCTAAAATAGGAATTTCCAACGGCATGCTGGCTGAAAATAAGGGACAGTACTACTGCTTCGAAGCTCAGCTACTCTAGCAACCACTGACCTACCTAATCTAGGAAAGGTATGTGAGACTCCAAATAACTGATCCTAAAGACCCCATAGCGCACCTACCTACCACTGCAATGCTCGAGTGACAATAGTACAGTAGTCTTTCATCCTTTGTTTTCAGGACGCAATCACATGCATGATCCTGGCACCTTGACATTCTATTAGGTACCTGATCTAATAGGCTACTGTGTCACAAAATGTCTCCAGCTCGCAGGACAGATACTGAACCTTCTGTAGAATGACGGGGACAGAGTCTCCGTCTCTCATAGATGTCACAAGGCAGCTGGATACATTTGTAACAATGTTATTGATTGCTCTCCACCACCACTGTAGCAGCAACACGGTTACTCTAGACAGACTGAGCTGCAGCCAGGATGCATAGTGACTGGCTGTAACTTGATTAATTGGATTGAGCTGGCTTTAAAAAGGCATTCCTGCTGTCAACGCTATATTTTTAGAAACCATGGCAAGCATGGACAATTGTGAAATATATATTAGTACCCATTTTATAAACCATGATATCACATACAGTGACCATTCGTAATTAGCTAGCCACGAAGGCAGTGGGCTGCAAATGAGCCGCATCGCGCAAACCATGTAATTCGTTACTAATTTTGGGGCGAAACACCGAGTCTAAATTAAATTGTTACCAGTAGTCAATTGAAAACGTTGAATTTAAGGACATTCATATTTACAAACTGGAATCCCCAGCAATTGAATTACATGGAACATGTATTACATTTACAGAACGTATTCGTCTCAAGAGGGAATCACTACACTGAAAAAAAGCCTTCACGCGATATTCCTTCAGCGAGAGATTTGTTCCTTCGCAAACATCTTTCAGCAGGCTATTGCCGATGGGCTTATTGGTTTGCAGGCGCGCGAAAGTTACAATTTAACCACCAAATGATAATTTATCCTAATTGTTCATGTACTCATAGTAAATCGTTCGTTGTAACGGTATTTACTTACCCCATGGCTTGGACCTGATCGCCGCCGTTTAATACTTCCACCAATGGAGCATCTGTGGTAAGATGATACATCACCACGCCTCATAGGCGGGACACAAGGTCTGTGTCCACGGCGCTGCACAACTCCCGTCTTTTATACACTTAGATTTTTAAATCAGTGCATGTGCAGCGAAATACATGTAAACATTTAATATAACTCGTAATGTGATTCAAGTGACCTCATGACACCATCTTCTAAAAAGATATCCACCATGAGAAAAAAAGAAGTAAAAAACATACATGTACTACGTTTTTATTTAGCATACAGACAACAGGTGGTGCACAGAAATACACCCAAAACCGGAACTGTTATATATTTATAGAGTATTTATAGAGTACAGTACGATAAGGGTCAAGCCTACCGTAATCTTATGGTTTACATTAGGGTTAAGGGCACTGGAGGAAATTATCTTCAATCAACCACCATTATAGAACGCGTGTATAGACAGATAAATTAGTGGAACTCAAAGAAAACTCGCCAACGCCCAATGCACTTAGAAATACCAATTATGTTTTTAAAAATAATCCTCAACTATTTGTTTCTTCAAACCGTAGTTACATTAGGATGCAATAACGATTTAATTTACAATATCGAAAAATAGCAATTTGACTGAACAATGATATCTACAAAACATTGTGGGTTGCAATCTCCAATGTGACAATCAAAACATGAAGACAAAGAGCACATATTGTACTTGTGATTAGTTATTTTAGGCCTATATTTCACACATACCACATGATATGTGAGATTTTGTAGATCTATAAATAGGATATAACATTAAACATCCTTTAAAGCACTGGAATTCATTGATTAAAAAAAAAAAAACATTTTGGGACTGTATAAAATGCTATTTTCCCTGGTGGAACTAGCATGATCACTTCGTTCACCTTCAGGCTGGTTCCACTAGACTGATTAGTTTTAACTGAAAATGTTAAGTCTTCATAAAACTTACAGTACAATGAAGAAAAAAAAACAAAGCATAAGAAATATGGAGGCAAACTAAACAGCAGCACCTCGTTTTACTTTAATATTTTATCAGACATGCTGTCCAGCTAATAAGGGAGAACACACACTCTTCAAACCAAACTGACAATGGTTTATCAATAGACTGAGGTCAGCTCTTTAAGGCTGGTAACATTAAAATAGAGGGCAGGGGAGATGGAGCACTATTACAGAAGATGCACTACTACACAAACATTGCACAGTTATCCTAGTTTACATCTCCAGTCATTATGATTTTTTTGTTCAGAAAACATGCAACTCTTAACAGATGGTCTTTGTTGCCCTTTTAGCAGAAGCAGTTCTCTTTCACACAAGACAATGCATGTCATGCCGCATCAGCCCATAAACTGTGGTTCCACCAAAAAAAACAGCCAGGGGAAGGAAATGCCAACAATCTGGTGCAACTAAGAAATAGTAGCCTCGTCATCTTTCTCAGGAGTAGAATAATTATCTAAGTAACGCCTCACTCTCCTCACACATACAGGGGTGAAATTGAGGGTTCCAAATTGAGGGAGACTGCAAAACAACTAATTCATCTGTTAAAAGTGACCTTGGTAGTCACTCAAAACATGCATAACTCAAACAAGGCCATGATTAGGCCTAGCCAAGCCTACATGGCTGATTTTGGAGTGAATCTCTGGAACCACCTTATTCTGCACTTCCATGTAAAACATGTGGCTCATTTTACAAGTCCAGCAAATAGCTCGCTTTCAAATCAGCAGTATTCAACATCACTCCTTGAGAAGTGAATGCGTGTCAGAAATTCACTGCACAAATCTGAATTTTATATCAAACTTTCCTTTAAAGATTATTACATGAATGGCCTGAGATGTGTTCTTTGACCGTCGTTTGATTCAACATTTGAGTTCATAAACGTGCATACTTGGAGATCAACAAATTCAGATGCAACACTTACCACTGAGACTGAAAAGCTCAGCACACTAAGAAAGTGTTGACTTTTAGGTGTTAAGAGGACAGACACAACATAGACTAGATCCCACTACAATGAAGTTTAGAGGTCACAGAAGGTTGCTGTGGTGGTCCCACAGGTTTGGCAGTATTACATACATGCAATTAAGCATAAGTCACCCCAAAAACAAATGTGCCCAGTTCAACACACAATCATGTTACAGATTAACATACATACTGTACATTAAATGAACACATGCTCATTCATATTACAGTTAGCAGATGAGATTAATACAATCAACAACCACCGATTGGATGGTGGAATAGTATTTTTATACCATCAACCTCTTTAGACAGGGTTGTATATATTTTTCTTTATTTAACCTTTACTTAACTAGGCAAGTCAGTTAAAAACAATTTTTTATTTACGATGGCCTATATACCAAAATGTACTTCAACACCTGTTCATCATCAAAATAACCAAGTAGTACTGACTCAGTCTTCTCTTAGGGTTTCAATGAAAAGAGGGCTGAGAATGTATAAGATAAAAAAATATTGTTCAAATAATGTACTTGCATCATATGAATCCAGCAACTACATTTACCAGCAACTACATCCTACCAAGGTTAGTTGCTGTCATAAATTGACAAAACAGAACGTTTTGTCTAAGTTTTGGTCAACACCGACAGCACTGTTGGGGTACAATCCAGGGATGCTGGCTTTACATGACAAACACACTAGAGTCAAGTTCCTTGTCAACTTCATTATGCAGCAACAAAGTGGAAATCCCTGTTTCTCATGGGCCAACCAGTGAGCTCCTCTCACTCTAGACACTCTGGTTCAGTAGGTGACTGCTGCCATCTTTAGTTAGAATGACTTGAACGCCTGAATATAGAGCAGGGCTATTCAAACTGGCGGCCCATCGGCCAGATCCGGCCCATTTATTGAATTAGACTGGCCCTTTGATCAATTCTGAATATTTATAAAAGATCTGCAAAAAAATCCCAGCCAAAATGACAAGCAGCATTGTGGTTGTCTAATGTGTAGTTTTGGGCATATTTAGCACCTAGGTGGCATGTTGATCATTTTTTGTTCATATGAATGTCTCTAGTGTTTGAACGGTTTAAGCTCCAAAATATTATGACCCCATTCCTGAAAGCTACAAACACGTACATGACTTCTGTTTCCCTCGCTGACGGCTCACAGGGACTCGTTAGAAAAGATTGCCAAAAACATGCACCTAATGACTGAGGGTAATTAATTCAAAAGAATACTTGGCATTTACTTATTTGAATGGTTTTTATTGTAATGCTTAGTTTGGTGATTTTCTAATGGCCTAATTACTTTTAAGAAGCTTTTAATAGTGGTTTAAATAAATAAACGGTGAGCAAGCATTGCACCTTTTCTTTATCAATTATATAAAGAAAAAGTGGTTGCACCTCGACTCACTTTGGTTGGGCACCTTCCACTTCTTTTCTAATTACTTTTGGCAACATTTAAATTGGACAAAAATGTCTTTATTGGTGTCTCCTTAGAATAATCACATGGGACATATCCAGCCCCCCTGCAATTAACCTTTATTTCTTTACATCTGGCCCTTGTAAGAATATAGTTGAATAGCCCTGCTATAGAGTCATAAAACCAAGATTGCACCTTGCCTTCTAATATGGAAACAACTTTAAATATTACATATGATTATTCCCCTGCTCTCACTTTGATTTTTGAACTCCTGCAATTAAAGGTCACTTTATTTACACACATCCAGCAAAAATAAAACACTAAACCGCTTTAAAGTTTGTGAATATTCAGGTATACTCCATATGCATGGAGCTCAATTTACTTTCAATTGATTCTTATTGAGGAATAACACAAAACTGGCATCGAGCGCAGCCCAGGTTAGAGACAGGACTGTGCAACTGTAAAAGTGCCAGAAAAAGGAAGGAAAGAAGGCGGTGAAGGAAAAAAAGGCAAGGAGGGATAGAGAAAAAGGGAGAAATAGTGCAGGTGAGGGAGTGAGAGGCCTCTACCAGTCTGCATTGTCCCAGGTTTCCTCAGCAGGTTTGTCAGGGGCAGCAGCGGGGCTCTTCTTGCCTTTGGTCTCTCTGCCACTGTTGTCCCAGTTGTTGTCCCAGGCCTCCCAGCTGTCTCCAGTGCTGTGTTTGTTGTTGGTTGCTACCTCCGAGCCCCAGTTGTCCCAGCTGTCAGAGCTCTTCTTCTCTGTGGCAGAGTTGTCGACGTTGGTCCAACTGTCGCTGCTTGGAGACTTCTTGGGCTTGGAGGAGCTGGTGCTCCCAAAGGTCTCCCAGAAGTCCTGCGCAGGGGCCTGGCCTGGTTCTGGGCCTGAGGAGTTGCCCTGGTAACCCTCAGTGGCGTCCATGTTTTGGTAGCTCTCTCCTTCTGACCTGTGGGAGAGGGTTAATCAAATAAAGCCACCCACCTAACTAAGAACATATGGTATGTCACATCTCCAAGCCAAAGTCCATTTTAATATTTGACGTTACCCGTCCTCTGGCTTTCCAGCAAAGAAGTTGCTCATGTCTTTCCAGCCTTTTGCACCAGCGCCCTGGACCTGAGAAGAGGACACACGTCAAACTCCAAAAAACATCACTAGATATGAAATTACTTTAATAAAAAGTTAACTAATGAAATCAAATCATTGACCTCTGTATTCACATTGTCCTTTACTTGAACAACTTAATATAATACGGGTACAGTTCAAATCTACATACTCACCACCAGAATAACAAATGGCAGCAAGAGAAATGGGAGATCAAATTGAATGATCTTCAAAATATACATCAACACACCCAAACCAGTCTCCTTTTCAGGATATGTAATGGGGGTGACAGCACCTGAATATTTAGTCATTCTAAACTTGGGAAAATGTCTAATGAAAGCCTAGCTTCCCATGACCCTTGATCAGGAGACTGGTTGTCGGTTTGCAGTGTGGCAGAGGTCTGCCTTCTCCTACCTTGGATGCCAGCCCAGCAATGCTGACGGACATTTCATCTAGCAACTTGCCATCTTTTACCTGGACAAGCCAAATCACCGTTAATTGAAATGGAGACAACTCACAGCATCAAGAGGTGGGCGTGTAAATAAAGACATCACCCACTAAAGCTAGCTCAGGCAATATTTATTATTGAGAGCAGTACATATTTTACTGTGAGCAGTGGTTAGGCTTCAATATTTTACTGAGAGAACATTAATAAATGTGGTGATTAGCCTACTTATAAGGAGAGAGCAGGTGATTTCAGTCTCAGTCAATACCCACTTTAAGCAGCTATGTGGAATGTTTCTACATCAAGCAATTAGCTATTACACATGCACCCTATCTAGTCAGTCACAACAGCAGACATTCCGAAGGACACAGTGCACATTCAAATTTAAAGCTGGTTCAATTAAGCATATTAGCCTATAGGGACCCACCACCAAATTAACATTAACTTCAAACACAATGTTACCTTTTCGTGGGTAGGTTTGATAACATTCTCATTTAATGTCTGTCCTAACTCTGTGGCCTAGTTGGGAGTGAGGGAGAAAATGTGTGAATCAAACGAACAATCGACATTCACGCCAACACAAGACACTGAGTTTGAGTAGTAGGCAGCTGAGGCAGGCGGGGGAACTGTCATGCCATGACTAGGATGTTAAACGAGCAGTCAGCACAGCGGACGGACAGCTGACCATCAAAGGGTACTGAGCAATGGAACTCATGCATGGATGGATAACCCTATGGTTGGTGAGTACGAAAGTAATGGTCACTTTACCCTGCCTTCATGTACATATCTACAGTGGGGCAAAAAAGTATTTAGTCAGCCACCAATTGTGCAAGTTATCCCACTTAAAAAGATGAGGCCTGTCATTTTCATCATAGGTACACTTCAACTATGACAGACAAAATGAGGGGGAAAAAAAAAAATCCAGAAAATCACATTGTAGGATTTTTAATAAATTTATTTGCAAATTATGGTGGAAAATAAGTATTTGGTCACCTACAAACAAGCAAGATTTCTGGCTCTCACAGACCTGTAACAACTTCTTCAAGAGGCTCCTCTGTCCTCCACTCGTTACCTGTATTAACTGGTTATCAGTATAAAAGACACCTGTCCACAACCTCAAACAGTCACACTCCACTATGGCCAAGACCAAAGAGCTGTCAAAGGACACCAGAAACAAAATTGTAGACCTGCACCAGGCTGGGAAGGCTGAATCTGCAATAGGTAAGCAGCTTGGTTTGAAGAAATCAACTGTGGGAGCAATTATTAGGAAATGGAAGACATACAAGACCACTGATAATCTCCCTTGATCTGGGGCTCCAAGCAAAGACCTCACCCCGTGGGGTCAAAATGATCACAAGAACAGTGAGCAAAAATCCCAGAACCACACGGGGGGGACCTAGTGAATGACCTGCAGAGAGCTGGGACCAAAGTAACAAAGTCCAGGCCCGACTGAAGTTTGCTAGAGAGCATTTGGATGATCCAGAAGAAGATTGGGAGAATGTCATATGGTCAGATGAAACCAAAATATAACTTTTTGGTTAAAAAAAAAAATCAACTCGTCATGTTTGGAGGACAAAGAATGCTGAGTTGCATCCAAATAACACCATACCTACTGTGAAGCATGGGGGTGGAAACATCATGCTTTGGGGCTGTTTTTCTGCAAAGGGACCAGGACGACTGATCCGTGTAAAGGAAAGAATGAATGGGGCCATGTATCGTGAGATTTTGAGTGAAAACCTCCTTCCATCAGCAAGGGCGTTGAAGATGAAACGTGGCTGGGTCTTTCAGCATGACAATGATCCCAAACACACCGCCCGGGCAACGAAGGAGTGGCTTCGTAAGAAGCATTTCAAGGTCCTGGAGTGGCCTAGCCAGTCTCCAGATCTCAACCCCATAGAAAATCTTTGGAGGGAGTTGAAAGTCCGTGTTGCCCAGCAACAGCCTCAAAACATCACTGCTCTAGAGGAGATCTGCATGGAGGAATGGGCCAAAATACCAGCAACAGTGTGTGAAAACCTTGAAGACTTACAGAAAACGTTTGACCTCTGTCATTGCCAACAATGGGTATATAACAAAGTATTGAGATAAACTTTTGTTATTGACCAAATACTTATTTTCCACCATAATTTGCAAATAAAAACAAAATCCTACAATGTGATTTTCTCATTTTGTCTGTCATAGTTGAAGTGTACCTATGATAAATTACAGGCCTCTCATCTTTTTAAGTGGTAGAACTTGCACAATTGGTGGCTGACTAAATACTTTTTTGCCCCACTGTACCTCGTACCCCTGCACATTAATCTGGTACTCCTTGTGTATAGCTTAGTTCTTGTGTACTTCATTCTGCTTATGGAAGCATTTCACGGCAGTCTACACCCCTTGTATTCGGCACGTGACAAATAAAATGCTTTTTGTTTATAACGATGATATCATGTCTTTCTTCGTAAATGACAGGAATGTTGACACTCCTAGAACAGGTTCTAAACCATTTGGTTTTATGAGCCACCAAAGTTAAAGTGACCAAGAACTTCATATAAATACATTTAACACTACAACCTTTGACAGTAAGATTATCCATCATCTTTAAAAATTAAAAGGGGACCGGACAATGTTAGTCTGCAGCCAAGCAAAAGCTTACAGTAACAGTACAGGTTGGGCTACTTGTATGCATCCACCATTTCACAGGAGTGGGTTTAGAAATGTTTACATAGAATATCAGACAGGACACTGATGACCAGCCAACAAGCTCTGGGTGGTTGGGAATGAATGCATTCATAAAAAACAGTAAGTAAATGAGATATGCAGGTATCATACGGACAGAGAGCATGCATTTGTTATTGGTTTTACCGGCTCTGGGGGCGGCTTATAGCCCCTTAACTATGTTCCGAGAAAGCGAGGTTAAAAAAGCATCAAACAGTTCCAACATGGTAAATTCACAGTTATTTCTGTCCAGTTAATTTATGAGCAAAAATACAAGGGAAACGTGTGGGGGGTAAAAAAATCTGTGTTCCATGAGCTCTGAAGGCTAAACATTTACATTGCAGTTTCTGCTGCAGAGGGAATAACATGCATTAAGGGCATCCATAGAAACAATTAAGTTCTAGAATATATTTTTCAGTGGGTACATCACATGGAATTAGGAGACTGAGCCTCAACCAATATATCGCTTTGGTTGAATTATGATCAATGAAAATGTCTTATCACTCTAATTATCATAGCTTGGTATTTCCTTCGGGACGGGGGCTAGAACTCTGTCTCTGTTTAGCAGAGCATCATGTTAGTTATTACTTGAGCCATGAGAGAGAATGAGCATATGAATGGTTTCCTTATTCAACAAAAGGGGATTCATACAATCACGTCTTTATCAACATTGTTAAATGGCATCTTAGACTTGTAAGGTTAAAATAGTTTGTTTGAGCTCCCGAGTGGAGTAGTGGTCTAATGGAATGCATCGCAGTGCCACTAGAGATCCTGGTTTTAGTCCAGGCTCTGTGGCAGCCGACCACGACCGGGAGATCCAAGGGGCGGTGGACAATTGGCCCAGTGACATCCGGGTTAGAGGGTTTGGCTGGCAGCGATCTTCTTGTCCAATCGCACACTAGCGACTCCTGTGGCGGGCCGGGCGCAGTGAACGCGGAGTCGCCAGGTGTACGGTGTTTCCTCCGACACGTTGGTGTGGCTTGCTTCCGGGTTAAGTGGGCATTGTGTCAAGAAGCAGTTCAGCTTGGCTGGGTCGTTTCGGAGGATGCACGGCTCTCGGCTGTTGCCTCCCGAGTCCGTACGGGAATTGCGGCGACAGGACAATTGGATACCAAAAAATTGGGGTGAAAAAAAGTTTGTATCTACACATCCATGTAAATAGTCTCATCTAAATACACACGTTTTTTAAGTTGCAAAATTATGCCAGTAAAAACATTATTCATAACGTTATCTTCCCAGTCAGGGTTTTTTTTCTGGATAAAAATGGCTTAGGTGGTAGGCGTGGCAGGGGCAATGGGCATAGTTGCCAACTGAACACTTTAGGTCCTCGTGGCCAGGGAGAAAGTTTTGCTGGTTTAAAGATCATTTCCTGCAATTTTACAATAAGGCTAAATGAAAATTGAGGAAAAAATAAAATACGGGGCCCAAAAAAAACACTATGCATCAAAAACCCTAGTAGTAACTAAAGACAAAACTCATCAGTTACTAATAACGGTTTAACAAAAGGAATTCATACCTTTAGGGTTGCTGAAGTTGCAAGTTTTGCAGTCTGTTTCAGTGAAAAGATGTGATAACGCAATTAATAAACAATCAAATGAAGTTCTGTGACAGGATAACAACTTTCCTTAAAGATACTTACATTATCCTTGGCAACTGCAGCAATTTTGCTAGCTCCGATGGTGAAATTGCTCCAGCCCTATACAACAAAACATGTCATACGAGTCATCATACCTCCCAAATGGTACAATTACAGCTTCAAAACTGGGAACTCTGAAATCTAAGACTTCAGTGCGTTCAAGACAACTGGGGGGAGCTCCAACTGGAAAAAACCTTTTTGAACACTCATCCAACTCGGAAACTCAGGGCATCTTCCTAGAGCTCTGACTTTGACCTGAAGATCAGAGACAGCATGATTTGACATTTGGGGGGCCAGAGTTCCCAGTTGTCTTAAAAGCGCCACACACACACACACATACAGTTGAAGTTTACATACACCTTAGCCAAATACATTTAAACTCAGTTTCACAATTCCTGACATTTAATCCTAGTAAAAATTCCCTGTCTTAGGTCAGTTATGATCACCACTTTATTTTAAGAATGTGACATGTCGGAATAATAGTAGAGAATTATTTATTTCAGCTTTTATTTCTTTCATCACATTCTCAGTGGGTCAGAAGTTTACATTGGTATTTGGTAGCATTGCCTTTAAATTGTTTAACTTGGGTCAAACGTGTCAGGTAGCCTTCCACAAGCTTCCCACAATAAGTTGGGTGAATTTGGGCCCATGTCTCCTGACAGAGCTGGTGTAACTGAGTCAGGTTTGTAGGCCTCTATGCTCGCACACACTTTTTCAGTTCTGCCCACAAATGTTCTATAGGCTTGAGGTCAGGGCTTTGTGATGGCCACTCCAATACCTTGACTGTCATCCTTAAGCCACTTTGACACAACTTTGGAAGAATGCTTGGGGTCATTGTCCATTTGGAAGACTCATTTGCAACCAAGCTTTAACTTCCTGACAGATGTCTTGAGAAGTTGATTTAATATATCCACATCATTTTCCATCCTCATGATGTCATCTATTTAGTGAAGTGCACCAGTCACTCCTGCAGTAAAACACCCACAACATGATGCGTTACCCCCGTGCTTCATGGTTCGGATGGTGTTCATCATGCAAGCATCCCCCTTTTTCCTCCAAACATAACGATGGTCATTACGGCCAAACAGTTCTGTTTTTGTTTCATCAGACCAGAGGACATTTCTCCAAAAAGTACCATCTTTGACCCCATGTACAGCTGCAAACCGTAGTCTGGCTTTTTTATGGCAATTTTGGAGCAGTGGCTTCTTCCTTGCTGAGCGACCATTCAGGTTATGTCGATATAGGACTCGTTTTACTCGTTTCCTACAGCATCTTCACAAGGTCCTTTGCTGTTGCTCTGGGATTGAGTTGCACTTTTCGCACCAAAGTACGCTCATCTCTAGGAGACAGAAAGCGTCTCCTTCCTGAGCGGTATGACGGCTGCGTGGTCCTGTGGTGTTTATACTTGCATACTATTGTTTGTACAGATGAACGTAGTGCCTTCAGGCGTTTGGAAATTGCTCCCAAGGATGAACCAGACTTGGAGGTCTGCATTATTTCTGAGGTCTTGGCTAATTTCTTTTGATTTTCCCATGATGTCAAGCAAAGAGGCACCAAGTTTGAAGGTAGGCCTTGAAATACATCAACAGGTACACCTCCAATTGACTCAAATTAGGCTCATTTACATATCAGAAGCTTCTGAAGCCATGACATCATTTTCAGGAATTTTCCAAGCTGTTTAAAGGCACAGTCAACTTGGTGTATGTAAACTTCTGACCCACTGGAATTGTGATACAATGAATTATAAGTGAAGTATCTGTCTGTAAACAATTGTTGGAAAAATGACTTGTGTTATGCACAAAGTGGACGTCCTAACCGACTTGCCAAAACTATAGTTAGTCAACAAGAAATTTGGATAAAAAAACAAGTTTTAATGACTCCAACCTAAGTGTATGTAAACTTCGACTTCAACTGTACACACACAGAGACCCGTCTACTGCAGAGCTATGCAGATTCCTAAATGCTGTGCTGTATTACTGCCGTACCGAATAAATGGAAGAGAGCGCGTTGTTCAGGACATCATCCTCCTTCTCTGGAGTCGGCGTATTCCCAAAGCCAACATAGCGGTTTTCCTGATTCCCACTATAACTGCCACCGCTACAGAGGAAATTGTAAATTTGCATGAATGACAAGTCCTCATAGGGTGATCAAAAACATATTCCATTTAGCCAATGGTTTTATGGAAAGCAACTTACAATCATGCATACACATATGGATGGCCCCAGCAGGAAAGAAAACAATATGGATGAAATTGAGCTTTAAGCAAAATGTTAAAAATGTTGTATTCTGTGGCATCTTTTGTTTTAAGACCCTGTGCTACATTTTGGGTGAGCATTCACAGATTAAGTCCTTAAAGTTGTTAAGTTTCATAATTAGGGTTAAGAATACATTACATGAGAAAAGCAGATTAAAGTGTTCTTTAAACAAAACAAAAATGTTCTGTGGCATCTTTTGAATTTTGACCATGTGCTTTATGTGTACTATAAGAGAAAAGCTGTGCAGCTGCCTCAGAGAGGAGTGTCATTGATACAATGGTCTCACCTCTGATAAGAGTTCACATCGTCACTCAACCAGTCCTCAAAGGCCTTGTCTGAAGGTTTGCCCGAGTTCTGACCCAGGCCCCCTGAGCTACATTGGAAAACAGATGACAGAATATTATGAGACTTGATAACATTGGACATCGGTACTTTGGAAATATTCAAGTAGTCGAATACTTTAGCTAAATAACACTATTTTCACCTTTACCCATAGATTTTTAGGTCATATCGCCCAGCCCTAACTTATGGGCAATTCACAATATACATTGATTTTTTAAAAATGTTATCTAAATAAGCTTTGCTGTACAATTAAAAAGGTCAAATACACTGCATTTCAAACAACCAGCAATAATCTCATGAATTCAGGTCACATGAAATAAGGCTAAACAAGCCCCACTAATAATTGTATTATTTTATAAAAAATAGTTTAACCTGCTTTTCTTGCAATAATCACGGATCTGGCTTTCAAGTCTATGAAAATGTCAGAAATAAAATGTACTAATGTAACCAGACCCATACATAATGCACATTCACTAATAATGACCCTTCTTGTAGCACTAACTAGAGAAAATTAACGCAGGTCTCAAACAATCTCTCATGGGCAAACTGGCATGCTCGTGAGTAGCAGCTATTCTTTACGTTTCAAGTGTAGTCAACTTGGATCTATTTGCTTGCTAACAAAGCAGAACAGTTATGAACACACTTCTGTTCACCTCCAAGGGTTTGAACAACATGCTAGCCTGTCCACTTTGTTCAGATGTTGAAATCAAGTGGCCTACTTTAGAGTTTCCGATTCCTTATATAAAACGTATGCTTATTCCACATTTATACCGCGCTTGACAAACTGTGAATGAGTTATGACAACAATGAGTTGTCATAAGGTTGCATCAAATGTACATTATCTTCCAACGACCCTGGGATAATGTAAGTAACTTAATTTATATCCGCTATTGATCCTACAGTTTTTGTATGCAGTAATCATGTGCCTATGAACCAGAGTTACACGGTCAGCACTGAGGCAGCGTGCCCTAGTAGGAAGTCCACTGTGTGCAGCTTACCATCAGCTCCAATATAAATAACATGAGCAAGTCTACTTCTGATAAGCTACTTCCCAGTAAAGCATTAAAAACAATCAAGCAACCCAGGAAAGGCCTAAAAATAGCCCATATACACATACGTTGCTTAAGAAACAAGGTTCATGAAGTCATTTACTTTAACAGATGACATTCATATTCTGACTCTCTTTGAAACTCATGTAAGTCCCTTAATGTGTTTGAACCCCAGGAAGAGTAGCTGCTGCCTTGGGGATGCCCAATAAATACAAATGCATGCTTGTCCCAACCAAGCACCCAAAGCTAACTGGCTAAAGTTGGCTAGTTAGCTACATCCAGACAAATGAGAACACCTCACTCTGACCAGTGGTGAAAAAAGTACCCAACTGTCACACTTGAGTAAAAGTAAAAGATACCTTAATAGAAAATGACTCAAGTAAAATACTTGAGTAAAAGTATTTTGTTTTAAAATATACTTAAGTATCAAAAGTATAAATCATTTCAACCTCCTTATATAAGAAAAAAAACAGATGGCACAATTCTTTTTTTTACGGATCGCCAGGGGCACACTCAGACATTTACAAATGAAGCATGTGTGTTTAGTGAGTCCGCCAGAGCAGAGGCAGTAGGATGACTAGGGATGTTCTCTTGACAAGTGTGAACTGGACCATTTTCTTGTCAAAATGTAATGAGTACTTTTGGGTGTCAGGGAAAATGTAATGAGTACTTTTGGGTGTCAGGGAAAATGTAATGAGTACTTTTGGGTGTCAGGGAAAATGTAATGAGTACTTTTGGGTGTCAGGGAAAATGTAATGAGTACTTTTGGGTGTCAGGGAAAATGTAATGAGTACTTTTGGGTGTCAGGGAAAATGTAATGAGTACTTTTGGGTGTCAGGGAAAATGTAATGAGTACTTTTGGGTGTCAGGGAAAATGTAATGAGTACTTTTGGGTGTCAGGGAAAATGTAATGAGTACTTTTGGGTGTCAGGGAAAATGTAATGAGTACTTTTGGGTGTCAGGGAAAATGTAATGAGTACTTTTGGGTGTCAGGGAAAATGTAATGAGTACTTTTGGGTGTCAGGGAAAATGTAATGAGTACTTTTGGGTGTCAGGGAAAATGTAATGAGTACTTTTGGGTGTCAGGGAAAATGTAATGAGTACTTTTGGGTGTCAGGGAAAATGTAATGAGTACTTTTGGGTGTCAGGGAAAATGTAATGAGTACTTTTGGGTGTCAGGGAAAATGTAATGAGTACTTTTGGGTGTCAGGGAAAATGTAATGAGTACTTATGGGTGTCAGGGAAAATGTAAGCAGTAGAAAGAACATTATTTTCTTTATGAATGTAATGACGTAAGAGTAGCCAAAAATATAAATAGTAAAGACATCCCCAAAAGCTACTTAAGTAGTACTTTAAAGTATTTTTACACCACTGACTGACCATTTTATTCACCTTAGCAGAGCTGGTTAGGCTGTTTACATGTTATTTAGAGCAATGTTTCCAAACCTTGGTCCTCGAGTACCCCCAACAGTTCACATTTTTATTGTAACTCCAGGCAAGCACACTTGATTCAACTTGTCAACTAATCATCAAGCCCTTAATGAGTTGAGCGAGGTGTGTATGTCCAGGGCTACAATGAAAATGTGTACTGTAGGGTGTACTGGAGGACCAGGGTTAGGAAACACTGATCTAGAGCATTCTTGACTAACTAATACTTTTTTGGAATATGTTTACTGACACCGGTCAAATTCAGCAGGTGTTGCTTGTTTGGAAATTCATACGGTCTGCACTCTGGCACAGTCAGAAGAGAGTTTTAAAATCGGAGTAGATCGCCAGAGTGAATTTGCAAACGCAAGCGATATGCTAACTGGATAAGTAGTTCAAGTTCTTGCTAGCTAACCAAATGATACCTGCATCTCTAGCTGTGTATGACCACCGAATAACAATGAGGGGGGGGGGGGGGGGATTCAGTCACTCACCCACTCCAATGGCATGACATCCTCCTAGCAGCTAGCTAACATTAGGCTCTGTGTTTTGAGCTTACTTCATAAATAGATATGCTAGCATATTAGCCACGTTATGTCTGACTTGTGATCATGTCCCATGCTAGTTTGATTGTATTGAAATTCCCAGCCATAGTTTCAATGACTATTCTGGACAAATGTAACAGTGCATCCTGAATAGAGGCAGCAAACAATGTCCCAGTCAAATTTGATGGACTAACTCCACAATAATGCTTACACCACATGACTGTCAGGGCCTGGCTCCCTAATGAGTGGGCCTCCATCTACCCAGACCCATCCATGTCCACGACCCTGATGCAAACAGTGCACATCACAAAACCTACTAAATCAACACTTCGGTCTAAACTTTCAGTACCTGGTTTGCATACCCATTGCCTTAGCATTTACTGGTAGATAAAATTGAAATGTCTTTTCTATCCTACCGACTACCGAAGTCCTTCTTCTGTGAACTGCTCCATGCCAAAACCAGTTGAGAGCTGTGCGCTCTTGCTGCCTGCAGATTATATTCTGCTGCAACTAGGCTGTGTGCGGTGCACATCTGAATATATTTCACGTGCTCAACTTCATAGTTGGCACTATACATTGGGGTAGGTAGCGTTCTCCTCCTTAATAACAGTAGTTAGTCTGTTCATCATATTTTATAGGCCTACCTACTGCTGCACTGGAATGTCTCTCTCCTTGGCCCTTAGCCGAACTCGGCTAGGCGAACTGAATGAGTGCACTCACATATTCCCTTAAAAAGACTACCGTTTGTCCATTTGAGACACCGTAGCCAGTATACACTTCAAAAGTCACAATTAATCCAAGATAACGCAAGAAATGTAATTACATTGATGTTTTTACCAAGGAGATCTTAGCCGCTCAACGTTACAACTAACTAACATGTTTGGTGCAGTATTTCACAATGACATTTTTTCACGAAAACAAGTTCTCAATGAATGGCAAATACTCATTACTATTGACCAATCTATGAAGGGTCGTAGACGTCGGCTACCGACAGACTTGCCTCAAAACATTGTCTGAACAACCGAAAAACCCCTTACCGAAGTCCAAAACGTCATAAAATACTGAGAAAAATATACATGCAACATGTGTTGGTCCCCTGTTTCATGAGCTGAAATAAGATCCTAGAAATATTCCATATGCACAAAGTGTATTTCTCTCAAATTGTGCACAAATTTGTTTACATGCCTGTTCGTGAGCATTTCTCCTTTGCCAAGATAATCAATCCACCTGGCATGTGTGGCATATCAAGAAGCTGATTGAACAGCATGATCATTACACAGGTGACCCTTGCGCTGGGGACAATAGGCAACAGTGCAGTGCAAAGGTGCAGTTGTCACAACACAATGCCACAGATGTCTCAAGTTGAGGAGTACACAATTGGCATGCTGACTGCCGGAAAGTCCACCAGAGCTGTTGCCAGAGAATGTAATGTTAATTTCTTTACCATAAGCCGCCTCTGTCATTTTAGAGAATTTGGCAGTAATTCCAACCAGCCTCACAACTGCAGACCACGTACAAACACGCCACACCATGACCTCCACGTCTGGCTTCATCCCCTGCGGGATGGTCTAAGACGAGCCACCCGGAAACCTGATGAAACTGGGTTTGCACAACCAAAGAATTGTTGCACAAACTGTAAGAAACGGTCTAAGGGAAGCTCATCTATGTGCTCGTCGTCCTCACCTCACTCAACAGAGTGTTTCAGTTCCTGCCAAAATCCAGCAACTTCACACAGCTATTGAACAGGAGTGAGACAACATTCCACGATCAACAGCATGATCAACTATGTGAAGGTATCGTGCTGCACAAGGCAAATGGTGGTCACACTAGATTAGAGGTCAACCGATTAATCCCGAATGGCCGATTAATTAGGGCCGATTTCAAGTTAATAACAATCGGAAATCTGTATTTTTGGACACCGATTTTGAGGAAAAAAAATGTACACCTTTATTTAATCTTAAGTTAACTAGACAAGTCAGTTAAGAACACATCCTTATGTTCAATGACGGCCTAGGAACGGTGGGTTAACTGCCTATTTCAGGGGCAGAACGACAGATTTTCACATTGTCAGCTCTGAGGATCCAATCTTGCAACCTTACAGTTAACTAGTCCAACGCTATAACGACCTGCCTCTCTTGTTGCACTCCACAAGGAGACTGCCTGTTACGCGAATGCAGTAAGCCAAGGTAAGTTGCTAGCTAGCATTAAACTGATCTTATAAAAAACAATCAATCATAATCACTAGTTAACTACACATGGTTGATTATATTACTAGATATTATCTAGCGTGTCCTACGTTGCATATAATCTGACTGAGCATACAAGCATAAAGTATCTAAGTATCTGACTGAGCAGTGGTAGGCAGAAGCAGGCGGGTAAACATTCATTCAAACAGCACTTTCGTGCGTTTTGTCAGCAGCTCTTCGCTGTGCCTCAAGCATTGCGCGGTTTATGACTTCAAGTCTATCAACTCCCGAGATTAGGCTGGTGTAACCGAAGTGAAATGGCTAGCGAGTTTGAAACGCTATTAGCGCGCGCTAACGTCATTCGCTGAGCCCGTGGTTGTTCCCCTTGCTCTGCTGCTTCGAGGGTGGCTGTTGTCGTGTTGCTGGTTTGAGCCCAGGGAGGAGCGAGGAGAGGGACAGAAGCTATACTGTTACACTGGCAATACTAGTGCCTATAAGAACATCCAATAGACAAAGGTTAATGAAATACAAATGGTATAGAGGGAAATAGTCCTAGAATTCCTATAATAACTACAACTTCTTTCCTGAGAATATTGAAGACTCATGTTAAAAGGAACCACCAGCTTTCATATGTTCTCATGTTCTGAGCAAGGAACTTAAACATTCGCTTTCTTACATGGCACATATTGCACTTCTACTTTCTCCAACACTTTGTTTTTGCATTATTTAAACCAAATTGAACATGTTTCATTATTTATTTGAGGCTAAATTGATCTTATTGATATATTATATATATTAAGTTAAAATAAGTGTTCATTCAGTATTGTTGTAATTGTCATTACAAATAAAAAAAACTTTTTTTTTTGTTTTCAATCGGCATTGGCTTTTTTGGTCCTCCAATAATCGGTATCGGCGTTGAAAAATCATAATCGATCGACCTCTACACTAGATACTGACTTCTGATCCATGCCACAATTTTTTTTTTTTTAGGTATCTGTGATTAACAGATGCATATCTGTATTCCCAGTCATGTGAAATTCATAGAATAGGGCCTAATAAATGTATTTCAATGTTCAGTGTATATGCACAAACCCTTCCAAATAGTTTCGGCTGGGAAGCATGCGGACGCCTTAAGCAACAGCCCACTCGTCTTGCACACATGCAGGTTACGCACACAAACATTCTGATCCTGGCTGATGTGTTGATTTTTATTTGATTGATCAAATATTTAAAAACGGTGCTTAAATAAATTACATTAACAAAAATTAAATGAATTTCCAGGACTTCTCCAAAACATTACAGATGTGATAATTTCTGAACTTTTCCAGGCCTGGAAAACAACATTTTAAAATTCTATGACTTTTCTACGATTGTCATGACCATACCCTGGAGGTTTCACTCAAAAAAAATATGTCCAACACATTTCTATGGGCTTATTTTGGACTTAGGCTTGTTGCCTACCTTCCCGCCTTTGGGACAACGACTCCCATTGTTAGGGCGGAGACATGAACAGCGTGTCATTATATTGAGATGTCTGGTGTAAATGAGAAAGTGCACACAGCACAGAAGGAGCGAAGTAGACAAAACCAAAAAGACAACATGAAAACAAGCAGACATAAAAATGAATTACAAAAAACCTTGATTCTTCCAATACAGGCATGTGGAATATCGCACAAAAACATGAATTTGAATAAATACAAAATATCGCCCAGCCTTACTTACCGATGAGACGACGAAAGTCCTGTCTTGGGCTGAGGTGGAGTCCAGTCCTTGGCAGAGGAAGTTTCAATAGACCACTCCTTCCCTTCTGCAATGGTTGCAACCTGTCAATGGAATACAGAGGAATGGAATTCAGTGAGTGAGACCATTCAATATGTCCTGTCTGATATTAGCATTGGAAATTCATAAATGGACATTTGGAGTGTCCCCAGCAACTGTGCTGAGCATGATCATTAAATTATGACTCATGAGAGTGAGACTTCCTCACCTTGTCTCTGAAAAGTGCAGCAGCTCTGCTGTTATATTTGTCCTGCATGGTCCAAGTGGCATCATAATCATCTTGGAGTTCCAGAAACATACGGAACTTTCCGTTCCCTCCCGCCTTCATCTTCTCCAGCTCAATGTCCTTCCACTTGTCCATGGTAACAGAGCGCACAAAGCTACAGTATAGAGATCACATCAGGGGTTCAATACTTCCAAACACACTGACTAACAGTCAGGAAAGAAGAAATGTGGATGGCTTCTGGCTGTGGTGGGTTAACAAAGCACATAACTGCTAATACTTCTTAGAAGAGCACGGCTAAAAGCAATAAACAATTTATCTAGGATAAGAGAGGATTTTGACATTCATGCACATGCCTCTGCTGGCAAGCATAAATCCCAGCACAATCATCACATTTGTCATTTTGGAACTTTAAAGTTACTCACCTAAGGTGCACTCCCAAGCCTCTGTGTTTGCCAGAACACTCCAGACAAATCCAGATCCCATAGGTAACACTAACCCACTGAGGGTTGAAGCCCCCACACTCAAAGCAAAGCTGAGAAAAGGAGGGGAAATGTTGCCTAACCATTTGATGTCATTGTTGACATTGAAAAAGTGAATATGGACACAGGACAGTTATCACATTGAATATATCAGCAGAGATTGTTCAGCCCTCGCTACTGTTTTAACTTGTGTCCATATAAAACCTTAGGTAGTTCACCCTAGGCCCTGAGCAATCAAGTCGTGGCTAAAGTGTGAGTCGTGAAGCATGCTTCCCAGTCAAAACAGTTGACTGGGGGTTCTTAATGTTTAATATACTCACGGTAAATGCAAAATAATTTCAATTCAAATTGCGTCAGTCAATCAGTAATGTCCTACCTTCATCCACAGCGCATCTGCTAAGTATTCAGACCCCTTGACTTTTTCCACATTGTTACGTTATAGCCTTATTCTAAGATGGATTACATTTGTTTTTTTCCCATCAATCTACACACAACACCCCATACTGACAAAGCAAAAACTTTTTTTTATATAAATCTTCGCAATTTTATTTTAAAAAGTATCACATTTACATAATTATTCAGACCCTTTAATCAGTACTTTTTTAAGCACCTTCCAGCGATTACAGCCTCGATTCTTCTTGGGTATGACGCTACAAGCTTGGCACACCTGTATTTGGAGAGTTTCTCCCATTCTTCTCTGCAGATCCTCTCAAGCTGGATGGGGAGTATCGCTGCAGAGTTATTTTCAGCTATAGTATCCCAGTCCCTGCCGCTGAAAAACATCCCCACAGCACGATACTGCCACAAACATGCTTCACCGTAGGGATGGTGCCAGGTTTCCTCCAGATGTGATGCTTGGCATTCAGACCAAATAGTCCAATCTTGGTTTCATCTGACCCGAGAATCTTGTTTCCCATGGTTAGAGTCCTTTAGGCAAATTCCAAGCAGGCTGTCATTTGGCTTTTATTGAGGAGAGGCTTCTGTCTGTCCACTACCATAAAGACCTGATTGGTGGAGTGCTGCAGAGATGGTTGTCCTTCTGGAAGGTTCTCCCATCGCCACAGATGAACTCCGGAACTTATTCAAAGTGACCATTGGGTCTCCCCCAATTGCTCAGTTTGGCCAGGCAGCCAGCTCTAGGAAGACTCTTGGTGATTTCAAACTTCTTCCATTTAGGAATGATGGAGACCACTGTTCTTGGGGACTTTCAATGCTGCTGGTACTATTCCCCAGATCTGCGCCTCGACAACAATCCTGTCTCAACACTCTACGGTCAATTCCTTCGACCACATGTCTTGGTTTTTGCTCTGACAGGCACTGTCAACTGTGAGGCCTTATATAGACAGGCGTGTGCATTTCTAATCAATTGAATTTACCACAGGTGGACTCCAATCAAGTTGTAGTAACATCAAGGATGATCAATGGAAACAGGATGCACCAGTCTCATAGCAAAGGGTCTGGATACTAATGTAATTTTTTAAATTTATTTATTACAAATAAGCAAGACATTCTAAAAACCTCTTTCCGCTTTGTCACCATGTGGTATTGTGTGTAGATAGATGTCTGAGGATTTTTAATTTATTCAATCAATTTTAGAATAAGGCTTTTAACATATCAAAATGTGGAAAAAGTCAAGGGGTCTGAATACTTTCTGAAGGCACTATCTTTGGCTATACTGCTCAAACAGCAAGCGAATGTCGTTAGCTATCCAACAGTAGTTACTCACGTTGTTTTCCTCCTGAGTTCTCACTTCCTTCAAAACTCTTCTAGTCCTTGGGCTTGCCATTTTGACTGACACTGAAAGAGAGTAATCATTAACAATCTTACGAAGAAATCACGTCCCATTTACCTCTTATCAACGAGCCATCAATGCACCACTAGCTAGCGGCTAATTTAGGCAGCCTTGGACAGACATAACGAGCTATCTAGCTAAATAATCAACACTATTCGAAAACAATGAAAATACGAACTGACAGCAACTACCAAGCTGAATGGCATCCAATAGTCTATGTATGATATATTGTGTATCTGGAGCTAGCTAGCCGTCTAGATAACGCCGGTAGCCAACTGCCTGATGTTAGCTAGTGCTAGTCTCTTACCAGGCCGGATAATGTAGAAAGCGTCTGGCTTGCTTAGTTCGATATGACTTTTTGCTAAAGATGTGGAGTTAAAATGTATGGAAAATATGTGTCAGCTCAAATTAAATCCATTGAGAAGAACTACGAATGCTAGCTGATGTCAAACACCGGTGGCCATGTTGAAAACTAGCTAGGCAATGGCAGATATGCCTACGTTGGCATTGCAATGCATTATGGGAAAGCGTAACTCTTCTTCTTCTTCTTCTTCTTCTTCTTCTTCTTCAATCGTATATTGGCGATCGCAGATTTTAATGAGCATCCCGCCACCTAACGTGTGGGATGGAAATAGGATTCCCCAAAATGGAACAAAATACACCAAAAAATAACTACCAAACTATCAAAAAATAAATACAACTTTTCTTTAAAAAAATTAAACAGATCTGATCCCTACACAGGTTCAAGAGGAACCATGGAGGGCGGGTCTTCAGGCGCCAGTACCCCAGATATAAAATCCCCAAACCTTTTCTGTCGCAGCCACAATAATGTGTTTTTTTAGATTTCTTTGAGACTTGTGCTGTACAGTTTATAACTGTGGCAATGAATGCAACAAAATCCACCTTTTTAACACACAGGGTATATTTTGACTGGCAGCAAACATTTACAACAGGTGCGGTGCGTCCACTACCATATCTTCACTAGCATCACTTGTTTCCTCAATTCTTTTTTAATCACCTTCACATAGGATATTCAATTGACCGCTCTGACTTTTGCCACCTCAATCTCCTTCACCCAGGGCACTCCAGGTACTCGGGGTCATGATCCCCACCACAATTGCAACACCGTTATCCTACCTACACACCTTTCTTCATTATACTCTGTCCATCTGCACACACTTGAAACATGATCAAATCCTTTACAATTCTTACACTGCAGTGGTTTGGGGACAAAAGCTCTTACAGTGTATCTTACAGTGTATCTTATAACCAAGCTTCACATGCGTAGGTATTTGCTCTTTATCAAAAAACAACAGGACCGACAGACTTTCTTCTTTTTCTCCATTCACCCAGTGGGTCAGACGCAGGGCACCAACCACACCAGGAATTGTCTTCAGGTATTCAATATGAACATCCATCATCACCCATGAGATGACTCCTTTGACGGGTGCTCTACTCCGAAGTTCAAATCACAAACTTCTGTTGTTCTGATTATTTTGAGGCCCACTGCAATCTCCTGCTGCTCTTCAGAAATACAATTAATCAAAATAAGACCACGCCTGGTCACTCTGACAGGCTCCACTTTTCCCAGCGCATACTTCCCCATTTTCAACACCTCAAACGGGTTTCCAAAATATGCATCCTGACTCAACAAACGCATCCCAACAAGAAGCGATTCATTATCATTCATACATGTATCCAAATTTAGACATTTTGTTCCAGTTTTCACTACTACTGTTGTCCATTCAGAACATTTGTTTTCACCAACTTTGCTCGACGCGCTGCTTGATTCGAATTCAGCATCCACTTCCTCCATCTTTTTCCTGAACCGGAGCCGTGGTCCTCAAACATCACAATTTGTTGATGATCAGTGCTATCAAGCATCCTTTGGAAGTGCCTTCCCTACACCCGTAGCCTAACCTTTAAAAACAAATTTTATTTTATCAGGGAGTCATACTGAGACGAAGGTCTGTTTTACAGATGAGCCCTGAATTACATAAGTTACAGAAAATACACACATCAAAATAAAATACAAAATGCAAGCAGAAAGAAGAAAAAGGTAATAAAAAACAAACACATTCATCAGAAATAAGGTCCTCAATCATCTTTCTGAATTGCCCTAGAGGCACCAAAACACCAGATTAAAGAACATTTTGAAGTTTGTTCCACAAATAAGGTGCAACAAAACTAAAAGCTGATATACATACAGTGAGGGAAAAATGTATTTGATCCCTTGCAGATTTTGTATATTTGCCCACTGACAAAGAAATTATCAGTCTATAATTTTAATGGTAGGTTTATTTGAACAGTGAGAGACAGAATAACAACAAAAAAATCCAGAAAAACGCATGTTAAAAATGTTATGAATTGATTTGCATTTTAATGAGGGAAATAAGTATTTGACCCCTCTGCAAAACATGACTTAGTACTTGGTGGCAAAACCCTTGTTGGCAATCACAGAGGTCAGACATTTCTTGTAGTTGGCCATCATGTTTGCACACATCTCAGGAGGGATTTTGTCCCACTCCTCTTTGCAGATATTGTCCAAGTCATTAAGGTTTCGAGGCTGACGTTTGGCAACTCAAACCTTCAGCTCCCTCCACAGATTTTCTATGGGATTAAGGTCTGGAGACTGGCTAGGCCACTCCAGTATCTATTAATATTCATTTCATTACAGTAGTCTATATTTCATCCCAGATGAAATAGCTAAACATAATAGTTTTTGAAGTCTAGATCAGGGAAAGCCACAGCTTTATCAGAACCATCCCACTGGGCACACACTGGTTGTATCAACGTTGTTCCCACGTCATTTCAATTGAATTACATTGAACCAATGTGGAATAGATGTTGAATTGACATCTGTGCCCACTGGGATAGGCCTACATCACCAGAAGAAGAACACCCATATCTAATAATCTACAGGGGTACGTACGGGTACTATCTTTTATGTTGCTTAAATGATTGGAATGATGCCACAATTCAATGCAAGATTTAAAAGTCGTGGAAAAATCTAGACAAATAAATGAGGCATTGAAGCCATTTGGAGTTGACAAGCAAGATATTTCTACATGACAACCCCTCCCAAGTAGTCAAAGAAGGTGGCTAAACAAAGATAGTTCACTCAGGCCGTTCATCATTGAAAAAAAAGGTCAGTTCCAGTCTACTTAACCAACACTAACCCAACACTGCAACCTAGTCTCAGAGTAGTTTATATTATTGTGTACGTAAATCTGAGAAATATAATTTACTATGATATGTATGGTATGTATTCATTTGTGAATGTCCATCACCCATTCCGTATGATATGTTCTGAATTACAATTTGTATTAAATGTCACGAATTTGCAAAAACGAACAACAGGTCGAGCATTTGCAAAATGTACAATAAGTTACGAATTAGAAAAATTTATGAAATGTTTACGAATTCTAGCTAGGTGACTAAGTAGCTAACATTAGCTACAGTGCCTTGCGAAAGTATTCGGCCCCCTTGAACTTTGCGACCTTTTGCCACATTTCAGGCTTCAAACATAAAGATATAAAACTGTATTTTTTTGTGAAGAATCAACAACAAGTGGGACACAATCATGAAGTGGAATGACATTTATTGGATATTTCAAACTTTTTTAACAAATCAAAAACTGAAAAATTGGGCGTGCAAAATTATTCAGCCCCTTTACTTTGAGTGCAGCAAACTCTAACGGAGATTTGTCTTCCAACAAGCCAATGATCCAAAACATAAAGCAAAATCTACAATGGAATGGTTCAAAAATAAACATATCCAGGTGTTAGAATGGCCAAGTCAAAGTCCAGACCTGAATCCAATCGAGAATCTGTGGAAAGAACTGAAAACTGCTGTTCACAAATGCTCTCCATCCAACCTCACTGAGCTCAAGCTGTTTTGCAAGGAGGAATGGGAAAAAATGTCAGTCTCTCGATGTGCAAAACTGATAGAGACATACCCCAAGCGACTTACAGCTGTAATCGCAGCAAAAGGTGGCGCTACAAATTATTAACTTAAGGGGGCTGAATAATTTTGCACGCCCAATCTTTCAGTTTTTGATAAGTTAAAAAAGTTTTAAATATCCACTTCATGATTGTGTCCCACTTGTTGTTGATTCTTCACAAAAAAATACAGTTTTATATCTTTATGTTTGAAGCCTGAAATGTGGCAAAAGGTCGCAAAGTTCAAGGGTGCCGAATACTTTCGCAAGGCACTGTAGGCTAGGGGTTAGGGCCCAGTGGTGGAAAAAGTACCCAACTGTCATACTTGAGTAAAAGTAAAGATACCTTAATAGAAAATGACTCAAGTAAAAGTTAAAGTCACCCCGTAAAATTCTGCTTGAGTAAAAGTCTAAAAGTATTTGGTTTAAAATATACTTAAGTATCAAAAGTAAAAGTATAAATCACTTCAAATTCCTAACATTAACCAAACCAGATGGCACCATTTTCTTGTTTTATTAATTTACGGAAAGCCAGGGGCACACTCCAACACTCAAACATCATTTACATACAAAGCATGTGTGTATAGTGAGTTTGCCAGATCAGAGGCAGTAGGGATGACCAGGGATATTCGGTTGATAAGTGCGTGAATTTGACTATTTTCCTGTCCTACTAAGCATTCAAAATGTGACATGTACTTTTGGGTGTCAAGGAAAATGTATGGAGTAAAAAGTACAATAATTACTTAAGGAATGTAATGAAGTAAAAGTAGTCAAAAATATAAATAGTAAAGTACAGATACCCCAAAAACTATTAAAGTAGTACTTTAAAATATTTTTACTTAGGTACTTTAAACCACTGGGTTAGGGGTTAGGATTAAGGTTAAGTTTAGGAGTTAGGTTAAATGCTTAAGGTTAGGGTTAGGTTAAGGGGAAGGGTTAGCTACAAGGGTTAAAGATAGGGGAAGGGTTAGCTAAAAGGGTTAAGGTTAGGGGAAGGGTTAGCTAAAATGGTTAAGGTGAAGGTTTAGCTAACATGATAAGTAGTTCCAAAGTAGCTAAAAAGTAAGTAGTTGAAAAGTTGATAATTAGCTAAAATTGTCCATGATGGGATTCAAACTCGCAACCTTTGTGTTGCTAGACGTTCACATTGAACGCTCACCCATCCACACCGACCAAACAACATAATTTGGTTTTTGCTTTATGGATCCATCTGTCTTAAGTAACCATTCCAAACGTAACATATCATACTAATTTGAGTATTACAGATTTACATTTACTATATTACGTCTAGTCTAGTCTACCAGTGTGATTCTCCCCCTCTCCTCCCAGCCAGCATAGATAGATTGAGGGAGTGAGGGACACAATGGAGATCGGCAATTGGTGAGCTTAGAGCAGGTTCCTGCCGATAAATATGTTTAAAGTTATAGGCTGCTACCTACATGCCTAATATATGTGAAACTAAAACGTAGGCTAGGGTAGGCTAGTCAAGAAAGCGGTTGGTGATAAATTGAGATAGGCTAGATAATGTGATCCTAGGCTACATTTTAAATATCCTATAGAAAGCATTACACATGCAAAAATATGCCAAATCTACAAATCTTATTGTATGACATGCACAATTCAAGAAAACAGTTTTGGGGTTTTCTAAAACCCCACTCAGAGATGTCATAGATGAGAATGAGTAGGTCTACTCATAAACTGAGTGGGAAATTGGCACAGCAAAATAGTGCATGTCATCCCTGAAAATAAATCATAGCTTACAAATTGTGAGAATACAAAAAATAATGACTATCAGGTGGGGTCGATGTTGGAGGATCACTGTTGTAGAGAGTTCCTGTAATGTCTATGTATTCCCACTAGATGTCAACATATTCCCACAATGAAACACAATTTGAAACAGAGCTTGCCTGCAGTACGTCAACGTTTACAAAATCACATACCAACCCAACACCTGTTCACTGATAGAGGCTAAAGCAAAGGTATTTACTCCAATGCAGAGGTGTAGTCAGAAATTCGTTGGTGGGTGGGACTGCAGAAATATGTTGTGGAATATATTGTGCTGTATTCTAATGAAGTATAATTACTAGTAATTGCAATGAATACATAAAATCCAAGTACATTGTTTGGGCATTATTGTGTTTAGTAAAAGTGTTGAATACTATAATACTTGAAGGCATTAGCTCATTAGCTCAGTGCTTTTTACAGTATGAAGACTGTATCACAACCGGCTGTGATTGGGAGTCCCATAGGGCGGCACACAATTGGCCCAGCGTCGTCCGGGTTTGGCCGACGTAGGCCGTCATTGTAAATAAGAATTTGTTCTTAACTGACTTGCCTAGTAAAATAAAGGTTAAATAAAAAAAAATAGAAAATAAAAAATTAATCCCTCTCACAATAGAAATTATAATTTGAGGCTTACAGTAACAAATAGTTGGGAAGTAAAAAAAAAAGGACCAAAGTACAACTCTGTCCTGAGTGGGAGAGATGTGGAGTCCTTGTGTAGCTGTGTGGTGTGTGTGCGAAGGAGAGAGTGCTGCTGCTAGAGTAATTGGTCTCTGTGAGCTGTCCATTGCACCATTAATAAGTCCACTAGCCTGAGGGTGCGCTTGCCAGTGCTGGAACTGGTGATGGAAGTGGTATTCCTTGGTCTCTGTGCCAGCTTTGTCCCCTATGACGACAATGCCAACGGCAAGTTTCAGGAACAATGAGACCAACCCTATGGACAACTCCCTGTATCGAGACTGTCCCTTCTTCCCTGACATGCAGATGATGATCTTTGGCTGCCTGCTGGCCTTCCTGCGGCTGCCTGCTGGCCTTCATGTGGCTTTACGGCTTTAGCGGGATGGTCTTCAACTTCCTGACAGCCAACTTCGCCATCTAGTGGGAAGGGCTACTTGGTCCAGGGCTACTTCCAGTTACACTCCGATGGAAAGATCCACCTTGGGGTCGTCAACCTGGTCAATGCTGAGTTTACATGCGGCGTGGTGCTTATCTCCTTTGGGGCGGTGCTGGGAAAGAACAGCCCTCTAGAGGACCTGCTAGAGGTCCATATCTTTGCTGTGACAGAGTGGGCTGTGCTGAAATACCTAAAGAACAATGACGCAGGTGGCTCCATCCTCATCTGTTTGTCTGTTACTTTGGGTTGAGGGTCACGTTTGTGCTGTACCAGCCAAGCCTGAACGATGGCCACGTCAAAGGGATGACTAGTTACCAGTCAGACATCCTGTCAGTGATGGGCACCCTGGTTCTCTGGGTGTTCTGACCCTCTTTCAACTTTGACCAGTACAGGCTTGTTCTGCAGACCTTCATAGGCCTCAGCTCCTTGTCGATGAAAGCCTTTGCCTTATCTGCCCTATTCAACAAGAGAGGCTAGATCACCATGGCCGACATTCAGAATGTGACTCTGGTGGGTGGTGTGACTGTTGGTGCCTCCGTGGACATGATGATCTCCCCTGCAGCCTACGCCCTGGGGGTCATGGTCTGCACAGCCTGCTTCACGGGATACAGGTACCTCACCCCTTTCCTGACCTACTGCTTCTGTCACGTCTACTCCCGCTCCCCCTCTACGGCGCTCGACTTTGCCAGTTTATTAATTATTACGCACACCTGCCATCATCATTACGCGCACCTTCGCCTCATGAGACTCACCTGGACTCCATCTCCTTCTTGATTACCTCCTCTATATCCGTCACTACTTTGGTTCTGTCCCCAGGCGTTATTGACTCTGTTTCTGTGTTTCACGTCTGTACGCTACTCGTGTTTCTTGTTTTGTTCTGTTCCGTTTTTCATTAAACTCACTCCCTATACTTGCTTCCCATTTCTTAGCATACACGTAACAGCTTCAGGATCCAAGACCAGTCTGGCATCCATAATCTCCAAGGCCTCACCGGTCTCATATCCTGCATGACCGGCATTTATGCCATCCTCATGTCCAACAAAGAAACCTATGGCCCCAGTATATACCAGATATTCGTGCACCCATGGGAGGAGACCCAAAGCTGCTGGAGCTGCAGCAGCTGATCCCCAGGGCTGAAGTCCGGCCTGGGCCGCACCGCCAATGAGCAGGCCCTCTACCAGGTGGCAGCTACACTACATGACCAAAAGTAGGTGAGCACCTGCTCATCGAACATCTCATTCCTTAAATCATGGGCATTAATATGGAGTTGGTTCCCCCTTTGCCGCTATAACAGCCTCCACTCTTCCAGGATGTCTTTTTACTAGATTTTGGAACATTGCTGCGGGGACATGCTTCCATTCAGCCACAAGCACATTAGTGAGGTCTGGCACTAATGTTGGGCAATTAGGCCTGGTTCGCAGTCTGCATTCCAATTCATCCCAAAGGTGTTAGATGAGGTTGAGATCAGGGCTCTGTGCAGGCCAGGCAAGTTCTTCCACACCGATCTCAACAAACCTTTTTTGTATGGACCTTGTTTTGTGAACTGGGGCATTGCCATGCTGAAACAGGAAAGGGCCTTCCCCAAACTGTTGCCACAAAGCACAGAATTGTCTAGAATGCCATTGTGTGCTGTCGCGTTAAGATTTCCCTTCACTGGAACTATGCGGCATAAACCATGAAAAACAGCCCAGACCATTATTGGCCTACACACAATACTCCATCATGTCAATGTGGAATTCTGTTTTTAGAGATTTCAACAAATTGATAAAAAATGAAAAACTGAAATGGCTTGAGTGAATATTCCACTCCTTTGTTATGGCAAACCTTGTTTGCAAGTTTGATTGCACACAACACAGAGGGGATATCATTGGGAGTACATATTAGGCATCAACGAGGTCACAAGATTTATTGATACAGTGCCTTCAGAAAGTATTCACACCCCTTGACTTTTTCCCCCAACAATTCACAGCCTGTGTTTAACATTGATTAAATTAAGATTTTTTTTGTCATTGGCCTACACACAATACCCCATAATGTCAAAGTGGCATTACTTTTTTCAAATTAATAAAACGGTTCAAGATGAAATGTTAAGACAATAAGTTTAACCCCTTTGTTATGGAAAGCCTAAATAAGTTCACTTAACAAGTCACATAATAAGTTCTATGGACTCACTGTGTTTAACATGATTTTTGACTCTCTCAACTCTGTACCCCACACATACAGATAATTGTAAGGTCCCTCAGTTAAGCAGTGAATTTCAAACGCAGATTCAACCACAAAGACCAGGGAGGTTTTCCAGTGCTTATTTGTAGATGGGTAAAATAAAAAAGCAGACATTGAATATCCCTTTGAGAATAGTGAAGTTAATACATACACCATATAAAGTGTATCAATACAGTCAGTCACTGCAAATATACAGGTGTCCTTACTAACTCAGTTGCCGGAGAGGAAGGAAACCACTCAGGGATTTCACTATGAGGCCAATGGAGACTTTACAGTTACAGACAGTGGTGGAAAAAGTACCCAATTGTCCTACTTGAGTAAAAGTAAAGATCCCTTAATAGATAATGACTCAAGTAAAAGTTACCCAGTACAATACTACTAAGTCTGAAAGTATTTGGTTTTGACATATCCTTAAGTATCAAAAGTAAATGCACATAAGTAAAATATTCATAAGTGTAAAAGTATAAATCATTTTAAATTCTTCATATTAAGCAAACCAGACTGCACCATTTTCTTGTTTTTATTTATTTACAGATAACCAGGGGCACCCTCCAACACTCAGACACAATTTACGAACTAACAATATGTGTTTAGTGAGTCCACCAGTTCAGAGGTAGTAGATGACCAGGGATGTTCTCTTCATAAGTGTGATAAGGTGCATCTAGGTGATAGGTGTAGGAGTCAGGCGTAGGAGAGCAGGGATGTCTGAGAAGAGTGTTTAAGTAAGACAGTCCACCAACAGTCGAAAAGAACTACGCCCTTGTAACATAGAACCCGTGCAAACAAACGGAGGAACAAACACAGTTCCGACACTATATACACTTGCGTAACCGTGAAAATCAAGACTAATCACGCACAAACTTAGGCAGGCAACAGGTTACCCTTATACATAGAAATGAACGCAAATGAAACCAGGTGTGAAAAAGGAACCAAAGACAAAACCAACAGAAAAGGAAAAAGGGATCGGTCAGCATAGGTGGGTCCAATAAGTCCTCCCCCGGCACCCAGCATCTCTCCTCCGGACCTTACCCCTCCCAATCCACGAGGTACTGAAGTTCCCCCACCCGACGCCTCGAGACCAGTATGGACCGAACTGCATACGCCGGCACCCCCTCGATGTCCAGGGACTTCCCACACCTCAGCTTCTTGAAGCGGACCAGCCACCACCGGCCTGAGGAGAGACACATGAAACGAAGGGTTAATACGGTAATAATTGGGAACTGTAACCTATAACCCACCTCGTTTATTCTCCTCAGGACTTTAAACGGCCCCACAAACCGCAAACCCAGCTTCCGGCAGGGCAGGCGGAGGGGCAGGTTTCGGGTCGAGAGCCAGACCCGGTCCTCCGGTGCGAACACCGGGGCCTCGCTGCGGTGGCGGTCAGCACTTGCCTTCCGCCACCGTTTGGCCCGTTTAGGGTACCCGTTGGCGGCCTCCCAGGTCTCTCTTGAGCGTCTCACCCAATCGTCCACCACAGGAGACAGGGTCTGGCTCTGATGCCATGGTACCAGAATCGGCTGATTGTCCAACACACATTGGAAGGGCGACAGGGTTTTGTCCTGACCATGTGACCTGACCAGGAACAACTCTGGGCCTTGACCTTGAAGTGGCAATTAAAAGATCCAACAAAGATATGAAGTACACGTGCTCCCACCACTCAGCAACAGTAATGAGTATCAGTGGTGGCTGGTGCCACTTTAAATCGAAGGATGGGCTTATTGTAATGGTTGGAATGGAACCGTATCAAACACATGGTTTCATGGTACTTGTTGCCTATTCCAATAGAACACCTTGAGCCGGTCAACAATACAGATGTAGGATCTTAATTTGATCACCCTGTTACAGGATAAATGTAAAACTTGTACTGTATTTGAGGTGTAAACAGGCTTTTGAAGTTTGTAATTTCCACTTTTAAATTTCAGACTTGATATTCACTTACGAAAAATTTATCAACCCCTACAAAAATGTCGATAATCCACATAATAACGCAGATAGAAAAATGAGACAAATATTTCACCTGATATATAGTTGTGAAGCATCGGCTTGTGTTTTCCACTCACTACCAAATATTACTGACAAAATAAATATACACCGAACTTAAATAAATGACCAGTTTTTTGTTTATTTCGAAAGGAGGTATTAGCAATTTAGACATAAACAATATGGGTGATAATCTCAACAATATAGAAATGGATTGCTTTTCACAATTTTCTCTTCATACATTTCATGTTCAGTTCAACCTTACTGTTAGGCAGGATCTGGAGATTATAAAACGGTAGACACTCTACCCTAACAGGCATCTGAAAATGTGTCATTGAAAAAAATTGAGGAAATAATAATAATTTTGCATCACATAAGGCTGCTGAGGGGAGAATGGCTCATAAAAATGTCCGGAATGCAACAAATGGAATGGCATCAAATACCTGGAAACTATGTGTTTGATGTATTTGATACCATTCCACAAATGCCGTTCCAGTCATTCCCACGAGCCCGTTTTCTCCAATTAAGGTGCCACCATCCTCCTGTGCTTTGCATGTAGCCTCTTACCTCCTACTGGCTTCTTGTTTGAGCCAAAAGTTCAGACAAAGGGTCAGGGGAATTAGATAAGTAAGAACGGGCCTCAACAAGTTGTAATAAAGTCTGGCTGCATGTACTGATTACTGAAGTTAAACCACACCGTTGTCACACACACACCGCTCTGCAGACTTTGATATTAAGAAGAGCAAGGGGATATATTTTTCAATAACTCACAAATAGCGACACTCAATGGTTAAGAAGTGAAACTGCGGCTAGACAACCAACATCGTCTCCAAATCTTGCCAAATAAAAACAAAAATTCAATAACAGATTGGAAAGCATATCACCAACATTTTGTCTCTCAGACATGGTTGGCATAGCCATCATTGCCATCCTCTGTGTCCAGAGTTTTGGTGCGGTCCGTTTGCACTGAGGCATAGAGGTCAGAAAGCACAGAGACCGTGTCAGCGTTGTTGTTGGTCACAGTCACCTTCTCCACTTCCTGTGGCCCCTGTAGTGTCACCACGTCAGAGTACTCAATCTGGGGCTGTGGGGAGCTGCGGCCAGACACCATCTTTGGGGCCTTCAGAGTCAGGTTGGCATAACAGTCCTGCCTTTTAGAGGGCGCCTGACAGAAAGAAGAAATGGTAAATATATGTTTAATAAAGGTCCAATGCAGCCCTTTTTATCTGAATATCAAATTATTTCTGAGTAACAGCTAAGTACCTTACTTTGATTGTTTAAATTAAAATAGTAAAAAAGAAACAAAAATAGCTTCTTAGCAAAGAGCAATTTCTCAAGAAAGAATTTAGCTAGGACTGTCTGGGATTGGTCTGAATGGGTAGGAGAAAACGGAAAATTAGCTGTTATTGGCAGAGAGGTTTGGAACTCTTTTTCCTATTGGTCTGCTAACTAATTTACCGCTTGGTGATTTCACCAAAACGTCATCCTTCCAATACAGGCTGAAATTTCAGGTAGTCTTTTCAAACAGTTCTCACACAAAAAGGGTATTATCAGAATTTTCTCAATTTCGCAGTATAATTCCAACCACAAAGGGAAATCCCATTTTTGACTGCACTGGACCGTTTATATATAATCTTGTCGACCAGCCAGCACTCTCTAGCAATTGAGCCTGGGGACAAGGTTAGGTTTAATATCCTGTAGGACCTTTTGGTATGGGCCTATACATGACACAAAGAGATAGGTAACACAAATAATGAACAATAACAGGAGACATCTGTGCTTCACAAGGAGAAGGTGTAGAAAAAGTAGCACCTGAGAACCACTTTTGATCGGACGATCTCTGATGGATGAGGAACTGAGTGGAAGTTCTACTCCTGTCAACAAAGAGAAACCAGTTGTGAAAAATAGAATAATTCAACCCTGTGTCACTCATCACATCGCAGTGCACATATTCCATGCAGTAAGATGGAACTGTATTTTCTTGGTGTTATTACATGTAAGTACATAGTAACTATACTACAAAACCTGTTTCATTACATTACGATTCACAATGCTTTGCTTTCGGGTGCTTGCATTGTGAATCGTAATGTAATGAAACAGGTCATTTAGTTTTTACTATGTACTTACTTACATGTAATAACACCAAGAAAATACAGTTCCATCTTACTGCATGGAATATGTGCACTACTCTGACAACAGTGAAACATTGACATTCAAAATGAAATTCAACTGAAATTCTGCAAGCAAGCATCTTCTGGGAACTTCTTCTCACTTGTCTGGGTGTAGCTGATGTTCCCATAGATAGGGTTGTCCTCCATGTCCCTCAGTCTCAGACTAAGACTGGTTGATTCACATCAAGGATGAGGAGAGAGCAAACAGTGAGGTCGTTAGCGAAACAGATGTCAGCATGTAATAATAGTCCAAAGCCATCACGATCAAACCAGATAAATAAATCTAAAGATGAATAAAGACAAAAATCTGTGATCCAGAGCCATGCAGATACTGTATCTATATCTGTCTATATACTGTATATATGGCTCTGCATCATTCATTGCAGCCCCATCAGACAGACAATTAATCTGTCATTAAACCTTTTTGTCCCTTTGTCCCTCTGTCTAATCATTACAGTTTTTCTCAATTGCCTACAAGCATTTTTTTTTGGAACAAAACAGTAAATACATTTTCCAGATGTAGTTGCCTTCTCAAAACATAAATAAATTCATCAAAACTATATTATACAGTCAGAATTGCAAATTCATAAATCAAAAGAACACGAATGCCTGCAAAAAGAATAACACAACCATATTTACCTTGAGTCCATGCAGACAAAACAAAGTTAGTCTGTCTTTTAAATATCCCAGTAGATAAATACATTGTTTTTGCAGTCACTAAATCATGAAGATCAAATTTGGAAGAGCAACTATCCAAAGGTGCAGAACTATGGGCAATTATAACTATTTTTGCATATTTCAGCAAACAATTTCATACACAATTTCATTTACCAAATTATTCAAATAAAAATAATGTAAAAAATGCATTGTTTGCAGGATTCAGATTCAGAGTGTTTAATAGTCACATGTACAGGGTTGCAGGTGTTTTTGCAGGGTACAGGGAAAATCTTAGGCTCCAAGCTCCAGCATGCAGGACTTAAAATGATGCAGTGAAATAAAATAATGAAAATGGTAATAAAAACCAAAAACAATAGAAATAGCCCTATATACACATCCTAACTGTAGTAGTGATGAATAAATAAATGTCCATTGGTGTGGAGGCAGAGTAAATAATGTTTAGGGGGTGTCGGGGTGTGGGGGAATGACCATAGGGTGAGAAGCATGACCATTGAGGGGGTGTGAAATAAAAACAATCAAAATGATATATAATATACAGTGGGGCAAAAAAGTATTTAGTCAGCCACCAATTGCGCAAGTTCTCCCACTTAAAAAGATGAGAGAGGCCTGTAATTTTCATCATTGGTACACTTCAACTATGACAGACAAAATGAAAAAAAAATCCAGAAAATCACATTGTAGGATTTTTTATGAATTTATTTGCAAATTATGGTGGAAAATAAGTATTTGGTCAATAACAAAAGTTTATCTCAATACTTTGTTATATACCCTTTGTTGGCAATGACAGAGGTCAAACATTTTCTGTAAGTCTTCACAAGGTTTTCACACACTGTTGCTGGTATTTTGGCCCATTCCTCCATGCAGATCTCCTCTAGAGCAGTGATGTTTTGGGGCTGTTGCTGGGCAACACGCAATTTCAACTCCCTCCAAAGATTTTCTATGGGGTTGAGATCTGGAGACTGGCTAGGCCACTCCAGGACCTTGAAATGCTTCTTACGAAGCCACTCCTTCGTTGCCCGGGCGGTGTGTTTGGGATCATTGTCATGCTGAAAGACCCAGCCACGTTTCCTCTTCAATGCCCTTGCTGATGGTAGGCTTTGTTACTTTGGTCCCAGCTCTCTGCAGGTCATTCACTAGGTCCCCCCGTGTGGTTCTGGGATTTTTGCTCACCGTTCTTGTGATCACTTTGACCCCACGGGGTGAGATCTTGCGTGGAGCCCCAGATCGAGGGAGATTATCAGTGGTCTTGTATGTCTTCCATTTCCTAATATTTGCTCCCACAGTTGATTTATTCAAACCAAGCTGCTTACCTATTGCAGATTCAGTCTTCCCAGCCTGGTGCAGGTCTACAATTTTGTTTCTGGTGTCCTTTGACAGCTCTTTGGTCTTGGCCATAGTGGGGTTTGGAGTGTGACTGTTTGAGGTTGTGGACAGGTGTCTTTTATACTGATAACAAGTTAATACAGGTAACGAGTGGAGGACAGAGGAGCCTCTTAAAGAAGAAGTTACAGGTCTGTGAGAGCCAGAAATCTTGCTTGTTTGTAGGTAACCAAATACTTATTTTCCACCATAATTTGCAAATAAATTCATTAAAAATCCTACAATGTGATTTTCTGGATTTTTTTCTCATTTTGTCTGTCATAGTTGAAGTGTACCTATGATGAAAATTACAGGCCTCTCTCATCTTTTTAAGTGGGAGAACTTGCACAATTGGTGGCTGACTAAATACTTTTTTGCCCCCCTGTATATATTAATAACTGCAAAAGGGATGAATGTCGTCGGTGTGGGGGCAGAGTAAAAGTCCCTTGCGGGGTGTCCATAGTGGGAGTAGCAGGGGAGAGGGGGGAGCAGGTAGCTGACTAGTGGTGGCTATTCAGCAGCCTGATGGTCTGAGGGTAGAAACTATTGGCCAGTCTTCCAGTTTTTACCATGATGCTCCTGTACTCTCTGCGTCTGTGGTCCACAGAGGTGGAGTTACCGTACCAGGCTATGAGGCAGCCCGACATTATGCTCTCAATGGTTCTCCTGTAGAACACTGTGAGGGTTCTCGGGGACAGGCAAAATGTATTCAGCATCCTGAGGATGAAGAGTCGCTGTCGTGCCTTCTTCACCACGTGTCCATGTGGTTAGACCATTTCAGCTTCTCTGAGATGTGTACGCCGAGGAAATAGAAGTTATTGATCGTCTCCATGGCGGCCCTGTTGATGAGGATGGGGGCGTGCCCCAGCCTGGTTCCTCCTGAAGACCACAATCAGCACCTTTGTTTAGCTAACGCTGGGGGAGAGGTTGCTTACATGGCACCACACCGTCAGAGTGCCTACCTCCTCCCTGTAGGTTGTCTCGTCGTTGTTGGTAATCAGGCCTACTACTGTTGTCGTCATGGAACTTGATGATAGAGTTGGAACTGTGTGATGCCACACACTCGTGGGTATACAGGGGAATACAGGAGGGAACTGAGAACGCACCCTTGTGGGGCACCCGTGTTGAGAATCACTGTTGAGGAGGTAATGTTGCTTACCTTCACCTTCACTGGGGGTGCCCGGTCAGAAAGTCAAGGACCAGTTGCATAGGGAGGAGTTCAGACTGATTGCTGTGAGCTTTCTAATGAGCTTATAGGGCACTATGGTATTGAAGGCCGAGATGTAGTTGATGAACAGCATCTTATGCATTTCTTTTGTCCAGGTAGGTGAGGGCAGTGTGCAGTGCATTGACGATTGCATCGTCCATGAAGCTGTCAGGGAGGTAGGCGAATTGGAGAGGGTCGAGTGTGTTGGGGAGCGAGGAGGTGAGTGCTACTGGTCGGTGGTCGGTGGTCGTTCAGTTACTTTCCCTTTTTTTTCTTTTTTTTGTAGCAGAGTTTTGACTGTTAGATGCACATCAGCTGTAGTGATGCATAAAACAGTGGAAAGAGGCTTGCTGCTAGCCAACATTGTACCGGAGAACAAGCGCCCACACGTGGATTATTTGGCCTCCCCATCTTTCCAGACCAGATTTATACCCCCCAGAAAGGCTGGATGTTTTGCCCCTGCCTGCTATGAGAATGAGCTAGTGAGTGAGTAAGTGAGCCAGCCAGCCAACATTTTAGCCAGATTCATTCATCGGTATCATCACAATCTAATTCCATGTAGTCAATACATAGGCTGATTTGTTCGTAGTTTTGGAGACTTTCCTTTGGCGCACAGAAACAAAATCCACAGTAGAAATAAGGAAAGGTGAATACAATGGAGGAACACAATTGATATGAATGTATAGCCCTCAATATACAGTGCCTTGCGAAAGTATTTGGCCCCCTTGAACTTTGCGACCTTTTGCCACATTTCAGGCTTCAAACATAAAGATATAAAACTGTATTTTTTTGTGAAGAATCAACAACAAGTGGGACACAATCATGAAGTGGAACGACATTTATTGGATATTTCAAACTTTTTTAACAAATCAAAAACTGAAAAATTGGGCGTGCAAAATTATTCAGCCCCCTTAAGTTAATAATTTGTAGCGCCACCTTTTGCTGCGATTACAGCTGTAAGTCGCTTGGGGTATGTCTCTATCAGTTTTGCACATCGAGAGACTGACATTTTTTCCCATTCCTCCTTGCAAAACAGCTCGAGCTCAGTGAGGTTGGATGGAGAGCATTTGTGAACAGCAGTTTTCAGTTCTTTCCACAGATTCTCGATTGGATTCAGGTCTGGACTTTGACTTGGCCATTCTAACACCTGGATATGTTTATTTTTGAACCATTCCATTGTAGATTTTGCTTTATGTTTTGGATCATTGTCTTGTTGGAAGACAAATCTCCATCCCAGTCTCAGGTCTTTTGCAGACTCCATCAGGTTTTCTTCCAGAATGGTCCTGTATTTGGCTCCATCCATCTTCCCATCAATTTTAACCATCTTCCCTGTCCCTGCTGAAGAAAAGCAGGCCCAAACCATGATGCTGCCACCACCATGTTTGACAGTGGGGATGGTGTGTTCAGCTGTGTTGCTTTTACGCCAAACATAACGTTTTGCATTGTTGCCAAAAAGTTCAATTTTGGTTTCATCTGACCAGAGCACCTTCTTCCACATGTTTGGTGTGTCTCCCAGGTGGCTTGTGGCAAACTTTAAACGACACTTTTTATGGATATCTTTAAGAAATGGCTTTCTTCTTGCCACTCTTCCATAAAGGCCAGATTTGTGCAATATACGACTGATTGTTGTCCTATGGACAGAGTCTCCCACCTCAGCTGTAGATCTCTGCAGTTCATCCAGAGTGATCATGGGCCTCTTGGCTGCATCTCTGATCAGTCTTCTCCTTGTATGAGCTGAAAGTTTAGAGGGACGGCCAGGTCTTGGTAGATTTGCAGTGGTCTGATACTCCTTCAATTTCAATATTATCGCTTGCACAGTGCTCCTTGGGATGTTTAAAGTTTGGGAAATCTTTTTGTATCCAAATCCGGCTTTAAACTTCTTCACAACAGTATCTCGGACCTGCCTGGTGTGTTCCTTGTTCTTCATGATGCTCTCTGCGCTTTTAACGGACCTCTGAGACTATCACAGTGCAAGTGCATTTATACGGAGACTTGATTACACACAGGTGGATTGTATTTATCATCATTAGTCATTTAGGTCAACATTGGATCATTCAGAGATCCTCACTGAACTTCTGGAGAGAGTTTGCTGCACTGAAAGTAAAGGGGCTGAATAATTTTGCACGCCCAATTTTTCAGTTTTTGATTTGTTAAAAAAGTTTGAAATATCCAATAAATGTCGTTCCACTTCATGATTGTGTCCCACTTGTTGTTGATTCTTCACAAAAAAATACAGTTTTATATCTTTATGTTTGAAGCCTGAAATGTGGCAAAAGGTCGCAAAGTTCAAGGGGGCCGAATACTTTCGCAAGGCACTGTATACCAAAAGTAATTATCTATAATGGAATGTAAAATTGTTGAAGATTATGATTTAAGATTAACCAAAAGTTACTGAAAGTAACATCTCTGAATGTCTGCAATTTTGTAAAAAGTATAAAAATGATATTGTCCCTATTGCCTAGATCCTTCCCTTTATTGTACATGGCTATGACACTGATGGGGTGATTAATAGTTTACTGATTGCCGGAAACAGAACACAATTGCACACATTTCTCTTCTGACAAAAACGTTGTGTTAATATTCTGTGAACAAAGCACATAACAGTGAATTTCGTATTCACTGATGACATATGTATTTAAAGTTTTGCAAAAGGTGGTCTAAGATATACAAGTCAGGTACAAAACCAAGAATATGATCAGAAGATCTGTAAATGGATTTGAGCACAAATCAAAAAATTGCTTGTAGGCAATTGAGAAAAACTGCAATTAGATACACACCTCCTTCTGAAGCGGGGCAGAAATGTATTTCCTTTATCTGTAACAACAAAAGAGTGTTCTCTGTCAGTATTTTCTTTTCAATCAGAGGTTGTGTTAACCATTGACTTCAGTCTTACCTGTACAATGTGTTTCGATACAGCAAAGAATATTCCAGCACACTGAAAAGACCAACATTGTGCTGACAACTGACAGTAGGATCCACAGCTCAAAAGACCCGCAGAAAATACCAAAAACTATAGGGAGAACAACAACAAGAAACAGAACAGGTGTATAACCGTTAGTATACGTTGTTTTCTTTGCATTCGGCTGACAAGACTTTCGGGTCTAGATTTTGCACAATAAAACGGCAGGTGCATGGAATAGTGTGTGGGTATTCATCTTTCTTTCAAGATTTGATGGCTTGTCATGTGTAATATGTCTATAGCTCCAGAAGACACTGAATTGAATAAATAGTTCAAAGTAAACTAAATTAACCAACACACTGTTGTATATCCTCCCACATGTCTTTTGGGAGCCTACAACAGTGTGTGGGTTCATTTGGATTACACGGTGTAATACTTTTTTTATTTTTTATTACGCTGACACCAATCTTTGAACCTGAAGAGTTTTGAGCTGCATTTTTGTTTTATGGCGTGTAAATTTGACCTTTTTGACCTCTTCATGAGAATAAAATATTGTCTAACTTCAAACAAGCTTTTAAAAAGGGCACCAGAATATCCACTGTTTCTAGGCCGTCATTGAAAATAAGAATTTGTTCTTAACTGTCTTGCCTAGTTAAATAAAGGTTAAAAAAATCTAAATAATATTGTGAGTTAAAATAGATCAGACTTACCTGTTGTTTGAGTGCTGCTGTTACAGCTATCTGCCATGATTGCGAGTTTATAAACCTGATCAATTCAGACTCGCTTGAGAAAAATAAAAAATAAATAATTTAATCCCTCCCTGTGACTCTCTAAAAGATTGATCCAAGATGTAATTATATTGAAGCGTAATTCTGTACTAAACTATTACATTTGTATTTTAAGGTGTTGGTTTTAGTGATGCAGGTTCATCTAGGGTTCTTTCTGGGAGTTTGCTGCAGGATGTTAGCTTGTCATTTCTTTTGTGCATCAGCAGGGCAATCTGCAGAAAACCACAATCCTTCCTATGAAAACAACTCATGCTGAGCCACATTTTGGTAATGCGTAAAAGAGAGAGAATATTTTGTGTGAGTTTTATACCAAGGGATGCAGCACCGCTTTATTTTTGACTGAAATATTAGGACTCATTTTTGGTTTGTACGTTTTGGGAAATGTACTAATGTGTTTGCTATTGTGCTAAAAAAAGAAAATTATAGTGTCTGCAAAGATACAAAAAAACATTATAAATATTTAGACAGCGTAGGCCTAAAATGATCTACAATGGTTACCTATACTGAGACCCCCCCCCCCCCCCCCCCAACATAAGTTAATTTAATTATCGATGACGGATGGAATAATGACATGTGTTTTTGTTGTTGTTGAGTCAATTAATTTATCCTAAACAGTTTGACAATACCTATACGTGCATAGTATGGGCGTGTCTTAAAACTCTTATCCCACGTCTTCTCTAACTTTTCTTCCTTTTCCTGAGTGCTGGTGTGTATGTAGCAAGCTACGAACTTGACCGCAGCAAAATGTTCAATTTTGGATCAAAAATACTTGTACTTTTTCTCGTGGCTTTCCCATGTGGCCTGATATCCTTCGGTAAGTCATTTTATCCTTTTGAATTTGTATTCGTCACTACAACGGTCCAGAGTTCATTGCAATAATGAAACGTTAACAAAGTTAACATTGACGTGGCATAACGCAGTTTTTCATTCAGTGATATTTAACGTTTGAAGACTGCATTATTTTAAAGCTTCGTGCTCAATATCCATATTTGATTAATTAAACAAATGCATTTAACACAAAATTATAGCAGGAACATAACACTTTGGGAAGCTTTCTCAATATAGGCTTGTTGAGACATCGCATGCCTATGCAAATGCAACATTTCCATAGATGTAGTTTTGTGGTGAAACAAAAATGACACATTTTTCAAGACAAAATGTGTCTGGTAGGCAATATTCGTTTCTATACACAACTAGTATTCTGCACTAGAGCGCTAAAAAATGATATTCACAAAGTTTAGCCTATCTTTGCAGGGGGGCTCTTATTTTGAAAAATACAAGTAAAATATCTGCGGTCATGCTGCCAGCATAATATACTGCTGCTAGGAGAACGGTAATCTCTACACTGAGTTCCCCTTTTCTCTATGGTGACGTGTCCCAGGATCATCGTTGCGTTAGTACTGTGTTGATGCATTGTAACACCCGTGTGAGGCGCTTACTTTTACGTTTTATCTTGCCTGTTACATAGTGTTCAAATTGATACAATAGGGCAGGCCTACTACTAAATGATTGGCTTTGCAATTTGTTATACAAAGTTTATACAGCATTTTCGATTAATTAGGCCTACCAATCATGAAGCATAACAGGACCTAGTTTTAGCCTTTAGGCTACACATTCTTTGTGAACGAGCACAATTAACTAATTAATCTCTTTTCATTATCACTTGTATCTATTTAGTAGTGTCACTAGTTTACATTTATTTGATCCATTGTATCCTATGTGTATTTTTTGTGAAGATGGACAAACTAGGGGTAACTTTAGGTTAAGAGACCTGGCCTTTTTAACAGGTGGTGAGTTGAAGTCACACTTATCAGTTATTATAGCAATTTATGCAATGTGTATGTGTTAAAATGCACACATTGCTAATGGCTTCTTCTCTGTTTGGACAGGCCGAGTATCTGCAGACTCTGAGTCTGCGGAGGACATTTTCCCGGATTCAACAGTCGATGAGGAGGAGGAGGAGGAAGAGGATGAGGTGCTGGTGGAAGAAGATCAGGTCCCAGGCTCAGTATGTGTCGTTGGTCGAACTGGGATGAAAGCGGCTTCTATTGTCCCTGCCAAATGAACCAGACAGTCATTTGACATATTGCTATTTGATTTGATATTTTTAAATCTCTCAGGAAACAGAAGATGACATAGATGAAGATGCTGCAGTTGGAGATGTAACCTCTCACCCTGATGCTGACACCACCATTGTCTTTGTGACTGGGGAAGGTTGGCCTTCTCTTCCTTGATGAAGACTTTCATATCATTTTACACTCAGTCATTCATTGTAAATGTAAAGGTTAATATGCAAGACAGCGTTGAATTTAATTATTCATTCACATCAATGGTTTAATTTGTATATCTTTGTGCCCTCTATCCAGAGTTCCCAGCCAATGAGATTGTGAAGTTCCTGGTGGGTTTCACCAACAAGGGAAGCCAGGATTTCACTGTCCATTCCCTAGAGGCCTCCTTCCGTTACCCTCAGGACTTCCAGTTCTACATCCAGAATGTGAGTCTGGTCTCTCGGATGCATGACGCCTGCATGCCTCATCTGAGGAATAGAAAGTCCCCATGAAACACACATGATTCTGTAACACTTCATACATTATAATGGGGTTTGTAATATGTTTACTTCCAATTTATTAACTAACAATTACTATAATATTAACTTATTATAAAGCCTTTACAAACCTGATAACATATGTATTACCTATGATAGATGACAGTTAGTTCAAAAACAGTGTTGTATTTACCAAATATACATGGAATGCCCTGTAAAATGTAGTATTGGGAACTCTCTGCCATTGTTGATCAGAAAAGTAAACAAGATTTTTTTGGTATCTAGTTCACAGCCTTGCCCCTAAGCACTGTGGTCCAGCCCCAGAAGCAGGCCTCCTTTGAGTACTCCTTCATCCCTGCTCAGCCTATGGCTGGTCGTCCCTTCGGCCTGGTTATCCTACTCAACTACCAGGACAGTGAGGTGAGACTAGATTTATTGATTGTTTTTATTATTGTAATGTTTTGCATCTTCAGTATGCCCAGCTCATATGGGTTGTTGACCAGGTGTTCAGACATCACCATGACCAGGTTCAGAAGTTCATTGGAATGTATGTCCTGAGGCGCTTGTGTTTTGACTGTCCTGCAGGGCAACGGTTTCCAGACGGCCATTTACAACCAGACCGTCACTATCGTTGAGCTGGAGGAGGGACTGGATGGAGAGACGTAAGCATTTCTTTGCATACATCAATTCTATTTTTATGCCAGTATTTGGTTATTTTAATTTATGTTTTAGGTACATTTGTTTAATTATTTTAACTCATTTTTATAGTATGACATGTTTTCCTTTGTTTCTCCTCCAGAATATTCATGTATATCTTCCTGACTGGATTGGTTGTCTTGGCGGTCTTTGGCATGTACCAGGTGCTGGAGTCTAGGACGGTACGAGTTTCATGAATCTAAATTGTCATAGTCTAAAATATCTCCACATCTTTACATAAGGTGTTGAATGTTACGTTAAAAATGAGCACCAGGGTGAATGAAGTGATGACCTTTCATCTATGTTTGTGCAGAGGAAGAGGTTCCCTGTGAAGGTGGAGACGGGCACTGGTGGGATGAACGGTGTGGACATAAGCTGGATTCCCCAAGAGACCCTCAACATCATGAGTAAGTTGAGCTTTGTCATGGGTTTTGTCCTCTGTCATAGCTTTTCTTCCTGAGTGCAGGAAGACAAATTCAAACTCTGCTTATAACAACCACTTTTTTGGACGTGTACTTGAAAAGGCCTCCTCTGTTTTTATCTTGTCTGTACAAAGATGAATATCAACGCAAATGGCTGTATTGGCCATCCCTCTTTCTCTCTCTCTCTTACTCTCTTTGTCTCGCTCTCTCTTACAGGCAAGGCATCGGCATCCCCTAAAGCCTCCCCAAGGAAACGCACCAAGAGAGCGGTGGGAGTAGATCAGTAAACCATTCCATGATGTGGCCGTCTTCATATCAATGTCCACCAGGCCCATGTTCAAGGCCCATGACATCACAAACGTCAACACCATCAACCTCTGGGTGGACCTAGTTAGTTATCCAAGAGCTTTTTGCCGCTGTTACATAGGCATACACCAAATGTCTCAATGTCAAGGGTTCTTGGACTGAAGACACTGGTGTCACGAATGTGTCCCATTTAGACACCACTCTAGTTGGACATGGTCATAATTGTGCATATTTGGCCCACATTTAGTTTAATAAAGGAACTTGTTTTTTTATCACTGTGTGGTTGAAACACTAACGGACTGATATGAGACTAAAGACTGAGTAATTGAATCACCATGCCAGCTCCATGAAAGACATGGGGAAGACTTGGAGTTTTAGACCTGCCAAAGAAAGCTATAATGCTACACCAAGTATTTCAATCAAACTTTTTTCTTTTTTTTACTTTTACAAATGTATTTAAATACTTAAATTCCTGAAGTATTATGATATTGAGCTTTTAGTTCTATTTTATTCTGTGCCTTAGTGGCAGACTCCCTGTCTGCACGGTCAGGAATTGAGATAGTGACCAAAAGGGTCTCCCAAGTTCCTAAGTCTCCCAAGTTTTCCTTAATGTGGACCAGGTTTTTCAGTGTCATACTTTGGAATATCATAAAGATGCTTTGAAAGGCTCAGTGAAGAGAATTTCAAAAGAAAAGGCCATCAGCTACCAGGTTACATTGTTAAATGTGAATGATACAAATGCATTTGAAAAGGTACTTGCTTTTAGAGTCAGGTTTAATTTTTTCCCAAACCATACTACAATAAATGTAACTGGTTGAATTATGAATTATAATTTTTTTCACACATACTGCGCTGACACTCCAACACACACAAACTACATATGCTCACACACACATATTTACGCCACACACTCTTTCACACACTGCAGCTACTCTGTTTATTATCTATCCTGATTGCCTAGTCACTTTTACCTACATGTACATGGTACCTCAGTCACCTCAACTACCTTGTACCCCAGCACATTGACTCAGTACCGGTACTCCTTGTACCATTTTATATATATATATATATATATATATATCCTTGTTATTTTATTGTGTTTCTATTTCCTTTTTATTTTGAATAATTGTCATTTTCAATCTGCATTGTTGGGAAAGGGCTCTTAAGTAAGCATTTCATGGTAAAGTCTACACCTGTTGTATTTGGAGCATGTGACAAATACATTTGTTTTGATTTCATGCCTCAATTTATGACGCTCTGAAATAAGCACTTTATTTGGTCTTTTGATTTTGCTCAATATTATTCTCAGAGAAACCAAAGATGACTGATGTCAGATTGACAAGGGATCCGACTGAGAGGAGACTGTCCATATGTACCAATGGGCTATTTGTTTGTCAGCAAATGAGAGACATGGGATGGCACTAAACGTATCTCTGGCGAAGAGCGTTGATGAGGTGAGAGAAGCGCTCTGAGACGAAGCACGCACGCGAGGGGCAGGTTAAGTAACGTCACCGTTATCATGTTTTGGATCGAGAATAAACTGCACCTGATACTGCAAATGTCAATCGCCTCCTGGTAACCAGATAGGACGTCATAAGTAATTTATCTTGATCGATTCATCTTACTTCGCTTTGATTTTTTTCTCAATTTATGAGCGACTTTGTTGGATCCCACAGATGGCGAGAGGCACCCTCCGCTGGGTTTGATATGGGAATGGGATTTACGTCAGCGAAGATTCTAATATTTTGTGCATGTATTACATTAGGTAAGACGGGTTCAATAACCGTTCTAGATACATATGTATTTGTAGAATAATAATTTGTCATATTCAATTAATTTATTTTTCGACACCACTGTATTGGCTCTGTTTTTATAATATATTGGATGAAACGCAATATTTTATTAATTAAGGGTGTAGGCTAAATGTAGATGTTGCATGCAGAGTGAGAATAGAGTTGTAGCCTACTATTTGATAGTGCCAAGCCTTTTTCATATTTTAAGTGCTTATCAATAATGCATTGTCACTCAGGTGTGTGCAGATAGATTTTGGAGTGCTTGAATGATATTTGACAAGAAATAGACTTGCAATGTTGTGCTGGTTTGGGGTCACAAAGTACTGAGTATGGCTGGAGGGTGGTCTGGAGGGGGACTAGGCCCCATCCTGAAGTTGGAGAATTGTGCATTTTTCAAACACCTGAAACATTTTTAATCATTATGCTTAATTCTATGTACAAAAAATATATATGTAAATGTCTCTGCATATTTAAGTTTACCTCTTGAGCTGTATCCTCCTGACTGGTGGTTCTTTTTTTTTAAAGAAACTAAATATGCTTCTCTGGTAAAAACTGGGTAAATGATTGAAAGGAATGTGAGTTGTATTCAGTAATTGCTTGCTTTTCTGAAGTCTACCAACCTTGCCAGCAGGTATGGCAGCTATTTAATGTTGTCCTTATTTTACCAGGTAAGTTTTATCATCTACAGGAACAACCCTCAGAATAGTTACAGGGGAGCAGAATGATCCAATTGGAAGCTGGGGATGATTAGTTGGCCATGATGGTATGAGGGCCAGATTGGGAATTTAGCCAGGACACCAGGGTTAAAACCCCTATTCTTACAATAAATGCCATTGGATATTTTAGTTTCCACAGAGAGTCAGGACACCTGTTTAATGTCCCATCCAGAGACAGCAACCTACACAGGGCAATGTCCCCAATCACTGCCCTGGGGCATTGGGATCTTTAAAAATATATATATATCAGAGGAAATAGTGCCCTCTACTGGCCCTCTAACACCACTTCCAGCAGCATCTGGTCTCCCATCCAAGACCAATCCTGCTTAGCTTCAGTGGCAAGCCAGCAGTGGGTTGCAGCGTGGTGGTATGCTGCTTATGAGGTTGGGAGATTGGGGCCTATCTAGGCTAGCTAAAGCCAACGTCATAAAATTGCTAGGTGGCCAGTAGTATTACAGCTAATATATATTTTTAAATATCATTATTATTATATAGTGCCTTGCAAAAGTATTCATCCCCCTTGGCATTATTCCTATTTTGTTGGATTACAACCTGTAATTTAAATAGATTTTTATATTGATTTCATTTAATGGACATACACAAAATAGTCCAAATTGGTTAAGTGAAATGTAAAAAATTACTAGAAAAACAAAAAAGAGGTGTGTGCATATGTATTCACCCACTTTGCTATGAAGCCCCTAAATAAGATCTGGTGCAACCAATTACATTCAGAAGTCACATAATTAGTTAAATAAAGTTCACCTGTGTGCAATCTAAATGTTACATGATCTGTCACATGATCTCATTATATATACACCTGTTCTGAAAGGCCCCAGAGTCTGCAACACCACTAAGCAAGCTGCACCACCAAGCAAGCATCACCATGAAGACCAAGGAGCTCTCCAAAGTTGTGGAGAAGTACAGATCAAGGTTGGATTAAAAAAAACATCTGAAACTTTGAACATCCCACGGAGCACCGTTAAATCCATTATTAAAAAATGGAAAGAAAATGGCACCACAAAAAACCTGCCAAGAGGGGACAGCCCACCAAAACTGATGGACCAAGCAATGAGGGCATTAATAGAGAGGCAGAGAGGACAACAAAGAGACCAAAGATAAAGCAACACTTGAGTGGTTTAAGGGTAAACATTTAAATGTCTTGGAATGGCCTAGTCAAAGCCCAGACCTCAATCCAATTGAGAATCTGTGGTATGACTTAAAGATTGCTGTACACCAGTGGAACCCATCCAACTTGAAGGAGCTGGAGCAGTTTTGCCTTGAAGAATGGGCAAAAATCCCAGTGGCTAGACGTGCCAAGCTTATAAAGACACCCCAAGAGACTTGCAGCTGTAATTGCTACAAAAGGTGGCTCTACAAAGTATTGACTTTTTTGGGGGGGTGAATAATTATGCATGCTCAAGTTCAGTTATTTGTCTTATTTCTTGTTTGATTCACAATAAAAACAATATTTTGCATGTTGTGTAAATCACATGATACAAACCCCCCAAAAATCTATTTTATTTCCAGTTTGTAAAGCAACAAAATAGGAAAAATGCCAAGGGGGGTGAATACTTTTGCAAGCCACTGTATTTGGGGAGGGGGCATTGGATTGAATGTGCAGTGGGACACTGCAAATGATCCAGGCAAGCAACCAAATCTGGGGGCAGTTGCTCTATTCTCAGAATCACAATATAACCCATGCCCTGATATACTTCAATGTTTTCTATGCTTTAAAATCAATCATTCAAGCTTATATAACAGACAGCGGCTATTACAGTGGCCTTGGACAACTTATCCCTGACACCTGACCCCTGAGCCTAAATGATCAATAAGGAGGTGGGAGGGAGGAGGTAGATGGGAGAGAATTGTGACATGAACCATTCTCACAGGTAGCCTATGCTGATTATATCTATTGGCAACGGACATATCTGCTGATGGCATCATCCACCCTTTGAAGCATCTCTAAATCACAGGAGGACAAATATCTCTAATGCAATCTCGTCATTAAAACTACATTGAAAGGCCATTTTGAAAGACTGGAAGAAAAACATTAGCCAAACTTCCTGGGAGGGATGCTGAGAGCTGTTATGTCTCTGTTTCCTCCATTTTAACTCCAAGAACAACAAAGAAGGAGGGTGACCTACTTCTGGCATCTTCCCATTTGTTTCAGAAGACACTTCTCTTCAAACAGGGAGATGGATAAAGGTCTGGATCAGGGGCGGCAGGGTAGCCTAGTGGTTAGAGCGTTGGACTAGTAACCGGAAGGTTGCGAGTTCAAACCCCCGAGCTGACAAGGTACAAATCTGTCGTTCTGCCCCTGAACAGGCAGTTAACCCTCTGTTCCCAGGCCGTCATTGAAAATAAGAATTTGTTCTTAACTGACTTGCCTGGTTAAATAAAGGTAAAAAAAAAAAAAAAAAAAAAAAAAAAAAAGTGGAGGCTGGTGGGAGGAGCTATAAGAGAACGGGCTCAATGTAATGGCTGGAATGGAATTAATGGAACGGTATCAAACACATCAAACATATGGAAACCACATGTTTGACTCCATTTCATTCACTGCATTCCTGCCATTACAATGAGCCTGTCATCCTACAGCTCCTCTCACCAGCGTCCACTGATCTAAATAAAGATGAGAGCCTATTGCTATTCTATCATGACATAAAACAATTATATTTGGCCTCTGTAAGAGCAATTCCTGAATTGTACAATAAAACCTATGGTAAAAATGAACAAGCAGGATATGTACCATATGGATACAGTATTATTTTTTTCACAACAGGCAATATAATGGCCTTTCTTTCCTTAATGCATTTGGATATGTTTTTCTCTCTGTGTGTGTTTTGCAGTGTCCCTGGCTGTGGCAAGAGTCTCAGCGGCAGATGTGAAGTGTGAGAATATTTACAGGGACTTCTCTGACTGTGTTCTGGAGCTGGGGGAGAGCATGGATAACTACCAGGAGAATGTGACCAGCGAGATGGGAGTGGAAGCTGTGTGTAGGTGAGAGGGGTGTGTGTGTCTGTGTGCATGTGTGTGTGTGCAACGTACAGCATCCTCTACATCCTCTGCATCTGTGTTTGCAGTGCACCGGGATCTCATGGGACCTGATTACTCTTACGACTGTAGGCAGAACGTATAAAACAGTGTCTGTGTTTTTTTAAGCAGTCTCCTTCTGCTTGTGCATATAAGATCTAATATCGAAATCCAGTAAGGTGTGTACCTTGCGTAAGAACAGTGGAGAGAAGAGAGAGATGCTGCAACCTCTGAGGAAGATAGCATAAGTGAATGGTGCTGAAACACTGAGCCACTGTACTGAAGAATGTACGACTTTGCTGCAGCAGTAATGAAACTCAGAGGCCATCTTCTATTTTTTTTTATTGTTACTGAGTGCATTCCTATACATAGTAAAACATATTATTGTCTAAAGCTTACGCAGGCCTTGCCTTCCCCGGGTGAAAGAAGTTCCCTGTGCAGCATCAGCTCTTTTTTTGAATCTAATTTCTGTGACTACAAAATAAAGGTGGGTTGATCTTGCAAAACGCTAGAATAAAAACTGTTACAGTTTCACTGGACAGTAGTATAAAAAACAATAATAAACCAAAAATACTCCTGTAAAACACACCTTTGGCCATATGTGTTACAGGTGAGCTTTGAAGCATGGCATGTGAGGCGATTAAAGTGCCAGATAAATCAAATCAATGACAATCTTCAATCCAATAGATTGAAAACCAATGGCATGTTTTCATGTCAAATATGAAACAGGTAGTGGATTTGTGGAAGACCCTCTTGTAAAAGCACTTTGAGACAACTGCTGATGTAAAAAGGGCTTTATAAAATATATTTGACTGATTCATTGATTGATCTTTCATCCCTAGCCACTGGGAGGCGTTCCACACGTGTGCCCTGACGGCACTGTCCGGGTGTCAGGAGGAGGTGGGCTCCATCTGGGAGACGCTAAGAGAAGACTCCAGGAAGATCCGCTTCCAGGGCAGCCTCTTCGACCTGTGCAGCCCTAGCTCGGCCCCAAGCCTGCGCTCGCCTCTACCCCTGCTGTTCCTGGGCTTGTTGATCCTGGGAGGGCCCATCTGGCCCCCCACATAGGTGAGGGATGCCTCTCTCCTCCTCCTCGCTTCCACCACCATGCGCTCTCACATTCCCCGAGGTGGGGTGAGTAGCGAGACGATCAGTGAGTAGAGAGGGGATATGGATTGAAGATTAGGTTAGCACACAGAGCCATGTCTCCATGGAGACACCATTGATATCTATAGTACTGGGTAATCAGAAGGCTATGATGTCACAGAGCCATTTACAGTGCCTTGCGAAAGTATTCGGCCCCCTTGAACTTTGCGACCTTTTGCCACATTTCAGGCTTCAAACATAAAGATATAAAACTGTATTTTTTTGTGAAGAATCAACAACAAGTGGGACACAATCATGAAGTGGAACGACATTTATTGGATATTTCAAACTTTTTTAACAAATCAAAAACTGAAAAATTGGGCGTGCAAAATTATTCAGCCCCCTTAAGTTAATACTTTGTAGCGCCACCTTTTGCTGCGATTACAGCTGTAAGTCGCTTGGGGTATGTCTCTATCAGTTTTGCACATCGAGAGACTGACTTTTTTTCCCATTCCTCCTTGCAAAACAGCTTGAGCTCAGTGAGGTTGGATGGAGAGCATTTGTGAACAGCAGTTTTCAGTTCCTTCCACAGATTCTCGATTGGATTCAGGTCTGGACTTTGACTTGGCCATTCTAACACCTGGATATGTTTATTTTTGAACCATTCCATTGTAGATTTTGCTTTATGTTTTGGATCATTGTCTTGTTGGAAGACAAATCTCCGTCCCAGTCTCAGGTCTTTTGCAGACTCCATCAGGTTTTCTTCCAGAATGGTCCTGTATTTGGCTCCATCCATCTTCCCATCAATTTTAACCATCTTCCCTGTCCCTGCTAAAGAAAAGCAGGCCCAAACCATGATGCTGCCACCACCATGTTTGACAGTGGGGATGGTGTGTTCAGCTGTGTTGCTTTTATGCCAAACATAACGTTTTGCATTGTTGCCAAAAAGTTCGATTTTGGTTTCATCTGACCAGAGCACCTTCTTCCACATGTTTGGTGTGTCTCCCAGGTGGCTTGTAGCAAACTTTAAACAACACTTTTTATGGATATCTTTAAGAAATGGCTTTCTTCTTGCCACTCTTCCATAAAGGCCAGACTTGTGCAATATACGACTGATTGTTGTCCTATGGACAGAGTCTCCCACCTCAGCTGTAGATCTCTGCAGTTCATCCAGAGTGATCATGGGCCTCTTGGCTGCATCTCTGATCAGTCTTCTCCTTGTATGAGCTGAAAGTTTAGAGGGACGGCCAGGTCTTGGTAGATTTGCAGTGGTCTGATACTCCTTCCATTTCAATATTATCGCTTGCACAGTGCTCCTTGGGATGTTTAAAGCTTGGGAAATCTTTTTGTATCCAAATCCGGCTTTAAACTTCTTCACACCAGTATCTCGGACCTGCCTGGTGTGTTCCTTGTTCTTCATGATGCTCTCTGCGCTTTTAACGGACCTCTGAGACTATCACAGTGCAGGTGCATTTATACGGAGACTTGATTACACACAGGTGGATTGTATTTATCATCATTAGTCATTTAGGTCAACATTGGATCATTCAGAGATCCTCACTGAACTTCTGGAGAGAGTTTGCTGCACTGAAAGTAAAGGGGCTGAATAATTTTGCACGCCCAATTTTTCAGTTTTTGATTTGTTAAAAAAGTTTGAAATATCCAATAAATGTCGTTCCACTTCATGATTGTGTCCCACTTGTTGTTGATTCTTCACAAAAAAATACAGTTTTATATCTTTATGTTTGAAGCCTGAAATGTGGAAAAAGGTCGCAAAGTTCAAGGTGGCCGAATACTTTCGCAAGGCACTGTATGTCTATGGAGAGATTAATGGATACTTATGGCTCTGGGTTACCATAGATGTCACCATAGATGTCTTTGGCACTAAGTAATTATAGGGTTATGTTATCAGGGCCTTAGATGTTAATGTCATCGATATCTAGGAGTCTGGATAAACATACATACCCAAGACCCAAGCAATTGTAATGAAATTACCTACTACAGTATACGCCTATGAAAAAAAGCAATTGGTCGGTTTTGTTGACAATCAGGTGAATTCTTTATAAACAATGACCTTTTGACCCATACACACCAACCCCAAATGGTTGGAGTTGCATGGCTGCTATAATGACACCAAAAAGGTATTTTCTATATTTTTGCTCTGTTAAACCGTTTCTTTGGTCATCCTGTTAGACAGTAGGTGCTGTTAAAGTCAGGTAATGCTCTTAACTGAAAATATTGTAAGGACAACAGTCTAGTTAGTTTCTCTCTTGCCAACTAGTTATTGTACCTGAAAATTATCCCTGGTTATGTGAGAATGTTCAGCGTTGTTTTATGAACCTGTGTCTTGTATGGAAGTCATAGTTTTTGGCTGTTAATTCATTTTATATCATTGACTCCACAACTATATACAATTGTACACAGTTCACTTCCAAGCACATTCACCCTTATAGAAAACGCACAGCATACTGAGTAGAAATAAAGATGAGGTAATGCCACAAATATTCACTTTATTATGGAAGCTAAAATATATAGGACTTAAGTCATAGGATTATCCTATGGCACCACCCTGCATTGTTAGGGCTAATGTCTCAATGCATTACAATATTTGATTTTGTCAACAGTTGTAATATTACATCAAACTGAGTAAATATAAATATAAAATCTATGTAATTTGTAGTTTTATAGCAACATGTGGTGTTATTGTATAGCTTCTCCGTTACTACTCTGACTGAATAGGCAATGAGGGGTGAATCCTGACTTAGGAATTTATTCCTATCCTACACACAGTTGTGTAATGCGCTCTGCAGGTGTGGCTACCTTGCGCACTCTGAATAAATGTAAAACCCTCCCACTTGCTGGCCACCATATTTTCTAGATGAGTTTTCATTCAATGGTATTTTCAGTACATTTATCTTAAGCCATCCCTTTAAATACAGTGTAACTTAATTTTTTAAATTTCACCTTTATTTTAACCATAGGCCAGTTGAGAACAAGTTCTCATTTACAACTGCAACCTGGCCAAGATAAAGCAAAGCAGAGCGACAAAAACAACACATGGAGTTACACATGGGATAAACAAACGTACAGTCAATAACACAATAGAAAAATCTGTATACAGTGTGTGCAAATTAAGTGAGGCAAGGAAATAAATAGTGCGGATGAGAATGTGCAGATGAGAATGTGCAAGTAGAAATACTGGTGTGCAAAAGAGCAGAAAAACAAATATGGGGATGAGGTAGGTAGTTGGTTGGATGGGCTATTTAAGATGGGCTATGTACAACTGCAGCGATTGGTAAGCTGCTCTAACAGCTGAAGCTTAAAGTTAGTGAGGGAGATATAAGTCTCCAACTTCAGTGATTTTTTCAATTCGTTCCAGTCATTGGCAGCAGAGAACTGTAAGGAAAGGCAGCCAAAGGAGGTGTTGGCTTTGGGGATGACCAGTGGAATATACCTGCTGGAGCGTTTGCTACAGGTGGGTGTTGCTATGGTGACCAGTGAGCTGAGATAAGGTGGAGCTTTACCTAGTAAAGACTTGTAGATGACCTAGAGCCAGTGGGTTTGGCGACAAATATGTAGCGAGGACCAGCCAACGAGAGCATACAGGTCGCTGTGGTGGGTAGTATATGGGGCTTTGGTGACAAAAAGGATGGCACTGTGATAGACTGCATCCAATTTGCTGAGTAGAGTGTTGGAGGCTATTTTGTAAATTACATCGCCGAAGTCAAGGATCGGTAGGATAGTCAGTTTTACTAGGGTATGTTTGGCAGCTTGAGTGAAGGAGGCTTTGTTGCGAAATAGGAAGCCGATTCTAGATTTAACTTTGGATTGGAGATGCTTAATGTGAGTCTGGAAGGAGACTTTACAGTCTAGCCAGACACCTAGGTATGTATAGTTGTCCACATATTCTAAGTCAGAACCGTACAGAGTAGTGATGCTAGTCGGGCAGGCCGGTACGGGCAGCGATCGGTTGAAGAGCATGCATTTCGTTTTACTAGTATTTAAGAGCAGTTGGAGGCCACGGAAGGAGTGTTGTATGGCATTGAAGCTCGTTTGGAGGTTTTTAACACAGTGTCCAAAGACAAATATAGTTAGAATATAGTCGACAGACTTAATAGAATACATAGAGAGAACAGGGTCAGAATATAGGGATTAATGAAAGAAAGCCATCTATGCATATTCGTCTCTGTTTCAGCACCAACTGGTAGATTTAAAAATACTCTGATCTTGTAGATTATTTAGGCACATTTTTGGGGTAGGAAAGTATATATGAATTAAAACGAATTACGGTTTGGAGAAGCTTTACACACAAAATATACTGATGAATAAAAAATACAGTGGTTCGAGTCAAACTGAAAGCTGGCATATTCAAGTTCAATCCATAAAATATTGGAAGGTGGAAAAAAAAGAGTACAAGAGGTTGAACAATAATCCTATAAATCTACTCTAATTCCCACTAATCATGGAACTGTATGACAACAGTCCAGTCGTGTGTTCTTAGTTCCATAATGATTCAAATAGGCTACATATGTCCCAACTTATTGCACAACGTTAGCCGAATATGATCCACTAATGCTAGCAACACTCAGGAACAATTTACAAGGACATGACAGAGGAAAGAAAGGTAAACGGAATGGAATGAAATTATGAAACAATAAATGTGTGGGTATTACTGACGGTGGCTCGAGATAGTGGCTAATATTAAAAGTGATACAAATTGTAAAATAAAAAGGAGAAAATCCTGGGCATATAATCAAAACATTCTAAAGAGCATACATCAACTTGGCAGGTTCAGCCCTACAGAAGCCTACAAATTTCATCAATGCAAATTATGAGGGCACACAATTACAATTCTGAATAATGACACAGCAATTTTTGTTTTCTATTTCACTGTGTTAAAGGGGCGGCAATACATGTCATGTTGATATGATTTTCAGTTTGCTTCTTTATGCCTGGTGTCACATGTCTCCAGGGATCATAAGAAAATATTATCTAAAACAACTGCCATGTTTATTTACAATTCTCCAAATGGAATACTCATTTACCTAGCTCTTATTAATAGCTCTTATCAATATATCAATTACAGTGCATGGAGAATGCTGTTATTTAAATTAGAAAAAAAGAAAGCACATGCTTTTTCCACTTGGAACTGTCAGGCTAGCTTGACCTTATTCATGGTTTCCCTGCAAGTTTAAAATGGCGGAATTATGAGGGGAATTAAATCAAGGTCAAAATATGATGTGTCCGTAGACACAACTCCACCACACCTTAATGTATTCCACCTCAAACGAATAGCAGGTGAATATCATGCTATTCTCAAGCTTAAATTCAAGGTCATAATATGTAAAGAGAAAAGAGCATAAAAAGGTAATTACCTTCCATTTACGCACGCTTAACTTGGGTTGGAATCGGGGCCTTAGTACTAAGATTTTTGTGCAAATCTCTCATTGATAAGAATGCATGATTTACGCCTAAACTAAAGCTACATCCACATCCATGTATCTCAAGAGTCCACATTTTTTTATTTTTTTAACAGAGTTGTGCTATTCACAAAGCATGAGCAATATGTATGGGAAACACTTGAGGGACCAACTACTTTCCTTTTCTGTGAGATCGGCAGCTAACGAAAGCATGAGCAATATCACATTTTTAAAGGGAGATATCATAAACACTAAGCATATCATTATGTATGACTGATTATTGAAAGAATTACTGCATGGAAAAATAGGCCTACATCAGGAAACACTAGGAATTCAAAATGTTTGTGGTTTTTCAGCGATACAAACTACAGAGTACATTAAGTATTGTATTAAGTATTGTATTGCAAAGTAATGCGTTTGAAATAATAAAGTATCAAGTTTGAAAATATGACATATTATTCTGTTTATACCTGCATGACCACAGAGGGATCTGCTAGATCAAGATTATACTTGCTCCTACTCAGTATATGCTCTATCACAGTTATAGATTCTAGGCACGAGACACTTATTGTTGATATGATGTCCCTCCCCTGCACCATGGTTTCTTTTTTAGTCGTCCTCGTGGCAAGGTGCTAATAATCAGGACTGGATCCAGTATGGAACAGCCCAGCTGGCAGTCAGCCGCTTGTTAGTGGGCTACCATCTGTTCTCCCCAACCTGGCCACAGAGAATGCAGAGAGGGAGTGGGGGGAGTGGCAGAGGGTGCAGCAGGGCTCAGGGCCCCCAGGACTCCCCATGGAAGGCTAACATCCATGTGTGGTGGTGGTGTAAGCCTCTCATTATGTTGCCTTCTCCGTCGCTGACATTTCTACAGTCCAGTTTATCACCCACAATATCCCACATTACAATGCACACGATCACTTCGTCTGTGCCAATGATAATGCACTTAATAAGAAAGTAGGTCTGTATTGCATGTTGCAGTAAGTAACTTCTTCCTGCACTGTCTAGTAATGCTCTGGTGGATAGAAATCTGATGACAAGTAATGAATGACTGAATATTCAGATCTATTTTATTGATGGAAGACAAATAATCTTAACATGGATCCAGTGATGCAATAAGTGGAAACTACAGCATTGCACTTCCTTACAGAGAAACCTTACAAAGTCCAAGAAAATTAGCTTATCCATGACTTTCCTGAGTGCTTATCATCTAGTCTAGTCGAATAGATTATTCCCACACCGAGAGCAAATGCATCTACTATACTGCAGGCAATTATGATTTCATTCAACCGCAAGTCCTGAAAAAACAGGACTTGTGGTTTAAAATCAGAGAAAAACCATCCCAGATAATCTCAGAGTATATGTTAAGGTCACATACAGTGGGGCAAAAAAGTATTTAGTCAGCCACCAATTGTGCAAGTTCTCTCACTTAAAAAGATGAGAGGCCTGTAATTTTCATCATAGGTACACTTCAACTATGACAGGCAAAATGAGAAGGAAAAAAATCCAGAAAATCACATTGTAGGATTTTTAATGAATTTATTTGCAAATTATGGTGGAAAATAAGTCTTTAGTCAATAACAAAAGTTTATCTCAATACTTTGTTATATACCCTTTGTTGGCAATGACAGAGGTCAAACGTTTTCTGTAAGTCTTCACAAGGTTTTCACACACTGTTGCTGGTATTTTGGCCCATTCCTCCATGCAGATCTCCTCTAGAGCAGTGATGTTTTGGGGCTGTTGCTGGGCAACACGGACTTTCAACTCCCTCCAAAGATTTTCTATGGGGTTGAGATCTGGAGACTGGCTAGGCCACTCCAGGACCTTGAAATGCTTCTTACGAAGCCACTCCTTTGTTGCCCGGGCGGTGTGTTTGGGATAATAGTCATGCTGAAAGACCCAGCCACGTTTCATCTTCAATGCACTTGCTGATGGAAGGAGGTTTTCACTAAAAATCTCACGATACATGGCCCCATTCATTCTTTCCTTTACACGGATCAGTCGTCCTGGTCCCTTTGCAGAAAAACAGCCCCAAAGCATGATGTTTCCACCCCCATGCTTCACAGTAGGTATGGTGTTCTTTGGAAGCAACTCAGCATTCTTTGTCCTCCAAACACGACAAGTTGAGTTTTTACCAAAAAGTTATATTTTGGTTTCATCTGACCATATGACATTCTCCCAATCTTCTTCTGGATCATCCAAATGCTCTCTAGCAAACTTCAGACGGGCCTGGACATGTACTGGCTTAAGCAGGGGGACACGTCTGGCACTGCAGGATTTGAGTCCCTGGCGGCATAGTGTGTTACTGATGGTAAGCTTTGTCACTTTGGCCCCAGCTCTCTGCAGGTCATTCACTAGGCCCCCCCGTGTGGTTCTGGGATTTTTGCTCACCGTTCTTGTGATCATTTTGACCCCACGGGGTGAGATCTTGCGTGGAGCCCCAGATCGAGGGAGATTATCAGTGGTCTTGTATGTCTTCCATTTCCTAATAATTGCTCCCACTGTTGATTTCTTCAAACCAAGCTGCTTACCTATTGCAGATTCAGTCTTCCCAGCCTGGTGCAGGTCTACAATTTTGTTTCTGGTGTCCTTTGACAGCTCTTTGGTCTTGGCCATAGAGGAGTTTGGAGTGTGACTGTTTGAGGTTGTGGACAGGTGTATTTTATACTGATAACAAGTTCAAACAGGTGCCATTAATACAGGTAATGAGTGGAGGACAGAGGAGCCTCTTAAAGAAGTTGTTACAGGTCTGTGAGAGACAGAAATCTTGCTTGTTTGTAGGTGACCAAATACTTATTTTCCAAAAATTATTTTCCAAAATTACAGGCCTCTCATCTTTATAAGGTGGAGAACTTGCACAATTGGTGGCTGACTAAATACTTTTTTTTCCCCACTGTATGAGTCAAATATGTAATGTGAAGAGAAGCACTCTTTGTGGTGACTATAAACCAAAATAAAAATATTTGGTCTTAAGACACTAAATGGTCCCACTTATTATCAAGAGTTCAATACCTTAGTTATATAAAAACCACAGCAGCAATGCCAGCGGAAAAAACATTAACAGGTGAGGTGTAGAAAGATCTCACTGCATAGTCCAGATTTCTACCGCAATTCAAGTAAAACCTCTGTGATCTCACACAAAGTTCAGAATGATATAAAAATGTGTAAGGTCCAGACATAGTCTGAAAATCATTTTGACAAATAATAGGATATGAGAAGGAAAGAGAAAGTGCATTGAAAATCAGCAGAGAACCAGGAGTACTAAGCATGCTTCCTAAAATAGGTTTACATATAATTTGACCATAGATGGCAGTCACTGCACCATCGAGCACACAGTCAGGCACACACACAGTGACAGCATCTTGTCAGAACACAGCTGGTGGCTGACAGACCATCCCCAGAGGAGCCATCTGCTCTCCACAGCATCACATCTTGTACACACACAACACTATGATCATTCTAAGCGATGATTATCAGATACTTGCTGCTCCTATAGCGTTGTCATGTTAACTTCATAATGTTGACGTATGAATGAGCATTGCTGATTCCTTTCACCCCTCAAGCTCACAAACTATAATTAGGAATAAAATATAATTCCATATGTGGTGATCTGTTGTTTACATGTATGACTAGTTTGTTGTCGTTTTTATTTTTCTCAACTGGAAAGGACATAACCGAAAGCATGTGCATGACAATCATTTTGCCACAATCATGTGATATCATCATTATTTAATCAAATCATGAAACCATTAAGCTAAACTAAACTCTGCTTCGAACTGTCTCAAAGCAAGTGATATCTTAGTGGGTCGAGGAAAAAGTTAGCATTCACTGTTAGACAGGTCGTACATGTTTACAAATAAATACAGCAACCAGCACCATTTAAGTTAATTTCCAAGTCCTTGAATCTATTGAGAGGTGTGCAATGTTCCAACTTGGAGCATCTCTGTCTCTAGATCCAACTACTGCGTTATAGCAGCTGACATCCCAGTCCCACCAAGTCTTTGGGCACAAATGTCATACCCTACATCATACTGGTCAGAATACTGTCAGTGAACAGTTCACAGGGAATGAGCCAGAGTCAAAGAGTGGGGTCAGGTCAGGTGGTCAGCAGTCAAAGGTTAGACTTAGGTCCACTGTTTACTGGGATGGCCCTGAGCTCAGTCCGCATGCATAGGTACTCTCCAATCACGGCCATCAGAGCCATGCAGGCCACGTTGACCAGCCACCAGGACAGGGCCGCCGGGAGGTGGGCATTGTAGAGCCAACAGCCCATCATGTGGAAGAAGTGCACGGTGATAGTGAAGTCCAGACACTGCTTCCCTCGGCGGATAAAGAACAACAGGCCCAGGGCACTGACGAAACAGCAAGACAGATATACGATGAAAGACAACATGCCACAAAACAGGTTGGTCATTCAACTGACGTGTGTGTGTAAATGTTATGATAGTTTTTGATTCATAGCTTGTAGTTAGGCTAAGTTTACCAAACGTTAAGATTGTCATTTACTATAAAGCATCAAAGATTATTGACCTCATAACAAACCAGCCTTTCATCAATGGTATATGACTAGACTTCTTCATACCAAAGTGTTGAGGGAACATGCAGCACTCGAAGTCGGCCCATTAACTTACCAGGTAAGTGAGTTCAAGATGAACGCCATCATTGAGAGTCTGCCCTGCATTGTTGCAAATCCAAGAACCTGCAAGCACAGAGCCATGTTGTGAATCAGTCTACTGTCAACTCAACAGACAAAAATTAGGAAAATGTAGGAAACATTTCACAAAGACTCACCTCATAACTGAAGATCTGGTCCAGTGATCTGTTGGTTTGTACAAGACTGTCCACAACAGCCAGCCACAAACCCAGGAAGCTGTAGTAGATGCATTGCATCAACACAATCTGAGACAAAATGAGGACCGGGTCCCAGATGTAACTGCGGAAATGACTGCCCATTCCAAAGCTTTAGGAGGGAACACAGGGACCGCCGAACAGCTGAAAAGTAGGGAGTGTCAGTGAATCAAAACCTGAAATGAAATTGTAGACATTTCAAAGGTCCATTATAGTTGAGTTAGTACATTATAACCTAACGTTAGCTATAAGCTGTTCTGTTACACGCATTATTCAAGATAGTTAGCTGGCTAGATATCTAACAACGTTGCTAGGCCTACTTGTTACAGTAGTTATCTAGCTATGTGACATAGCTAATTTAATTTAGCAAATTAGCTAACGTTACAACCAAACTCGTGTGTTACATGTCCTCTTTTGAAAAAATCTTGCTACCTTAAATGTTTGGTAGCTGGCCGACATTAGCTGATTGGCTAATTGGATTAGCTTGGTAGCTAGCGAACTATGTCAACAACTGCTTGGTGACATAGCTACCTAGCTGGTAACGTTAGCTAGCTATTAACTTGTTAGCAGCAGTGATTGTTATTGAGTTTACAAACTTTTGCCTACTTTTGCTGATAATCAATATCGAATCGGGGTGTTTGGTAGTGAGATATCCAAAAGTACAACACATGAAATGCCACGATAAATCTACCAGATAACGTAAAGCTGATGACAAATAACAGAAACATGAAAACAACAACGCCACCAAATGACCCGGAAGTGATTAACCTCTAATACATTCATTTCAAAATAAAATAATGTAAGGAATATCCGGCTTTTTGAAAAGTGAATGAACATCTTTAATAAAAATTTTATTTCACTGATTTTGGGTGCCGAAATTAATACGTCTGGTGTTACGATTTTTTTTAAGGCCTTTACAAGTTGCAGTATTGTAGTTCATTCTTCTGAAACTTTTTTTTTTGTGTTTTTTTGCAGGGCCCATTCTTCACTGGCCAGGTGGACGCCCAAGAAAAATTTGCAAGCAGTCAAGACTTTGCCAACAGCCGTGCATATGAAAAATAGGAGGTAGGTATAAAATACAATGCCATATAAATGTTCTTAAACAATTACCAGTCCCTAAATGCTTTGCTCACTTCTCTCTCAGGCAAGTGGGCAATCCCATGGTAAAGACTTTACGCTGTGATTCAGATGTTTCATTTTAAAATGTATACAATACAAAAATCATCGATGTCAAAGTTTAACAAACCATACAACTCTGTGCATAAGGACCACTTTTAACAATTTCCACTGAAAATTGTACAAAAACACATTTCCAGGAAGAACTGTGCAGATAAAATGTTTATCAAACTTTGCATCTGCAGTTTTTCCAGTAAATGTTTTTGTTTATTTACTGTGTAAATTGTTCAAAGTAGTCACTGTGCATAGAGTTGTATGGTTTGTTAAACTTTGAAATCAATGTTTTTGTACCTACATTTTAAAGGGACAGTGGACCAAACGGGCCTCTGGAGACTCTGATCCTGTGTACAGAAAGTGAAACCACGCTCCGGTCGACGTGAATGGATCACTGTACCGTCGTAACAGGGTTAACTTTCGGATTGCTGAGCCAGCACCTACTCAGAACCCTGATGGTCAATGGGGTCGCATGACAAAAGACGGAACCCCAGCAAGTCACATGGGGCCTGAGGCACTGGGCAAAGAGCCAGGGGATCACAGGTCGGCCGCTCCCTCACCCATTAATACTCCCCTTAGACAGTCAGGTGACATGCCTGTGCGGGAACTTGCAGTCCTCGCAGACAAGCCCCCTGTCTTTTCACGCTGCGGGCATCTGTCCCAGCCACCAAAAATACTTAATCTGTAGGTTTCCCATTAGGGATTGTTGACAGACAGAGATAAAAGTGAAGAGAGTATCGAAATGTGTTACGGTTACCTGAAAAAAATAAAAAATAAATAAATAAATAAAATAACTAAACTGTTCATGTTGGAAATTATTACTAGGTCTGTTTTGTTAGTGAATTGACAGCTCCTGTCCTATTTTATATTAGTAGTAGAATTATTAGCAATAATATTTATATGATCACTGCAGGAGCTAGGAATCTCAGATGACAGATTGTTTTGTCTGAACAGCTATTATTATTTAGTCTGAGACTATCTCACTCTCTCCCATCTCTCGATTTATGCTCTCTCTCTCCCTCCCCTAACCCTCTTCTCACAGTGACCACAGATGTGTCTGTAGGGAGTTCCTATGTGGGCTGTGAGCCCATGGGATTGTTTTGGAGCCTGCACCTGGAGAGAGAGAGGGTCTGAGGTTGGAACAGGGAATAAAACTAACAAAGCATGCAAAGCATTGAAAATGATTCAGAGACAAATGCTATTGTTCAACAAAGTTAATATAAAGATTTTTAAAAGGGATAGTATAACAAAATGATAAAACTATGTATATATTGGGTGATTCCTCACAAAGCTAGAACAAATAAATACCATGATTTGGGGGATTTCATTGAAATGTAATCCATAGAATGGTCATTTTGAAGATGGAATGTTGACACATACAGTTGAAGTCGGAAGTTTACATACACTTAAGTTGGAGTCATTAAAACTCGTTTTTCAACCACTCCACAAATTTCTTGTTAACAAACTATAGTTTTGGCAAGTCATTAAGACATCTACTTTGTGCATGACACAAGTAATTTTTCCAACAATTGTTTACAGATTATTTCACTTATAATTCACTGTATCACAATTCCAGTGGGTCAGAAGTTTACATAAACCAATTTGACTGTGCCTTTCAACAGTTTAAACATTTCCTGAATATTATGTCATGGGTTTAGAAACTTCTGATAGGCTAATTGACATAATTTGAGTCAATTGGAGGTGTACCTGTGGATATATTTCAAGGTCTACCTTCAAACCCAGTGCCTCTTTGCTTGCCATCATGGGGAAATCCAAGGAATTTCCAAACGCCTGAATGTACCACGTTTGTCTGTACAAACAATAGTACGTAAGTATAAACACCATGGGACCAAGCAGCCGTCATACTGCTCAGGAAGGAGACGCGTTCTGTCTCCTAGAGATGAACGTACTTTGGTGCGCAAAAGTGCAACTCAATCCCAGAGCAACAGCAAACGATCTTGTGAAGATGCTGGAGTAAATGGGTACAAAAGTATCTGTATCCACAGTAAAACGAGTCCTATATAGACATAACCTGAAAGGCGGCTCAGCAAGGAAGAGGCCACTGCTCCAAAACCGCCATAAAAAAGCCAGACTACAATTTGCAACTGCACATGGGGACAAAGATCGTACTTTTTGGAGAAATGGTCTCTGGTCTAATGAAACAAAAATAGAGAACTATGCCTACAAACCTGACTCCGTTACACCTGCTCTGTCAGGAAAATTCACCCAACTTATTGTGGGAAGCTTGTGGAAGGCTACCCGAAACGTTTGACCAAGTTGCTGCATAGGTCACCTTTACCTTGGATTAAGCATTAACCTAGGATTGAGCATTTAGAATTGATGCAATGATTATTCTTCTCCCAGACTTCTAAATGTTGTGTTGCATAGCTTTTGTCCAGTCCTTTTACCTTTCTATGTAGATAAAAATATTGGGGATGTAGAATAATTAATTATATGTTGTAGGAAATAAACAGGAGTGGACGCCGTAGACGTCTACTACGCCGTAGACGGGTCCAGAAGTGTTGATGTTCAAATTGTTACATTGTAGCAGTGCTTACTTTTACACAAGCTAAATTAGGTTACATTGTAGCAGCACATAACTCTCCACTGGTAGGCTACAGTAAGCACTACATTCTAAACTCCGCCCTCGTCTGCGCAGGAAAAGCCTTCACGAGCTGTGGAAAATCACCTCGTCCGCCCTTCCCAAACGCAACATCTGCACCGACGTAATCAAACAAGAAAAGGCAACCCCTTCCCTGAATTAAGGAATTCAGATCCTCTACATTGGAGTTTTGCCCATAGTGCATTTGTTTTTGTAGCCGATTGTAGACTAGCCTACACCGCTTCACGCCCATTCTGGAAATCCCCACCCTGTGTGCATTGACACAGAAAACATCTGCAGTGATCGTGACAGGCCAGCTTCGAAGGGCGAGAAAAGACCAAAGTACGAATCAGCCGGAACCTTTCCCGGTAAGAGTAGAATAAACTACAATTATTTTATATTTCACTTAGGGTAGCATCCACTGTTGATAGTATTTTTATATAAAGACGTGTTAATTACTAGATCAGATAATCTACTCAAGTGCGGAGTGTCTGGGTTGATCGTTTTTTTCTGTTACTACGGTAAAGAACTACAGCTGCGTGAAATATGCGCACGTACAGTAAGTAGCCAACAGTATATTCGGAAAGTATTCAGACCCCTTGACCTTTTCCACATTTTGTTACAGCTGTATACTCAAATTGATCACATTCAATGTTTTCCCCATGATCTAAACACAATACCATATAATGACTAAATGAAAACATGTTTGCAAATGTATATAAAAAAAACCCAACATATTTACATAAGTATTCAGAGCTTTTGCATGAGACTCAAAATTGAGCTCAGGTGCATTCTGTTTCCATTGATCATCCTTGAGATTTCTACAAATTGATTGGAGTCTACCTGTGGTAAAATCAATTGATTGGACATGATTTGGAAAGGCACATGCCAGTCTATATAAGGTCCCACAGTTGACAGTGCATGTCAGAGCAAAAAAACAAGCCATGAGGTCGAAAGAATTGGCCATAGATCTCCAAGACAAGATTGTGTCGAGGCACAGATCTGGGGAAGAGTATCAAAACATTTATGCATCATTGAATGTCCCCAAGAACACAGTGGCATTCGGTATTCTTAAATGGAAGAAGATTGGAACCACCAAGACACTTCATAGAGCTAGCTGGCTGCCTGGCCAAACTGAGCAATCGGGGGAGAAGGGCCTTGGTCAGGGAGGTGGCCAAGAATCCAATGGTCACTCTGACAGAGCTCCAGAGTTCCTCTGTGGAGATGGGAGAAGCTTCCAGAAGGACAACAATATCTGCAGCACTCCACCAATCAGGCCTTTATGTTAGAGTGACCAGACGGAAGCCACTCCTCGGTAAAAGGCACATGACAGTCTGCATGGAGTTTGCCAAAAGGTACCTAGACTCAGAGTCTGGAGGAAACCTGGCACCTACGGTGAAGCATGGAGGTGGCAGCATCATGCTGTGGGGATGTTTTTCAGCGGCAGAGACTAGGAGACTAGTCAGGATCGAGGGAAAGTGAACGGAGCAAAGTACAGAGAGATCCTTGATGAAAACCTGCTCGGGACCTTAGACTGGGGCAAACGTATACCTTCCAACAGGACAATGACCCGAAGTACACAGCCAAGACAATGTAGGAGTGGCTTTGGGACAAGTCTCTGAATGTCCTTGAGTGGCCCAGCCAGAGCCCGGACTTGAACCCGATTTAACATCTCTGGGGAGACCTGAAAATAGCTGTGCAGTGATGCTCCCACATCCAACCTGACAGAGCTTGAGAGGATATGCAGAGAAGAATGGGAGAAACTCACTAAATATGGGTGTGCCAAGCTTGTAGCGTCATACCTAAGAAGACTCAAGGCTGTAATCGCTGCCAAAGGTGCTTCAAGAAAGTACTGAGTAAAGGGTCTGAATATTTATGTAAATGTGTTATCTCAGTTTCTTATTTTTAATAAATAGAAAAAAGTTTTTGCTTTGTCATTTATGGGGTATTGTGTGTAGATTGATGAGGTGGGGAAAACTATTTAGCCCATTTTAGAATAAGGCTGTAATGTAACAAAATGTGAAAAAAGTCAAGGGGTCTGAATACTTTCTGAATGCACTGTGGATGGACGGAAGACATTACTGAGTGACTGGCGACACAATTACAATTGAACTTATTTAGCATTTACAGTGAGTGTATTAAACATTAAGAACCCCAGAATAGCCTCAATTCGTCAGGACATGGACTACAAGGTGTTGAAAGCATTCCACAGGGATGCTGGCCCATGTTGACTCCAATGCTTCCTTCAGTTGTGTCAAGTTGGCTGGATGTCCATTGGGTGGTGGACCATTCTTGATACTCACTGGAAACTTTTGCAGTTCTTTGTGTTAGTAAACTGGTGTTCTCTGTGTTAGTGGCCTATTCTTGACTGTGCACTCTAGAAGATTGTAATCAGTTTAACTCTTGAATTGTGTGTCTCCAAACAATGTGTTAGCAGGGCCATAACCAGAGAAACACTGGCTGTACAAAAATACCCAATGGGGCAACCACACAGATGCCTCAACGTGCCCAAATGCCATAGATTGTTTTGACTTAAAGCAGTGAGGAGGAACCAGAAAGATCAGTTTTAGGTTACTGGACTTATTTGAAGTTTTTGTATGTGGATAGAGTGCTTGGCTTCATTAAACAGGTTAGGTTATTTCTTATTAAATGGGCTCATTCTTTTCCTTTGCAGCCACGTAGAGATGTCCTGGTTTCATCATTTGAGAGGCTATAATTAGGCGTGAACCCAGAGTAGACAACCTCAGGTAATTCAGTCAATTGCTTCATTATAACCCCTACAGAGTTAATCTTTGACATCTTCAAGATCCTTTCCCCATTGAGAGGAGCTATGGCCCACTACTATGCTGTGGCAAAAAACAAAACAAAAAATTGTAACCCCTCAGTTCAGCCACGCTGTGGCACATGTTTTTTGTAAAACACCCTCTTCCAGAAACTCTGACCCCATATCTAAGGCCCCTCTAGCCTACACATAGGTATTTAATGTGTTAACCCTCTCAGGTCAGGTGTCAGTTAGGTATGGCTGATCTGCTGAAGCTGCTGCTGCATGTGGCAGAGAAGGCGGCCAACGTGGCCCGCGTGTGCAGGCAGGAGGCCCCTCTCTTCCAGCTGCTGGTCCAGGAGAAGACTGGGGTGGACAAGAACAAGAAGTTTGTCCAGGACTTCAAGACGCTAGCCGATGTGGTAATCCAAGAGATGATCCGCCATGATGTTGGAGCTCAGGTACAGGAACCAAAACACTTCTCATGTTATCATGATGAGGATTGTTTCATGTCTGAAATCCAGGCAACCCTCTGAAGGATTTGTGGCATATCCCTCTCTAGTATGATAAAATGTTTATGGCAACCCTAACCCCTCCCCTGGTTTTATCCTGTTTTACCTTAGTTTCCCGAAATTATTGATCATATACAAGGAGAGGAGTCTAACAAGTTTGAAAATGGACTAGGTTAGTAGAAACAGCATCCACAATTACTATTATCACTATGAAACATATACAGCTACTTGGGTAATAAGTGTTACTTACTACACAGATAGATAAGAGCAACAATTCCACTCTACCATCAAATTTTTTAATAACACTGGACTTGTCGACTACCTGTTGGCTCTGTGTGTTTGTTCATGCGTGCGTCTCAGGTGAGAGTGTGATAGTCACAGTGTGTGGGACAGAGAAGGAGACGGCCGCGTTGCTGGCCACGGTGCTGGATGGGAACCAGATGGCGGCGACTCTCCTGGCGTGTGCCATCCACCAAGACGCTTCGCTCACACTCACAGACACGGGCACAGACGACCTCCACATACCCCTCAGCCCCTCTGACCTGGGCATCTGGATTGACCCCATTGGTAATACCTGACCAGGAGTCACTATTTTAAAAACCCGATTTGTTGTCTTCGTAGATATACTTGGAATGATATTATGGATAATGTTAGAAGGGATGTGTGAGCACTGAGCAGATCCACTTATTGTGTGGTGTAAATACTACACAAATTCCAGGGCAGAGATTTGTCCTTGTGTTAGGAGTGTGTATTGGAGGCGAAGTCAGGTGCAGGAGAGCAGAGTGTAGTGAACAGGCACACTTTTTATTCCGGTCCAAAATGACAGCACAAAGTAACATAAAACGTGCCCAACGCTTTGTTATTGCATTATTTAAACTAAATTGAACATGTTTCATAATTTATTTGAGGCTAAATTGATTTTGATCTATTATATTAAGTTAAAATAAGTGTTCATTCAGTATTGTTGTAATTGTCATTATTACAAAAAATAATAATAATAAATAAAATAATAATCGGTATCGGCGTTGAAAAATCATAATCGGTCGACCTCTCGTGGACACCTGCTTGTCGAACATCTCATTCCAAATTCATGGGCATTAATATGTGGGGCGGCAGGGTAGTCTAGTGGTTGGACTAGTAACCGGAAGGTTGCAAGTTCAAATCCCCGAGCTGACTAGGTACAAATCTGTCGTTCTGCCCCTGCCCCACTGTTCCTAGGCCGTCATTGAAAATAAGAATTTGTTCTTAACTGACTTGCCTAGTTAAATAAAGGTTAAAAAAAGAAAAATGTAGTTGGTCCCCTCTTTGCTGCTATAACAACCTTCTTCTGGGAAGGCTTGGAACTAGAGGTCGACCGATTATGATTTTTCAACGCCTTTTACCGATTATTGGAGGACCATAAAAGCAGATACCGATTAATTGGCTGATTTAAAAAACTATATATTTATTTGTAATAATAACAATTACAAAAATATTGAATGAACAATTATTTTAGCTTAATTTAGCATCAATAAAATCAATTTAGCCTCAAGTAAATAATGAAACATGTTCAACTTGGTTTAAATAATGCAAAAACAAAGTGTTGAAGAAAGTAAAAGTGCAATATGCTCCATGTAAAATATGTGCCATGTAAGAAAGCTAACGTTTCAGTTCCTTGCTCAGAACTTGAGAACATATGAAAGCTGGTGGTTTCTTTTAACATGAGTCTTCAATATTCCCAGGTAAGAAGTTTTAGGTTGTAGTTATTATAGGAAATATACAGTGCCTTGCGAAAGTATTCGGCCCCCTTGAACTTTGCGACCTTTTGCCACATTTCAGGCTTCAAACATAAAGATATAAAACTGTATTTTTTTGTGAAGAATCAACAACAAGTGGGACACAATCATGAAGTGGAACGACATTTATTGGATATTTCAAACTTTTTTAACAAATCAAAAACTGAAAAATTGGGCGTGCAAAATTATTCAGCCCCCTTAAGTTAATACTTTGTAGCGCCACCTTTTGTTGTGATTATAGCTGTAAGTCGCTTGGGGTATGTCTCTATCAGTTTTGCACATCGAGAGACTGAAATGTTTTCCCATTCCTCCTTGCAAAACAGCTCGAGCTCAGTGAGGTTGGATGGAGAGCATTTGTGAACAGCAGTTTTCAGTTCTTTCCACAGATTCTCGATTGGATTCAGGTCTGGACTTTGACTTGGCCATTCTAACACCTGGATATGTTTATTTTTGAACCATTCCATTGTAGATTTTGCTTTATGTTTTGGATCATTGTCTTGTTGGAAGACAAATCTCCGTCCCAGTCTCAGGTCTTTTGCAGACTCCATCAGGTTTTCTTCCAGAATGGTCCTGTATTTGGCTCCATCCATCTTCCCATCAATTTTAACCATCTTCCCTGTCCCTGCTGAAGAAAAGCAGGCCCAAACCATGATGCTGCCACCACCATGTTTGACAGTGGGGATGGTGTGTTCAATGTGATGAGCTGTGTTGCTTTTACGCCAAACATAACGTTTTGCATTGTTGCCAAAAAGTTCAATTTTGGTTTAATCTGACCAGAGCACCTTCTTCCACATGTTTGGTGTGTCTCCCAGGTGGCTTGTGGCAAACTTTAAACAACACTTTTTATGGATATCTTTAAGAAATGGCTTTCTTCTTGCCACTTGTGCAATATATGTTGTCCTATGGACAGAGTCTCCCACCTCAGCTGTAGATCTCTGCAGTTCATCCAGAGTGATCATGGGCCTCTTGGCTGCATCTCTGATCAGTCTTCTCCTTGTATGAGCTGAACGTTTAGAGGGACGGCCAGGTCTTGGTAGATTTGCAGTGGTCTGATACTCCTTCCATTTCAATATTATCGCTTGCACAGTGCTCCTTGGGATGTTTAAAGCTTGGGAAATCTTTTTGTATCCAAATCCGGCTTTAAACTTCTTCACAACAGTATCTCGGACCTGCCTGGTGTGTTCCTTGTTCTTCATGATGCTCTCTGCGCTTTTAACGGACCTCTGAGACTATCACAGTGCAGGTGCATTTATACGGAGACTTGATTACACACAGGTGGATTGTATTTATCATCATTAGTCATTTAGGTCAACATTGGATCATTCAGAGATCCTCACTGAACTTCTGGAGAGAGTTTGCTGCACTGAAAGTAAAGGGGCTGAATAATTTTGCACGGCCAATTTTTCAGTTTTTGATTTGTTAAAAAAGTTTGAAATATCCAATAAATGTCGTTCCACTTCAAATCAAATTTATTCATATAGCCCTTCGTACATCAGCTGATATCTCAAAGTGCTGTACAGAAACCCAGCCTAAAACCCCAAACAGCAAGCAATGCAGGTGTAGAAGCACAGTGGCTAGGAAAAACTCCCTAGAAAGGCCAAAACATAGGAAGAAACCTAGAGAGGAACCAGGCTATGTGGGGTGGCCAGTCCTCTTCTGGCTGTGCCGGGTGGAGATTTTAACAAAACATGGTCAAGATGTTCAAATATTCATAAATGACCAGCATGGTCGAATAATAATAATAAGGCAGAACAGTTGAAACTGGAGCAGCAGCACAGCCAGGTGGACTGGGGACAGCAAGGAGTCATCATGTCAGGTAGTCCTGGGGCATGGTCCTAGGGCTCAGGTCCTCCGAGAGAGAGAAAGAGAGAAGGAGAGAATTAGAGAACGCACACTTAGATTCACACAGGACACCGAATAGGACAGGAGAAGTACTCCAGATATAACAAACTGACCCCAGCCCCCCGACACAAACTACTGCAGCATAAATACTGGAGGCTGAGACAGGAGGGGTCAGGAGACACTGTGGCCCACTCCGAGGACACCCCCGGACAGGGCCACTTCATGATTGTGTCCCACTTGTTGTTGATTCTTCACAAAAAAATACAGTTTTATATCTTTATGTTTGAAGCTTGAAATGTGGCAAAAGGTCGCAAAGTTCAAGGGGGCCGAATACTTTCGCAAGGCAATGTAGGACTATTTCTCTCTATACCATTTGTATTTCATTAACCTTTGACTATTGAATGTTCTTATAGGCACTTTAGTATTGCCAGTGTAACAGTATTGCTTCCGTCCCTCTCCTCGCTCCTCCCTGGGCCCGAACCAGCAACACAACAATTAGCGCGCGCTAACTCGCTAGCCATTTCACTTCGGTTACACGAGCCTCTTCTCGGGAGTTGATAGGCTTGAAGTCATAAACAGCGCAATGCTTGACGCACAACGCCTGCTTCTGCCTACCACCGCTCAGTCAGATACTTGTATGCTCAGGCAGATTATATGCAACGCAGGACACGTTAGATAATATCTAGTAATATCATCAACCATGTGTAGTTAACTAGTGATTATGATTGATTGTTTTTTATAAGATAAGTTTAATGCTAGCTAGCAACTTACCTTGGCTTACTGCATTCGCATAACAGGCAGCCTCCTTGTGGAGTGCAACGAGAAACAGGCAGGTCGTTATTGCGTTGGACTAGTTAAGGTTGCAAGATTGGATCCCCCGAGCTGACAAGGTGAAAATCTGTCGTTCTGCCCCTTAACTGACTTGCCTAGTTAAATAAAGATTAAGTAAAAGGTGTAAAAAAATAAAAAAATATATTTAAAAAAAATCGGCCATTACGATTAATCGGTCGACCTCTAGTTGGAACATTTCTTCGGGGACTTAAGCCTGACGGACAGTCGGCGTTCCAACTAATCTCAATGGAGTTGAGGTCAGGGCTCTGTGTATGCCAGTCAAGTTCTTCCACACCGATCTCGACAAACCAGATGGCCAGATGGTGAAGTGTGATTCATCACTCCAGAGAACGCGTTTCCATTGTTCCAGTGTCCATTGGCGGCGAGCTTTACACCCCTCCAGCCAATGCTTGGCATTGCGCATGGTGATCTTAGGCTTGTGTGCGGCTGCACGGCCATGGAAATCCATTTCATGAAGCTCCCGACGAACAGTTATTGTGCTGACGTTGCTTCCAGAGGCAGTTTGGAACTGTGTAGTGAGTGTTGCAACCGAGGACAGATGATTTGTACGCGCTTCAGCACACGGCTGTCCCGTTCTGTGAACTTGTGTGGTCTACCACTTCGCAGCTGAGCCGTTGTTGCTCCTAGACGTGTCCACTTCACAATAACAGCACTTACAGTTGACCGGGGAAGCTCTAGCAGGGCAGAAATTTAATGAACTTGTTGGAAAGGTGGCATCCTAGGTGCATGGGATGCAAACTGCTGAGGGCCCAAAAAGGTGACAAATTGTTTTTTTGCACTGAAACATGCAAAACAATCCCTGCTAGGGGGAACTGCAGGTTAACTAATTAAACAACAAATAATATAATCTACATGATCAGTCTCTGTGTGTAAAATAAAGTGGTTAATGTGAACCTAACTCACAGCTAAAAAATGTTAAGAAAGCAATCCAATGTTATTTGTTGCCTAGACTTGACTGCAAATTACACTCATCTTGAGAAAAAAACAATACACTAATATTGCAGTTAGTCATGATAGCCTTCATAATAGAACGCTTGTGACCACACACATTAATATTGTACTTGGGAGAAAAAACCCCATCTATAAGTAGAAATTAAATTAAACAAACGGGCATTCTATTTTTTTCTCTATTATCACCACTATAGACATTGATTAAGTAAGTGCACAAGAGGCTACATGTGTGCAAAAATAACATTCACTGAGAAAAAAAGTATCATCTCCCTCACTCACACAGGTATTACTGTCAAGTTCAACACAACAAAAGCAATATATTTGGGCTACACTGCACAGTATTACATTTTCTGCCTGTGGACATCTGTTCTACAATGTGCCAGCAAAAGTGAGAAAGAGGGAAAGTGTGTGGTGTTCCTTTCACCTCTATAGTGGCATCCAGTTTAAGCCAGGCCCAGCTCCAGCTACACTTGATCCCTGAATCCACTTGTTTAACAAGCAACGCCTCATTTTCACCTAATTCTGAAAATTAACCACATACTGTAGAGTGAAAACATTAGTTAACAGATAGTGAGTGGTTAGTTAGTTAACATTTCACAACGGATCTAGTAAGCAACTAACCCGTTATAGCTTGAGGAATGGCAAGGAGTCATATACCAGTTAATTAAACCTCTTGGAACTCTAGGGGCAGTATTGTCATTTTTGGAAAAAAAAACGTTCCCGTTTTAAACAGGATATTTTGTCAGGAAAAGATGCTAGAATATGCATTTAATTGACAGCTTTCGATAGAAAACACTAACGTTTCCAAAACTGTAAAGATATTGTCTGAGTATAACAGAACTGCCCCAGGTTTTGAAAGCGCTGCGTTACAATGACTTCCTATATGGCTGTGAATGTACCATCAACGAGCTTACGCTTTCTGCGTATTCCCCAAGGTGTCTACAGCATTGTGACGTAGTTTTACGCATTTCTGTTGAAGAATAGCTGTATGGGGACACATTGCGTAAGTGGTCACATGGTGGCTCCGAGAGAGATTCTCGCGTAAAGTACAGAGGTAGCCATTACTCCAATCGGTCCTAGAGAAAAAGGAATTGTCCCGACAGATATATTATCGAATAGATATTAGAAAAACACCTTGAGGAAGGATTCTAAACAACGTTTGCCATGTTTCTATCGGATATTATGGAGCTAATTTGGAAAAAAATTAGGCGTTGTGGTGACCGCAATTTCGCAGACAAAAATAATATTTTGGGAAAAAATGAACTTTGGCTATCTACCTGGGAGTCTCGTGAGTGAAAACATCCGACGTTCATCCAAGGTAAATTATTTAATTTGATTGCTTTTCTGATTTCCATGACAAGGTTGCCTGTTGCTAGCAAGGCATAATGCTATGCTAGGCTATTATAAACTTACACAAATGCTTGTCTAGCGTTGGCTGTAAAGCATATTTTGAAAATCTGAGATGACAGGGTGATTAACAAAAGGCTAAGCTGTGTCTCAATATATTTCATTTGTGATTTTCATGAATAGGAATATTTTCTAGGGACATTTATGTCCGCTGCGTTATGCTAATTAGTTTCAGGCGATGATTACGCTCCCGCATGCGGGTTTGGGAGTCGCTAGAGGTTTTAATACTATAGTGAATTGGTTATATATATATATATATATATATATATATATATATTTTTTTTTAATTGAACTAGGCAAGTCAGTTAAGCCAGTTATTTACAATGAGCCTAGGACCAGTGGGTTAACTGCCTTGTTCAGGGGTAGAACGACATATTTCTACCTTGTCAGCTCAGGGATTCAATCTAGCATCCTTTAGGTTACTGGCCCAACGCTCTAACCACTAGGCTACCCGCTGCCCCAAGGTTACTAATGTTAGCTCATCTGATGTTGTAATGTTAGCGGTCTGACTTTATTAGCAAGTTCATTTTCACACCATAAACTCAAATTATTTTATCAGATAAGTTGGCTAATGTTGCTCAACATTTCTCTGGCTAGCTAACAGAGAATTTGATCCAGCTAGCAAGATACTTAACAATGCTTGTTCCACCACTTTCTCCCGTACCTCAAACTTTCCAACTGTTAGTAGTTCTTCGGTTACAGCTCATGAAGTACGCTTCATCACCTTCTCACCCGTCTCCATGGTCAGGCTTCTCACCTAAAGTTACCTCTTTCTTACGGTTCAGGGGACTCGCTGCTCTGACTGGCAAGCTGCCTTTCCAGAGTGCGCGCTGATGCTGTAACTAGCACATTGTCTCTTCTTCCTTCAGTTGCGTGCTGCGCTGCATTCTGTTTGCTATGTGGACCATTGGCTGAGCCTTAGATACAGCCAGAATTGCTCCAAACGCGCATCACTCGTTCGTTTACAGCCAGTGGGGATCCAACCCCCACTCCTCTTAGTTTGCAACCCCGTACACCTATCACCGAATCCACTCATTTGAATGGATGTCCACATACTTTTGTATATATAGTGTGTTGTTTCTATGTGTTTGGTTTTCGTTCAGATGCCACTAGCCAGTACATTGAGGGTCGTGAGGAGGTGGTGGAGGAGGGCTGTCTCTGTCCTTCAGGTCTGCAGTGTGCCCTGGTCCTGATTGGGGTATACCTCCGCACCACTGGGGAACCAATCATAGGGGTCATAAACCAGCCCTTCAACCACAAAGACCCAACAGGGTGAGACTCTTACTTTTCTATTATTTATCTATTTTCTTTCTCTCTGAATTGTTGGGAAGGGCTTGTATTTAAGCATTTCACTGTTAGTCTACAAAGCATGTGACAAAAACAATTGGATTTGACTCTAGAACCAGAACAGCAATCATTTTGACACCAGGGTTAGGGTCAATGCTTTAATTAAGTTGTTGATTAAATTACCAATTTCTTTCAAGTTAAGTATTGGAAAAGGTATTTTCATTTGCAATTACTATTTTCAATCCACTTACTGAATTTAAATAGCGTTAAAACCTGTCTACGATACTGGTTCCCAATTGGGAATCAACCCTCCCACGTTCAGCTGAAACGGTGGCGCATGGAACGCAAAAATATTCTTACAAATATTTAACCTCCACACATTAACAAGTCCAATAGCTCAAATGAAAGATAAACATCTTGTTCATCTAGCCAGCAAGTCAGATTTCTAAAATGTTTTACGGCGAAAACATAGCACATATATGTAAAACCACCACCAGACACAGCTCATTTCAATAGCCAAAACATGCAATCAACAAACGCAGGATTAAAAAATAAATCGCTCACTAACCTTTTGAAAATCTTCATCAGATGACAGTAATATGACATATTACACAGTACATATTTTTTTTTTTCAATAATATGCCATTTATATCCATAAATGTCCATTTACAGTGAGTTCACCTTCAGAAATTACTCAAAAATGCCCGCAGGAAATCTATGTAGCGCGGCAAGATAACGTAAATAGACATCATAAACTTTGACTAAATATACATGTTCTACATATAGTTAGAAAGATACACTGCTTCTTTATGCAACCGCTGTGTTAGATTTATTTTTAACGTTACAGAAATCGCACACTATTCCATATGCTGAGACAGCGCTCAGTTCCAAGCTATATTTCCACGTAATGTTGGAGTCAACAGAAACACAGATTTAAGCATAAATATTCCCTTACCTTCGATGGTCTTCGTTCAGAATGTTCTGGAAGGCTTCATACTTACCCAATACATCGTTTGGTTTCAAGTCTTGCGTCTTTGTATTAGCTACTGCTAATAACATCAGCTGAAATGCACCCAAAACGTCCTCTGGTCCGGATAAGTTGCGCATCAAAACTTCAAAATTACACATTATATGTCGACTAAACAGGTCAAACTAAGTGCAGAAGCAAGCTTTATGATGTTTTAGACGTGCAAAACAAACTTCAATTCAATCGGCCATCGTCTGCCCTTCTCTTGAGTGCTGGAAACAAAGGAATGGCTGGGACCAATTCGCGCCCATACGCACAGCCTATTCTCTCGTGGCACGCACTAATTTCATTTCCCCATAGGGTCAATTCTCGCGGGATTTGAACGGTTTGAAGCTCTAATGAAAGAGGACATCTAGCGGAAGAGATAGAAAGTGTCCCCAGAATCATAGCTGGTTGGGAAGGGTGGGGGCCATGACGTCAAAGTTGCTCCAACTTTCATGGCCACAAAAACTAGTTTGGAAGAATGCCTGCCCTGTGAGTTCTGCTATACTTACAGACATAATTCCAACGGTTTTAGAATCTTTAGAGTGTTTTCGATCCAATAATAATTTTTATTTGCATATATTAACAATTTGACAGATTTTTTTTCCAGTTTACTAGGGGTACCCAATCTCTCCAAAGGGGGCGTATGTCTGCCATATCCTTAACAGGTTTTAACACAGTATTTAACATACTTAGTAATGCTCAGACCTCACCATCTAAGCTTCCTTTAATGACATATGGTTGATGTGATGTGCATATTTGTTGCAGCTGGAAGGGGAAGCATTTCTGGGGTGTGTCATGTGGGAGTGTCAAAGCCTGCTCGGTGCTTCGACCTAAAGAAAGACCTGCGGAGTGTCCAGGACTATCGGTGGTGCTGAGCTCCAGTGAGAAGCAGGCGGTGAAGGAGGCCTTGGCCCCTCTGTGTGGGCCTGACAGGCTGATGTATGCCTCGGGGGCCGGATACAAGATCCTGTGTGTGATCCTGGGCCTAGCTGACATCTACGTCCTCTCAGAAGGCAGCACCTTCAAGTGGGACTCCTGCGGCCCCCATGCCCTGCTCCTTGCACTGGGTGGGGGGATGCTGGACCTTAAAGAGTGCCTCCGCTTCGGCCACTGTGAGGGGGGGCACCATGACCAGGGGGAACTGACCTACCACCAATCCCACTCAGAGAGCCCTGGGGCAGACCGCTGGGCCAACCAGGGTGGCCTGGTGGCCTACCTAGACTGTCAAATGCTTCATAGGGTTATTGGGGAACTGAAAGGCAAGTTTTAAAGGAAGAGGCATTGATTATGGTGAAGGGCACAAGTAGCAGTATCATTGCTTATAGGGACATGCTGCTTAATATGTCAATTTTTGGAGGAGTTGTGTTTTTAAAAAATCTATGCTGTCAGTTATTTTGTAAAAGCTAGATGTAAATATATAGTAAGGAATGTAAAATGGTTAAACTATCTACAGTAGCTGGTATGTTAAAGGTGTTTCGTAAAGGATTAAGCTGCCTCTAACTTCTACAGTTACTGGTTTTCTCATTGACAGGAAGTGTGTTGGTGGCAAACAAATCTAACTTCAGGAAAGACCTGGGTGCTGTTTAAGTAAAACTTATTCCAAAGCAAGATAATCAGAATCGAGAGACTGGTATGAATGGGAACAAGCATGGTTCAGGGAACAGTAGCACACACTGCGTAGCTGAAACATGCTTTTTGTCTCAGTGGCACATGGCTATAACCCTGCTTTTGATTGGTTAAGGATCTCTGTTGGACTTACCTGAATATTACTTGATGGCCTAGTTGAAGTTGTGGTATAGTGGAACAGGGAGACATAGTAAATATCCCAAGTGTCCCCCCTTGACAGAAGCACTAATGGTGTGTGAGAGGCGAGAGCGGAGAGGACTCAAACTGGCTTCTGGGAATCTGCAGCGGCCCAGAAAAGGCCTTTTATGGAAAAGAGGTGCATTTTAGACTTTCCATAGCTCTAGCTGTATGACTTAGGATAAATCAGAGCAGAGGATGGAAAAACACGAGGTGCAGCAATCAACAATGAAACGGGGGCTAGTGTTCATTTACTGTAAATTAAGGATTAAACCCCTTTAAGGAAAGGAGGGGAACTGTCACACAGCCAGGTTAGTGGATCTATGGAGATGTAGCAGAATTCAGGGGTATTTAAACCTAGTCAGGTACTCCATTTATAGAATAAAAATAGTGACAGGATTAGGTTTTTTTCAACATAAGTCCACCTGTCCTGTACCCAGGGGGTGGTGTGGAGATTCATTTTTTATTATTTTCCACAACTATCACTTGCACACCCAAGAATCTATTGGGATGTGGTCCAAAGTGGTTGTCATTACTAAATATGGCTGTCTATGGTCTTCCACCAGAAAGGCATGACAACCACTCAGGTCTGTGTTGTGGACCACTTGTGTATAAAGACTGGTTTGATCTACTGTATGTTTAAAATTTGTGTATTGTAAAACGCCATTTCATGAGTGTGCTCCAGAAGTGCCATTAGCAGGTCCCCTGGTTTCTGCTCCATTGGAATTATCCAGCATTCTCCTGTCTTGTGAGTCAGAATTTGAAGACGGAATTCAATCTACAAAACAATGAAAGTCCATTCATCCATCTGAAATCAACTTTACTATGAAATCCAGACAAAAAGAAAATCAACACTGATGTTTCACAATTGTAATAAACTCTTGCCAGCAAACTCACTTTCCTACCCAAAAAACTGAAAAAAATGCAAGTGCCCCGCACATTTAACCCTGATTGTCAGATTTTTTTGCAATATTTGTTTTTGCATATACTGTTTAAAAATATCTCAAGAACAAATTAGAATCTGCGATATTGGCTCTTCTTCCACGTTGGGAGCCCTTAGTTGACTTGCCGCTTTAGACTGCTACTTAAGCCATACATTCTCAAGTCAACTAGGGTATCTAACAATCTGACAGTATTGACAATTCAGACTAAAACAGGTTAAATTAAACCTCTAATACCTCCATAAAAAAATAAAAAGCAAGTGGACAATTGCACTGAAAACATTTCACTTCAAGGAGAACAAATAAACATGCGCAACAAGGGACCTAGGCCCTTTAAATCAAAGCTACAACCCATCTCCCAACATCCACAGAATAACACAAATCAAAAAGGTAAAATGGAACCGATACCTGGGCAGGGCACATATTCATAAAGCGTCTTAGAGTAGGAGTACTAATCTAGGATCAATTTAGCCTTTTTGATCCTAATGAATAAGATTACATGGAAAGGCCTGAACCTAGATCAGCGCTGCTACTCTGGGGTTATCGATAAATATGGAATCAGACCTATTAACGTTTGAATGTTTTATCTCCTTCACTGGAACCTAGCTAGACCTGTGGCTTATAAAAGGAATTAGATGATCAACTTTCACCACATTTATTTCAAATACTGTATCTCCACAGGAAAAACACAATGATTTGCCATAATGAGTACAGGCAGATTGTTAGAGATCTGAATACTATCCCTCTTCAATCTGGAGCATACTGACTAATGAGATCTGAATACTATCCCTCTTCAATCTGGAGCATACTGACTAATGAGATCTGAATACTATCCCTCTTCAATCTGGAGCATACTGACTAATGAGATCTGAATACTATCCCTCTTCAATCTGGAGCATACTGACTAATGAGATCTGAATACTATCCCTCTTCAATCTGGAGCATACTGACTAATGAGATCTGAATACTATCCCTCTTCAATCTGGAGCATACTGACTAATGAGATCTGAATACTATCCCTCTTCAATCTGGAGCATACTGACTAATGAGATCTGAATACAATCCCTCTTCAATCTGGAGCATACTGACTAATGAGATCTGAATACTATCCCTCTTCAATCTGGAGCATACTGACTAATGAGATCTGAATACTATCCCTCTTCAATCTGGAGCATACTGACTAATGAGATCTGAATACTATCCCTCTTCAATCTGGAGCATACTGACTAATGAGATCTGAATACTATCCCTCTTCAATCTGGAGCATACTGACTAATGAGATCTGAATACTATCCCTCTTCAATCTGGAGCATACTGACTAATGAGATCTGAATACTATCCCTCTTCAATCTGGAGCATACTGACTAATGAGAAAGGGGCAAAAGAGGGCAGTGGTAGCTTTTTTTAAAAATAAAAAGTGGTGGTAGGACTGTTAGTCTTGATATTCAGCTCCCCCGTCATTCAACCAACCTTTAAACTGTTGGTAAGTATCTGCCAAAGACTAATCTCTGATAACAATATTGTGCACTGCTAGTCATTGTGTTCTCAATGGAAGTTCAGTCACCTCCAATCTTAAAGGGTATCAAGATGCAATTCGGGGTGGATTGCATCTTGACATTCTCTTGAGCCACAGGAACAACACGATGCCTTCTAGACAGGTCCCCTGGTTTCTGCTCCATTGGAATTATCCAGCATTCACATGTCTTGTGAGAGTCGGAACTTGAAGATGGAATTTAATCCACATAACTCACAAAACAAACATTGTCCATTCATCCATCTGAAATCCATTCATCCATCCATCTGAAATCAACTTTACTACAAAATCAACTGAACACTGATGTTTCACACCAATACTTAGGGACTGCAAGCAGTAAATAGCCTAGGTCCTTGACTCACAATATAACCGTCTGGATTTGAATATGAACCTGCTAACCTCTGATGCCTCAAAGTGATTCTAAGTGGGCTTCAATGTGTTGAGAGACAGATTAAACATACAGTATTCACTGTAGCTAGACAGAGTTGATACACTACATGGCCAAGAGTATGTGGATGCCTTTTCAAATTAATGAATTCAGCAATTTCAGCCACACCCGTTGCTGAGGGGTGTATAAAATCGAGCACATAGCCATTGGCAGTGGAATGGCTCATACTACAGAGCTAAGTGACTTTCAACAAGGCACCATCATATGATGCCACCTTTCCAACAAGTCAGTTTGTCAAATTTCTACCCTGCTAGAGCTGCCCCGGTCAACTGTAAATGCTGTGATTGAGAAGTGGAAACATCTACCAGCAACAACAGTTCAGCCGCAAAGTGGTAGGCCACACAAGCTCACAGAATGGGACTGCTGAGTGTTGAAGCGCGTAGCATCATGGTTGCAACACTCACTACCAAGTTCCAAACTACCTCCGGAAGCAACGTCAATCACGCTTCATCATCTGCCAGGAGAACGCTACCTACCCGAATGCATAGTGCCAACTGTAAAGGTGGAGAAGGAATAATGGTTCGAGGTTCTTTTTCATGTTTCAGGCTAGGCCCCTCAGTTCCAGTAAAGGGAAATCTAACGCTTCAGCATACAAGGCCATTCTAGACGATTCTATGCTTCCAACTTTGTGGCAAAAGTTTATGGAAGGCCCTTTTATTTTTCAGCATGACAATACCCCCGTGCACAAAACAAGGCCCATACAGAAATGGTTTGTCGAGATCAGTGTGGAAGAACTTGACTGGCCTGCACAGAGCCCCGACCTCAACTCCATAAAACATCTTGGGATGAATAGGAACGCCGACTGCGAGCCAGCCTAATCGCCCAACATCAGTGCCCGACCTAACTAATGCTCGTGGCTGAATGGAAGCAAGTCCCCGCAGCAATGTTCCAACATCTAGTGAAAGAGTGGAGGCTGTTATAACAGCAAAGGGGGACCAACTCCATATTAGTGCCAATGATTTTTGAATAAGATGTTCAACGAGCAGTGTATCTATGTTTGGCAGGGAGAATACTTGCACTCTAATTCAGGTGCAAAAGCATTCCCCACAAACCTACTTCCCAATATAAATTAGTGACAAACTTTCACTCTAACTTCATTCAAAGCAATAAAAATGGCAGAAAAGCAGTTGCTCAAATGATAACCTAACAATTGATCAAAGAAGGCAACAGGTGGAAGGAAGGATGTGTACAAGCAGTAACAGGCAGAGGAGCCCTCTCTCTGGACAGTCTTCTCACAGGATTCAGCTTGAGCAGTTAAATTCAGAAATGAATCAATTCTGATTGGCTTCTTCTAGCAATGTCCCTCTCAAACACAAATGCACAGAGACCTGAAGCAATATTACATTACCATATCCCCAAAAATGTACCACAAAAGTCTCAAGGACTAAAAGAGTCCAATGGCATGTAATTGTGTATGCAGAATTGTGCAGGAAAGTAAGACCTAAGGAAATGTGTTTGCATTATAAGCAATAGGCTTGTGATTTCAGTGGCATGGCTACAGCTGTTTCATCAAAGAAGAAAACAAATGAGAGTGGGAGAAGCAGAAATACTGCCACCTCCTTACCCCAAATATACTTAAACGGAGTTAGTTTCTTCTTCTTGTACATGGTCCAGTCTCATCTCTGGCTTGGGACCTATGTGTTGTCAGTCATTGATTCGGGTGGTAGCCCCGACCAGTGTGAATCTTCCTGAGCTCGAGTGATCCTTCGACTCATGTACAGTAAGGGGAGGTCCGGGCTCGCTGACAGACAAGCAAGAAGACAGATATGGCCATGTGTAGAGTGTCCCTGTGTTGCTATGATGACGTATCACAACAATGGCCACTCTCACCTCTGGAAGGGCTTGCGGACCTTCTTCTTCCTGCGGGGTGGAGGTTTGCCTCCGCTCTCAGCCCACGTATCGCTGGGTTCTGGCCGGGGCCCCCCAGGAGGCATGAAGAAGCCAGTCTGAGGTGGAGGAGGGGAAAAAGGTCCACTAGGTCCCAGTCCAGCACCAGAGGGGTGATGGGGGGGCGGTCCTGAGGGAAAGAAACCCCCGTTGGCAGCCATATCAGGGGGAGGTCCCCCCTGGAAGATGCGGTTGAAAAAGTCCTGCAGGTCAGCAGGGTTGGTCGGGCCTGGAGGAGGGTGCTCTGGGCCTGGAGGTGTCCTGGAGATCATGAAAGGAGAGTTACATTAATTTAAAAAAACAAAAAAACATTCAACAGGTGACTCCAGGAAAATCAAGAAAAAGGAGCACTCGGTGTCTGAGTTTTATTCACGGGAGAAACAAAAAACCATCAGAGCCTTGGATAGCCTTTCATTCATTTCTTTTTTCGCAAAGCTAACTAAAAAGCAGCATTCCCCAAGAGAGGATGGCTTTCACTTCAGCAGTAATATATTCATGAACTTCTTTGAGGAAAAGATCATGATCATTATAAAGCAAATTACGGACTCCTCTTTAAATCTGCGTATTCCTCCAAAGCTCAGTTGTCCTGAGTCTGCACAACTCTGCCAAGACCTAGGATCAAGAGAGACACTCAAGTGTTTTAGTACTATATCTCTTGACACAATGATGAAAATAATCATGGACTCTAAACCTTCAAGCTGCATACCGGACCCTACTCCAACTACTGATTGGTCGACTCCAGGGCTAATTGGAGAGCTGACCCCGCCCCCTCGTCAAGACACAGCTGTCTCCAATTACCCATTCGTTCTGAAGCTATATAAAAGCCAGTGTTCTGTTCAGGAGAGAGAGATTTTGGAGGTAGGGATTGCTGAGAGAGTTTTTTGATAGCTATTTTTTTTTTCTGGGAGGTCATTGCAGAGATTTTGCTAGATAATTCATTCATAGTTCATTGCTGGGAAGTTGGTATGTTCTGTGAGTTTGTTGCTCAGGTAGAGCTTAGTTGATGTCCTTTGTTTCTTAGTTTGTTTGTAAAATTGTTTAATATTCTGTTTCATTTGTTCCCAGGGGGAAAGGGGAAGGCACCTTGGGAGTGTTTAGGCAAGAGGCCCACGGGCATACATATACCCGTAGTATATTCACTGTCTAGGCACACTAGGTAAGACCTGGGCGGACCACCCCCTGTATTTTGGTTAGAGCACCAGGTGGTGCTAAATTAGGTAAGTAGTGGGTAGGCAGGTAAGATAGGAGAGGGGGGGGGGGCTTTGAGATTTACTTTCTTTGCTTTGGTTCCGTCCAGCCCCTTTTCCCTATATTACCGTGTAAAGGAATAAAGTCCTTGTAAACGGTACCACATTCTGCCTGTTGTCATCCTTACTCGCACCTACAGTCCATACCTTTTTCGCTTCACGGAGAGTTTAGTTGTAGCAGGGTGTTGCGTTCCCTCTTCATAGATGCGTGCGTAACAATAATAAACGGCTCTCTATCCACCGGATGTGTACCAAACTCACTAAAAGTGCCAGTAATAAAGCCTCTCTTGAAAAAGCCAAACTTTGACCCAGAAAATATAAAAAAAACGATTCGGCCTATATCGAATCTTCCATTCCTCTCAATTTAAAAAAAAAAAAGCTGTTGCGCCTCAACTCACTGCCTTCCTGAAGACAAACAATGTATACGAAATGCTTCAGTCTGGTTTTAGACCCCATCATAGCACTGAGACTGCACTTGTGAAGGTGGTAAATGACCTTTTAATGGCGTCAGACCGAGGCTCTGCATCCGTCCAATCAGTCCAATCAGAACCTTTCTTTTTTTTTTTTTATTTTACCCCTTTTTTCTCCCCAATTTCGTAGTATCCAATTGTGTAGTAGCTACTATCTTGTCTCATCGCTACAACTCCCGTACGGGCTCGGGAGAGACGAAGGTTGAAAGTCATGCGTCCTCCGATACACAACCAACCAAGCCGCTGCTTCTTTAACACAGCGCACATCCAACCCGGAAGCCAGCCGTACCAATGCGCCGGAGGAAACACCGTGCACCTGGCCACCTTGGCTAGCGTACACTGCGCCCAGCCCGCCACAGGAGTCGCTGGTGCGCGATGAGACAAGGACACCCCTACCGACCAAGCCCTCCCTAACCCGGGCGACGCTAGGCCAATTGTGCGTCGCCCCACGGACCTCCCGGTCGCGGCCGGTTACGACAGAGCCTGGGCGCGAACCCAGGACTCTGATGGCACAGCTGGCGCTGCAGTACAGCGCCCTTAACCACTGCGCCACCCGGGAGGCAAAATCAGAACCTTTCTGTCCTAAGATGCAGAAAAATAAATTAATCCATGCTTTTGTTACTTCTAGGTTAGACTACCGCAATGCTCTACTTTCCGGATACCCGGATAAAGCACCAAATAAACTTCAGTTAGTGCCAAATACAGCTGCTAGAATCCTGACTAGAAACAAAAAATTTGATCATATTACTCCAGTGCTAGCCTCCCTACACTGGCTTCCTGTTAAGGCAAGGGCTGATGTCAAGGTTTTACTGCTAACATACTAAGCATTACATGGGCTTGCTCCTACCTATCTTTCCAATTTGGTCCTGCCGTACATACCTACACGTACGCTACGGTCACAAGAAGCAGGCCTCCTAATTGTCCCTAGAATTTCTAAACAAACAGCTGGAGGCAGGGCTTTCTCCTATAGAGCTCCATTTTTATGGAATGGTCTGCCTACCCATGTGAGAGACGCAGACTCGATCTCAACCTTTAAGTCTTTACTGAAGACTCATCTCTTCTATGCCGGTGCTCTTCCATGCCGTCCTTAGGAGGGGTGCGTCACTTGAGTGGGTTGAGTCACTGACGTGATCTTCCTGTCTGGGTTGGCACCCCCCTTGGGTTGTGCCGTGGCGGAGATCTTTGTGGGCTATACTCGGCCTTGTCTCAGGATGGTAAGTTGGTGGTTGAAGATATCCCTCTAGTGGTGTGGGGGCTGTGCTTTGGCAAAGTGGGTGGGGTTATATCCTTCCTGTTTGGCCCTGTCCGGGGGTATCATTGGATGGGGCCACAGTGTCTCCTGACCCCTCCTGTCTCAGCCTCCAGTATTTATGCTGCAGTAGTTTGTGTCGGGGGGCTAGGGTTAGTTTGTTATATCTGGAGTACTTCTCCTGTCTTATCCGGTGTCCTGTGTGAATTTATGTATGCTCTCTCTAATTCTCTCTCGGAGGAGGAGGACCTGAGCCCTAGGACCATGCCTCAGGACTACCTGGCATGATGACTCCTTGCTGTCCCCAGTCCACCTGGCCGTGCTGCTGCTCCAGTTTCAACTGTTCTGCCTGCGGCTATGGAACCCTGACCTGTTCACCGGATGTGCTACCTGTCCCAGACCTGCTGTTTTCAACTCTCTAGAGACAGCAGGAGCGGTAGAGATACTCCTAATGATCGGCTATGAAAAGCCAACTGACATTTACTCCTGAGGTGCTGACTTGCTGCACCCTCAACAACTACTGTGATTATTATTATTTGACCATGCTGGTAATTTATGAACATTTTAACATCTTGGCCATGTTGTGTTATAATCTCCACCCGGCACAGCCAGAAGAGGACTGGCCACCCCTCATAGCCTGGTTCCTCTCTAGGTATATATCAATAAATTTGATTGGTTACATTCATTCTATTTCCATCTAGCCCACTAGGGTTGGGCAACCGGGGGCACGTGGGCCAAATGGCCTTGGATCAATCCCACCCCCCCAAAAAATTAACTCAGTCTCATGTGGGTACGCAGACCCGCGAGCAACTGCGGCCTCTCATAATGAGTTCAGATTTTTTGTGGCCCCACCCCCATCCCTGATCTAGCTTATAGTTAACCCTGATGCAAGTCACATTGAGATTGTTGCCTCTTTTGCCTTGGCCAAGAGGAGGCATCATTCACAAGCATCAGAGATGCTTAATAATCTGGAGCTCCAAAACTAATCTCTGTCCATAAATATGTAACTCTTTCACATGCAGGAGAACCTGCACTGACCAGAGCGTAATTGTATTTCAGAGAACAATCTAATTTAGGCCTCTGTGGTCTTTTAGACGGTTGGTTACATAACACCTAGGTTGTATCCCAATAATCTCTCCTTTCTCACGAAATATGCACTTGTTCCCTTCCCTTCATAAATTTGAAAGGATATGACTGGTATATATGGAAACTCCCTCTAGCCCATGCAGACACCAATACAATCATTTTACATTAGTGTGGATTAGTTTACGATTGCAAACTTCAGGAGGAAAATTAGATTGGAACGCAACCCTCAGTGCCCTGGGACCTACCTGTGGCGCTGCGTGGAGTTGCTGTTGTTCTTGGATCCGAAGGAGATGTGGTAGGGAACGCGGTGTGTGTCTGGGGAGATTCCTATCCTCTGGCAGCCGGCCCACTCTGAAATGTGGGAGCGGAAAAGGTGACAAATTAATCAATGTGACAGTACTGAAGCAAGCGGCAAGGAGAAATAGTCAGTCTGACTTTAGGTATCTTAACATTATTTAGCAGCTTAGAATTCAATTTAGTTGTAGAGCTCTTGAGCCTGTCAGTTGGCTTGTTAAGAGTGCTTTTAGTTTACAGATGAAACAGAAACATTAAGTCAATACACAGTATTGCATTAGCACAGATGAGAGCCTAACTATCCATGTGGGTGTCATTACACAGCTTGTCAAAGCAATGGGCTTGTTCGACAGTGGCGATTGCAGACTGACTGATCTACAAATCACAGCGCAGCATAAATAACTTGTACCCACAATGCATTACAGTTTTGAAGCTCTCAAAAACTGTCATTGTCAAGCCAGTACCTGTGATGTCGTAGACCTTGCCATCCATGCAGGCAAAGTATGTGATGCGTAGGCCCAGCATGCTGGACTCAGCCCACAGGTCTCCCTCCTCGGCGCTGTGGCGTCTGTTACACTCTGCACAGAACCGAGCCTCCGCAGGCTCCCGGTCCATCTCAAACCTCCTGCACACACAGGGAGGAGTCAGGGCCTGAGCTTTTTGTATGTAACTAATTATTTTGTAAGCAGCAAAATGTACAAATACAATTTTAGTGATTGGGAGTAGTCAGGATAGGTAAATTATATTACTATTCCAATCCCTCACTTTCACAATAGTCTGGTTATAAAAGTATGATACAGATATTATTAATAGATTATTAATAGATTCAAATATTACAGATATTAATTCTGTCAGTGACGTACCTGTGCTTGCCCTCACACTTGGTGCACATCATAGTGTTCATAGCTTCCTTCAGGTCATCCTGCAGTTTGGTGAGGAACTCATTCATCGACTTGGAGAGTTCCGTCTTCGCCATGCGCTTCCTGAGGGAGGAGCAGGGAAACAAAAGTCAAAGCCATATCAACTACACCAAACATCCCACCGGCCTTCAGTGCAGTCATTTGATCACGGTTTATTTCATTTTAATTAAGTAATAGTCCAGTTTGTGTGCCTTCTACTAATCACGTATTCTCTCCATGTGTCTGGGTTACTGAGGAACTAAACTAAACATCCCACAGGCCTTTAAATTGACTATAACATGCTAAGGACCACAGTTAAGGAATGCTTCTCCATATGTAATCCTATTGTGAGAGGCCTGAGTTCTAACTTCAGATGTTTTTGTTAAAGGTGAAGTCATGTGATCATAGTTTCTTGCATTTCATATAAGTACTGGTCCAGTAGCTTGTGCGTCTTCAACTCACAGCTCGTATTCCCTCCGTGTTTCTGGGTTACTGACGATGTCCCAGGCAGCCCTCAGCACCTTAAAGGCCTCCCCAGCACGTGGGTGCTTGTTCTTGTCTGGATGGACCTGAAAAATGAAATACAAACAGAAGGGTACAGCAGAAAACATAATGGAAGAGAGAGAAAAACTAAGGAAGAGACTACTTCTAGTCATTTTCTGATTACATTTTATATTGTGGATTAGAGGTCGACCGATTATGATTTTTTAACGCCGATACCAATTATTGGAGGACCAAAAAAGCCAATACCGATTAATCTGACAATTTCTTAAATGTATTTATTTGTAATAATGACAATTACAACAATACTGAATGAACACTTATTTTAACTTAATATAATACATCAAAATCAATTTAGCCTCAAATAAATAATGAAACATGTTCAATTGGTTTAAATAATGCAAAAAAAAAAGTGTTGGAGAAGAAAGTAAAAGTGCAATATGTGCCATGTAAAAAAGCTAACGTTTAAGTTCCTTGCTCAGAACACGAGAAGATATGAAAGCTGGTGGTTCCTTTTAACATGAGTCTTCAATATTCCCAGGTAAGAAGTTTTAGGTTGTAGCTATTATAGGAATTATCGGACTATTTCTCTCTATACCATTTGTATTTCATTAACCTTTGACTATTGGATGTTCTTATAGGCACTTTAGTATTGCCAGCGTAACAGTATAGCTTCCGTCCCTCTCCTCGCCCCTACCTTGGCTCAAACCAGGAACACATCGACAACAGCCACCCTCGAAGCATCGCTACCCATCGCTCCACAAAAGCCGCAGCCCTCGCAAAGCAAGGTTAACAACTACTTCAAGGTCTCAGAGCGAGTTACATCACCGATTGAAATGTGATTAGTGCGCACCCCACTAACTAGCTAGCCATTTCACATCGGTTACACCAGCCTAATCTCGGGAGTTGATAGGCTTGAAGTCATAAATAGCTCAATGCTTGAAGCACAGGGACGAGCTGCTGGCAAACGCACGAAAGTGCTGTTTGAATGAATGCTTACGAGCCTGCTGCTGCCTACCACCGCTCAGTCAGACTGCTCTATCAAATCATAGATTTAATTATAACATAACACACAGAAATATGAGCCTTATGTCATTAACATGGTCAAATCCAGAAACTATCATTTCGAAAACAAAAGGTTTATTCTTTCAGTGAAATACGGAACCGTTCCATATTTTATCTAAAGGGTGGCATCCATAAAACTAAATATTCCTGTTACATTGAAGGTTGTGCAATGTTATGTCATAATTACGTAAAATTCTGGCAAATTAGTTCGCAACGAGCCAGGCGGCCCAAACTGCTGCATATAGCCTGACTCTGTTGCACAGAACGCAAGAGAAGTGACACAATTTCCCTAGTTAAAAGAAATTCATGTTAGCAGGGAATATTAACTAAATATGCAGGTTGAAAAATCTATACTTGTGTATTGATTTTAAGAAAGGCGTTGATGTTTATGATTAGGTACACATTGATACAACGACAGTGCTTTTTTCGCAAATGTCCTTGTTAAATAACCGTTTGGTGAAGTAGGCTATGATTCAATGATAAATCAACAGGCACCACATCAATTATATGCAACGCAGGACAAGCTAGATAAACTAGTAATATCATCAACCATGTGTAGTTAACTAGTGATTATGTTAAGATTGATTGTTTTTTATAAGATAAGTTTAACACTAGCTAGCACCTTACCATGGCTCCTTGCTGCACTTGCATAACAGGTATAATCAGCAGGTATAATCCCTGTTCACCCACGACTGCGTGGCCACGCACGCCTCCAACTCAATCATCAAGTTTGCGGACGACACAACAGTGGTAGGCTTGATTACCAACAACGACGAGACGGCCTACAGGGAGGAGGTGAGGGCCCTCGGAGTGTGGTGTCAGGAAAATAACCTCACACTCAACGTCAACAAAACTAAGGAGATGATTGTGGACTTCAGGAAACAGCAGAGGGAACACCCCCCCTATCCACATCGATGGAACAGTAGTGGAGAGGGTAGTAAGTTTTAAGTTCCTCGGCGTACACATCACAGACAAACTGAATTGGTCCACCCACACAGACAGCATCGTGAAGAAGGCGCAGCAGCGCCTCTTCAACCTCAGGAGGCTGAGGAGAATTCGGCTTGTCACCAATAGCACTCACAAACTTCTACAGATGCACAATCGAGAGCATCCTGTCGGGCAGTATCACCGCCTGGTACGGCAACTGCTCCGCCCACAACCGTAAGGCTCTCCAGAGGGTAGTGAGGTCTGCACAACGCATCACCGGGGGCAAACTACCTGCCCTCCAGGACACCTACACCACCCGATGTCACAGGAAGGCCATAAAGATCATCAAGGACAACAACCACCCAAGCCACTGCCTGTTCACCCCGCTATCATCCAGAAGGCGAGGTCAGTACAGGTGCAAAGCTGGGACCGAGAGACTGAAAAACAGCTTCTATCTCAAGGCCATCAGACTGTTAAACAGCCACCACTAACATTGAGTGGCTGCTGCCAACACACTACCTCAACTCCAGCCACTTTAATAATGGGAATTGATGTAAAATATATCACTAGCCACTGTAAACTATGCTACCTAATATAATGTTTACATACCCTACATTATTCATCTCATATGTATACGTATATACTGTACTCTATATCATCTACTGCATCTTTATGTAATACATGTATCACTAGCCACTTTAACTATGCCACTTTGTTTACATACTCATCTCATATGTATATACTGTACTCAATACCATCTACTGTATCTTGCCTATGCCGCTCTGTACCATCACTCATTCATATATCTTTATGTACATATTCTTTATCCCCTTACACTTGTGTCTATAAGGTAGTAGTTTTGGAATTGTTAGCTAGATTACTTGTTGGTTATTACTGCATTGTCGGAACTAGAAGCACAAGCATTTCACTACACTCGCATTAACATCTGCTAACCATGTGTATGTGACAAATAAAATTTGATTTGATTTAATCAGCCTGCCACGCAGTCTCCTCGTGGAGTGCAATGTAATCGGCCATGATCGGTGTCCAGAAATACAGATTACCGATTGTTATTAAACTTGAAACGGACCCTAATTAATCGGCCATTCCAATTAATTGGTCAACCTCTATTGTGGATATAAAAAAAAGATGCATGCAGCCATGCACAGCCAAGTGCAAAACTGCTTTGGCTTGTGTTTGACTATAACCGCTACACTCTTCCTTTAATGAATTCCACACATTTTTATACACATGTATTCAAAAGATGTAATGCACATCTCATTGCACCCGTAAACTCACCTGGACAGCCAGCTGTCTGTAGGCCCTCTTTAGGTCAGCTTCAGTGGCGTGGGCCTCCACCCCCAGCACTGTAAAAGGGTCCAGCTCCTCCTCAGGGACTTGAGCCAGCGCCAGCAGTCTCTCCAGCTCCTTCCCAGGTTGGTATCTGCCTGCTCCACCAGGAGAATCTGGGGTCAAGGGGGGCACCTGGGTGGCTCTCCTCCTGAACCAGCTGCTGACCCTCTCCACCAGCGAAGCCACCCTCCTCCATACCTTGGAGTCCTGCATGGCAATCCACCACCGCTGGGCCCTCTCCCCGCCCAGCCGGACCAGCGTTAACCGGGCCCACTGGAACCCCAGCAGTACCACGGCACAGAGGAGGCCGAAGCAAGTTAGGGAGGCCTTCCGGACCCATTTCACCAACCGAACACTCTTATCCACCAGGACCGCGCCGGCGCACCTCGCCCTCTCCAGCAAGCGTTGGGCATCTGCCTTCATCCCCGGTACGTCAGTGACCCTGTTGAGCATCTGTGAGCCCAGGTCGTAGAGGGCCACCCCTCCGACCTCCACGGCCACTCCGCATCGGTGGGTCATGGTGACAATGACCTCCACCACCATGTGGATGCAGGAGATGCACCAGGGGCTGAGCGACTCCGACAGCAGCTCCCTGAAGGCCAAGGCCAGCTGGGTGCCCGTCCGCCGCCGGCCCCGGCCCTGTTGATGGTGGTGGTTGCGCCTCCGGGTCTGCTTGTGCCTACCGCCACCCGACGACAGGGAACCTTTAGGGAGGTAGGAGGACGAGGATGACGATGTAGCCTGAGTGTTTTGCTCCGAGGCTGCCCCCCCCCCTCCGCTGTTCCGGGACCGGCCTCTCCTCCCTCCGGCCCCTGAGTTCCTCCAGCCTGACTCCCCGTTTAGGCTTGGCTCCTTCCCTCCGCTCTCCTCTTCATCTCCACCCTCTGTCTCCTCATTTCCTTCTCTCTCCAAATACACCACCCCCTCCTGTCTTAGAGAGACCTCATTGTCCTCTGCAATCCCACAATCCTCTGCTTCTACATCTTCCGAGTCCTCCTGGTTGACTGGGGATTGGATATCCTGAGGGGTAACTTTGATATAGTCAGTCATCTCCTTATTGGGAACTTGTTGTTGAGTTTCCTCCTCATCTCCTCTGACTTCCCACTGGTCGGGCATGGCGGTTGAAGATGGGAGGTGAGGAACACCTGAGAGCAGCTCTTCAGGACTCTCCTCAGTTGCCTCTACAGTCCACGTCTCTCCCTTCATCTCCACCTCCCTCTCAGCCACCTCTTTCTCCATCTTCCTCCCAGTCTCTTGATTAAAGTTCCAAAAAAGTATCCAATGTCATGTCAGGTGGGGTCCTTGATCCATTCTCACTGACCGCACCTTCTCCGACACCACACCTCAGCAAGGCCAAAGAGTCAGACAAGGACAGCTGAATAATACTGCAATGGCAGGCATCATTGTCCTAGGTACCCTACCCAATGCAGACATTGAATCAAGGATCAATCGTTACAATCCTTGGACCCGACTGGCCTCATCTTGTATCTGGTTCTTGCCTGTGGAGAGACAGCAAGTTTAAACATTAGCCTACCTGTAACACGTTCACTTTCCCAAGCACCAGAACTAGGGGTCTAATCTAAAGTATACCGAAAAGTGAAATCAAACGGGATGTGGAGATTCTGCATTAATCGTTGTTGTTGTCAAAGTTCTAACATGTTATTGGCAATAATGTCATATTTGATGACCACAATATCCACTAAACGAGTTGATCCACAGCGCCGACATTTTGAAAAGATAAACCAAACTCTTTAGCTAGCCATCTAGTTATCAGCAGTTGCACTAGCTAGCTATCTAGAAATGCAATTAATTTATTCTACAAGAAATGACTGGGAAGGGATATCAGAGGATAGTTGGGGCAATGTTAGGTTCGAGCTAATAAGTCATGTCGTCACCGTCGCGAACAAAATGACCAACTGTCTCGAGACGAATAGCTAGCTGTCTCGTAGCTAAAACGCTAACTAGCTTACAACATTAGTTTGCTCGTATATAGTTATCTAGCTAATGTAATTTTAATAATATTAACGGTGGATTGTTGACAATGTTATTTTAGCTATTTGACTGCTAACACTGACTGGAATAACATTGGGAAAGATGACCACCAACGCAACTCACCTTTCTCTTCCGTAAAAGGGGAAGGCAAGATTAGATGATACAATGTCGGCTAGCTTGAGCCCTGTAACGTAAGCGTCGCTCCTATAAAATGATCAAATGTGGCAAACTGATCAATTCTTCTCGTAGAAAAAACATTTAGTTATTGAATTGTGAATACAAACTATTATTATCCTATATTAGTAGAGTGTGTCCTTTCTCCTAATTCAAATATTCGTTTTTTCTTATTATGTTCTTGGCTAACGCTGTCCTTGTTGTTTGTCTTACTATTTTGCACTTCCGAGGGAAACAAACCACAACCTCATTTCCGCTGTATTAACCCTATTCTTGCCAGAAAAAATGTGCGCACAAATGTTCGAATAAACTTTTATTGGCCACTGAATGTAAAGAGAAGAAGATGAATGTAACGTTAATCACCAGGTTTCTCTTTATATCAAAGCAATTACATGGGTCTACAATTGTATTATCTTCAAGAAGCCTAGGCCTAATAACGAAATAATAATTTAAAAACTAGAATTGTAAAAGGCAAACTATTGTCTGGCTTACTCCCTATTTAAACAAAACAAGTAATTGTTTATTCAACAATATAAACATGGATATCATGCAGTCACTTTTTCATACTCTCAAACACCATCCACTCTCTCATGTCTGCCTTCTCCACCCACCTACACACTCCCCGGATGCATTGCATTCTCTAGCTTATTTCTGCCCATTCCGGATGCTGTGTGTTCCTCAAGGAGTGTGTGTGTTTGTGTGTGCAAGTAGTCTGTGTGGGCCAAGTGTCTAGTTAGTTAGGCTGGAGATGGATACAGAGGGCACGTGCCCCCTCGGATTTGTCCTGTGGGTTTCCAATCTATCAACCTCATTACTATCGCTGAAGTTGGAGACTTTTATTTCCCTCACCAACTTTAAACATCAACTATCTGAGCAACTAACCGATTGCTGCAGCTGTACATAGTCCATCTGTAAATAGCCCACCCAATCTACCTACCTCATCCCCATACTGTTTATTTTATTTACTTTTCTGCTCTTTTCCACACCATTATCTCTACTTGCACATCATCATCTGCTCATTTATCACTCCAGTGTAAATCCGCTAAATTGTAATTATTCACCCCTATGGCCTATTTATTGCCTACCTCCTCATGCCTTTTGCACACACTGCATATAGACTTTCTTTTTTTCTCTACTGTGTCATTGACTTGTTTATTGTGTAATTGGCTTGTTTATTGTTTACTCCATGTGTAACTCTGTGTTGTTGTCTGTGTCACACTGCTTTGCTTTATCTTGGCCAGGTCGCAGTTGCAAATGAGAACTTGTTCTCAACTAGCCTACCTGTTTAAATAAAGGTGAAATAAAAATTAAAACATTAAAGAATAAAAAAAATAGCTACCAAGAAGCCATTTTAGGCTATCAATCAGTTAGAGTATCTAGCTTGTCTAACTATCTTAGCTGGCATTCCTGCTGGCAAGGTTGGTAGACTTTAGAAATAACTAGATGTACTTTACAATAATCACATTCCTTTCATATTTTACCCAGATTTGAGCAGCGACACATAGAAGCATATTTAGTTTCTTTAAAAAAAGAACCACCAGTCAGGAGGATACAGACAGCTCAAGAGGTATACTTAGATATACAGATAAATATAAAATGTTCTGTTACATAGAATTAAGCATAATGATTATGGCTCTAGATTGCAGAAAAAAAAGCTGATTCGGGTGAAAAATGCTAAATTATCCAATTTACAGATGGGGGATCTAGCACCCTCCGGACCACTCCCCGCCATCCTCATGTAACTTTTGCCCCCTCAGATTTTTGGGGTGCATGACATCCTTGGATGGATATAAAGGAAGTGGGATGGACTGAACACAGTATGGATGTCCTCTGCCTCAGAAGACCTCTCAGAATCACCTTTATTTGACCTACAGTCAATCTGATATTTTAAGAGGACAATCATTATTTCTTATTCATAAGAAAATCAGAATTCTCTGTTCCAATTAGGCCTACTATTATAATATTATATTTTCCCTCATCAATCTACACACAATACCCCATAATGAAAAAGCAAAAACTGTTTTTATTTTATTTTTACAAATTTATTACAAATAAAAAAAAAATGTAAATAAACCATTTATATATGTATTCAGACCCGTTACTCAGGACTTTGTTGAAGCACCTTTGGCAGCGATTACAGCCTTGAGTCCTCTTGGGTATGATGCTACAAGCAATGGGAGTTTCTCCCATTATTCTCTGCAGATCCTCTCAAGCTTTGTCAGGTTGGATGGGGAGCATCGCTGCACAGCTATTTTCAGGTCTCTCCAGAGATGTTTGATCTGGTTCAAGTTCGGGCTCTGGCTGGGCCACTCAAGGACATTGCAAGAGGCATCACTACAATCCTTGGGTCGAATCCAGGCTATATCACATGTGGCCGTGATTGAGAGCCCCATAGGGTGGCGCACAATTAGCCCAGCATCATCTGGTTTTGGCCGTGGTAGGCCCTCATTGTAAATAAGAATATGTTCTTAACTGACTTGCCTAATTAAATAACGGTTAAATAAATAAATAAAAAATCATTCTGAGACTTGTCGTGAAGCCACTCGTGCGTTGTCTTAGCTGTGTGGTTAGGGTCTTTGTCCTGTTGGAAGGTGAACCTTTGCCCCAGTCTGAGGTCTTGAGCGCTCTGGAGCAAGTTTTCATCAAGGATATCTTTGTACTTTGCTCAGTTCATCTTTCCCTCAATCCTGACTAGTCTCCCAGTCCCTGCCGCTGAAAAATATCCCCACAGCATGATGCTGCCACCTCCATGCTTCACCGTAGGGATGGTGCCAGGTTTCTTCCTGGCATTACCGCCAAAGAGTTCAATCTTGGTTTCATCAGACCAGAGAATCTTGTTTCTCATGGTCTGACTCCTTTAGGTGCCTTTTGGCAAACTCCAAGCTGGCTGTCATGTCCCTTTTACTGAGGAGTGGCTTCTGTCTGGCCACTCTACCATAAAGGCCTGATTGGTGGAGTGCTGCAGAGATGGTTGTCCTTCTGGAAAGTTTTCCCATCTCCACAGAGGAACTCTAGAGCTCTGTCAGAGTGACCATCGGGTTCTTTGTCACCTCCCTGACCAAGGCCCTTCTCCCCCGATTGCTCAATTTGGCCAAGCGGACAGCTCTAGGAAGAGATGGCCACTGTGTTCTTGGGGACCTTCAATGTTGCAGATTTTTTTTGGTTCCCTTCCCGAGATCTGGGCCTCGATACAATCCTGTCTCAGAGCTCTACAGACAATTCCTTCAATATCATGGCTTGGTTTTTCTATGGCATGCACTGTCAACTGTGTGACCTTATATAGACAGGTGTGTGCCTTTCCAAATCATGTCCAATCAATTGAATTTACCACAGGTGGACTCCAATCAAGTTGTAGAAACATCTCAAGGATGATCAATGGAAACAGGATGCACCTGAGCTCAATTTCAAGTCTTATAGCAAAGGGTCTGAATACTTATGTAAATAAGGTATTTGTTTTAACATTTTTATAAATTAGCAAAAATATCTAAAAACCTGTTTTCGCTTTGTCATTATGGAGTATTTTGTGTAGATTGATGAGAGGTGGAAAAATGTAATCCATTTTAGAATAAGGATGTAAGATAACAAAATGTGGAAAAGGGGAAGGGGTCTGAATACTTTCCGAATGGACTGTAGGCCTCATAGAAATTCTTCAGCCTAGTATAAATAGTGAAGCCTATAGTTTCGTTAGTTTCGTTTTCATTAATAATCTAGACTTTCTTTTCACACACACAGCTTTTGATAAATTAAAAAAAGATTGCTTATTTGGTTGAGAGGGCGCAGATAGAACGTGTGTCAGCATGCTTCAACGCCTACGTGGTGACCCGAAGGACACATAGACAATGGTGCTTTGTGCAAAATCACACAGCTGTGGTGAACATATAGGCCTACTCAACATAAACCATTTAACCAATTCGTCCCAAGTTAAACCAATCAAAACAACCATGGCCAGACATGTTGGAGCCTAAATGCCATTAATTTACGCAAAATCAACTTCGGATTTTGTTCAATTAATTTAAGATAGCCTATTTATCACAACAAACGCTGTAGGACTACTGTACATCAAATTCACAGTGATGCCTGTTGCATCATTGGGGAATCCCCTATCTTATGCGTCATGCAGAGAATCTACCCAACCGATCGGAAACAGTCCTTCACCACTTGCCACCCACTTGATGATTCTGCCGCACAATGGACTGTATGTCCATTTTGTTTACACGACTGCGCTGTATATCATCAATACGATGTATCTGTGAAACAGCACCCAATATAAATAACTGATCTAGTGCAATAAAGGTTAGATTAATTAAATCGAAGGTTATGCTATTATCAGCATAGGGTATCATACAGCCCACCTCACACATTTATGTGACTGACCAGAATGGTAGCCTATGTGGTCCTCAGTTTGTATTGAATAGGCTTAGACAGGTGCATCTTATTGCGAAGTGGGCAGACAAAATCAGAAAATGAAAGGGTTAATAAGCAAACCTCAGCCTTTCAAGCCCCCGCCTCCCACATCTCCAATTTGAAAGCCGCCTCTCTACCGGGAGAGGAAAGCTCTTTTTCGGTCAGATGGCGTGCTGCAGTCCGCCCCCAGGTTTCTCGCACCCACTCAACCAGCAAAAAGGCAGCCAGCAACCAATACGGTTCGTCAGGGGAGGATATCTGCTAACGAATCCAGACGAGTTACGATATGCTCAGGGATTTAGCTGATGGCAACACCACTCCGAAGTGAGAAAGAAAACGATTGTACAGGGAAAGAGAGCGATTATACAAATCAATGTAAGGTATTTACAATAGGCTGTGTACAATAGCTCTATTGATCACCGTTTCTTAAATTTTTTTTTGTCTCAGCCCTTTCATTGATAACAATTTAACGGGATTGGATGGGACTTTCGACAAGGTTAAAAGTGAGATAACCATAAGGCTTTTGCTCATTTACCTTTATCATTCAAGAATCGAGCCTATTACGAGGCGGCACATATTGCGCGAAAACTGGATTCTGTTGCTGGAGACACCACTCGGTCACTCAGTGAGCGCGGGTCCCCTCTACCAATCCAGCCGTCGGACGACGTGGACAAGGTAAGAGATTACATTAGAGTCATTTAAATGTTTTATGCTGAAATATTACATTTTACATGCGTGTGTAATTCCATAGATATATGCATTGTCTGGTATTGGGCTTGGACGGATGTGCGCGTAATACTATTGTCATAGTTTTTTCAATTATTGTTTTCGTAACCATCGCTTTGTGCGTTATATGAACTATCAAATTCGGGTCTCATAAGAGTAGACAAACTATTTTTAATTATCACAACTTGAATAAGAGATAAAAAATTGTGCATTTCTAAACTGTAGGCCTACATTTCCCCAATAATACCATGCGTACACATCCTGCATATTTGAGGTATAAAGGGTTGGGCACCCACATGTGAAATGTTGCCAAAGATTACCACCAATAATAATATACTATCAGGAAAAGTAGGCTATTGGAGTATAAGTCTCTAATTTAGTAATTTTGGTTTACATTTTTTTAAAGATATTGACATTGTCTTCTTATATAAGACATCTGATGGATATGGACTTTAGGTGTTCTTATATGAGACATCTGTTCCCAGATATAGCATCACAGCAGTAGTTACCACACCACAAAAAGATTGGTAGAAAATTGCTAACATTCCAAAGAAAACATAATCCGAAATAACAATACATTTAGATTATACCATATAGCAAACAAATGAATAAAGCATTCTGTACACACAACACAATACTCCTTCCATTGATTGATAAGCCATTTATTAAAACTTAAGACTCTTGAGTAACTCTCCTCCGGTCTGTTCCTTCTTTCCCACCTCCAGTCCTGCGCCATGTCTCTGCCACGCACGCTGGGCGAGCTGCAACTGTACCGGGTGCTGCAGAGGGCCAACCTGCTGGCCTACTACGACACCTTCATCCAGCAGGGTGGCGACGACGTGCAGCAGCTCTGTGAGGCTGCAGAGGATGAGTTCTTGGAAATCATGGCGCTGGTCGGCATGGCGACCAAGCCACTGCACGTGCGCCGTCTGCAGAAGGCCCTCCGCGACTGGGCGGCCAACCCAGCCCTCTTCAACCAACCCCTGGCCAACGTACCCCTGGGGGGAATCCCTCTGTTCAAGGTTGATGGGACGGGTGGTAGCGGGACCGCTGCCGGAGTACTCAGGAAGTCCCTGAGCAACGGGCAGCCGGGGTCACCGTGTGACAGAGAGGACAGGGCATGCCTCACCCCTATGCACAGTGGGAGCCCCAGAAGCCCCTGCTCCCAGGCCTCACCGCAGCCCCAGGACACCCACTACAGGGACAAGCTGTCCCCAATGGACCCCCACTGGCTCAGCCCTGAACAGGACGGGAACAGCGCCTCAGCCTCAGGGGTGGATGAGGAGCAGCCCAGCCCACCTCTGCTCCCCCCTCGTCCCCCAGGTCCCTCCACGCCCCCGGCCTCCTCCTCATCTCTCTCCCCGGCAGCCCTCTCGGCCTGGCCCGGGGGCCAGCTGGATGGGGAGACGGCGCAAGCAGTAGGGGAGAGCGTGGACAGGCTCCTGAGGACCCTACCCAGGTCAGACCCCAGAGAGGTGAAGACACTGCTGAGGATGAACAAGAAGATGGCCAAGACTGTGGGCCACATCTTCAAGATGGCACCCCAGGATGTGGCCAAGGAGGAGGAGATCCGTAAGTACAGCCTCATCTACGGCCGCTTCGACTCCAAGAGGAGGGAGGGAAAGCAGCTCACACATCACGAGGTAAGGGCATCAGTGTTTCTACTATTAGAGGTCTCTGTGTACCGGTATGTGTGAGGCTTGAGCCTGGTCTTCTTTTTATCATGCTGTTCATATCATTCTAACATTCTCTTTCACCTTATTTTATGTCCTCCTTATGTTCAGCTGATCATCAATGAAGCGGCTGCACAGTTCTGTATGCGTGACAACGCTCTGCTTCTTCGACGGGTAGAGCTCTTCTCATTGGCTAGACAGGTGGCAAGAGAATGTGCCTACACCTCCACACTCAAGCATGCCAGGTAAGGGCACGAGCCTGCGCAGTTTAAGGTCTTCCCTACCCCAATCTGATGACCATCCCACCCTCTGTCTCTTCCTCTATAACTAAGTTTTATCCCTTATGGGCCCTGGTCAAAAGTAGTGCACTACATAGGGAATAGGGTGCCATTTGGGATGCAAAGAAACCCAAATAGAGTTACGATATTAGAAATTCAAATGTTATGCTCTGCTTTGCCTTGAGCATATATGATTCCTTTTCTCAACAAGATATGATCGTAGAGAAACTACTATGTGGTTGCAGGCAGCATAGGGGCGAAGAGAGGTGGGCGTATAGAACAGAGGGAAAGCTGGGAACTCCCACAGCACACATAGCTAAGCCTAGCCAAGGTCATGCTATTAGTCAGACAGCACTGCAGTCAGTGCATCAGCTTAAAAACAAAGTCATACTGTGTAACCAACAAAATGAAAGCACATTCAAATCCTCAAGCTTCTCATATAATCAATAACAAAAACATATCTTTCAAACTCACTGAATAATGTATGTGTTTACTTTTAGTCACAAATAGCCTCGAGGTTTGGTTACTCAACATCAGTTTTTATATTGTAATTGGATATAGTGAGCTACTACTTGCTAATGAACAAAGCAGGACCAACTGAATCCTGGAGTTTGCACAAGAGGTTTGCTCTTCTTTTACTGCCTTCTTACTTTATTATACTTTCTCTTATTACAGATCAAGTGCAGATGACTGCAGCTTACCATCCCAAAAGAGAATAAAAAATGAGGTGAGTGGGCTTAAGTCTCTGAACCCCTAACAGAAAAGAGTAAAACTATACCAAACTCTCTCACTCTTGTTTAAATGTGTTATTGTGGGTGTACACAAGCTGTTTTGTCAACATAATATTGGTAATGTATTGGATACGGCATTGGTAGACAATGAATGAGCTGTAATGGCAATAAATTGCAATAATTTATATGCTGTAATTTATACCATGGCTACAATTCAATTAGTCCTTTACAATATTTAAGCAATAAGGCCCGAGGAGGTGTGGTATATGGCCAATATACCATGGCTAAGGGCTGTTCTTAGGAATGACGCAAAGCGAAGTGCCTGGACACAGCCCTTAGCCGTGGTTTAATGGCCATATATCACAAACCCCAGAGATGCTTTATTGCTATTATAAACTGGTTACCAACGTAATTAGAGCAGTAAAAATAAATGTTTCGTCATACCCATGGTATATGGTCTGATATACCACGGCTGTCAGCCAATCAGCATTCAGGGCTTGAACCACCCAGTTCATAAATCAATTTATACCATAGGTACTTTTCAGTAGTAATTGCATTGTAAGACACACAATATTATGTTTGTGTGTTTCGGGTGATAGTGTGGAAGTGTGTGTTTGAGATGTTTTGTGTATTTAAATGGTTAAGTGTGTGTGTTTCAGGTGATAGTGTCAGAGTGTGTGTCCTCCCTCCATGGTGTTGAGGGGTCAGAGGGCGTGTCCCAGAGGGCTGACGAGGACAGCCTATCAGGAGAGAGTCTGGACAGCCTAACACAAGGTATGTACGGTGTCCAGATCCAAATATTATTTCTTAGTAACACTAGCTTGTATATCGGCTTAAGTCAAGTAAGTCTAGCATGTACACTATATACAGTAATTGTTGAACACATTTAGCACTGATCTTGTACAGTGTCACTTAATCACATTCCATTCCCAGACATTCTTTATGTGTTTCTGTAAATGTCAGAGCCCCACTGACTTTAAAGCACCATTTATAATCAAGCCCAAATAGTTCATGTTTTCTGTAGTGTCAGGCTGTGTCCCAAATGGCAACCTATTCCCTATATAGTGCACTACTTTTGACCGTAGCCCAATAGATAGGTTGGCTGACATCGTCACAAAAAATGTGAGCATCGATGAGGCAGAAGGCCATGTGGTGTTATGATTCTGAACAGTCAAATAACTAGCAACAATGACAAGAAGCTGCCATATGGGGAATTGTAAGTGGCTCGTTTCAGCTCTTTGTATCTTGTTATTGATACCATGTATTCTTTTGAGGCGTTTTGACTCATGTCTATGCTAATATGGCTAAAATTCGCTAGCTAGCGAATCAACAACTGTAACTGTATTTGAGAGACAAGTGCTCATTGTGCAAATGTATTTGTTTTTAATAAACATTTGGAGACTAAAATGTATTTACATTTTGTCAACAATCTATGCCAACCCCATCTTTTTTGCCCCATAGTTGCGCACGTGTCGGTTTTGGTCTATGGGGAATTGGGTGCCATTTGGGACGCAAAGTCAGCCTTGTCAAGAAACAGCTATATTTGATTGGTTCAAAATGGCATTCACACCTAACCTTGTCTGTCTTAGACGTAGGCTCACAGTGCAACCAATCTCCATCACCCCGCCCCCCCACCGACACCTCCATACCTGCCAACTGGAATCGCCAACTCATGCAACAAACGCTCATGGATGAGGGGCTGCGATTGGCTAGGATGGTGTCACATGACCGTGCTGGCAAGGTCAGCCTTAGGTCAGAGGGGACACATACCACAGGTGACTTTCTGAATAATGGCTTACAAACATTATCATCCAAGAGTTATCATACTAACACTCTTAAAGTGATAGGCCTGAAATTCAGACTAAAAGGTTTTTGTGATGTTGAGATGACTCGGTCTCACAATTTTTTTTTGTGTAGATTTGGCTACGTCTCAATCTCAAATGAATAGGATATATGCACCGTCTCATTTCATTGTTTTTAAACGGTGCCTATCTTAACCATTAATTTGAGATTGAGACATACAGCCAAATCTCACTAGAGCTACGCAACAGATGGCGTGGGACATTGACTCATCCTGATATTAAACCACTTTCGAGGCCGGAATCTTTTTAACAAACTTAAATTTTGAAGTGAACTATCACTTTAACATACTGTCCCTGTAGCCAGTATCGTTTACATTGATAACAAGTAGAAACTGAGGTAGGGCTAAAAGGCCAGAGTTTTGCTACCGTCATTTAAAGACTGTTTCAAGGATCTTCGGTTTGAACCCAAGTGAGTCAGAATCTTTATTGATTCCTCCCACTAGCCAGGTCTGAGTTCTAACTAGCTGGGACTGGAGAAGAGAGAAAGAAGGAAAATTAGTTGGGGGATAGGCTACCTCCTCCCCTCTATCAGCTACAAACCATACTGAAAATTGACATGGATGTCAATACAGTCAAATTGCCATGAGGTCGAGTAGCGTATGTAAATAACTGATTATGACACTTCAAATGATTGTACTTATCCCTTTCCTGTCACACCTTATCACGCATCATTAAAATGTTAAAGGTACAGCCATTCAGATGTTAATAAAACTACTGTGCCGTAGCACTAGGCTGTCACAGTAGGCAGGGTGGAGAAGATACAGGGAGATCGAGTGGGAGGAAGAGAGAATGATAGCAGGAGGGGCAGAGGAAGTGCTGTGGGGTGGTAAACAGACACCCCCCCCCCCCCCCCCCCCCCTCGGCTGACGTCAGTGTGTTAGGCATGTGGGCTGAAGGGCGGGATGGATGGAGAGAGGGGGCGAAGGAGTGGGCTGTAATTGGAGGGGCGTTGCATTGACTCACCGAGCGACAGAGAACAAAAATAAAAACCTGTGGGCAGGGAAATGGCACAGGCTTTTTTTCTCCCTCTCCCTCTACTTAAGAAGTAAGCAGAGGGGGAAAAACAACCATTTCATCTCTCTATGACGTCGGTCTCCCTCTCACTTCCCCGCCGTCGTCCTTTGTTCTTATCACTCACCTTGGTTTCCTTCTCCTTTTCTGTTTCACTCACTCAACACGACCTGTCTCCTCTGACCAAACTGCACCTACGTCCTCTACAGTGTTATCCTATTCGCCTGTAGGTGGGCTCGCATTCTGTCAGACAAAACATTTGACATTTAATTTTCCATTTCAAATATTAAAGTTTGCTACCATAGTTGAATGGTGTTGTTGTATTTCCAGTTTTATTACTTTGAGTAAGTGAAGTACTCGTAAAAGTTACGACCCTAACCAATCTAATATGCATTAATTGGTGTACAGTTGACCATAGCAAGCACTCAAAGGTTCAGGGGGAGTAATAATGTATTGTCATTATATTGTCTCAGTCAGGCATATAGGCTAACAGCCCTCATCTTTCCTCTTCCAGACTTTGAGGCTAAGGCGGAGAGGAGGAGCTCAGTAGCAGTGTGCAGGAGCAGCAGCCCTGGCAGCACCAAAGATGACTCGGACCAAGGGGGAAAGTAGTGAAACTAACCACTCATCATCCTGAGAACCCATCAACTACCCTGCTTCTCATCACCTTAAATCCTGGAGGGCCAAACTCAGCAGGCTTTCCATCTGTACTTAAACCACTAACAGTAGTAGTAGTAGTACAGGGATGGGGGAGGGGCCGTGGAATAAATCATTCCAATCTATATCAAATCTACATCCTAAATGGCACCCTACATAATGCCCTACTTTTGATCAGAACCCTGGTCAAAAGCTGTGCATGATATAGGGAATAGGGTGCCATTTGGGACAGAACCCACGATTGGCTGAATCGGGTGGTTCAGGCAGAGGCAACACATCTTAAACCTGCAAATACTACGGCCCTCCAGTACTGAAATTGAGAAACCGGTGCTCTACAACTTTACCTCTGTATATAATGTGCCCAAACCCTCCAAACATCTCCACAGGACTACTGTAACACTTACACAACTGTGGGAGGTTTGTCACATAATGTGACAATGTCTCAGTTTGTCCCCTATGAACATAATCCCAATAATCCCCTCCTCCCCCGGGACAATGGATGCAAAATGTTGATATCATGACTAACTTTTGGTGCTATTTTTGTTCTGTTGATACAAGGTTGTAACTGAGAAAGGACTTGTGATGAGGATAAGTATCTGTAATGACACTGCCGTTAAAGCTTGGTTTGCAAAGTGCCACTCGTTCGAGTGTTGACCGTTTGATAGCTAGATGATAAACAGAAATAAGTGTACAGAGACGATAATCAGGTTCAGAGGCCTTTTCCTCCCAATAATGCAGCAAGTGTCACTTACACCCACTGAGACTGTTCTTTTGGAGAGGTGGGTTTGGATGTTAATATGATTGAGCCCTTAGATTAGATTTATTGGTGAACTCAACATTCTTTGATTTAACTTGAGGCTTAAACAAGCAACAATAATTTACAAGCAACAACCATTTGCATAACTCTTACTTGAGGCAATTACTTAGATAACAATGACGAATTATCATCTCCCCAATGTTTTTTTTAATACAGTATGTTTGTCATATTAAACACTAAATTCTTTGACAATGGAGTTTGGGATAATTTAACTGGGTTTTTTTTTACTAAGAAAACATCAGATGTTACTGGGTATGAATGTTGAAAAGGTGTTTGGATGAATAGGAAATCAGGATGAATCAAGGACATTTCATTTTCTGCATCCCAAAAGGCCTTCAATATCCTATATAATGAACTACTTTTGACCAGGGTCCATATGGCTCTGGTTAAAGGTGGTGCTCTATAGAGGAAATATAATGCCATTTGGGATGCACACATTATTACCATGAGGTACCTAAACTGTAACCTCCTGCCTCACAAGCATTAAACAACCTCAGTTTATGTTGAACAGAAGATTATTTATTTTGTTAAATCTCAATAAATGTTATTTTATTGTTTTAATCTTGTGGCCCCATTTGTTGCACTCCTTTTGACGGAGCATGAGAGTCAAATGTACGATAAGCCTTCGTCATTCGAATGCTGCCAGCAATTAGGGAACTAATAGAAAAGCACTAAGTCCAAACAGACATTCCCACTCTCCCCCCAATATCACCACCACCATCAAGTTGTTTGTTCCTTCCAGTTCTGTGCTGAGTGCTAATCCTGTACAAACGATGCTTCATGACTCACCTGTATCTGTGATGTCACCCTCTTTTCACTCCATGTGAGTGCGCACCCCCTACCACCATGATGAGAGCAGACTAAATATAGCGAGATATAGCTGCCAATCTGGTGGCTCGTTGAGGAGTTCTGCTGTGTGCTTTTGCGTCGCTGCTTTGATTGAGAAAGACCAAGGCTCCATCCCAAATAGCACCCTATGATATAGTGTACTACTTTTGACCAGGACCCATGGCGCAAATTACTGATCACTGTGGCAACAAAATAATCCTCTGGGGAAAAAACTTGCTGAATCAACATTGTTTCCATGTCATTTCAACCCCCCAAAATCTATGCGATGATGTTGAATCAACATGGAACCAGAGTTTTAGCTGATGTGTGTGTGGAGGTGGCGCAGGAAGTCCCCCCTGGTGGTGGTGTAGCCAGGGAACACAGCATTGCAGAAGTCACACACCTGAGACTGCATTGCCACCTCTGACATCAGCATCATTCCCCCGGTCTGGCTCAGGAACTCCCTGTCCAAGAAGGAGCCACACGCCGAGGGCATCTAAGGGGGGAGGAGGGGGGGGGGGGGGGGGGTGACTAGTCAAATGATTAAGTCTAATAAAACATTTAAATATGAATTCAAGGGGAGAAACCTACCCGGAACATTTGTCGGGTCGTATCATCAACCCAAAATCGACCTGCTTGCTTCGAGTCCCCAGAGACACTGGAGGGTGCCACCTCTCCATTATTACCCCCAGGTAGATCCAGAGGCCTGAGGGGAGCGGCTTTGAGGACCGCATTCCTTTCTGTCTCTGGATGAGCAAAGTCCAGCCGTAGTCTACCCAAATCCCCCTCCAGGAGATCAGAGAGTGAGCCAAAGGCCCCAGATAGGACTATACCGCCACGGTGTGCAGCAGGGTTGTGTGTTGGTACCATTGGGGTTTCTGGCCGTGCAGGGAGAGACCCCAGGCCACCCTGGGTGCACTGGACTGGGATTGGTGCCATTACGCTGGGTTGTCCATCAGGAACAGGGGCTTCTCCTAAGGAAGGAACCAGATCTTATAAGTCTGTCAAACATATTGACTGTATTGTAGCCTACTAGATTAATTGATATTGTATATACAGTGCGCACTGAATTCCCAGATTTTGGCATTCATCGTAACACGAAGAACCTGCAGAACAGGCATGTATGAGAAGCATATAATTTCTTATCCTATAAAAAGGAGATGGGAGTGACCTCGCTGTCTCCTCAGTGTCTCTGTGAGTTGCTGGAGTAGAGCAGCCTGCTTCAGACATAGCGAACGCAGTCGGAGGAACTCCCTGTACAGCTCTGTGTACGCCTCCTCCATCTCAGCAGCATAGGGATCTTTACAAAACCAGTGAAAAAGAGACCTGTACATTACAATGTACATGAAAAATGATCACCTTCGAGTCCAAAAAATAAATGTTGAGGTGAGACTTTTGCTCCTGTGAGTGTAACATACTATATAGCATGTTATGCTATCGTCAGTTGTGTGCAAGGTCTAGTTTCCCTCCCTCAACTTGAGTCTAAAGAAGGAAGTGATAAGGAAAAAGGGAACCAAGTCGAGGAGAGAGAATGGGGCCCTATCATACAAAACATCTGTGGGGTCTATGTCCAAAGTCAAACACAGAAATCACTGAACACGTTTTACAGTATAACTAAAAATACCTGGCTCTAAATGTACTAAATACAACGGATACCTATCCAACGCCTTTATTTTCAGGCATAATAAAATCACGTGTCTTTTTCAAGAGGCATATTCTATTTGTGAAGAGAATTGTAAACTGTACAGGAACTCATACACTTCATAAAACAGAAAGCATTCATAACATAACAGGAAAATACGGGCAATTCCATGACATGTCTTGTAGGCTTTCTAATAAGGGAATGTAAAAGTTTCATTCGTGTTTGATACAGCCAGCCTACAAATCGCCACTTCATATGATTTTTGTGAAAACTTAGAGCTGTATTTGAAAACCTGCATATACTATTGACTATCCATTAAATGTTAAATAACATACTGCAATTGTTGAAAACAAAGCATGTTGTTCCCCTAGCTTCATACTTTGTTTTCATTGATTGAATTTCTTATGAGATAAGGTCAACTCGGATCATTTTGGTACAGGCATTTAAGACGTGGACGCACTTAAACTGACAAAAGGTGAAGATTAATATAACTTACGTTCGTCTTTCTCAATGACACAACGGGAAATCACGTTGAACACGCTTTCATATCTTGAGAAGAGGCAGAGGACTTGTCCTTATGTTGATTGTAGCCTACCAGTGAAACAAAATCAACCCCGAAACAGGAACAGGAAAAGTTGTTCTTCGTAAACAGTTCTTATGAATACCATTAACCGGATCATTGTTGAACTTTCAATGAGAGGCGCACAACAGAGAAGTTGAGTTGTTGCAGGAAAAAGGCAGAGTATATGAGATAAGGACACGCAACTTCGATATAGTTACTTTTTATAGCAGGTTAGGAATCATCCTAACCTAACCTAAATTCCCCAAGCCTGCTACGAAAAAAGCCACTTCCGGTCGTAGTTGTATCGAAGAGGTGTGTTTTTAGGGAATCTCGATAAGGATACGCATGTAAAACGACTAACCAACATCTAAAACTGGCTCTTACCGTAACCTAATTTTAACCAATTATGAAATAAAATGTTGGTTTGCAGGTCAGGAGTGTCCTGGGTAAACTTCCTGAAGGCAGTGCGTAGCGGCACTCCAACTGACTCCGTCAGTTGAATTTAAGGTGAGAAAGTCAGTTTGAGGCCTACCAGACTTACTCATATAATCTAACAATATTATGCTTATCTTTATAAAAACATATTCTGATCGAAACGAATTAGCCTCCTGTACGTCTATATCTGTATAGTAGCCGCAACAGCCATCTGAAATAAAGAAATGCAGCTTCTCTTCCTTTATATAGATTGATATACAGTACCAGTCAAAAGTTTAGACACACCTAATCATTCAAAGGGTTTCCTTTATTTTTACTATATTCTGCATTGTAGAATAATAGTGAAGACATCAAAACAATGAAATAACACATATGGAATAATGTAGTAAACCAAGACAAGAGTAGCGACTGGACATGAAACACAATCAATACTACCTGGAGAATGGAATTAAGGGAGTGACATATAGGGGAGGTAATCTGATAATGTGCCTCTGTACGCCTATATAGATATTCTATTAATAAATCTGCTGTTTCCAGCTATAATAGTAATTTACAACATTAACAATGTCTACACTGTATTTCTGATCAATTCGATGTTATTTTAATGGACAAAAAAAAAAAATGCTTTTCTTTCAAAAACAAGGACATTTCTAAGTGACCTCAAACTTTTGAACGGTAGTATGTATATAATTAAAATATTAATATTATAAAGTGGACACCTAAGCCTAAAGGCCTATGCATGCAATGCTCTGATGCAATTTAATATTCAAATCTCTGAAAGCTGACCCGTGAGGTGGACAATTGTTGTTTTCGGAAAGTTGCCGAAAAACAAATAAAAAAAAATAGGCTATGAAGTTTAGCATACACTCACTACACATCGAAACACAAGTGTTTTTGTAATTTGTTATAGCTGTTAAGGACACGTAAATGTGGCTTATTTGACCAACATCACTCTGTTATTGATGGCGCTGGTTGCGCCAGGTTAGATCTGAATGCATATGTATGTCTGGTAAATTAAAATCTTCCCTGTCATGTTGTTCGACGCCAAATTTTTATAAAGGAAACTCAAATGGTATATTGTTTTTATGAAGATTTTAGAATATTGGTATGAAAATCTGTCGCCAATTGGATGGAAACCTAGCTATAGACACCCTAAAGACTAGTCCAATGTCACTTCTTTATGCCTGCACATCAGGATTTACCAGCAGCCCCAAACATCTAAAGAATAAGCTACCAGCAAAACAAGCTTGTAAGAATTATAATTAAAATCCCCCCTCATACTCCTCTGGAGGCTGAGAATATGTTTGTCTATCTATCTATGTAAATGTTTTGCATTTACAGTGCATTCCGAGAGTAAAATCAGACCCCTTGACCTTTTCCACATTGTTACATTACAGCCTTATTCTAAAATTGATAAAATATTTTTTCCCCCTCATCAATCTACACACAATACCCCATAATGACAATGCAAAAACAGTTTTGGGATTTTTTGCAAATGTATTAAAATACTGTAAGTATTCATACCCTTTACTCAGTACTTTGTCTAAGCACCTTTGGCAGTGATTACAGCCTGGAGTCTTCTTGGGTACTCTACAAGCTTGGTACAACTGTATTTGGGGTTTCTCCCATCCTTCTCTGCAGATCCTCTCAATCTCTTTCAGGTTGGATGGGGAGCTTCGCTGCACAGCTATTTTCAGGCCTATCCAGAGATGTTCAGGCTCTGGCTGGACCACTCAAGAACATTCAGAGACTTGTCTTGAAGCCCCTCCTGCGTTGTCTTGGCTATGTGCTTAGGGTCATTGTCCTGTTGGAAGGTGAACGTTTGCCCCAGTCTGAAGTCCTGAGCGCTCTGGAACAGTCCCTGCCGCTGAAAAAAATCCCCACAGCATGATGCTGCTACCCCCATGCTTCACCGTAGGGATGGTGCCAGGTTTCCTCCAGACGTGACGCTTGGCATTCAGACCAAAGAGTTCAATCTTAGTTTCATCAGACCAGAGAATCTTGTTTCTTATGGTCAGAGTCCTTTAGGTGCCTATTGGCAAACACCAAGTGGGCTGTCATGTGCCTTTTACTCAGGTGTGGCTTCCGTCTGGCCACTCTTCCATAAAGGTCTGATTGGTGGGGTGCTGCAGAGATGGTTGTCCTTCTGGAAGGTTCTTGGTCACCTCCCTGACCAAGGCCCGTCTCCCCCGATTGCTCAGTTTGGCCAGGCAGCCACTGTGCTCTTGGACCTTCAATGTTGCAGAATTTTTTTGCCTCGACACAATCCTATCTTGGAGCTCTACGGACCATTCCTTCGACCTCACGGCTTGGTTTTTGCAATGATATGCACTTATTTTTCTATGGTATATTGGCGATCACACAATTTAATGTGCATCCCGCCACCTACTATGAGGGATGGAAACAGGATTCCTCCAAAAAACTAACAAAAGAATTTACTAAATAAATAACTTAACACAGATCTGATCCCTACACAGGCTCAATGAGAACCTGGGAGGGCAGGTCTTCCTGTACCAGTACCACTTGCAAGTCTTCCTGGAGTCCAAAAACCTTTCTGCTGCAGCCACAATAATGTCTAGTTTCTTCAACTTCTTTGAGACTTGCACTGTACAGTTTATAACTGTGGCAATGAACGCAACAAAATCACCTTTTTAACACAGATAGTGAATACTATCTGAGATTCATGAGTGATCTTTTGTCTGGCAGCAAACATTTACTACCTATAAACGCCTCACATAGATTTGATTGACCGCTCTAACTTTTGCCACCTCAATTTCCTTCACCCTTACAGGGCACTCCAGGAACTCAGGATCATGAAACCCACCACAATTGCAACACTGTCATCTTTCTACACACCTTTCTTCAGTATACTCTGTTCGTATGCACATACTTGAAACATGGTCAAAACCTTTACAATTCTTACACTGCAGTGGTTTAGGGACGAAAGCTCTTACATAACCAAGCTTCACATGCGTAGGTATTTGCTCTTTGTCAAAAAACAACAGGACTGACTTTTCTTTTTCTCCATTCACCCAGCGGGTCAGGCGCTGGGAACCAACCACACCATGAATTCTCTTCAGGTATTCTACTTGAACATCCGTCGTCACCCCTGAGATGACTCCTACTCTAAAGTTCAAAACACAAAACTTCTATTGTCTGGATTCTTTTGAGGCCCACTGCAATCTCCAACTGTTCTTAAGAAATACAATTTATAAAAATATTTTGTCAGTCATGCCTTCTTTTGGGTAGTCGAAGATATTCAAACCTGTCCCCCCATTACTGTTGCTCTCTATAGCAGCCTTTTCCCAAGAAACACTGCTGAGCTTTGGAGCAGAACTTGATACATTGTTCTCTGGTTCTTGAATCAAGGGTTTGAAGTAGACAGATTGACGAGCATAGATAGACAAAAGGTTTATAGATCTTGTAGTGTCATACACATGAACACTGTGCTTATTTTTTAATTAGATGTACCTTATATTAGGTGAAACTAAATATGCACCCGCAACTTTTGGTTGCAATATGGTTTCCAGTGTTATAAATTGTTATAAATAAATTCAGATAAATTTAAACAAATGTCTCCTTATGTCTCAAATTTATTACGGTAGGCCTATATAAGTATGCGCCTTACAGACTGGTGTTCTGACCTGACAGACTATCATTTTACAATGCACCATACTTACCAAGTCAAGAAGTTACCTAAAAAGGAACACTTACATTAACACCACACACAAAAATGTCCCATACTATCTCCTTGAAAGTATCAATACACAGCCCCACAACAGGACATTTATACATTTTGGAAGAGCAAGGTACAGCTGGGCTGCATTGGCATATTTGGGAACCCAATTCTATGCTGAACACCAGTTGGTAGACTGAAATGTTTGCATGCCAAATAAAAGTTTGTGTGTGCGAGCTCCTTCTTTTGAGTCACATTATCCAGTGCATCTCTTTCCAATTCATTCCACAAGACATATGCGTGACGTCTATTGTGTGTGTGTGTGTGTGTGTACGTACACGTGTGATTGCAACCAAATGTGTGACATCAATTGACTGGAATGAATTAAGACATACAGCACAGTAAAAGTCAATGTCATTCATGCACTGAATCATTGATTCTCCACATGGTAATAATTTACCAGTTTGGATCATTCTTTCCCTTTCTATCCCAAGAAAACGAGATAACAATTGTCGCTGTTCCATTAGACTTTCTCGCCTGAGAGCAAATTAATAAATATAATGAAGTCTGGTTGCCGCTGCATGCTTTTGTTCCTCTGGTCAGGAGCTGGGATAGTTTACTGAGAGCAGGACCATGTTGTGCAGCAGAAGGGATGTCTCTGATTCTAGAAAGCACAGAAGGAGACCCATAAGACAAGGATAGTGAATACTATCTGAGATTCATGAGTGACAATTGGAAAATAAAGAATTAACATTCATGCCCCATCTGTGGAAGTATACACTTCTAAATATTAATGAAGCAGAAGTTATTACTACATTAAAACATTTATTTTAAAAATTACTTTCAGGTGTTTGTGTGATAAAGAAATTAAATGGCTACTTTCTGGTATAGGCTACTTCAAAGCATTCAACACCATTGTAGCTATGAAATTATATAACAAGGTATAATGACGGTCTTTTCACGAATCCCCAAGAACTGTGGAGTGTAATATCTGCAATTACTATATAATAACCATATTTACCATGTCATTTCTTTTGTAAATACCAGGGCCCAGTTTCCCAAAAGTATCTTAGACTTAAGTTCATCATTAGAATTTGAAGGAGCATCGTTAAATCCAGACTGTTTCCCCAAAACCATCGTTGCTCAAGTTACACTTAAACCCTTGTTATTTACAGACTGCCTTATACCACTTGTAGAACAGCTAAGTGCGATGTTAAATGCTTTTTATGCCATTCCCCACCACTTCATAAACTGAAGGATTCCACTAAACATAGAATAAAGCTGTTTGTCTCTCTGTGACCGCAGATAACTTTGGAGCGAAGTTGCCTACAATACATAGTTGCAATGTCTTTGAAATTATTACAAACAAGTAACAATTGTGAAAATGGCGCCGACAGATCGTGCAGCCGTGCTTCCAGTTCCTAGGCAACTTTGCAGTACTGTTTTTCTGTGTTATTGCTTACATTATTATCCCCAATTTGTGTGTTATTACATACAGCCGGGAATAACTTTTGGATATCAGAGAGGTGATAACTCACCAGCACTACAACCAGGAATACGACTTTCCCGAATCGGATACTTTGTTCGACCCCCCCCAGGGCAATTGAACTGATTCCAGAGGCTGATCCAAAACACCACCGGCAGAGAAGAGGTATTTGGAGTGGACTTCTAGGAGGTGCTCAGACAACCCACCGCTTCCCGAGTACATTACTCGCTAATGTTCAGTCTCTGGATAATAAAGTTGCGAGCATTTCCTTCCAGAGAGAAAGATTGTAACACTCTGTTTCACAGAAACATGGCTCTCTCAGGATATACTGTCTAAGCCTGTACAATCAGTTGGGTTCTCAGTTCATCATGTATCTCTCCAGGAAGAAGGGCAGGGGTGTATGTTTCATGATTAACCACTCATGGTGTGATTGTGATAACATACAGGAACTTAAGTCCTTTTGTTCACCCGACCTAGAACACCTCAAATGCCAAAGGTATTACCACGTCGCCGACACCGACGTCTTGCTTCCGGACAAGCTAAATACCTTCTTTGCCCGCTTTGAGGATAACACAGTGCCACCGACACGGCCCTCTACCAAGGACTGTGGGCTCTCCTCCGTGGCTGACGTGAGTAAGACATTTAAGCATGTTAACCCTCGCAAGGCTGCTGGCCATTGTGTTTATGGACCTATTCAATCTATCCCTATCCCAGTCTGCTGTCCCCACATGCTTCAAGATGTCCAACATTGATTTCTTGGGTACAGGAACAAAGCTAACTGAACTAAATCACCCCGTAGCACTCACTTCTGTCATCATGAAGTGCTTTGAGACTAGTCAAGGATCACCTCTGACACCCCAGACCCACTTCAATTTGCTTACCGCCCCAATAGATCCACAGACGATGCAATCGCCATCACACTGTACCCTGCCCAACCCATCTGGACATGTGGTATACCCATGTAAGCATGCTGAGCTATAAATCAACACTATTGTACCCTCCAAGCTCATCATTAAGCTTGGGGCCCTGGGTCTGAACCCTGCCCTGTGCAACTGGGTCCTGGACTTCCTGACGGGCCATCCCCAGGTGGTGAAGGTAGGAAACAACACCTCCACTTCACTGATCCTCAACACAGGTGCCCCACAAGGGTGTGTGCTCAGCCCCCTCTTGTACTCAGTGTTCACCCATGACTGCGTGGCCACGCACGCCTCCAACAATCATCAAGTTTGCAGATGACAACAGTAGGCCTGATTACCAACAATGACGACACAGCCTACGGGGAGGTGGTGACGGCCCTGGGATTGTAGTGCCAGGAAAATAACCTCTCACTCAATGTCAACAAAACCAATGAGCTGATCATGGACTTCAGGAAACAGCAGAGGGAGCACCCCCCATCCACATCGACGGGACCGCAGTGGAGAAGGTGGAAAGCTTCAGGTTCCTCGGCGTATACATCACTGACAAACTTAAATGATCCACCCACACAGACAGTGTGGTGAAGGCACAACAGCACCTCTTCAACCTCAGGAGGCTGAAGAAATTTGGCTTGGCACTTAAAGATAAACTTCTCCTTAATACAACCGCTGTGTCAGATTTCAAAAAAGCTTTATCATGCGATAATCTGAGTACAGCGCTCAGCCACCAAAACAAGCCATACAGATACCCGACCAAGTTGTGGAGTCAAAAGTCAGAAATAGCGTTATAAATATTCACTTACCTTTGATGATCATCGGAATGCACTCCCTGGAATCCCAGTTCCACAATAAATGTTTGTTTTGTTCGATAAAGTCCATCTATATGTCCAAATACCTCCTTTTTGTTTGCGCATTTAGTTCACTAATCCAAATGCACAAAGCACGGGCACTAAGTCCAGAAGAAAAGTGAAAAAAGTTCCATTAAAGTTCATAGAAACATGTCAAACAATGTATATAATCAAGCTTTAGGATGTTTTTATCATAAATCTTCAATAACATTCCAACCAGACAATTCAGTTGTCATTAGAAAGGAAAAGGAACGACCGTCGTGCTCACGGCCACGCGCGAGACTAGACGAAAGGCTTTCAGCCTGACCACTTGTTGAAACAGCTCTTATTCGCTCCCCTCTCACAATAGAAGCCTGAAACAACGTTCTAAAGACTGTTGACATCTATTGGAAGCCTTAGGAAGTGCAATCTGACCCCATTTACACTGGATAGGAAACCACTTGAAAAACTACAAACCTCAGATTTCCCACTTCCTAGTTGGATTTTTCTCAGGTTTTTGCCTGCCATATGAGTTCTGTTATACTCAGACATTATTTTAAAAGTTTTGGAAACTTTTGAGTGTTCTCTATACAAATCTAATTATATGCATATTCTAACTTCTGGGCCTGAGTAACAGGTAGTTTACTCTGGGCACCTTATTCATCCAAGCTACTCAATACTGCCCCCCATTCCCAAAGAAGTTAACCTCTCTGGGGTAGGGGGCAGTATTTTGACATCCAGATGAAAAGCGTGCCCAAAGTAAACTGCCTGTTACTCAGGCCCAGAAGCTAGGATATGCATATAATTGGTAGATTTAGATAGTGTTTTCTAAAGTTTCTAAAATTGTTAAAATTATGTCTGTGAGTATAACATAACTGATATGGCAGGCAAAACCCAGAGGACAAACCATCCCCCCAAAAAACAAGAACAAATTCAGCTTACCACTATTTTCAAATGGTTAGTGCTATAATTATAAGCCCAAGTCCTCCGAAATTGTAGTTCCTGGGGCTTCCACGAGATGTCAGTCTTTAGAAAGAGTTGTGACCCAGAAATGGTAGTTTTTCTAGGTGGCTCTGTAGTATTTCCAAGCGCGTGGAGGAAAGCGCGTTCTTTCTTATTTATCTCTGGTAATGAACATACTGTCTTAAATTTGATTGTTTATTTGCATATTAGGATCCCTAAGATTTGATTATAAACGTTGTTTGACTTGTTTGGAAAAGTTTTAATAATGTTTGGGATTCATTTTGTATGCATTTTGATGGAGGGAAACAGTGGATTATTGACTCAAGCGCACCAGCTAAACTGAGTTTATAAAGAAGGACATTATCGAACAAAAGGACCATTTGTGATGTAACTGGGACCTTTGAGTGCCAACAGAAGAATATCAAAGGTAAGGCATTTTTTTATATCGCCATTTCTGACATGTGTCGCACCTGCCTAGTTGAAATATGATTTTCATGTGTTTGTATGCGGGGTGCTGTCCTCAGATAATCGCATGGTTTGCTTTCACCGTAAAGCCCTTTTGAAATCTGACACGGCGGCTGGATTAACAAGATGTTAAGCTTTATTTTGATGTATAACACATTTTCAAGAATGTTAAATATTTGAATTTAGTATTTTTGAATTTCGCGCTCTGCAATTTCACTGGATGTTGGCCAGGTGGGACGCTACCATCTCACATACCCTAGAGAGGTTAAAACCCTTAAACTTCTACAGATGCACAATTGAGAGCATCCTGTCGAGCTGTATCGCCGCCTGGTACTGCACCGCCTGCAACCGCAGGGCTCTCCAGAGAGTGGCGCGGTCTTCCCAACACATCACCGGGGGGCAAACTACCTGCCCTCCAGGACACCTACAGTACCCGATGTCACAGGAAGGCCAAAAAAAATCAAGGACAACAACCACCCAAGCCACTGCCTGTTCACCCTGCTATCATCCAGAAGGCGAGGTTATCAAAGCTGGGACCGAGAGACTGAAAAACAGCTTCTATCTCAAGGCCATCAGACTGTTAAACAGTCATCAGTAGCACCTTAGAGGCTGCTACCCTATATTCAGATTTGAATTCACTGGCCACTTTAATAATGTTTACATAATTTGCATTAATCATCTCATATGTATATACTGTATCTTAGTCTATGCTGCTCCGACATTGCTCATCCAAATATTTATATATTCTTGATTAAAAATATGCTTCAAATCAAAACGACTGCATTAAAAGATACAGTATAGGCTACATAGGCCAATATATTTCAGTCATATTGAAATCAATATAATGTTCAGTCACTTGAGTTCTATTTCGCAAATTGTAGGCTACACCAATTTATTTTTTGAAGTGTGTAACAAAATGTGCGCAATGATGTGCCAAATCTGTGATACAGTACATTATTACAGGGCAAGCATAAAAATAAGCTGCCTCAATATTTGCAACCATATAAGTGGTCTCTCTTTAGGAGCTGATCCGCCATCTTTATTGTGGAATAATTGCCATGTTGAGGTTAGATTTTAATGGAAAAAGCTGGTCTGAGAGAAGCACTGTCTTTCGATCCTATCAGTATCGACACATGCTCCAACCAACGTTCTTTCTGTGCAGTGTTTTGGGAAACGCATGTTACATCTTCAGCTGTTGTAGGAACGATGCTTCATTAAAACCCTCGTAGGCCTAGGTTCCATCGCTATAGGGAAACCGGGCCCAGGTCAATAGCATAATGCTGTATAGCAGGTGCACTGTGAAAGCCAGGATGTGCCATGATAAAAATAGAGTGTATAGAGCAAACTGGCATTGTGAACCAAGCTGTCATAAATATGACAGCAAGCAATCCCCGGTGTGTAAAACAGATCTGGGTTCAAATACTTTTTGAAGTCTTTCAAATATATTTGAGTGATTGCTTTAGCCCGCCTTGAGTGCCACGGGAGGGGTTTGCACTTTAGCGACAATTCTATTGGTTCCACCGCAGCAGGCAAGCTCAATTGAAAACCCAAAATATATGAAATTATTTAAAATAGTATTTGAATCCAAGTCTGCCTGTAAGTAAAATGTGTCAGACCTGTGAGCTGGGTAGACAGCTGAAGCCACTGGAGGAGCCACTCTCGACACTGGCTAGTGGTGAGGCTACTGGGATTGAGACCCCGCAGATAGCAGGCCTGGGGAAGTGGAGTGAGGAAGAGAAGTAGTGCATCACGCTTAAGATAAAACATTTCCCTTGTAAATTTGTAATTCTGACTTACCAAAGATGATAATGTATGTTTATTTTTATGCCATAAACCATACACTGGAACATCAGCTAGCAGTTCCAACTGCTCTCTTTTTTAGAATATAGTGCTACACCCGAGTTGTAGGTTTGCTTACTGCATCGGACACATCTACTGAATACAAATTCTGCTTTGTGTAAAGGCATTTGCTAATTGATTTCTATCTAAAAATGACAGTGTTGAGACCCCTGACTTCTCCGATTATCACTTGCTATTCCATTTCAACCCATTTGTATAGAGGGAGTACCGTATTGACTTTATTTAGATCTATAAATGGCAGTCTTGAGATGGGATTATATGGAGGGGTTGTGGGGAACCTGACCTCTCTAATCTCTGTGTCAGTGAGTTGGCCCTGTCCCAGTGTGTCTAGAGCCTGATCCAAGTAAAGTAGGTCCAGGGCTTTGGCCCTCAGCCGTCGCCGGAGCAGGAACCCAGGGAGCCAGGGGTTCAGCAAGAGGTGGGAGCACAGCAGCCTCTGAGAGAGGGAACAATGGAATTAGAAGATGATAAGAATATAGGAAGGGGGAAAGAAATGGAAGCATGGGGAAAAATAAAGACCAGGAAAGAAAGGGAAGTGTAGAGAGGAATAAATGGGGAGAAAGAGTGAGAAAGACACCTGTCAGATGAATCATCCATGTGAATTGAATCCCCAAACAAATCAAAAAGAGTTAAAATAACCTGCATATTGTGAAACCTAAGACCGAACACAGATGAAAGTAAACTATTTTTATACAGGGATGACCCTCACCCTCCTAATCTGCTCTTTCCAAGTTTCTTATAAAACACAATTGCATAACAATATGAAACGCGATGCTCTTTCCAAGCAGAGGCCCACTCTGAAATAAACACCAAAAATCCTTACCATGTGACCAGAGTCCATGCCTGTTAATCCCAGTGGTTGTCCGGAAAACACGCCTCTCACTGCACTGATGTCTTTCACACTGGGGTGAGCCCCACTCTGCACCTGCATAACAAACATTTCAAATCACCCCTCCCATTCTGCAGATACACACCAACTGGACCAAGCAGGACAGGTTCAACTGCACTCTCCACACAAAAAACACCCACTTACAGTCTTGTACTCTCATAACACAAAAGGCCTCAACCAATTGCTGGTGTGGGAAGTTATCACAATGTATTATTAGCATGATATGGGTGTGGACCTTTCCCTTTAGCCATTAACACAATTTCTCACTGATCATCTATGTAATGATAATTAGTAAACACAGAATTGTATAGATGGGATAACCCTTAGATGATCTGTAATATTTACATACACTGACAGTCTGGTTATGCATTTCAAAATTGTGATGAATCATTACCTACAGTATAGGCCTAGAATAAAATAAATGCATGGCAACTGTTTGAAATGTCTGTGTTCAATTAACAAACATGCTCAGAGTTTAAAGAGCTAAATGATTAACCTTGCTGATAAGAGTAAGCAGATGGCTGCGGAGGGTCCACTCTTTGATGTGAGGTATTGACCAGGCCACACCCTTCAGGATGTTCTCACGGTGTCGGCATCTCTGCTCGTGGTACAACCTCTGGAAGTCCTGCTGCTGCTGCGGAGTCCACAGGTGGCGAATCAGGAGCTGCCTAGGGAACAGGCACCTACCAAGGAGGGGACACATATCAGATTAAAGGTTGGAAGTAACCCATCATTCACCATTCATTTAATACCCCCCCCCAAAAAGGCATTTTGGAAGCATGCACGACTCCCCTAAAATTGACTTAATTGGCACTCTTTTCAATCACTCTTAAAACTGTTAGCAAATGATAGTCAATATCAGGTTGGTTGATTCACAACAACTCACATTAGAGTGAAAACCAAAATGATGGCAAAAGGCGGGATAGATATTATCACCAGGGGAATGGCTTTTATCATGTCTTTGCGAAACTGCAAGAAAAAGAGAGAGAGGTACAGACAGAAAGAGAGCATTACATTTGAATATTTTATCAAGTTCTCTGCTGTAGAGTTTATGACAGTCATAAACTGCCTCTATGATATGTGCATCCCAAATGGCACTGTATTTCCTATAGTGAACTACTTTTGACTAGAGGCCCTAGTCAAAAGTAGTGCACTATGAAGGGGTTACAGTGCCATTTGGGACACAGTCAATGTGTCTACTGCACAAAATGTATGGCTGCCAGGGTGGAACTGCAAAGTGTGACTCACTGACCAGAATGATGGTCTCCATCTCACGGTAGGGCAGCTCTTTGAGTGAAACATCTTGAGTGAGCATTTTCATCCTTATCCTCTTCGTTTCCCTCACATCGTGTACCATGAGCCGAAATCCTGAACACATAAACACATTGCAAAAATGCTTCATGGTATTGCCTCAAAGAAAAACACATACACTTTGGGCAGCACAATCTAGCGGGAAAGGGGCTATCCAATTCCAAATGGAAAATGTTACAGCTGTAGACCGTCTATGGAGAAGTTGCACTGAGGTAGCTAAGAAGTAGCTTGGTTGTTGCGTAGGGTTGCTTGCAACCTATGCATGCAAGTAATAATACATTATTTCTTGGGGGTGCTAAGCCTGTTTTTGAAGGGGCTTCACCACCATCAAACCCCTCCCTGGAACTGCCCATGAAAAGTTGTCAGTTAGGCATTAGAGGGTGTCATTTTGGTTAGGGGGTACTTACCTTTCACAAAGGTGGTATAAAGGATGTAGAGGTGGGGGAATCGATGTTCAAGGAATTTCTCATACCTCTCACTGGCTCTCTGAAATATGCCTAGTCTGCCCTGAGATAACGAGTAGTGCCTGCAGGATAATACACTGTACAAGAGAGAGGGATATCAGATTTAGAGACAAATTACATTAAAAATACCTTGTGACATTGTGTTTTTGTTAGTCTCTCCCCCCATCATCCCAGTGTTCATAAAATAATTTGGTTCTGGGTTTCAAGATTATGTTTTTGTATGTATCCCATGTGATGTTTTGTATGAGGACAGGGAAGAGTTTAGTTTGGGACACCTAAGCCTATAAAGGTTTCAGTGGGAATGTAATAGATTTCTGTTGACAATAGTCTGCTTAACCTCTGGATGCAGCATAATGTGCTAGCCTGCAGGAGGATTGCAGGCTTACTTTCAATCCCTAGACACTGATTTAACTCACAAATGTCACCTAAAAATCAGGGAAAGGATTAACACTTTGGAAATAAGATGACTTTGCTGACTGACAGTGGTCTTTGCTCTTTCACGTGCACCTGCCGCCGGGAGAAAAAAAAAAATCACAAAATTTATCAGGAAGGCAAATGTATTTGGTTACATTGTCACCGTTTAAACAGTGCTGTTCTGAGGCATAAGCGGCATAACTGTCCGTTCTGCTTGTTAGTCACTCAATTAGCCCATGTCAGCTGACATTTTATAGATAGCTGGCTAGACTAACTTACCTAGCAATCGATTGTGTTAGTCACTTTAAAATCACATATCATAATAACATGGCATAAGTCATGGAAAACCGTGTAGAAAGCAGGAAATTAGCTTTACATTTTTTCTCATCATCCCATGGCAAAATGTGTAAAATGACAGGAAATGTGCTTTAAACCCGCAAAATGTTCACTCTGCCCCATGGAAAAATGAATAGAATTGCAGAAAATGTTCTCTACCTCCATGGCGAGGCGCCGCGCCCCCCGCTTACCAAAATGGTTTCCACTAACGTTAGCTTCTATAGGCAGTCAGATTTCATACACAAAAACTAAATGAGCACATCAAAAATAATTTATTTTTTTGTCTCAATACGGTTAGGCTTAGCCATAAAGTTAGTGTGGTTAAGGTTAGGTTTAACATCTAATTTAAATTAGATATAAAAGACCAGAGTTTATGCCTTTGAGGCTATAGAAGCTAACGTTAGTACCGACCACCAGAAACTGACGAGAAGGCTGCATGCCAACGCTGTTAGCGACATTGTTTATTTCGCGTGCTTGCAACATTAGAATGATCACCGTTAGCTCTAGCTGGAAGGACCAGAGAGAATAACCAACGACAATTACCGACCAACCATTTCGAATAGGCTAGCTACTCTCCATCTTCCAGTGACATTCGCGTTATTCAGTACCTTAATCTTGAGTAGGCTAATATTGGAGTGTATGTCGACACGGTTGAGATCCCTTGAAATGGATAACTGCATCGTATTATCGTTGTAACGCAGCATTGGACCCCTCTCTTGCACAGCGCCATGGTTGTTTTTACACTGCAGAGTGCGTCAATAAGGCGCGAGTGCGTCAATAGGCGTGTTTTGCATCGGCCTCCCGGTCGACTCAAAAGTACAGTATTTACGCGCGTGTTGTAATTAGTAGGATTCAGTGTTTCGCCATTCAAAGGTGATTGTCTTCATTGGGAAGGCTTTAATTCATTTCAAGGCGCTTTATTGGCATGGGAAACATGTTAACATTGCCAAAGCAAGTGAAGTAGATAATATACAAAAGTGAAACAAGCAATAAAAATGAACAGTAAACATTACACACTCAGAAGTTCCAAACGAATACAGACATTTCAAATGTCATATTATGTTTAAATACAGTGTTGTAATGATGTGCAAATGGTTAAAGTACAAAAGGGAAAATAAATAAACATAAATATGGGTTGTATTTACAATGGTGTTTGTTCTTCACTGGTTGCCCTTTTCTTGTAGCAACAGGTCACACATCCTGCTGCTGTGATGGCATACTGGTATTTCACCCAGTAGATATGGGAGTTTACCAAAATCTTTTTTGTTTTCAAATTCTTTGTGGATCTGTGTAATCTGAGGGAAATACAGTGGGGTAAAAAAGTATTTAGTTCAATTGTGCAAGTTCTCCCACTTAAAAAGATGAGAGGCCTGTAATTTTCATCATAGGTACACTTCAACTATGACAGACAAAATGAGAGAAAAAAAATCCAGAAAATCACATTGTAGGATTTTTAATGAATTTATTTGCAAATGATGGTGGAAAATAAGTATTTGGTCAATGACAAAAGTTTATCTCAATACTTTGTTATATACCCTTTTTTGGCAATGACAGAGGTCAAACGTTTTCTGTAAGTCTTCACAAGGTTTTCACACACTGTTGCTGGTATTTTGGCCCATTCTTCCATGCAGATCTTCTCTAGAGCAGTGATGTTTGGGGGCTGTTGCTGGGCAACACGGACTTTCAACTCCGTCCAAAGATTTTCTATGGGGTTGAGATCTGGAGACTGGCTAGACCACTCCAGGACCTTGAAATGCTTCTTACGAAGCCACTCCTTTGTTGCCCGGGCGGTGTGCTTGGGATAATTGTCATGCTGAAAGACCCAACCACGTTTAATCTTCAAAGCCCTTGCTGATGGAAGGAGGTTTTCACTCAAAATCTCACGATACATGGCCCCATTCATTCTTTCCTTTACACAGATCAGTCGTCCTGGTCCCTTTGCAGAAAAACAGCCCCAAAGCATGATGTTTCCACCCCCATGCTTCACAGTAGGTATGGTGTTCTTTGTCCTCCAAACACGACGAGTTGAGTTTTTACCAAAAAGTTATATTTTGGTTTCATCTGACCATATGACATTCTCCCAATCTTCTTCTGGATCATCCAAATGCTCTCTAGCAAACTTCAGACGGGCCTGGACATGTACTGGCTTAAGCAGGGGGACACGTCTGGCACTGCAGGATTTGAGTCCCTGGCGGCGTAGTGTGTTACTGATGGTAGGCTTTGTTACTTTGGTCCCAGCTCTCTGCAGGTCATTCACTAGGTCCCCCCGTGTGGTTCTGGGATTTTTGCTCACCGTTCTTGTGATCACTTTGACCCCACGGGGTGAGATCTTGCGTGGAGCCCCAGATCGAGGGAGATTATCAGTGGTCTTGTCTGTCTTTCATTTCATAATAATTGCTCCCACAGTTGATTTCTTCAAACCAAGCTGCTTACCTATTGCAGATTCAGTCTTCCCAGCCTGGTGCAGGTCTACAATTTTGTTTCTGGTGTCCTTTGACAGCTCTTACAGGTCTGTGAGAGCCAGAAATCTTGCTTGTTTTTAGGTGACCAAATACTTATTTTCCACCATAATTTGCAAATAAATTCATAAAAAATCCTACAATGTGATTTTCTGGATTTTTTCCCCTCATTTTGTCTGTCATAGTTGAAGTGTACCTATGATGATTACAATTACAAGCCTCTCTCATCTTTTTAAGTGGGAGAACTTGCACAATTGGTGGCTGACTAAATACTTTTTTGCCCCACTGTATGCTTCTCTAATATGGCCATACACTGGGCAGGAGTTTAGGAAGTGCAGCTCAGTTTCCACCTCATGTTGTGGGCAGTGTGCACATAGCCTGTCTTCTAATGAGAGCCTGGTCTGCCTACGGCGGCCTTTCTCAATAGCAAGGCTATGCTCACTGATTCTGTACATAGTCAAATCTTTCTGTAACAGTACTCTTCTTGCGTTGTGTACAATCAATCATCGACAGGAGCTCCAACTTGTAGCACCAGTCATGGAGCTTTATTCTGATAGCAACAGCACAAAATTGCACGTCATGCAATGCACAGCTCACCATCCAACTCTGCACGTGACGCACTGTACAAAATATATGAACCCCCCCACCAGACACAGTAAGTTGCTAGCTAGTATTAGCTGGAATTCTCTACAACAAAATGCAGAACAAATATGCACCAAAAAATGCTGCATCTTATGTGTGATGTTTGAATAACATTTACAAACAAATTGATATAAATTGTACATTTAAATCATCACTTGGGAGTATAAAAATCACTTTTGACGTGCAGTGCTTTGCAACCAACAACTTACCGCTGGTTTGGTGCTTGTTCACTGGGATGATTCTAATGAAACATCCTCCCTCGTAAGCAAGCTACGCAAACCAGCCAATAAGATGTCATGTTGATTAGGTGAAGGCAAGACAAAACTAAAACCAAAAACCCATTGGCTTAACAATAAAGTGGCAAGGGGAATCACCAACATAACCCTGTTACATTTCCTTAAGTTTGGTTCAGTCACAGTGGTCAGATACTCTGCCACTGTGTACTCTTTGTTTAGGGCCAAATAGCATTCTAGTTTGCTCACTTTTTTGTTAATTCTTTCCAATGTGTCAAGTAATTATCTTTTTGTTTTCTCATGATTTTTGGGGTTTAATTGTGTTGCTGTCCTGGGGCTCTGCGGGGTCTGTTTGTGTTTGTGAACAGAGCTCCAGGACCAACTAGGGCTCTTCTCCAGATTCATCTCTCTGTAGGTGATGACTTTGTTATGGAAAGTTTGGGAATCACTTTCTTTTAGGTGGTTGTAGAATTTAGCATCTCTTTTCTGGATTTTGATCATTAGCGGGTATCATTAGCCTAATTCTGCTCTGCATGCATTATTTGGTGTTTTACGTTGTACACAAATTATATTTTTGCTGAATTCTGCATGCAGAGTCTCAATTTGATGTTTGTACCATTTTGTAAATTCTTGGTTGGTGAGCGGACCCCAGACCTCAACCATAAAGGGCAATGGGTTTCTATAACTGATTCAAGTATTTTTAGCCAGATCCTAATTGGTATGTCAAATATTATGTTCCTTTTGATGGCATAGAAGGCCCTTCTTACCTTGTCTCTCAGATCGTTCACAGCTTTGTGGAAGTTACCTGTGGCGCTGATATTTAGGCCAAGGTATGTATAGTTTTTGTGTGCTCTAGGGCAACGGTGTCTAAATGGATTTTGTATTTGTGGTCCTGGCGACTGGACCTCTTTTTGGAACACCGTTATTTTGGTCTTACTGAGATTTAATGGCAGGGCCCAGGTCTGGCAGAATCTGTGCAGAAAATCTAGGTGCTGCTGTAGGCCCTCCTTGGTTGGTGACAGAAGCACCAGATCATCAGCAAACAGTAGACATTTGACTTCAGATTTTAGTAGGGTGAGGCTGGGTGCTGCAGACTGTTCTAGTGCCCTCTCCAATTTGTTGATATATATGTTGAAGAGGGCGGGACTTAAGCTGCATCCCTGTCTCACCCTGTGGGAAGAAGTGTGTTTTTCCCCCATTTTAACCGCACACTTGTTGTTTGTGTACAGTACATGGATTGTATAATGTCATATGTTTTTCCCCCAACACCACTTTCCATCAATTTGTATAGCAGACCCTCATGCCAAATTGAGTCAAAGTTTTTTTTTAAATCAACAAAGCATGAGAAGACTTTGCCTTTGTTTTGGTTGTTTTGTTTGTCAATTAGGGTGTGTATGGTGATAATATGGTAAAAAGCCAATTTGACATTTGCTCAGTACATTGTTTTCACTGAGGAAATGTATGAGTCTGCTGTTAATGATAATGCAGAGGATTTTCCCAAAGTTGCTGTTGACGCATATCCCACGGTAATTATTGGTGTCAAATTTGGCTCTACTTTTGTGGATTGGGGTGATCAGTCCTTGGTTCCAAATATTGGGGAAGATGCCAAATATTGGGGAAGATGCCGGTGCTTCTACACCTGCATTGCTTGCTGTTTGGGGTTTTAGGCTGGATTTCTGTACAGTACTTTGAGATATCAGCTGATGTACGAAGGGCTATATAAATACATTTGATTTGATTTGAGCTAATGATGATGTTAAAAAGTTTAAGTATAGCCTATTGGAATTTGTTGTCTGTATATTTGATCATTTCATTGAGGATACCATCAACACCACAGGCCTTTTTGGGTTGGAGGGTTTTTATTTTGTCCTGTAGTTCATTCAAGGTAATTGGATAATCCAGTGGGTTTTGGTAGTCTTTAATGGTTGATTCTAAGATTTGTATTTGATCATGTATATGTTTTTGCTGTTTGTTCTTTGTTATAGAGCCAAAAAGATTGGAGAAGTGGTTAACCCATACATCTCCATTTTGGATTGATAATTATTTGTGTTGTTTGTTTAGTGTATTCCCATTTTCCCAGAAGTGGTTAGCTATGGATTCGTCAATTACATTGAGCTGATTTCTGACATGCTGTTCCTTCTTTTTCCGTAGTGTATTTCTGTATCGTTTTAGTGATTCACCATAGTGAAGGCATAGACTGGGTCTCTATGTTTTTGGTTGGACAGGTTTCTCAATTTCTTTCTTAGGTTTTTGCATTCTTCATCAAACCATTTGTCATTGTTGTTCATTTTCTTCGGTTTTCTGTTTGACATTTTTAGATTTTTAGATTTGATAGGGAAGGAATGGAATGGAAAACTATATGTTGTTTGTTTCTGGATGATGCGTCATGCAGCCTTGTTGACTAAATGACCGAGTACTGTTCCCCGCTTTCGCTCGATGACGCGATGGACATATGCCCGGTGCCCCGCGGCTCAGCATAATCGAATCAGCACATTGAAACCGCCGTCGCCACTCGCCCGTCGCCGTGCGTGAAAGTACAAGCGACCCATAGAGATGTATGGCAACGGTGATCTGTCCCATAATGGCTTCTGTGACCGGAAGGGCAACGCCATTGAGGCCATATACATTTTTAAGTAGTCCATTTTCTTCTACTACTACTATTATGATGTAATATCAAGTTATCTCAGCATGTAGGCCACATTTGTCTAAATATTAAACTGAATTAAATTGTAGGGACACTATATAGCCAGCAGATGGCAATCTTGTACATCACATCAGGCTGAGTTGCTGCCACTAGTTACCACAGCCACAAATAATTATGGCTAAACCCCGACCATTTCTAAAATGTATCTTTTTAAAAGCTGATTTGAACCCTAACCTTATCCATAACCGTAAACACACTGCTAACCTTATGCCTAACTTAAATAACATTTTTGTTGTCATACATCTTTACGACACAGCCAATTTTGACTTTGTGGCTCTGGTAACTAGTGACAACCACTGAGTAGGGCAGTCTGTCAAATGAGTTGACCTAGATGTTGCCCACTGATACGCTCTAGACAAGTTACTATAGGTGAAGACCTTAGGGTCAGAATAAGTAATTGTAAATACAAGTTCAGAGTGAAGTATTAATGTAACTTATAATGTAGGATATTCAGTTGGTACCTGACACTGCTTTAATAAAATTATATACAGGAGAATTTGAACCATAAGATGAGGGTGAGGTGAGACACTAGCTATAAGTGAGATACTTGCCTATAGCTGATGCAACGGTACAATGCTGGCTTTAGCATGCAATTGATCTAAACTAGACACTGGTGGAGGACCTGGTTCAGAGACCGTGTCACTTGAATGAGCCGCAGTGCGTCCAGGGGACAGCCTGTCCCTCGAGTTTATCGGCCATGCGATATCTCTATCTTGGATCTATATTGGTCACTGACTGAGCATCGCAGGGGAAGATTTGTAGTGGCTAGTTCCGAGAAAGTCCTAGGACCTAGTGGGTATCTCATGATGTGGTTGGAAAAGTTACAATATGTACACACTAAGCTCTCCCAGGCAACATCTGCTATATTTTAATTTTGTAGAGAAAACAAGGCAGTGTGTATTTTGAGGATATTACCTGGTTTTTGATCATCATCTATCACCATGATGTTTTTTTCTTCAGTCTATGTTTTTTGACTGTCATTGATGTGTAAATGGTAAATGCAAATGCTATGAATAAAGTATCAAGTGATTTTTGGAAATGGATGTTTGTTTGCAAAGATATTTGCAAATGAATAAAATTGAAAATGACCTAACCTTGAAAGCTCTAGCATCAAGCATCAATTATGCCAGTCAAATAGAAGATGATCATTTAATGAAGATACAGATCTTAATTTCTCCTGCAACAGGGTGATGAAATTAAGATCTTACATCTGCAAAGGCCCAACAACATTATTTGTATAGGCTTTGTGCACTGGAGTTCCCCACAGGCCTTTTTGACGACTGACCGCTAGTGGTGTTGCCATCCAAATGTGGTAGTGATTACCAAGCACAGAGAGCGCTAATCCACGGAGGGTCCTTGCCGCCAACACACACTCTGTCACTTCTAAGTGGCATTATTGATTCCATGTGATGAAGCTCTATTTTTAAAGTCAGGACAAGGCTAATATTGGAAACATTCTTATGATACCCACCCATCCCCAATCCTTTTACCCCTTTGCCACTCCTCCTTCCTCCCCATCGTCTGCGAAGATAAAATGTGAGTTACATTACCGTTACATTACTGACTACAATTTTGGACACAAGGAAATGCAGCCGAGCTCTAGTTTGTATCCAAGGTACATGTGCCACCTGCTGATTGTTATTTTCAAGCTGAACTGTCAAAGTTAGTTGAGAAAATATTCAGCAACTCTTGGTAGGCCAGGGTAGGATTTTTTTTAAAGGAATATTCCATTGTCATGAATGAATACATTCACCAAATATAGATTTTTCAAGCAATCTTCACATCATCAGTTTGGTCCACTTTGCATTGTTTGCTTAATTTTGGATTTTGACCTAATTTTATGGTCGTGGTCAAGGTCAAGTTCCTGGGGCACATGACAACAAGGATATGCTGCCTAGTCCTAGTTTGCATAGGAATGTTAAGTTCGCTGTAACATAAATAAAAGTTAACATTGGTGTTCCCTTATGTGTTCCGAATGCACTAGATGACCAGTTCTTATAGCCTTTAGCCGTACCCTTATCCTGCTCCTCCTCTGTTCCTCTGGTGATGTAGAGGTTAATCCAGGCCCTGCAACCCCCAGCACCACTCCCATTCCCCAGGCGCTCTCATTTGTTGACTTCTGTAACCGTAAAAGCCTTGTTTTCATGCATGTTAACATTAGAAGCCTCCTCCCTAAGTTTGTTTTATTCACTGCTTTAGCACACTCCGCCAACCCTGATGTCCTAGCCTTGTCTGAATCCTGGCTTAGGAAGGCCACCAAAAATCCCAACTATAACATTTTTCGACAAGATAGAACTGCCAAAGGGGGCTGGAGTTGCAATCTACTGCAGAGATAGCCTGCAGAGTTCTTTCATACTATCCAGGTCTGTACCCAAACAATTCGAGCTTCTATTTTTAAAAATCCACCTTTCCAGAAACAAGTCTCTCACCGTTGCCGCTTGGACACCATATGTGAATTGATTGCCCCCCATCTATCTTCAGAGTTCGTACTGTTAGGTGACCTAAACTGGGATATGCTTAACACCCCGGCAGTCCTACAATCTAAGCTAGATGCCCTCAATCTCACACAAATGATCAAGGAACCTACCAGGTACAAGCCTAAATCCGTAACCATCGGCACCCCCTTAGATATTTAAAAAAACATGTATTTTTACCTTTATTTAACTAGACAAGTCAGTTAAGAACAAATTCTTCTTTTCAATGACAGCCTACAAACAGTGGGTTAACTGCCTTGTTCAGGAGCAGAACGACAGATATTTACCTTGTCAGCTTGGGGATTTGATCTTGCAACCTTTCAATTACTAGTCCAACACTCTAACCATGCTTTCCACCTGGATACCCCTACCCCGGCCAACAGCTTTGCACCCCCTGCAGCAACTTGCACAAGCCTCCTGATGCTGATGTTCTGCAAAATCTGGATCCCGACAAATCATACAGCACTCCTTCCGTGGCCTCTAACTGCTTTTAAATGCTAGTAAAACTAAATGCATGCTCTTCAACCGATTGCTGCCCACACTCACCCGTCCGACTAGCATCACTAGTCTGGACGGTTCTGACTTAGAATATGTGGACAACTACAAATACCTAGGTGTCTGGTTAGATTTTAAACTCTCCTTTCAGACTCACATTAAGCATCTCCAATCCAAAATTACATCTAGAATCGGTTTCCTATTTCGCAACAAAGCCTCCTTCACTCATGCTGCCAAACACACCCTCGTAAAACTGACTATCCTACCAATCCTTGACTTCAGCGATGTAATCTACAAAATAGCCTCCAACACTCAACTCAGCACTGGATGTAGTCTATCACAGTGCCATCCATTTTGTCACCAAAGCCCCATATACTACACACCACTGTATGCTCTCGTTGGCTGGCCCTCGCTACATATTCGTCGCCAAACCCACTGGCTCCAGGTCATCTATAAGTCTATGCTAGGTAAAGCCCCGCATTATCTCAGCTCACTGGTCACTATAGCAACACCCACCCGTAGCACGTGCTCCTGCAGGTATATTTCACTTGTCATCCCCAAAGCCAACAATTCCTTTGGCATCCTTTTCTTCCAGTTCTCTGCTGCCAATGACTGGAACGAATTGCAAAAATCACTGAAGCTGGAGTCTTATATCTCCCTCTCTAACTATAAGCATCAGCAGTCAGAGCAGCTTACCGATAACTGTACCTGTACACAGCCAATCTGTAAATAGCACACCCAACTACCTCATCCCCATATTGTTATTTATCTTCTTGCTCTTTTGAACCCCAGTATCTCTACTTGCACATCATCATCTGCACATATATCACTCCAGTGTAAATGCTAAATTGTAATTATTTCACCTATTTATTGTCTTACCTCCCAACTCTTCTACATTTGCACACACTGTACATAGATATTTCTATCGTATTGTTGACTGTACGTTTGTTTATGTGTACCTCTGTGTTGTTGTTCTTGGCGCACTGCTTTGCTTTATCCTGGCCAGGTCGTAGTTGTAAATGAGAACTTGTTCTCAACTGGCCTACCTGGTAAAAAAAACAAATGTGTGGTCCCTCAGCTAAAATGTGAATCAGTTAGAAGAGGAACTTCAGTTCCTTTATTGAAGGGTTTGCGCCTGGCTTTGGAGGAAAAGTGAGAGAACCCATGTTAGACTAATGCTGTCTCACTTCATACTTATATTTGATGACAGTGACTAAGCATGTTGTCCACAGCAGCTGGGTGCTTCGGTGACGGTTCAGACCCATTCATCACAGTTTAATGTCTTATGATTTTTCTCCTTTAACTGAGGTGCATTCTAAATAGCACCCTATTCCCTTTTTAGTGTACTACTTTTGACCATGGCGAATAGGGTGCCATTTGGGGCGCATACTGAAGCTGTCTCCTTCCTCACTGACCTGCATATTCAGTAATCAAATAAAATCACATTTTATTTGTCACGTGCTTCTTAAACAACAGGTGTAGACTAACAGTGAAATGCTTACTCACGGGTCCTTCCCAACAATGCAGAGAGAAAGAAAATAGAGAAATAATAGAAAAAACAGGTAATAAAAATAGTTATAATAATGCACAATGAGTAACAATAACATGGCTATATACACGGGGCACTAGTACCAAGTCGATGTGCAAGGGTATGAGGTAATTGAGGTAGACATGTACAGTATAACTAAGAATAAAGTGACAGATAAACAGTAGCAGCGTACTGTATGTGATGAGTCAGAAAAATGTGTGCAAAAAAGGTCAATGCAGATAGTCCAGGTAGTTATTTGGGTAGCTATGTTTCTAACTATTTAGCAGTCTTATGGCTTGGGGTAGAAGCAGTTCAGGGTCCTGTTGGATCCAGTCTTGGTGCATCAGTACCGCTTGCCGTGTGGTAGCAGAGAGAAAGTCTATGATCTTGGTGGCTGTTTTTTTTTAGGGCCTTCCTCTGACACTGCCTGATATAGAGGTCATGGATTGCAGGGAGCTCGGCCCCAATGATGTACTAGGCCGTACGCACTAACCTTCTGTAGCGCCTTGCAGTCGGATGCTAAGCAGTTGCCATACCAAGCGGTGATGCAGCCAGTCAAGACGCTCTCAATGGTGCAGCTGTATAACGTTTTGAGGATCTGAAGGCCCATGACAACATCTTTTCAGCCTTTTTAAGGGGTAAAAAGGCGTTATCTATATGATTTATTGTCACAGGCTGCTATGTGTACGGTATACATTCTGCTGGGCTTTCATAAAGTTATTCTTGGACATATACTGTGTGTTCTGTCTGTGCATGCATGACTCAATAAATCTATGTAGATACATCATACAGTACAAGTGTGCCTGTCTTATTCAGACTGTGACCGCTGACTGGGCATTCTCTACTACTAGACCATAAGAAGTTTCCCCTTTCACAGTTTTAAGTGTCAATACAGGTTACTGCCTTGAAGTTATAATTGAAAACCCACATGCTCTGCACATTTATGAGACAGTGGGTCAGCTTAGGAGTTGTTTTAGTTACTGAGTGTGGACAAGCCTGAATGACTGTCATTTTAAAGATGTGAGACTAAAACTAAGAGTGTGACAAAAAACATACATGGACCAAACATTTTAGGAAGCCAGGAGCCACCACTACAAATGAAAAGGGTGGAAAATATGTTTATGTGTTGTCAACAAACTCATTTCTGTCCTCTTCCCATCACAAAGTAGGTCTTATCTCTTTTCTTCATGTGTGTGGGTCTTTTCCATTTCTCTCTTTCACAAAGCCAGTCCTCCAGATGAACTCAGCCTGAGGTAATTATTGAAACACGTCATAAAAACATGAGTGGGAGTGAGAGTCAAAGACAAAGTGAATGGGAGGGACCTCTTTAAATCATTTTATTCATGTCTTCCCTCCACAACCGTCATCTGCTGCAATGGTTCCTCTGTCGAACAACGGGCCTTGTTCTCTACTCGTTCAGTGGGAAACAGTTCCCACAAAAAAATGGTCAAACACATCCATTCAGTGGAGATGAAATCTCTGGTAATGTGTGATGCAGGATTTCCAATGCCCACACATTCAAATATGTCTCCATTGCAGGGGAGGGGGGGTATGAACAAAAAAGTGACAAAAAAAAAGAAAAGAAGGAAAATGTCTTTTGTTGGGGGTTTTCGTCAGGTTTTGTCAAGGGCAGGATTGTGTACAGGGGTTGGTGTTGTTATGAACATGCTGGCTTGGTGATTCACACTATTGGCTCCTCTGTATAGTGTACATCATTGAATCCCTCAATAAGACTGTTTGTTATCCTGCTACACTGTAGTTACACTCCACTTTATCAAGCACAGCTAGAAGGAGATAGTCACATCGTTAGGGGCTTGTACATACTGTACTATACTATTCTAATGCTATTTACCACTGTACTACTCTCCACATACTGCAGTTATATACTACTCTTTATGACACAAAAATATATTACTCGGGGCCTGTTCTCCCAATAGCTCCACACCATCCCTGGTAGATGGGAAGTACAAAGACCTGTCATATAATATGAATAAATCAGACCGCACTGACGGTGCTGAATATAGACATGCTAATAAGTCTAACACAGAGAAGAAAACAGTCAATAGGTACTTGGGCACTAAACACTTGACATGGCGCTATATTGATATATTGGCACCGCTGTCCACCGCGTCATAGACAGGGATCTTCTGTGACAGGATGCTATGAGACCCTTGCTAATGCTTTATTCCCCAAACATGACCGTTGACTGCAGAGTTGAGCTGGAGCCATTGTCTGCAGTCTGCCAGGCTATATTTTGCAGACACAGCAGTGCTCTCCAATCAGAACCCAGGCTAGGGTTTTGTAGTGGGGGCTGGGTCGGAGGGGGGTGACGGTGGGGTGGGTGGGGGGACGAGTTGGGATGTGGGAAGACGAGTCATGGGGCTGTGGCTGACATTGGTTCAGAAATAGCTCTGTACTTCCTGTCCCAAGACAGCGAACGGTACATTGGAGGTGGCATCCCCCCAATGGAGTGCGATAGATTTTGTCCTCTACGGTGAGCAGCAACCATACCTAAAAGGGCGCATAGCAGACTCCCTCTCCTTGTCCTTCGGCAGTATTACGTAACACTGCGTTCCAAAAAGGACTTTATTCTATGTAGTGCACTACTTTTGACCAGAGCCCTATGGGTAGTAGTGAACTACATTGAGAATAGAGTGCAATTTTAAACACATTGTTTGAAATGTATCAGACTCGGTGAAGGACAGCCTTCATCCCCCTGACACTTCACAGTGGTGAGAGGCCTATGTTTTTGTTATGCTACTCCCCTTTTGTGCTAGAGCTAGCATGTTAATGCCTCTTTAAGACCTGGGGCCCATGCAAGTGTTCTCAGGTTGCAAGAAGCTCATATGGAAGATGTGTGGTACTTACTTGCTTAGTTATTGTTCTAGTACATGTAATGTAAGTGTCCACATATGAATGAGAGCTTTTTCACCCTAATGCCTTGGCATAAGTCTGGGAACAATTGACCCTTTGATAAGCCTCGCCCCAAATTTTGGCCAACTAATCGCAGCACTCCATCGCTGGATAGCAACTGTCAGACAAGCTCATGTTTAAATCGCATGAAAGCCAGTGAGGTCTATGGCAAAAACTGATAGTTTTCTTTGAAAACTGTATGTTTAAATAGCTTAATAATTGTACAGTGCACCAAGAGTACTTGCTACTGTGATTCCTGAAGTGCAGAGCCTATTGAAAAAATTATACAAAATTATACTTTTGTTACATTGTTTGCTAGCTCAGCTGGTTAGCTAGCTAGCTCTCACTCTCTTTGACAACCAAGCATTGCTAACGCTAGCTAGCAATGAAACATGGTGAAGACCCAAAATTGCCCTCGCTAGAAGCATGTGTTTCAGACATAAGGAAGTGGATGGCTGCAAACTTTCTACTTTTAAACTCGGACAAAACAGAGATGCTTGTTCTAGGTCCCAAGAAACAAAGAGATCTTCTGTTGAATCTGACAATTAATCTTAATGGTTGTACAGTCATCTCAAATAGAACTGTGAAGGACCTCGGCATTACTCTGGACCCTGATCTCTCTTTTGAAGAACATATCAAGACCATTTCAAAGACAGCTTTTTTCCATCTACGTAACATTGCAAAAATCAGAAACTTTCTGTCCAAAAATGATGCAGAAAAATTAATCCATGCTTTTGTCCCTTCTAGGTTAGACTACTGCAATGCTCTACTTTCCGGCTACCCGGATAAAGCACTAAATAAACTTCAGTTAGTGCTAAATACGGCTGCTAGAATCCTGACTAGAACCAAAAAATTTGATCATATTACTCCAGTGCTAGCCTCCCTACACTGGTTTCCTGTCAAGGCAAGGGCTGATTTCAAGGTTTTACTGCTAACCTACAAAGCATTACATGGGCTTGCTCCTACCTATCTCTCTGATTTGGTCCTGCCGTACATACCTACACGTACGCTACGGTCACAAGACGCAGGCCTCCTAATTGTCCCTAGAATTTCTAAGCAAACAGCTGGAGGCAGGGCTTTCTCCTATAGAGCTCCATTTTTATGGAATGGTCTACCTACCCATGTAAGAGACGCAAACTTGGTCTCAACCTTTAAGTCTTTACTGAAGACTCATCTCTTCAGTGGGTCATATGATTGAGTGTAGTCTGGCCCAGGAGTGTGAAGGTGAACGGAAAGGCACTGGAGCAACGAACCGCCCTTGCTGTCTCTGCCTGGTCGGTTCCCCTCTTTCCACTGGGATTCTCTGCCTCTAACCCTATTACAGGGGCTGAGTCACTGGCTTACTGGGGCTCTTTCATACCGTCCCTAGGAGGGGTGCGTCACTTGAGTGGGTTGAGTCACTGATGTGATCTTCCTGTCTGGGTTGGCGCCCCCCCTTGGGTTGTGCCGTGACGGAAATTTCTGTGGGCTATACTCAGCCTTGTCTCAGGATGGTAAGTTGGTGGTTGAAGATATCCCTCTAGTGGTGTGGGGGCTGTGCTTTGGCAAAGTGGGTGGGGTTATATCCTTCCTGTTTGGCCCTGTCCGGGGGTGTCCTCGGATGGGGCCACAGTTTCTCCTGACCCCTCCTGTCTCAGCCTCTAGTATTTATGCTACAGTAGTTTATGTGTCGGGGGGCTAGGGTCAGTTTGTTATATCTGGAGTACTTCTCCTGTCCTATTCGGTGTCCTGTGTGAATTTAAGTGTGCTCTCTCTAATTCTCTCTTTCTCTCTCTCTCTTGGAGGACCTGAGCCCTAGGACCATGCCTCAAGACTACCTGACATGATGACTCCTTGCTGTCCCCAGTCCACCTGGCCGTGCTGCTGCTCCAGTTTCAACTGTTCTGCCTTATTATTATTTGACCATGCTGGTCATTTATGAACATTTGAACATCTTGGCCATGTTCTGTTATAATCTCCACCCGGCACAGCCAGAAGAGGACTGGCCACCCCACATAGCCTGGTTCCTCTCTAGGTTTCTTCCTAGGTTTTGGCCTTTCTAGGGAGTTTTTCCTAGCCACCGTGCTTCTACACCTGCATTGCTTGCTGTTTGGGGTTTTAGGCTGGGTTTCTGTACAGCACTTTGAGATATCAGCTGATGTACGAAGGGCAATATAAATACATTTGATTTGATTTTGATTTTGATTTAGCTACTGTAGCTGGCCACTTAATACAACTTGTTTTCTTAAAATGTATGTTAGCTAACTCAGTTAGCAATGTTATGAATACAACTCCCATCTGCTGTCGACATCAGGATTCAATTTGAGAGCACTAGTTTGCACCAAAAGTGGTCATAGCTTTGACTGCATGCTGACAGTGAATTCAGAGCCTTTCAGTGGTTAGCTACACTACAAACGTAATTTTACCAGGTTCCTGTAAAGCAATTGTATTGACAGTCTACCACAACATACCCAAGAGTTTCTTGATTAGCAAGGGGTTTAATTTCTTTGTGTTTTAGAAACACAGTTTGGGATCATTGTGAAGGGATTTCACCAGCAGTGAAATGGGTAGTTGGGCTTCCCGGGAAAATGTTGTCCAAGGTTGCAACGGTAATCAAGGGGGGGGGGGGGGGGGGGGGGGGCATGGCTTAAAGAAGGGCCAATTGTGGATTTATGTAGACAAGGAATCTAAAACAACCCCTGAAACTAAATTGTGAATTCAATTTTTATGGTAGTGTGCTAAATATTTAAAACAGTGTTGAATGCTTAGCAAGTTAAAATACCAACTTGAATTATCGGAATAAAGGGTCATAGTTATAGACTATAACTAGTGCTTGGAATTTCCTGTCCCAATTATAACTCCAATCAATACTAGCCTATATATGTAATCTACCAGTCAGGTTCAGGCATAATGCCTAAATGGTTTGCGGTTCTGTGTTAGAGGTTGGAGGTTGGAGGGGAATCAAAGCATTACCTGATTGTTTCTCACCTGGACTAGTGTGTCTGACAGCATGTGTTCCTTCTGACCTTGTCCCCCCGCCTTTTATATTGGGCCTTTCTGAAGTGTGTGTATGTGTTTGTGTGTGTGTGTTGTGGGGGAAGGGGGGTGGCATGTGGTGGGGTGGTATTGCTGTGAACAACTTTCAGGCCGAATGCCAGACTGTCATCTGCCGGTGAAACCCAAGCCGTTGTGTGTGCGTGCGTGCGTGTGTGTGTGTGTGCAGGCTCTCTGTGGTTGAGGGATGAGAGTGGTGGGGTGTAATTTAATCTCTTTGAAGATTATAAATCTGCAGTGTCTTACCGTCAGACTGGGACACTGTCAGTACACTACGTTTTCTCAGCTGCAAGAGTTCTTCTTCCAAGGTGTAAGACAGCCATCTAAGGTACATAAACCCATGAACAAATGCATTTGTCTCTTGCAAGGGAAGAAACATGGTCAAAACATAATTAAAATATTAAAACCAGGAGTAAAACTCTACCTGGTCTATTCCTTGCTACTAACCATACTGTCTCTCTCACACACTCATTATGCACCTGTTCATTGTTATGCAAGATGGTGCCTGCATAATGCCTGCCAGTCTGCACAGCGCGATATCAGCCCTGAGCATATCGGACTGTTTTTTTTCCCACTACATCACCTGATTCCTGCCGCAAGCTCTGGACCATTACATCAAATCATCGCAGCTAAGTAGCTGCTACCAAGTGGCTATTGTGGCTAACGCTCTTGTCCAGAAGCAAGCACCAGCTAGCCTCGAGTTAGCCTCGAGCTAGGCCCATCAGCTAGCAAACGAAGTACACCAACTACAATACCTGTTGCGAATTGGCCTGGGCTCTTTGTCGACACGGAGCCCCGCCGATCCATCACGACTGGTCTGCTGGTCTGCTGACGTAATTCGGCCGATGTGCTCTCAACTGGCCTCTGCGTCGTGGATGTCGGTGAAGATCCTTCTGCTAGCCCCGGCCCACTAGCTTCCTGAACGCCGTGTCTCCCGCTCGTCTAGCGTAGTAACGACTACCGAACGGCTTCCTGTTTCATCTATTGCTGGACCCTATGATCACTTGGCTTCACAGCTGATGCCTGCTGGACTGTTCATTAACATGGTACTTCATTTTGTTTATCTGTCGGCCCCAGCCCGAACTCAAGCCCTGTGTGTAGCTAACTGACTCTCTCTGCCCATTAATCGCCATTTTCCCGTTGTTGTTGTCTTAGCTGTTTACCCGTTGTTGTCTTTACCCGTTGTTGTCTTAGCCCTCCCAATCAACACCTGTGATAGCTTTATGCATCTCTGTAATGTCAATATGACTTGTATACTGTTGTTTAGGGTAGCTCTCATTGTTGTTTTTTACTGCGGAGCTAGTACCGCTCAACATGCTTCAGATAGCTCCTCTGTCCCACCTCCACACATGCGGAGACCGCACCTAGCTGAACTGGCGCCTCCAGAGATGCAACGTCTCTCATAGTCACTCAATGCCTAGGTTTACCTCCAATGTACTCGCACCCTACCATATCCTTGTCTGTACATTATGCCCTGAATCTATCCTACCTCACCCAGAAATCTGTTCCTTTTATTCCCTGTTCCTAACGCACTAGATGACCAGTTCTTATAGCCTTTAGCCGTACCCTCATCTTACTCCTCCTTCTGTCATACTATCCAGGTCTATGCCAAAACAGATCAAACTTCTACTTTTAAAAATCCATCTCTCCAGAAACAAGTCGTCGCTTGTTATAGACCCCCCTCAGCTACCAGCTGTGCCCTGAACACCATATGTGAATTGATTGACCCCCATCTATCGTCAGAGTATGTACTGTTAGGTGACCTAAACTGGGATATGCTTAACACCCCGGCCATCTTTCAATCTAAGCTAAATGCCCTCAACTTCACACAAATTATTAAGGAACCTAACAGGAACAAAACCAAATCCGTAAACATGGGCACCCTCATAGATATCATCCTGACCAACTTTCCTCTAAATACAGGCCTTTCTAATCGACCTGGCCCGGGTATCCTGGAAGGATATTGATCTCATACCGTCAGTAGAGGATGCCTGATTGTTCTTTAAAAGTGCTTTCCTCACCATCTTAAATAAACATGCCCCTTTCAAAAAATGTGAACTAAGAACAGACATAGCCCTTGGTTCACCCCAGACTTGACTGCCCTTGACCAGCACAAAAACATCCTATGGCGTACTGCATGAGCATCGAATAGCCCCCATGATATGCAACTTTTCAGGGAAGTCAGGAACCAATATACACAGTCAGTTAGGAAAGATAAGGCTAGCTTTTTCAAACAGAAATTTGCATCCTGCAGCACTAATCTAAAAAAGTTTTGAGACACTGTAAAGTCCATGGAGAATAAGAGCACCTCCTCCCTGCTGCCATTTGCCCTGAGGCTAGAAAACACTGTCACCACCAATAAAGCCACAATAATCAAGAACTTCAATAAGCATTTCTCTACAGCTGGCCATGCTTTCCACTTGGCTACCCCAACCCCAGCCAACAGCTCTGCACCCCCCGCAGCAACTGGCCCAAGCCCCCCCCCCCCCCGCTTCTCCTTCACCCAAATCCAGACAGCTGATGTTCTGATAGAGCTGCAAAATATGGATCCCTACAAATCAGCTGAGGTAGACAATCTGGACCCTCTCTCCCTAAAATGATCCGCTGCCATTGTTGCAATCCCTATTAGTAGTCTGTTCAACCTCTCTTTCGTATCGTCTGAGATTCTTAAAGATTGGAAAGCGGCCGCAGTCATCCCCCTAGACCCAAACTGTAGGCACTCTAGACCCAAACTGTTACAGATCTATATCCATCCTGCCCTGCAACTCAGCCACGCTCAAGGTCCTAAACGATATCATATCCGGCATCGATAAAATAAAGTACTGTGCAGCCATCTTCATCGACCTGGCCAAGGCTTTCGACTCTGTGAATCACCGTATTCTTATCGGCAGACTCAACAGCCTTGGTTTCTCTAATGACTGCCGCGCCTGGTTCACCAACTACTCAGCTAGAGTTCAATGTGTCAAATCGAAGGACCTGTTGTCCGGACCTCTGGCAGTCTCTACGGGGGTGACAGAGTGATTCTTTGATCCACCTCTACGCAGACGACACCATTCTGTATACATCTGGCCCCTCTTTGGGCACTGTGTTAACAAACCTCCAAACAAGCTTCAATGCCATACAACACTCCTTTCGTGGCCTCCAACTGCTCTTAAATGCTAGTAAAATTAAATGCATGCTCTTCAACCGATCGCTGCCCGCACCCGCCCGCCCGACTAGCATCACTACTCTGAACGCGGTTCTGACTTAGAATATGTGGACAACTATAAATACCTAGGTGTCTGGCTAGACTGTAAACTCTCCTTCCAGACTCATATTAAGCATCTCCAATCTAAAATTAAATCTAGAATGATTTTCCTATTTCGCAACAAAGCCTCCTTCACTCATGCTGCCAAACATACCCTCGTAAAACTGACTATCCTTCCGCACCTTGACTTCGGCGATGTCATTTACAAAATAGCCTCCAACACTCTACTCAGCAAATTGGACGCAGTCTATCACAGTGCCATCTATTTTGTCACCAAACCCCCATATACTACCCACCCTTGCGACCTGTATGCTCTCATTTGCTGGTCCTTGCTACATATTCGTTGCCAAACCCACTGGCTCCAGGTCATCTATAAGTCTATGCTAGGTAATGCTCCGCCTTATCTCAGCTCACTGGTCACCATAGCAACACTCATCCGTAGCACGCGCTCCAGCAGGTATATTTCATTGGTCATCCCCAAAGCCAACACCTCCTTTGGCTGCCTTTCCTTACGGGTTCTCTGCTGCCAATGACTGGAACGAATTGCAAAAATCACTGAAGTTAGAGACTTATATCTCCCTCACTAACTTTAAGCATCAGCTGTCAGAGCAGCTTACCGATCGCTGCAGCTGTATACAGCCCATCTCTAAATAGCCCATCAAACCAACTACCTACCTCATCCCCATATTTGTTTTAGTTTTCTGCTCTTTTGCACACCAGTATTTCTACTTTCACATCCTCATCTGCACATCTACCACTCCAGTGTTAATTGCTAAATTTGAATTACTTCGCCACTATGGCCTATTTATTGCCTTACCTCCTTACTTCATTTGCACACACTGTATACAGATTTTTTTATTGTGTTATTGACTGTATGTTTGTTTATCCCATGTGTAACTCTGTGTTGTTTTTGTCGCACTGCTTTGCTTTATCTTGGCCATGTCACAGTTGTAAATGAGAATCTCAACTGGCCTACCTGGTTAAATAAAGGTGAAATTAAGAAAAAATTGTGTTCCTTGGTGTGACAAACTTCACTAGTGGCATGCAAATAAAAGCAAGGAAATGTAATGTTCATGTCGACAACGTCCCATTCAGTCCTGTATGGTTGACATAGGCTCGTCTAGACGCTATAGAGAAGTTGTTCCCAAAGCAGAGGTACTAGGGCCCCTGGGGGTACTTGAGAAGACTCATGAGACCGTAGGCTTACTAGTAAAATTCACATAAGTGGATACTCCGGGCAGAGCTAAATTATTTTATTTATTTAAACCTTTACCAGGTAAGTTGACTGAGAACAAATGCTCATTTACAGCAACAACCTGGGGAATAGTTACAGGAGAGAGGAAGAGGATGAATTAACCAATTGAAAGCTGGTGATAATTAGGTGGCCATGATGTTATGAGGACCAGAATGGGAATTTAGCCAGGATACCAGGGTTAACACCCCTACTCTTACAATAAGTGCCATGTGATCTTCAGTGACCACAGAGAGTCAGGACACTTTTAATTTTCCCATCCAAAAGACAGCACCCTACACAGGGCAATGTCCCCAATCATTGTCCTCGTGCATTGGGATATTTAGACCAGAGGAAAGGGTGCCTCGTACTGGCCCTCCAACACCACTTCCAGCATCATCTTGTCTCCCATCCAGGACCCACCCTGCTTAGCTTCAGAAGCAAGCCAGCAGTGGGATGCAGGGTGGTATACTGCTGGCGTGCAGTTGGTGGTACAGTAACCAAAAAAGGTTGGGAACCACTGTTATAGAGAAGCAAGGTCAGCAGAGTTTAAGTCGAGTTCAAGGTCAGGGGGAAGGGCATGAATGGAGTTAAGATCAGTGTATAGCAGGGAGGGGTACTAGTCAGTTTTAGGAAGGGAGGTGATTCAGTAATGTCTTCTACACTTGATGTAATTGTATTGAGTGAATGTATGTATTGGTACTCTTAGAGACATGAACAAGTAATGAGCTGTAGGTTATCAAAATGTACAGATTTTAAGGTTTTGTCATTACATTTTGGGTGGGGTCTGTTGACAGAATTTCTGGAGAAATAATTGTAAGTAAATAGGGTCTGAAAACCACTATTACAGGGATAGAATGGATGAAATTAGGCAGATTCAGTTAGACCTCTGGAGTTTGACACACACACACACACACACACACACACACACACACACACACACACACACATTATAGATTGTAATGTATCAGCCACCCTATTCACACCAACATGATTCATTTTGTCCGAATGTTGTCTAAAGAGAGAGATGCATCAATAAGTTGTTTTCCAGAAACAATGAATATCGGGAATCAGGATCCCATGGTTCACAAATCAATACAGCTTAATAAGAGAATAATATAGGGGATTTTGCTGAACACACTGGACTATCCTTCTCCTCCTACCATGTTGTACTGTGTTTGATAGAGCGATGATACTAGAGGCTTACCATTCAGTTATGGATTTAATCCCCTGGGCACTAGGAGCTTAAGAAAGTGATAGGGGCCGTACGGTATGCGTAGGGATGGCATGAGCGATGGTGTCTGCCAACTAATTTATCACTAGACTCCCTCAGTCAGAGAGGGGAGATCGGATTACAGAGGTTTCCATGGGCTCAACAATGGCCGGCTAAAAATACACTCACCAAAGGGTTTTCCACCCACCCACCCACACACCCACACACACACACACACACACACACACACACACACACACACACACACACACACACACACACACACACACACACACACACACACACACACACACACACACACACACACACACACACACACACACACACACACACACACACACACACACACACACACACACACACACACACACACACACCCACCTACCCACCCACCCACACCCACCTACCCACCCACACCAGAGATACAGGCAGAGACGCACATATTAGGGATTGAATGTGGTCATAGGACAATCACAGGACAGACACAGGACTCTTCGGCAACCAAAGATGAGAAATGTTGTCAGATAAGCCAGGGGAAGTGCATCAGATGTCCACACCTGGCCCTGGGGACTGGGTGGAGAGATTTAACCTTTATTTAACTAGGCAAGTCAGTTAAGAACAAATTCTTATTTACAATGACAGCCTACCGGGGAACAGTGGGTTAACTGCCTTGTTCAGGGGCAGAACGACAGTGAATGAAGGCACTGGGAACGAGAGGAAAACCCACACACACTCATCCTCTTGTAAGAGCTCATTTTGGCTGTTTATAGTAAATGTGTAGAAATGATAGTGGTGTTTCAGTATGTGTGTATGGGAGAGAGAGAGAGAGAGAGAGAGAGAGAGAGAGAGAGAGAGAGAGAGAGAGAGAGAGAGAGAGAGAGAGACAGAGAGAAGTGGGAGGGACAGGAGCCCCCCACTGAGCACTAAACAACTTCACAAAGTTATTTACAGCTCAGTCCATCAACAAATGACAGGTGCAGCATCCTCACAAACAGGCCTATTGGTTTTCCTCTCCAGCTAGTGCACTATGGCCTCTGTAACTCTCACAGACACATAGACACAGACACATAGACACAGACACCCCCCCCCCCCCCCCCCCCCCACACACACACACACACACACACACACACACTGCACATGCACCTACTGTAGGCCACCCACTCACATGTACAGTATGTCACATGTATGTCACATCATCAAATAACATTTTAGTGGTCCCATGACGCGTACACATATTTTGCAGATGTTATAGTGGGTGTAGTGAAACACTTATGTTCCTAGCTTCAACAGTGCAGTAATACCTAACAATAGAAAGCAATACACACAAATCCAAAAAAGAAAAAGAATGGAATTAAGAAATTTAGAAATATTAGAACAAGCAATGTCGGAGTCCGGAATATAAATATACTCCACATGACCAAAAGTATGTGAACACCTGCTCGTCGAACATGTAGAAACCTTTTTGGGTCCAGGTATAAACATTTTTTGTTCCATGTAGAACCCTCTGTAGAAAGGGTGCTACATGGAACCCAAAATATTTCTACCTAGAACCAAAAAGGGCTCTACATGGAACCAAAAAGTATTCTTCAAAGGGTTCTCCTATGGGACAGGCAATGAACACTTTTAGGTTCTAGATAGCACCTTTTTGTGTATATTAACAGTTGGTAGCTGTCTTGGTCTTTTATTTAGTACTTAATATAATCTGTTGAAAAATATTGAATGTCAGTCTATATTGATCAAGATACTTTAGACATTGACCTAGACATGGACCAAGACAGATTTAGATTTTTGTTTCCAAAAGCATCGCTATGACATGTATTACGAGCAGACCAGTTCTCATGTTCTCACATTCTTTCCTCCCTCTTTGATGTTTATCACATCTTCCTTGCATTCTATATGCTCCTTGTCCCGCACACACTCATATAGTTACAGTGGAGAACATGTCGTCTTGCATGTAAGGTGGTGGTATAATGAGGCTAGACGGGTCCTCAAGTCCTGGGTGTTGCATGACAGGACATGAGGTTAGAGGTCTAAGGTCAGAGGGTCAACAGCAGCTCCAGATGGTACCTTTCCACTTTGGGAAGGAGATGGTGGCGGGCCACACATTGTGATGACAAACATGGACCGAAATGTAACCCCAAACATAATCACCATGGGGGGGTTAGTGTTTTGTTACCTAGAGCTGACACTTGCCCCACAGTTATACATAACACACAGAGTCATGGCCAAGCCAGAACGTACATCTCTGACCGAAACATCCACAATAAATGTGCAGAAGTAGTTTCTGGGGCTGTTGCTATGTTGTTTACCTTAAGGCACAGCTCCGTGCTAAACCACCAAAGTCTCCGGTTTTCATATGTTCATTCTAAACCCCAGCTAAACTAAACCACACCATATTGTTTTCTACAATTAAGTCAACTTTGGGGCTGGAATTTCCTGCACCACAAATGAGAGAATAATGATTATGTGCATGTTAACATTTCACTTCTGAATGAAAGAAAACTGACCACCAGTTTATGTCATTAGGGTAAACATTTGACCCATTAGGAGTACGATATGAGTGAAATGTTAGTAGTATGATTTGAGTGAAATATTTCTCCTTATAGCAAAATTATTGTGACCCATATCCAGCGCACATATACAAGGTTACCCACAAGGCCCAGTTACCACTTGTAATTAAAGTCCAAAAGCAGGCCAGCTTTGGTTGCCATACCTAAACCATATCTTTACCCCAAGGCTCAACCTTGCTATGGGCCCCATTAATCTGCTGTCTGTGTGGAATGGAATGGATGCGGTCAGGGATTACCTTATTTTACAGCTGTATGTAACATCCAACTAATTTTGAAATTAGTTCACAGAACAAATAACATAGCAAACAAGATTTGATCTGTAGTTTAGGCTAGCCTATCAAAAACAATGGACAAAGTCAGTACATCAATCCCTATTCAAATGATGAGCAAAAACAGGAGCTGACAGGACAAACGCTGGTAAGCTTGACAAATAAGACGAACTGGCAACAGACAAACAGAGAACACAGGTATAAACACACAGGGGATATGGGCGACACTGGGGGGTGGAGACAAGGGGGGTGGAGACAAGCACAAAGGCAGGTGAAACAGATCAGGGCGTGACACATACTGGATAAGATCTGCCAAGTCTATTCTACATACATTAGCTGTATGTAGAATACATTAGCTGTAAACATTAGCTGTATCCATAATGAAAGCAGAGATAGGCAGGTAGCCTAGTGGTTAAGAGCATTGGGCCAGTAACTGAACATTTGCTGGTTGAAATCCCTGAGCAGACTAGGTAAAAAATATATTGATATACCCTTGAGCAAGGCACTTAACTCTTAACCCTAGTCGCTCTGGATAAGAGTGTCGGCTAAATGACTAAAATGTAGATAGCATACTGTATACTCCCCAGGTTTCATGCCCACTGGTCCCTGAAGTGGGACTACACCCAAGTCTGTCCACTAACTGTACCCATCAGGGTGTGGGCATGCCTGGCTTTTTAAATGGTAACACATGTCTCAATGTCTCACCCTCTTTTCTCCTGTTGACCTCATTTCCACTCCTGCTGCCAACATCAAAATCCAGATGACTGGACTGTGGTCTGAGATTGGGTATCCGAAGGGTTATTGGCTGAACACGGCTGCAATTCTCCTGGGCTGTGGGCTGAAAGGCAAAGGATAGCCTCTGCTGATCATGAGTGCTGTGCCACCGTTAACACCTTGTGCGACAAAACACATTTACAAGTACAAGATGGTGAATTAGATCAAGAGCAAGTTTTGTGCACCTCTCCCCCTCTCCCTTTGGCAGACCAATCTCAAAACGCACCACAGTGGTAATAGCAAGTCTTGATTATAGCAACATATTGCATTGATCATCTCGCCCTATAGTAGTAGTGGATGGAGTGAGTTATCTCCATTGTCCCTACAATTTAAAACACTTTGTGAACTTGTGAAAAGCTTAGAACAATATCTATTATTGCAATCAAAGATGAGTTGCTAAATCTAACAAGCTGAATATGTGCTCAGGTGACTTGGGTCTCCCTACTGTATTTGCTGGCATATACTACAGCATAGCTGTGCCATACTCTATTTAATAGAGTATGTGGTTTATACAGCCCAATAACAAAGCAACTCAAAGGGGAACAACCAAAATTCATATTGTAAGGTGTTGCTATTTGTGAGTGGATTGGTTGGTATAGTGTTGCTATTTGTGAGTTGATTGGTTGGTACAGTGTTGCTATTTGTGAGTTGATTGGTTGGTACAGTGTTGCTATTTGTGAGTTGATTGGTTGGTATAAGCTATTTTGAGCATTCATATAAATTGATTAGACAACACTATGGAAAAGACACAGACTCCCACACAGTTATTACGTCATGTGCCCCTGCATGGCACAGAGCATGAAAGTTCCCCTTCCATCAATCTTATCTAGAAACTATGCAAGTGGTTTAACCGAAAGGAACGACCTGCTTCCTGTTATGATGTCATGAAAATCAAACCAATGGTGTATAACTTCGGTTGCAGAAGAGCCTGTAGACTAGAGGAAATAGTTTTGACATCATCTTATGTGGTTTAACCACTGATTTCTTTGGAGATACCAGAGAACTCAGAATCGGGTGATAGTTTTTACTACACACACCATCATAAAAGTACGTGTTGTAAAAATTGTCTGTGAAAAAGTATCATAACATTTAAGAAAAATGGAAACAAATGTTGTATTTTGAAATGTTCTTTTAATATTAAATACTTTTTCTTCCTCTGAATATATATATGTATGTACCACATTACAAAAACTCACAAATATAAAGTATTTATGTTATAAGTATACACACGTCACAAACAAACATAGAACATTTTTGTATAAATCTGTATACTGTGTTAGAACGCTGAAGTGCTCTTAGCTGCTCGTCCTTTTGTCACATTTCACTGTGTAATGACTTAAGAAATCACTTGAAGTTCATTTCAAGAACAAAATAAAAATAACTACATTTTATAAAACTGCACACACTCCTCCTGAAGGAGTGTGTGTAAGGCAACCCTTACATTAGCAGATGTTTATAGAATCACACAGTTAAGGATAAGGATAGTAAGCTATAGAGCATTAAGGGATACGTTTGAGTGGATCCATGTTACAGCTATAGTGTGAAACTTAATACTCTCCCACATTCAAAAAATGAAATGTATTCTATGATTTTTATCCCTAGACTATTCTTAGGCTATTCCAAACCATGAGATTCCTAACCTCCGTTTTCAAGTAACTCTTGGTATGCACATTTTAATTTCAGCCAATCAAACTTCACCAAGTCTGTTCTAATGTTTTGTCATCTGGTTGTTGCCGACATCAAATGAATAGATTTACAGAGTTTCTATCAGTGAGATGGTTGAAATGAAAACCTGAATACACAGGAGGTCTTCAACTTTTTTAAAGGCACTTTTTAAACATTGTAATTCTGCTGGCATTTTTCTCTTTTTAAGGACTCATTCCTATAAAGTTCTAAGGGGAAAAAAATTGTTTCAGTGATATGATTCTCTTGCCATTACAAAACCGCAATACTTGTTGCATTGTGGCATGAGTAAAACTTATGACACCTT